>NC_073629.1:24510800-25135800 GCF_029407905.1 Bubalus kerabau | reverse complement strand
AAATCTAGAAATGGAGGACGGGATGAGGCAGGATGCAGGGCATCTACTCAGTCTCTTAAGTCCCATAAGTTAATCAAAAGAAACAAAGAAGCAGCTTCATAAGGCTGAGCAAATCCAGTGCAAACAATTGTAACCCAAGTTGGATGGGTCTTTAGGAGTCATCTGGTTCAACCACCACTCAGCACAAGATTCCCCCTCAACTGCATTCTATCTTCATCCCCTCCCATTCTGCCTCGGTGTATAATACCCTATTGCCTTCAGACCAGAACAGGCCTGACCAACAAATTCCATCTGCGCTCTTGTGTTTCTGCCTTTAATCTTTGTCATGGGAGGCATTTTGATATCTTCTGTCTGAACCGGATGGTAATGACTCACTACATTCAAACAACAGAGACTTAGAGGTGGGGCCTAGAAAGCTCAGGAAAGGAGGAAAGTCATCCTCAATGGTAATTCTAGAATTAAGGAAATTTCATTTTTAAGATCATCTTCCCATTTCTTTTTTTTACCTTTTTAAAATTCATTTATTTTGTAAAATGAATTTTAAAATTAATTCATTTATTTTTTAACTGGAGGATAATTTCTTTACAATGTTGTGTTGGTTTCAGCTTTACAACAACACGAATCAGTCACAGTTATATATATATATATATATATCCCCTCCCTCTTGAGCCTCCTGTCCCCTTCCCATCCCACCCCTCTAGGTGGTCAAAAAATGAATTTGAGTCAGTTGAACTGAGGTGGATGAACCTAGAGCCTGTTATACAGACTGAAGTAAGTCAGAAAGAGAAATACAAATACTGTATAGTAATGCATATATATATATGGAATCTAGAAAAATAGTACTGATGAGCCCATCTGTAGGGAAGGAATGGAGATGCAGACATAGGGAACAGACTTAGGGACATCTTCCCATTTCTGATCACAGCAGAACTTATCACTAGGACGTCTGAACAGTGTTTCTTACATTGCAAATCTTTCCAGGTCCCTCTTCTGTCTCCCTTTGTCACAACAGAATTTCCTAAAGCCACAGTCTGAAGGTCTTTAAAATACAATGTGAGATTCTGAAAAAGAGACTCTGCCTTGAAAGTACCAAAGTTTATTTTTTTCCCCCTAAACATTCCTTGCTTCGGAGTGGCACACTAATAATGTAGCACTAATAATGAAGCAAAAGCAATTTCACATCTATTTTATAGACCAGAGCAGGAGCCCAGAGCTTGGGCTTTCTAAAGTCTAGTGTCTGCCCTGCGAGTACTGTATTGACTTTTAAGACTGTCACTGCTTTTCTGTTTTTGACTTAAAATCAGTTTTCTTCCTCCATACTACATAGCAATAAACCACACACCATATTTTCTTTTCAAGTTGGAGTTATAATATTTTATATTCTCTTTCAAGTTGGCTTATCCTGTCCGACTCATTTACGATAGCAGCTTGTGATATATGATTGCGCTGCTGTGTTTTGGGGGCACAGACCCCTGTAAATATAATGACATTCTATTTAATGGGCCTGGGAGAAACGGTTGAAAACCTGTTTCCCACAGTTCCCTGTATCTCAGGCCAAGGAGTCTGCATGGAGATTTAATAGACAAATACCACCAAATGTTAGGAAATACAACACTTTTCTACTTGTTTCAGTTTTTAATGTGGGATTTAGAGAGTTTTATGAAGAGAGTGATGGTGCTACTCCTTATTCATTTATTATCAAGGGTTTTCCAGGTGGTGCAGTGGTAAAGAATCCGCCTGCCAACGCAGGAGCTGCGAGAGACACAGGTTTGATCCCTGGGTCAGGAAGATCCCCTGGAGAAGGAAATGGCAACCCACTCCAGTGTTATTGCCTGGGAAATCCCATGGACAAAGGAGTCTGATGGGCTACAGTCCATGGGGCTACAAAGAATCAGACACGAGTGAGCATACACATTGCATTACATTTGTGTGCAAAACCATGTGACCGGTTGCAATTGCAGAGTGGTGGACAGTCAGTACTGTGTATCATCTGTGTCTTCCCCAATAAAGCTTATCTTCAAGGAGAAAAAAGAAGATATATATATGTATTAATAATTACAACAAAAAACAAAAAGTTATAAGGTTTCGAATAAAGGCAAAGTGCCATAAGAGCTTAGAGGAAGTAATAATTGCTTCAAGCTAGCAGAAGGGCTCCCAGGTTTCACCTTAGAGGAAGCATGTAAGCCAAGCTGGGAAGGATGCATGGGATTTTAATGAAATCTGCAAAAAGGGGAGAAAGGAACAAGGGAAGCATTTAAGAATAAAGCTCTTACGTAAGTCATAAAACTGAAGTGGGAAAGAACGAAGCATTTGTTTTGGCTGCATTGGTCTCAGTTGCATCATGTGAGATCTTTGTGGCGGTGTGCGGACTTTCTAGTCGTGCATACACCTAGTTGCTCTGTGGCATGTGGGATCATAGTTCCTTGATTGGGAACCAAACCTACATCCCCTGTACTGGAAGGCAGATTCTCAACCAGCAGACCACCAGAGAAGTTCCAGAATGAAACATTTGTAAGAATCACTGAAGAGTCTGATGTAACCGGAGCACAAGGTACAAGAAGAGAACGTGAGAGAGAAAACTGAGAGGCTGACCTCAGGCCACATCATGAAAAGCCTTTACTACCCTGCAGACATTTAGTTACCCTGTAGGCAGAAGAGAGCAATATTAGCTATCCACACCAATGTATGACCCCGATTAATGCTTATGCCAACAATTTTGGCTATGGGTGAGTTTCCCAGGTGGTTCAGAGATAAAGAATCTGCCTGCCAACTCAGGATATGTGGGTTCTATCCCTGGGTCAGGAAGATCCCCTGGGGGAGGAAATGGCAACCCACTCCAGTATTCTTGCCTGGAGAATCTCATGGACAAAGGAGCTTGAAGGGGTCGCAAACATTCAGACACGACTGAGCATGCGCACACACACAAATATCAAGGGTAACATGGACAGTATTTTGGAGGAGTAAATCAATGTATTCACAACATCGATAATCCCATAGTTCCCATATCAAGAGCCACCTGGTAGATTCAGTATAGTGGATGCTAAGTCACTTCAGTTGTGTCTGACTCTCTGAGACCATATGGACCATATAGCCCACCAGGCTTCTCTGTCCATGGGATTCTCCAGGCAAGAGTACTGGAGTAAGTTGCCATTTCCTTCTCCAGATTCAGTATAGAAAGGGATGCAAATGACAGCTTGCTGTCCTACATAAGGAAAGATGTGACATGAGATGAATTTTCATCAGGTAGAAAAAGAAGTAAAAAAAACCCTCCCTTTCTACTCCAGTGGGACATGAGAAAAGAGGTGACAGACAAAAGAAAAGCAAGTAGTTAGGTTTACATGTGCTTTTGCTCTCTACTCAAACTAAAATCCAGGGGCAGGGCTGGGGAGACTCAGAGGCACACTGGCAGGTCACCTCCATACACACACGGGGTGGCTGCACCAACACAAATACAGAAGAGGCCTGAGTTAGGATTCCCGAGCCTTCCATGGCCCTTCTGCAGTGGGTCAGGGTCTCAGAGGAGAAGGCAGGGTGACCTTGACGCAGAGGTGCTGCAGTCCAGACAAGAGCCAGAGGACCTAGATGAAACCTGAGGTGGAGCCGAGCTATCCAGGGAAGCCCGGGAGGTCTGACTGAGGCAGGAACACAAAAGCACAAGTTGAACAGTCTCCTGTTGGTAGAGCATATCAACACAAGGAACCCAAGGACCAGCCCAGACCTGGCCCCAGGCCACACCCCCCGGCAGAGGCCAGTGAGGACCAGAGGACAGCACAGGGACCCCCAAGCAACCACAAAGGGGACTCATAAACCCCAGTGCACCCATCCCTGCCCATGCACTGTACATCTGGAGTAGCAGGGAAGGCTCGTTTGAATACTTCATGATCAGCCATACCCTTAATGGTGTTTATTTATTATGATCAAATAGGACTGCCGACCTCTGCCTTCCCATCTTAGTTAGACCAGGTCACTGTCGTCTTTTGACTAAACTACTCTAAATACCGTTCAAACTAATCTCTCCTCTTCCACTCTTGTGTGCTAAGTCACCTCAGTCATGTCTGACTCTTGGCAACCCTATGGACTGTAGCCCGCTAGGCTCCTCTGTGCATGGGAATTCCCTAGGCAAAAATACTGGAGTGAGTTGCCATGCCCTCCTCCAGGGGATCTTCCTGACCCAGGGATTGAACCTGCATCTCTTATGTCCCTGTCCAACCTCTTCTCTTCCCTCAGCAACCAAAGTCATCTTTGTTAACACATAGTCAGACCATGTCATTCTTTCAGTGCTTACCACTGGACTCAGAATTCAATCCAAGCTCTGCCTGGCCTTGCAGGGTCAGCATGCCCTGGCTCCTGCCTGCCTCTCCATCCCTCCCCATTGTTCCCTAACTCTGGTCCACAGGCTCCAGGCAAACTGAGCTGCTCTCAGAGTTGGAACGTGTCAAGCTCTTTCCCTGCTCAGACCCCTCACATGCATTCTGTGCTGTGCTTAGTCGTTCCAGTTGTGTCCAACTCTTTGCAACCCCATGGACTATAGCCCATCAGGCTCCTCTGTCCATGGGATTCTGGCAAGAATACTGGAGTGGATTGCCATTGCCACTCCATTCTCCAGGGGATCTTCCCAACCCAGGAACTGTACCCGGGTTTCCCTAATTTCAGGCAGATTCCTTACCATCTGAGCTACCAGGGAAACCCATTCTACCCCCAGACTAAAATGTTTTCTTCTCTACTTTTCATATAACTGCCTCCTCACCCTAAGTCTCAATCCAAATGTTAACCTCCTGAGAGAGGTCTTCCTTGATTACCCCTCCAATATAGGGTTCTTCTGCCATTCTCTTAACTACACTTTCTTTATTTTTCCCAAATTATATATAATTTATTTGGGTTTTTTCCCACATAAATCAATTATTTAAAAGGGATATTGAAGAATTGATAAATTCTCTTATATTTTTCTCATAGCTAGTTTATCTCCCATCGATTGTAGTGGTAAATCAAAATTTGCACTTAGCCTAACATTATAATATGCAGGTTACAATTAAATAAAATGAAATTTATTTTCAACAATATTAAAGATATATTTTATTATTTACAACAGCATCCATAAAGATTTGGGAGGAAAATATATATCTATATATTATAGATAGATATATGTAAATATAGATGTGGGTTCAATCCCTGGTTAGGAAGATCCCCTGGAGGAGGAAATGGCAACCCACTCCAGTATTCTTGCCTGGATAATCCCATGGACAGAGGAGCCTGGTGGTCTACAGTCTACAGGGTCGCAAAGAGTCAGACATGATTGAGCGTGCATACAGCCACAGCCAGCCAAGATGACATGCTATTTGTGTTCAATGAATGCATAGAGTGAGGGAGTGAATGAATTTCATTCATTGGTGAAACAGAAATCACCAGTCCCAAAGCCATAATAAACCTTAGAGAATATAGACCAAACAACTCCCCCAATCCTATTTGCTTTCACTATAGGGATTACAGACAAAAATCTTAAATGCCTTTCCCATCAGAACAAGGTCTATTAGTAACTTCCATTGTAACTAAAGCTATTCTACAGCAGTTGTGTTCAAACTTGGTCCAATGATAATGAGGCAATGTGGAAAATACAGGGGTTATGGAAGCATTTTTCTTCACTGATTTTCTTTCCATAACCTTATACTGATTTGTGTAGTCTGAGTTATTGAAGACAATGGCACATAAGGGGGTGGTTATGGCTTGCCACTATTCATTTTAATCATTTTCCCTCACTGTTTTGCCTAGTAACATAGATGTAGTTAATAAATCAGGTATACCTCACCATGCACAGTGCAGACATAAAGAACACAACCTACAAAGAAAATCTGAATATCCTCAGTATAATTTCACCAGACCAAGGCTCAAAGGGACTTCCCTCATTAACATACTCTTATTTTTTTTACCAGATTGCTTGAAAAGTATTCCATAAGGATAAAAAAATTTTAATCCAATATGAACAAAAATTCTATACTAATTTGATTGCAAAGTTAAGGCAAAACTGGCTCAGTAGTTTGGGGTATAATGAGTGGCTCAGAATCCTATTGGATTTGCTTACACAAGCCTGGCCTGGCTGTGGTTTCATGTAGCCAATTCTCATCAAGAAATAAGACTGTGTGACCTGAGGAAGACAGGGCTGTGCCATTTTGAAATCTAGTTTCCTATTTGGAGGGGAAAAAAAAAATCAAGGTTTAGCAGTCTTTTTCCCTTAGAGAGGACAAAGACTCTGCTATGGAAATTTCCTGCTAATTCCATGAGGACATATATTGGCATTAGCTTCTTCCAAGAAAAAGCATTAAGGGTAGAATCATCTTTATTCCCACTTCTACCCTCTTGTCCTTCTCGATGAGAGTCTGGGCATCGTGTACTTTTCTCTCTGCCATGGGCCTGCCAAGTTGGCGCTCCAAGAGCAAATAACAGCAATAATAACTTCAGTATGTTAGCAGCCCTGGGAGTCTATGTGTCAGTCAGCAAGGGTGAGTAGAGAGAATGGGCAAGAAAAGCATCAATTATTTCATGAGAAAAGAAACTCTTTCTTCACATGCCACTCCTATTTTTATGCAAAGAAGCAGAATCACAGATACTTCAGGAACCTGGTAGTAGAGGTATGTTGTCATGTTCTAAGCATATAGTCAGCGCTGCATGGACTATAAATAGCTTAGAATTATGGAGATGGAAGAGTCTTTCCTTCTAATTAGTGGTTTCAGTTTTAGGGCATCCCCGGTGGCACAGTCGGTAAAGAATCTGCCTGCAATACAGGAGACATGGGTTCGACCCCTGGGCTGGGAAGATCCCCTGGAGGAGAAAATGGCAACCCACTCCAGTATTCTTGCCTGGGTAATCCATGGACAGAGGAGTCTGGTGGGCTACAGTCCATGGGGTTGCAGGAGTCGGACATGACTTAGTGACAAAACCACTGGCACCATGGAGATGGAAGGGTCCTTCCTCCTAATTAGTGGTTTCAGGGCTTCAAAATGCCACAGGCTAATTCCAAAACCTCCCCTTCCACCATGTGAAGGATCAATATTGATATTGCAATTTTTTATTCTACCAAATAAAGAGAATTAATAGCTCCCCACTATCTCTTCCTGCCATCACTATTTCTTAAAATAAATGACATTTTAATAACACATTGAAGCCCCAAAAGACAAAATAACTTGCTCAAAGTGACACAGGGAAGCTAGTGGAAAACGTAGGACTAAAATCCAGGTCTGCAAATGTCTAGCCCTTTGCTGTATGTGGAGCAATGCACTGCCTTTCCCTAGGACGGCTGGACAACAGTTCACTTCAATTCCATCCCCTCCACTCTCCTTCCTGCTGTGTGCTCCTCCGGACAAGTCCCTGAGAACAATGAGAATCTATCCCTGACTCTTTGCTCTTTCCTTACTCATAGCCCTCCCTAACCCTTCCCTTAAAAAAAAAATATGAAGTAAACAACTTTGCTTTAAGGTATTATTTGTTCTCAATCTAGAAGGCTGAGGAAATAAAACCACAGTAATCACTGAATGCAGCTCACAAAAGAGAACAGTTTATGCTACCCAGCATCTTCATGACAAGTTTGAAAACTATTGGTACATAACAGATCTGCCTTATAGGATGCAGCCCTCTAGATTCCTGGGGGAGAGACCCAAGGTTAGTTTGCTTTATTAGAAGGCACTGTGTTATATTAAATCATATCTACACAGCCAAAGGGAATGTTAAACAATCATGCTTATTGATTTATCCAGGGAATGGAGGCTTGTTAAACAGGCAAAAGCCATTATCTGGATTTTAAAATGGGTGGAATTGAGTATGACTCATCTATTTCGAATGTCAGCACATCATGAATTCACCAACGTGACATGAGAACAGAGAGATCAAAGTAGTTACCTATTGAATATAATTCCTTCGAGAGCCCATGTACCTCCTCCAGTCCCCAAGAATCCTCTTTCTCCTTAATAAGAAATTTATTCTTTAAAATTGCCTCTATTCCCCCATTATCTTTCATGCCTGTGCAGACCCAGGCATTTAGCAATATAGGCTGACTACTATTAATTAGATGCCAGGTTTATGTCAGTGACAGTACATGTCCCCTCATCTAGTCCTAATAAGGTCAGGACACTTTCAGGCCAGGAAACACAAGATGAGAGGAAAACACAAATTGTTTGACCTTGCTCAAGGTCACACAATTTGCCAATAAAAAGGTAGAAACCAAACAGATAGGTTTACTACCAAATCCCATGATCTTAGTCATAACATCCTACCCCCGCCAAACTACCATTGCCCCTATTCAAGTCCATACGTGGGCTACCCTGGTGCCTCAGTTGGTAAAGAATCTGCCTGCAATACAGGAGACTCAGGTTTGATTCCTGGGTTGGGGAAATCCCCTGGAGAAGGGAATGGCTACCAATTCCAGCATTCTGACCTGGAGAATTCCATGGACAGAGGAGCGAGGCAGGCTACAGTCCATGGGGTCACAAAGAGTCAGAAACGACTGAGCAAAGTTCACTTTCTCTTTCAAGTGCAGATATAGGCAAAATATTTATATGAGTAGAATGTACTCAGATGCTGGAACATTGTCTATGAAATGCAGAGGAACTGAACGAGATTTCATGCTCATGCTTGGTTTTCTTTCATTGTCTAGTGAGTTGTCGAGTTTTAGCTTTAGCTTGGGTTACAGTACTGACTCTCCTGGCCTCTAGAATGGATCTCCGTGAGGCAGTGGAAGGGTCATTCAACAGTGTTCTACTTTGCTCTACAAGCTACATTCTAGAGTCATATTTATTGCCACGTCTCTCCACCTGCACGAGAAAGTAATAACTAAAATGATGGCTGGTGTAGTCTTGGAAAAAGTTCAATTATTCAAAGAACTTCTATTTCCCCTCTTCTGTAATACAATTAATCCCAAAGTCCCAACTGCTCCAAAAGTCATGTTGATACTGCTGCTCTATCTTGTATAAGAGCTTAAGAAATCTCGATTATTAAAGTTTTTTGTAAGAACCCTCCATGGCCTCTGCAATTTTACTATCTGAGGGGTTTGAGAGAGTTTAAACAATTTTAAATAGCGCTCATCGCAAAGTAAAGCCCTTCTGCTGCTGCTGCTGCTGCTAAGTCGCTTCAGTCATGTCCGACTCTGTGCGACCCCATAGACAGAAGCTCACCAGGCTCCCCCTGGGATTCTCCAGGCAAGAACACTGGAGTGGGTTGCCATTTCCTTCTCCTTCTACTTGAGATCAAATACAGCATCTAAGAGGAAAGTCTGAAGTTGGGAACACTTTACAGCTGCTGAGAAAGTGCAACAACCATATAGTACTTAACCTTTGTCTGACTAAGGGATTGTTGTGTATCAAATTCCTCTAAGATAAAAAGTATCCAAGGAATCTTACCAGGATGTACTATGAAAGGTAGAAAAAGTTTCTATATGAACTGAAGATTGTGTAACATACCTTCACCTGCCTGGCACATAGTAAGCCCTCAATAAATATTTAGGGAATGAAGCTTTCCTATTTCTTTCTTTGTTAGAGCACAGTGCCCAATATAAAAGGTATTGAGTTCTATAGTATAAGTCCATTTTGCTCCAAGCAGGCCCAAAACAAAAGTATGCAGAGTTTCAAGTAAAATAAACAAGCAAAAAAATCTTTGTTTTGGAAAAGAATTCACTGCAGGATCCTATTAATTAGACAATTTACCAAAATGTGAAATACCATCTAACTTACAAAATGAGGTTCATATGTAACTTTTAGAGAACTGCATAAAGTGAGACAACTTGTAAATCCATCAAGTCATTCTCTTAAAAAAAAAAAAAAAAAAAGAATGGTTTTTAGAAATGCCCACAGTAATCCTAGACTTGGCCTCTCTCTTCCTCTCCCCCACCAACTAGCTAATTTCTATGTGTGTTTCAACAACAGAAAAAGCTTCAGTTCTTCCAGGAAAACTTCCCTCATTTCCCACACCAAAGAAAAACAAACAAATAAACAAACCAAACCAATACAAAAAAACACCCTGTCCACTTCTCTGTTATTCCACTGTATTATCATTATATATTTATGTATCTTTCACTCAACTTAAACTCTTCTTTGCTTAGGGAGAAATGAGATTAAGAAATGAGTCTTAATCTGCTAAGCTTAGACTATTATAAGTTCTCAATAAATATTAACAATGAATGAATATATTACTGACATCAAATCATACAGATCTTAGGGTGTGGCTGGTGAGCACAAGCCAACTTTGTCTGAAAGTATAAATGGAAGTGGTGAGTCTGACATAGAGTCTGAGAGACTTGATGACTTTGATGTAGCCTGATGGAGGGCTCCCCGGAGAGGATAAAAGGGAAAGAATGAATCAAACCTCAGGAATTTCAAGTGATGAGGAACATTTGCCAGGATGTAGTAGAGATCATGAAACATGGGTACAAGTACAGAGAGACCTGAAAATGACTTAGGTTTGGTCCTCTTGGTCAAAGATCTTGTCTCTGATCTAAATCTAGACTCTGACAGCTGCTACCAGGCATTACCGCCTTGTCATCACCAGGGCTGTCTGCGGGCCACCAGCCTGGTGGCTCTCACTCCAGCATTTCAGTGCCATGGAGAAGGACTAAGCAGTTCTTACAGAAGGATGAATAAACTCCATTAAAGGCAGCTGCAGCAGGCGACTCTCAAAGGCAGCCTCGTACCTGCTGGTTCTGATAGGCTGTGACGGTAGTGAACACTGTCTCAGGAAAGTTGAATGTCTTCACTCCATCCCCAGCAGGGACGGGTTTGGTGGGTGAAAGGTCACTGCTGAAATCCTTGCGAATCACGTGTACTCGAGGCTGGTATTTGTGCATAGAGTGAAGAATGATCTGAAATGAGAAGGGGACACATTACTCCAGGGTTGCCTCTAAGATCCCTACGTCTTTTCTAGTTCTTATGCAAACAAATTACAGGATAAAAGCATTATAGGAAAACACAGATTGGAGGTGAGACGTACAGGAAACTGGAAAGCAGTGTACTTGCCCATGGCTGGAAGGACTAAGTGACTGGAGCATCACATCACACAGAACCCTGTAGCAGAGGATCTCAGTCATAGGTGGTGAGTGCAATGTGTCTTCTTCATTTGGATAAATACTGAGCGAATTGGTTCTGATACCAGTAGACTCCACTCCACTAAAAGGTCTCAGAACCCCTGCTGTGTGACTGCTGTTCCTTCCTGCTTCACATTTTCAGGATGGGCTCCTCTGTCTTTAAATTTTACAAGCCATTATTTGAACTTTGTTATTGATTTTATGGACATTCTCTCATGTTATGGGAGAGCTAAGGGTATATGGGTGTTCTCTCTTCCTCAGAAAGTTACCATTACCCTAAAGATAGGAGCCATGATTTTAGTTTCTTCAGTCTTCATGCATAGCATCCCGTGTGGATTCTGGCATTCAGTGAAAATTCAGTGTGTTAACCGCCAAAATTAAATCAGGGGCACCAATTACACCTGGCCAGCGGACGGGGGAGCCTGGTGGGCTGCCATCTATGGGGTCGCAGAGTCAGACACGACTGAAGTGATTTAGCAGCAGCAGCAGCAGCCTTAAGACCTAGACTTCTCTTATAAATTCATAAATTTCTTGACCAATCAGCCAGAAATGCCCCTACAACAGTTTCTCTGAGTTTATTGCCCTCAGAGGATAATATGAATTATATGGTACGAATAATAAGAATTATTCTACTAAACGATATGATTTATTTCAGCATTTTGAAATGTGTCCTGTGTTTCTGTCTGAATTCTCCTGACTTGACAGTGAGTTCCTGGAGCACAAGAACTCTGTCTGATAAACACAATCTGATATATAACAGACAGTTGCTAAATGTTAGATGTGTAATAAATGTAATTTCACAAGAGGAAAAAAAAAAACTTTCATGCTTGCTTAATTACTTAAAATGACTCAAAATAGCATAGAGATTCTTTTTTACCCATTTGAAACAGCCTGGGACTAGTCAGTTCTAGAGGAAAAAAAGGGAAAGAGGAAGATAGAGGAGATGGGGTTATTTGACTCACATGTCCTTGATCATCCAATTCATTGTTGGTCAGCTTGAGTTTGTCAAAACTGACCACCTGTCTCATCCAAGTATCTCCAGAAGCTAGAGAATCAGGGTGTATATAAACTCTTGGGGGCACGGGGGAATCAGCGTTGCCAGCCACCATCCACTTGGAGCTGTGATACACATATCTGAGACAGAGAGGGAGAGAGGAGAATTCAGAGACAGATGCAGGGGAGGAGCAGAGACCCAGGAAACAATTAGGGACAGGAGGGAGGAGACACAAATGAGGAAAAAATGGAGGAGGGAGGATTAAACAGAGAATACAAAGGAGCAAAAGGGAAGGGTGGATAACCAGGGAAAATGAAATAGAGATGGAAATGGGAAACAAGATGGGTGGGGGAGGGCAGAAAAGTGTTGTGGTTAATGATCAAAGCCGCAGCTCTCACAAGGAAAACATTCTCACAGTTCCTTTTCTTTCTTCTTCCTCTCCTTGCCTTGCACCCCTGTGTGCACACAGGCATCCTGAACCCACGTGTTTAGCTATGGAAAAGGTATTTTACTGCAACCTTTCACCTTTCAAATGCAAACCATATAATCCATTGGCCACTTGCTCGGGGTTTGGTTCCTTATTAAAAACATCTTCCATATTGTCCTATAAAACACAGCCATGTGCAGAGACCCTCCAAGCCTCTCACTTGTTAACCATTTCTTAGCTAAGACTCTGAGTTTTGAAGCATTTTGATGAAAACTTAGTTTTGAACGTCCACATTATTTTCCCACAAAGTCACTGGAATGAGACTAGGTTAATCAAAGAAAACTAACTGGGAAGTCCTGGTGTTTCTGGGAATGGCTGCACTAAGACAGGGGTCTCCATTTTCACTGAAATGAAGGAAGTTTTTAAAGAAAGGAACATCTCCCCTACTAAGTCCAACATCAAGACCACTTTTTTCTTAACCAGCACTCCCTCTAACATACAAGTAATGAACTTCTCTATTCACCTCTAACCTCCAAATTCATGGGCTTAGGGCCAAGTTCTGAAATATCTCAAAAATGAGCCATGACTCACTGATTTGATTGAGAACTCAGGAGATCAATTAAGCCACAACCTGTTTCCGACAAGAACTATGTGTGAGACATGTGGAGACTATGTTGCCTTTTAATGGCTCTGAGGAAGGTTATTTAGCAAACTTGTTCATAATCCATATTAATTACCAATAATTCCCCTAAATGGATATTCTTCTGAGGCCTTACCCAATTCTCCCATTCTTCCCCTCCATCAACAACAGGATAATCCACCATGTATATAATTGAATATACTGTATCAATGCACTTCTCTGACCACTTTTCAAAATAAATCATCTCAGCTCACTTAGTATTTCATAAACCAAATCATTCAATACATTAATCACTTTCAATGTTAACTGAATTAGTTTTAGACTTAAGATCCATTTGATTTTTGCTACCCTGGCATACACTACACAATCCCACTTTAAAAAAAAATTATTTATTTTTGTTTTTTTGGCTGTGCCATGCAGCATGCAGAATCTTAGTTCCCTGACCAGATATGCCCCCTGCAGAGGAAGCTTAGAGTCTGAACCACTGGTCTGCCAGGGAAGCCCCTATATAATATCAGTCTTTATAGAAATGTTAGGAGGATCCAGACCAAACCATTACTGGTTCTGACTCCCTGCCTCTCTCCTGTCTGATGTTCTGCCACAGGCCATTGGCATATCCTCTATCCTTGTTCCCCACTCAGTACATTGTACAGTTCAGTTCAGTTCAGTCGCTCAGTCGTGTCCGACTCCTTGCGACCCCATGAATCGCAGCAGCACACCAGGCCTCCCTGTCCATCACCAACTCCCGGAGTTCACTCAGACTCACGTCCATCGAGTCAGTGATGCCATCCAGCCATCTCATCCTCTGTCGTCCCCTTCTCCTCCTGCCCCCAATCCCTCCCAGCATCAGAGTCTTTTCCAGTGAGTCAGCTCTTTGCAGTGTACTGTTAAAATGTGTCATCTAATGAGTTTACAGAACAGCCTGGGTGCTGGTGATGCCCACAATTCCACATGCCAGTCATCATTACCTGTATCTTTTGTTGTCCACAGGTACAATGTCCATTGCTATGTAGTACTGCTGGTGTGGATCCAGGCCGGTGATTTTCACTCTCATGGCAGGAAACATCCTCCTGTGATGGGAAACAAGGCAGGAAGCTCAGCAATCAGAGGGGAATAAGTAGCAAGAGTAAACACTTGATGAGTCTCTTCTTAAAAGGAAGCACGTCGAAATCCCATATCCTTTAATTCTCAAAGTTGGCTGTTTTTTTTTTCAATTTGAAAATTATCACTATCAAATATCCTGAGGATTTATGCTGCTGAAATAACACCTCTTCTGAACTTAAATTGAACTGTTTGATTATTCATACACTCAAAGATCTTATACCATACCATGCTTTACATTAATCTTTTTTTTTTTTAAACTTTACATAACTGTATTAGTTTTGCCAAATATCAAAATGAATCCACCACAGGTATACATGTGTTCCCCATCCTGAACCCTCCTCCCTCCTCCCTCCCCATTCCATCCCTCTGGGTCGTCCCAGTGCACCAGCCCCAAGCATCCAGTATCGTGCATCGAACCTGGACTGGCAACTCATTTCATACATGATATTTTACATGTTTCAATGCCATTCTCCCAAATCTTCCCACCCTCTCCCTCTCTTTAATGTGAGATAGAT
The DNA here is from genome assembly GCF_029407905.1 of Bubalus kerabau. NCBI lineage: Eukaryota > Metazoa > Chordata > Mammalia > Artiodactyla > Bovidae > Bubalus > Bubalus kerabau. The sequence continues at coordinate 25,121,061 of NC_073629.1, read as the reverse complement.
GGAGAGACAAGAGATAGATAAAATGCATGTATATACATTCCCTATTAGACTGTAACATTCTTCTTCTCTTTTTTTTGGCTGCACCATGCAGCTTGCAGGATCTTAGTTCCTCAAACAGAGATTGAATTAGGCCACCTGAGTGTTCTTGCCTTGAGAATCCCAGGGACGGGGGAGCCTGGTGGGCTGCCATCTATGGGGTCGCACAGAGTTGGGCACAACTGAAGCGACTTAGCAGCAGCAGCAGCAGTGGAAGCATCTCCTAACCACTGGACAGCCATGGAATTCCCTAAAACATCTTTAAATATACTTACACTTTTATACTTAATACACTTGAATAACTTATATTCTTATTCCCTAAGTAGCTTATCACAGTTAATTGCAGTGATCATGAAATACTTTTCGATTGTCTACTTGAAAACGATCACTCTAAAAATAATATCTCAAGAAAAGAAGAAAAGAAGGAAGGTGCTACCAGTTCTCAAACAAAGGACCACCAACGTTTTTTTTTTTTTTTAACACATAAAACTGTAGAAAAATTTCTGCAAGTTCTCAGGCTGTCAACGTGTGTGTCAGAGGAAGGACCCTGTGGAATAAGAAGCAAATACCAAATGAATTCTAGTGGCCTCTGGGCAATACCTTGTTTCCACCACAATGGCTTGTTAAACTTGCCAAAGCAAGCGAGGTCAGGATATGGCACTTTACAACTACTCTCATAAGTGAAGAGGAGGAGAGGGAGCAGCCCCAAAGAGGTATTGAGTTTCAAGGAGACTAAAATAAAATTTGCCATTCTTCTTTAACCATAAGAAAGAAGAAAAACATCAGGCTATTTTGCATGTCATTCATTTAGGAGCCAGACATAAAAAGTGTTCAGTTTTTTAAAAAATGTGGATTGCCCTGAATGTGCTCTAGGGTACTTGTACACAAAATGCTGCATTAAGTTTAACCATCTGGGGCCAGTTAGTTGAACTGGGCAGAGCACGGTGCTAATGAGGTCAAGGTCACAGGCTTGATCCACATATGGCCTAATTGGCTTTGCTCCATTTCACAGCCATAGACCATACCCTGACCCCAGACAGTCATCTCACAAATGTGCATTGGTTGTTTACATGAGGGGCTTTCTGTGCTAGTCACACACTCTACTACTCATCAAAAATTACTCAGAAAACAAAAGTCCTCTGGTTATAGGTTGGTGACATCATAATCTTGTTTGAGGTTAAAGCACAAGAGTGACCATAGATCTTCAATAGCGATGGTGGCTGTTTCTTAAATATTTGCAAAGAATAATGTCAGTATTACCAATTCTTCTTCTTCACTTTATAACTTTCAGAAGCTTCTATTGGTATTTCAGTTTTAGATTTTCTTTCTCTATTCTTAAAGTTTAATTAGAGTGTCTTCTATTTTAGTATTATGGCAAGCTAATGAAATTTTATTGTGGGCTGCTCATAATGACTAAATCTATCATTCACTGTAGGTGAGGCACTTTGATTCACATTAACTCTTTCCAAAAATTTGGGAGCCTTGGTATATACATGTACATATAGATCATTAATTCCCTTCTTAATAACAGTGACTTATGATTGCCCTGTCTATATAAATGTTTGGAGAACATCTTTCTGGGGGTGGAAAAATCCTCTCTCTTACTACCTGAGATAAGAAAATGTGGTTTCTGTCAGCCAGCAACAGAGAGCTACACTACACTAAAAGAGATGAATTTATTTCCTGATGACTTCAAGAAAAAGGGTCAGATGGTTTTAAATTCAATACCTGTTTTGTCCAAAACATTTATATGACCTTGAGTGGAGATGCTACCTGTCTTTTTCCACTTCTTTAGAACTTAAGTTCTAAAATGAATGAGCTATATGGCTCTGGATAAGTCATTTAAATTCACCATCTATAAAACAAAGGAAAAGAACTAAACAATACTTACAGTGACTCCTGCTTTCAATTCTATGCTGATATTTGAATTCTCTCATTAAAATCTTACCAAAGTTGCTTTTTCTTTTTGTCAGTATTTTAGCACAGAATATCAAGCAACGTCATAACACCCAAGGAAAAATTAATCTTTCATATTCACAAAATGAGATGAGTTTAGTTTTCATTTTATGCCTAAATTTAGGTCAATTTTTTTGACTTCCAAACCCATTAATCCCTACAAACACCTCTGTCCATGGTGCTGACCATGCAGATTCTGTTGGTGCACTCAAAGATTGAGGGTTCTGTAGACTACAGTAGTTCTGAATCAACAAGTTTACAGTTTGGAATGTGAAAAGAAGTAGATGGTGACTAAGGTCTGAGAGGGGAAAAAAGAACAGAGAGGCATACATAACTAATACAATGGAAACTGAAATTAAAACTGAAAAGGACACTACATAGGAAGAAAAATGAAGTGAAAAGGAAAGAATCAATTTCTGGGATGGGGAGGGAATGAAGAAAATTTACAGAAGAGAAAGACTTCTTTGCATGTTTCTCAGTGGTTCCAGAATTACTTGAGCAGAGTTACTGACAATAACATTAATAGCTGAGGCACTTCAACACGGAAGCAACAAGTACAGTTTCTAAACCTAAACAAAGGGATATGAATAAAGAACAAACTGCACGTCTGTGCTCAGAATGCCTGGATATATTCAGGTTGTTGTTGTTTAGTCACTGAGTCATGTCTGACTCTTTTGTGACCCCATGGACTGTAGCCCACCATGGCTACATGGCTCCTCTATCCACGGGGTTTCCCAGGCAAGAATACTGGAATGGGCTGCCATTTTCTTCTCCAAGGGATCTTCCTGACCCAGGGAGTAAACCCACATCTCCTATAAGGGCAGGTGGGTTCTTTAGGCAGGTTCTTTAGCACTGAGCCACCTGGGAAGCCCATATATTCAGACCAAAGTGAATTTGTGAAGGTAGAGATACAGAAAAGAAAACAATGCAGAATAAATCATGAAATGACATCACAGGAGAGTTGTCAAGGAAGTGTTCGAATAAACTGAATTCACTGATGTGTAGGGAACAGGGAATGATATCAGGAACAAATGTGATTAAAATACACAGACATAATGTTAATAGTAGTAAGTATACTGCCCCCCAAAGAAAACTGGAAAATCTGATAGACAATAAAAGTAGTATTTCCCCTCTCACCAAACTAATGCCCTTAACAAACACTAAGAAAAAGAATAAAAATATCTTCCTTGAATTGCTGTTTCTGTCCAAGTCATAATATCTCAAAATGTAGAATGAAACTCACGCAACAAAAAGAGATGGCTTTTGAAAGTAATTCTGAATAAACGGTGAAGTCTTACTGTATAGCACAGGGAACTATATTCAATACCCTGTGATAAACCATAATGGAAAAGAATATTTAAAAGAATGTGTATATATATGTGTGTGTGTGTGTGTGTGAATATACTGAATTACTTTGCTGTACAGCAGAAATTAACACATTGTAAATCAACTATACTTCAGTTTCTAAAAAATAATTCTGAAAGGTATTGTGAAAGTAATTCTCCTTCAATTACTCAAATTGCTCCTCCAAATAAAGTTTTTTTTTAATGACTTTATTCTCTAATAAAACTTAAAGAAGGAAGGGGGTTTACAGGGGAGGATGAAACTGAATAAGACTTCTGGTTCATTTTAAGATCATCTTTTTGTAACATCTTAATGAGAGGTTTCTCTAAATGCATATTCAAGTGAACTGCTGCTGCTGCTGCTAAGTCGCTTCAGTTGTGTCTGACTCTGTGCGACCCCATAGACGGCAGCCCACCAGGCTCCCCCATCTCTGGGATTCTCCAGGCAAGAACACTGGAGTGGGTTGCCATTGCATGAAAGTGAAAAGGGAAAGTGAAGTCGCTCAGTCGTGTCCGACTCTTCGAGACCCCATGGACTGCAGCCCACCAGGCTCCTCCATCCATGGGATTTTCCAGGCAAGAGTACTGGAGTGGGGTGCCTAGACCCAGTCAAAGCATGCTTTTGCTTTAAATGTCCATGGTTTACGATCAGTGAGATGAGTCTTTTTGGTCTCTGTGATGTGAGACTACGTCGATTGACTCTGTAAATATGAAACCACTATAACTGTTTTAATTTCAATGAACTATTCTTATACACTAAAAAATTCAGTACAGATTTATTTTCATTTGAATTCAAAGGGCAGAACAGACATAAATACTTAAGACAATTGTTTTGGTGCCAAACAGATTTGTGTAGAATTCTGAGCTGTCCTTTACTACCTGTGTGGCCTTAGTCAAGTTAATTAACCTCTTCCAGCTTTTGCATCCTCATCTATATATGGGATTATCATATCCTCCCTCAAAGGACTCCTGTGAAGTTTAAATAATGTAATACATGTTGAATATCTAGCACAAAACAGATACCTAACTCTGAACATATGTAAAGATACCAATAAAGAAGTAGCTTAATTAACGGGGTTTATTTCAAGAAATGCTGTGTTTTTAAAACTTTTATCATCCTACATAAATTGTTTTGAAAGAGTTTTCAGTAGGTCCCATTAAAGTGATAATTTAAAGCCAACAGTAAAACACAATGAATCAATCAGCAGAGTTCCAAAAATGCACTCACCAAGCCCAAATTTTACCAAAAACAAAATTCTTACAAAAATATCTGGCTGATTTAAATGCCTTAGAAGATGCAAGCTTTTTCTCTTGAAAACACTGGTTGATGAAGTAACACTAGCTTTGGAGATCTATTGTTTGACTGTTAAGTACCATGGATCTCTAGTACTGGCTGGAACACATTTGCAAGCAGAAAATGTTTGTGAGGGTAGAGGTGATTTAGGTTTGAGTGATTCTTGGAGGAAAATAGCAAAATCCAATAGACACAAAAAAAGCATTTTATTAAGATATCCAGATGCTGAAAAGTGAATGGGAGTGGCTTTGGCTTCACCAAGGCCACCTACCGCAAATAAATAGAAAGAAAAATGTAACAGCTCCTAAGTTTGTTCTCCTGGTCTTCGAATCTGGCTATTAAAGGAATTGTCCTCACCTGCCTGCTTTGGTGATAATCATCTCAGTTCCAATGTCATGGAACCTCTTCCAGAGGTCAGCACATTGTAGCTCCACCTGAATCTCTTCCATGGAAGACATGGCGGCAGGCACAGGGCCTGCAGCACCAGGGCCCAGGTCAGCGTGAGTGTCAAAGGAGCAGGAAGTCCGCTCAGTGAGCACCTCGGAGTCGGAACCTGTGCTCTGCTCGGAATCTGCAAAATAAATAATTGAGCCTTAGGTGAGAAACTGCTGACTCCCCCCATGCCCCTGGCCTCAGAAAGATGGAGGCAAGGTGGGGGGCACGATGGGGTGGGGAGAGGGGTAACAAAAGGAGGCTTAAAGCTGGGAAGCTTCAGTGCACAGTACTCAGGGTATTTTTTGTGTGCGTGGTTTGTTTTTGTGATTTACGATCTTCTTTCGGGTTTCATGTTTCCAACATGACATCTGGCATTTTAGTAAGTTCTAGCAACAGCTGAAGAAAATTGGTCCACAATAGGCAATAGAAAGAGTGTGAATGTCACCATGTTGAAGGGAATAAAACCAAACTGGGGCAACAAAATAAACAAAGGCCAAATTTTAAGAAAGAATCATCATCACAGACTCCAGCTGCAAACCCAGATTAGACTTTTCAACTTCGGGGAAAAGATTCCATGCTAACAGCAATGTATTCTTTAATTCCATACCACACAGTATCACTGTCCATCAGTCAGTTACTTTTAAACACAGCAACTTTTCCTCCATTTATATATCCTGGTCATCACAAGTAATGAAAAGCTGTTAGGGATCTTCAGAAACACCTTGTTGTATATTTGAGTAAATGGCTTTCCCTAAAGCCCAATCAGGCCATTTTGGATTAAAAAAAAAAAAAAAAAAAAACAGTCTGTTGTGAGGCAAGGATGTAAGCATATGGAAAAGGTTACCCCAAGAAGGCAGTTAAAACAAAGGGAATAAATGAGTTTAGGAGACACCTTGATTGGTTTCTAAAGTATGGGTAGAGGGGAGGGCTGATGCAAACAGGAAGGTAGGATTGAGAACAACCAAATAAAAAGCTGGCATGCTGGGCCAGATGGTCCTTTCCTCCTGCGTCTTCTATTCTCAAAGAAGAGGTCGGGTTGGGGGTGGGGGAGTAGGGAGGATGCAGACCAAAGAGAATGCTAGAGGCAGATCTGTAATTTCTCAGAATTTACTTTTAGAAGAATTGTATCTCCTAATATTTTCCAAACTTGGAGTAGCTAGTAGTTTATGTCAAATGATACTGCAAACCAAGCCTAAGAACCTATTTCTTCCACTCACCCTTAACATCTAGGATTCTGATTTCTACCCCCTAATTAAATACATACATAAAGAAAGGTTAAAAACAACAATGTCTTACTCTGACAACTGGCTTTTCAATGCTGTCAAAGGTCAGGACCTCTGGGCACCAGTCCTTGACATTAACATGACGGAAGAAGGCCGGGACACAATGCCAGACCATCTCGCGGCCATCCTCACTAACTGGAGCAGGTTTCCAGGCCTGTGAACAACGCCTCTCACGACACCTTTAATTTTCTTTCCTTCCAGTCCTAAAGTGTTCCTCTCTCAAGCCCAGGCAGCATTTCTAGCAAGAATCTATCACAGCTTTGCAAGCCCATGGGAAGCCAAGTGTCGTTTTTCTCCATCCTCCCCAATTCCTCACCCTCACTGCTGAAGACATTCAACACACCGCAGAACTGAACCAAGCTCCCAAACAACAGGGAAGCCTCTGCCCATAATCTTTAGTTTATCCACAATCACTGATCCAGTCATCATCTTCATCAAAAACATTAAAAAGTTGTATAGCCAGATTTTCCATGTCTAAGCATATCATTTTATACCTTGGACTAAACAGAAGCTAATGTTGGTCTCTTCCAAGTATAGAAAAACAGAGCTACTCATCTAAGGTGAGAGCTGTAGTTGAGCGACAAATCTCTATCCCAGCCTGATTCAGTCTGCCTTTCAGCAGAGCCATGACATCATCACACACACTCCAAACAATAGTAATCCAACCCCCTGAGGTCTGGATTCCCAAATCCCATTTTGTTTCTGTGATACGCCAAGAGCTCCTTGCTTATCACTAAAACTGTGACTTTTTCAAGATCTTCTCAAAGCAAGATTTTTAAAAAACAGTCTTGTCCTACTTTTGGGAGCAAAGTACTATGAAATCTCCCTATCATAGCATGCTATGATTGTGAAACAATTGGAAATAAACAACCTAAGTAGAGCCCAGCAAACATTTTTGACACATGATTTCTCTAGCATGTGTTTAGGAAGGAGGAAACAAACGAAAGATACTGCTGCACTAAGTGATCAATTTCTAAAGGTAGCCAAATTGAGGTAGGGATTAGAATGGGAATGGTGGCTGCAGAGTAAGGAAGTAAAAGTCTCTGCTCTTAACTCCCTTCATCATCTGGAATAAAATAGGTATTCAGAATGTAACATTAAATGGACTAATGAATAATCCTGGGCAAATTATTTAGCCACATTGGACCTATTTCTTCATAGTACAATTAGAAGGACTGAACTGAGAACTTTCATAATCTCTTCTACCTCTAGTGGTTTGAAGAATGTAAGAATCCTTCTTAATGCAACTTTCAGGATTAACCCAAGCTACCTCAATTAGAAGCATCATTTTTTTTAAATTCTACTTCAGAACTTCAGGAAAAAGTCCAAAACACATGTAAATAAGTCAAAAGAGATAAGCTTTTTTAAAGATCATTATACAAATTGCTTAATTGGGACTTTAGTTCTAAGTACTCAGTGGCCAACTATTTCCAATAGATTGTTAGCTGTTCAATGTTTGTTTGTTTTTTTAGATAAAACACTAAAACCATGATTCATGAAAGAAAAATTTGATAAGTTGGACTTGAAAAAAAATTGCAGAAGCATCAAATTATAAACTGTCTGGGCAAGATAATGAAAAGAGGAAAAGACTGAGGATCCAAATTCACATTATCATAGGAGTTGAAGAATTGAGTATTCTGTTTATAGTTTCAATCAAATCCATCAATAAGCACCTATCAGCATGTGGCCCTATACAAGGTACCATGTAGATAATTTGAAACAGAATCCAGACCTTGAGAAATTTCCCAGTTAGTGTTGATTAATTACGTGTTTATTGAGTGCTTATTATGTGCCCGGCACTGTGCTAGATTCTGGAAAATAGTGAAGTATACAATGGATCTCTTTACAGAACAAGTAGAAACTGGAAATGTTCATAAATAATCAGAGACCGAGATAAATACTACCATGCAGTTCTCCATACCATTACATATTTTTCTGTATGTCACATAGGAATTCAGGGAAGAAAGAGATCTAAGAAGGCTGGAACATTCCATGGTTACTAAGAAAGGAATGGACAAGATGTGGAGGCAGAGGCACTATTTTCCCATGAAGAGGATTTTCAGAAACAGTTGTTTTCCTGGAAATACTCTGTGCTCCTGAAGTCTCACTCCCTCACAAAATAAAGCCCAAATGACTTCTACATACAGAATGCAGGTACCAGCTCACATTTTCAATCACACAAACGCAGCATGTAATTTTCTATCCTTGGTTGTTTAACTGTCACAGGTTGGAAACAAAATTAATATTATAGCTTATATAGTTTGTTTTTTCATAAAGGAACATGTATGTTTTATTATAGAAACTATAGATGATCAAAAAGAAAGAAAAAAACAAATCACTTTTAATCTCATCATGTAGAAATAAACACTTTTGTGAGTGTAGCATTCTCGGGTATTTTCTGCAACTTTTATTTACCAACTTCATCTTTCTAAAAGATTAATTTACATTTATAGATATTAACTGACACATAACCTAATGTTAGTTTCACATGTACAACATAAAGATTCAATGTATGTATATACTGTGAAATAATCATCACAATAGATCTAGTTAACATCCTTCACCACACCTAGTGATCTTTGTGTGTGCAATCAGTGTTTTTAAAATCTCTCTTCCTAGCAGGTTCAAATATACAGTACAATATTATTAATTATAGTCACCATGCTGTACACTATATCCTCAGGACATATCTATTTTCATAACTAGAAATTTGCACCTTCTGACCATTTTACCAATTTCACCTCCCCTCCAGCTCCTGACTCTGGTAACCAACCAATTTGTTCTTTATAGCTAAGAGTTTGGGAGAAGGAAATGGCAACCCACCCACTCCAGTACTCTTGCCTGGAGAATCCCATGGATGGAGGAGCCTGGTAGGCAACAGTCCACGGGGTCACAAAGAGTCGGACACAACTGAGCGACTTCACTTTCACTTACATGCATTGGAGAAGGAAATGGCAACCCACTCCAGTGTTCTTGCCTGGAGAATCCCAGGGACAGGGGAGCCTGGTGGGCTGCCGTCTATGGGGTTGCACAGAGTCGGACACGACTGAAGCGACTTAGCAGCAGCAGCAACTAAGAGTTTAGGGTTTTTTGTTTGTTTTGTGCTTTTTGCTTTTTAGATTCCACACATAAATGAGATCATGCAATATCTACCTTTCTCTATTTGATTTATCTCACTTAACATAATGCCCTCAAGATCCATCTGTGGTGCTGTAACATAATAACAGTTATTAAAAATTACATTTTCAGTTATTAAAAATATCAACAGAGCTTTCCTTTTTATGTCTGAATAATATTCAATTGTGTGTGTGTGTGTGTGTGTGTGTATATATATATATATCAATCACTGATTCTATATAGTTGGTTTTTAACTCCTAGAGCAGTGAGGGCTACCTGTGACATTAACTACTCTACAGTACCCTTAGAATAGTCATCTCAGAGTCCAGATCAACAGTCGAGGTAAAAATAAAATTTATTCCTTTGTAAAGTACATTTCCAAATCATAGTTACATAAAATATTTAGGCTAGCCAGATAAATTATTTCATCTGCTAATCAGAATGTACACTCAAGTTACCTAAGTGCATAGTGAGTACGTTATTTCAATTAAGTCAGGTCCTCCATTCAGAAATATAATGTCTTTTGAAGATCAGAAAATACTTCTGTGTTTTCAAGGTTCTTTCATTCTTGGCAATTTATGACTTCCTGCCTTCAAAAAATAACCATTAGGAACTCATTTGAATGACCTGGATAGATGTTTTGGCTATCAGATGTCTCTTGTGAACAATATTGTAATGAGGGAAGTTTTAGGAAGTCAGGAACATAAATGAAAAGTTACACATAACTAAGGAAGTTAAAAGAGAAAACTTTGGGAACCTGCACTAAGCTAGTTACAAGTCACTGGAGAACAGCATGTGACTCAGAGTCAAACCAACATATCTATTGCTTTCCAAAAGAGAATCTAACCATCAGTTCATAGGGTCACTCATTTTCTATCTCTGACCTATTTTGTATAGACAAGCTGGATACTGTAACACTAAGTTCTCAGAGAAAGCTCAATTTAGCTTAGAGAGATTCCAGTTCTCAATTGATGCAAAACATAGCAATAATAGTTTCTTTCTAATAGTTTCTAATAGATAGTATTAATATACTATCTAATATATGGCATATTATGTTTATGTCAATTTTGTGGATGAGGAAATTAAGAAAAACTAAAAACAACATGGCCTATGAAGTTGGTCTTCGGCTTCCTGAATCAATGATCAGGTCTCCCCAAGATCATACTACATTCATCCTTGGCCAAAGCAGTCAGCAATTCTGTAACACCCTTCAACTGTTTGGCTGGCCATCCTTACAACTGAAATGGCTTAAATGTTTGATCTCGGCCAAATCACATAACTGGGCTTCCCTGGTGGCTCAGTGGTAAAGAATCTGCCTGCCAATGCAGGAGACACAAGTTCGATCCCTGGGTCAGGAAGATCCCTTGGAGAAGGAAATGGCAACCCACTGTAGTATTCTTGCCTGGAAAATCCCATGGACAGAGGAGCCTGGAGGGCTACAGTCCATGGGAAGGCAAAAGAATTAGACATAACTTAGCAACTGAATAACAACAAGAAGTCACATAACTATTCTGGCCCCTATTTTCCTTAATCTTTATAGCACAGCACATGAGCATATAATTAGGGATACTATAAAGTCCCCTTTAAGTTTAATGTTTAATAAAGGATTTGTAGTACAGCTTAAAGAACACCAAGTCTAACAGCAGCAACCCAACCATGATAAACTGATTCAGTTGACATGTATAGGAAAAGCCTGTATTATGTGTTCTTTGACTTAATTTCAAAATTAGATATTATGAAAACATATTTCATGAGCTTCCCTGGTGGCTCAGCAGTAAAGAACCCGCTTGCAAGTCAGAAGGCGTGAGTTCAATCCCTGGGTCGGGAAGATCCTCTGGAGGAGGGCATGGCAACCCACTCCAGTATTCTTGCCTGGAGAATTCCATGGACAGAGAAGCCTGGTGGGCTACAGTCCATAGAGTGGCAAAGAGTCAGACATGACTGAAGCGACTTAGCATGCACACACTGACCAAACATATATCAGAGTCTGCCAGGTGAATTTCATCTCCACTTCACTAATAATTTTAAGTAATCATTTATTACTACAGTTAACAGGGCATATTTACTTTTGGGGCTTGAAAAACCAAGAGTAGGGTCTTGTAAAGCCACCTCATTTTGCAGTACCTCAGTTTCCTTATCTTTACTATCTCCTTATTTTACTATTAGAGTCAAGGGAAAGATACCTTCCTTCTCAAAAACTACATTTATATCTTTATGATAAAAACAGAATCTAATGTTATCAGCAGAATAACTTTGGACAGTGAGATAAATATAAGCTCATAAGAACTGTCCCAACCAAAGAATTAATGCGTGCATACTAAGTCACTTCAGTTGTACCTGACTCTGCAACTCTGTGGACTGTAGCTCGTCAGGCTCCTCTGTCCATCAGATTCTCCAGGCAAGAATATTGGAGTGGGGTGCCATGCCCTCCTCCAGAAGATCTTCCCAACTGAAGGACTGAACCTACATCTCTTACGTCTCCTGCATTGGCAGAAGATTCTTTACCACTAGCGCCACCAGGGAAGCCCAAAGAGTTAGTAGTCAACATATATTGAGCACTTACTGGCATTCTGCTAAGACTTTACACACATATCATCAGTTAACAAAACTCTAAGAGTTACTAGTATTCTCTCCATTTCAAATACTATTGATAGCCTAATTCAGATTACATCAGTTCTACCTCCTAAGGATTGCAGGCATATTAAACTACATTTACTGTCAGTTTTATTCCACCAAACATTTCTGCTTTGTATAGATCAGGTTGTATATGAATGTGCCAAGACAGATAAAACCAGTTCTTGCTCTGAGGGAGCTCACAATGATAGGAAGGACACAGAACCTGTTAAAGACAGTGATCTTTGATAGGTGCTCTGACAAATGTAGGAGCAAAGCGCTAGTGGAAGCTCTGAAGAGCAAACAAGCCAATGAATGAGAGGATCAGAAATTTCATGAGGTGAAATTTAAGAGTGGGCTTGAAATCTCTATGAGCTTTATATGCGTTCAATATGAGCAAGCAAAGAAATTATGCAGACAGAATCTCAGGTAGTGAGAATAGCATTAGGAACTTGTCATTTTTAGAAAATTACAAGCACACTGATACAGCAAGAGCTTAAAATACATAAGGGAAGAGGGAAAGTGAGATAAACTGGAAAAATCAGGTTCAACTCAACTAGACAATGACTTACTGGTACATAATAAATGTACCAATTACTCTTCTATCAATAAATTCTTGAGACATCATTGGAGAAAAAACAAAAAACCCTGGCTTCATGGAGTTTATATTTTAGGAGGAATGTGTGTGTGACATAATATGGAGTTTAGACTTTATTTTGTTTATACCAAAGTTTTCTTTTAAATGAAAGTGAAAATAGCTTGGTGTTCCCTTCTAGACTATGAATTCCATAAACTGAGCTTCACACTTTGCTACATCTCCTGAATGAATGATACATGATAGCCTGGTTTCAGTGTGGAAGACTGGTGGTAGAAGCCTACTCTAGAGGCAGATAGGAGATGCTGAATTTTCTGAGATTAGATGGACAGTCACTTCCATGAGACTGGACTTCAGGTGTCATATTTTAAGCCAAGGTAAAAAGTAGTTTGAGACAAAAGAGAAAGACCCAACCCAGATGATAATCAAACAATCGTTCTTGGTTTTGTTTCTGCCAATAACTGGGACTTGCCTATATTGAGCAGTACCCTCTATCAGATGCTGCTAGAGCGTCCACTCCTTGATCTACATCTTAAGTCCCAAAGTCTCTGAAACCAATACCCCCCCAGTCATCTCAGGGCCCCCATTCATACCACTGCAGACATCAGAAGCTTATAACCCAGGCAGCACTCCCTGTACCTGGCTTAAGTAATTCCTATTTCCAGAAGACCTCTACAGTGGAAATTGGTCCTGGGACATCAGATTTTATCAGGTAGCTTAGCAAAATCTGGTGATGAAACTTTTTATAGAGTAATTCTAAATACAGCAGAGGCAGAACATTTGGCACGGACCTGAGTGCGGACTGAGCCCAAATTTGATACCCCTTCCAGAGCTTCAAGGGAATGAACTATAACCCAGGTTGGATTAAACTAAAATTATGATGATAGCAAACACTCAAATGAGCCTGTTAGATGACTTTAGTAATGGAATGAAGTCTCTGAGCCCTCCATGCCATCCAAGTTTTATTTGGGAAAAGGGTGGGGGGGGGGGGGGCGGTAACCTGAAGCCTGCAATTCCCATGCCAATAATCCAATTAAGGAGACTGAGAGCACATATCCTTCAGCTGCCTAAAGCACTCTGCACCTGACAACCAGCACCTCTCTCACTGACAAGCAGACCACAGGCAAGGACCCAATGTCATCCCTGCGATCTAAGCCTTTTAAAGAGGCTTTGCAAAGAAGTGGCAGCAGTCATTTTTATATCTGTTTCTTGTTGATCAGACAAAGGCTCAATGTCACCAAAGGTTCAGCCTCTAGTGCTCCAGCTGCTTTAAAGGTGGAAGCAAACAAAAGAAGAGAAATAGCAGGCACTACACTAAACAGTTGGTATACATTTATATGTAAGCCTCATGCAATTTTCACAGAAAATCCTACGGAATAAGCACTACTGCTGCCATTTTATAAGTGAGGAAACTGAGGTTTGGCAGGATGAAGAAGCTTTTCTCACGTTATATGACTAGCAGGGGTCAGAGTGGGATTTGACACTGCAGGCAATGCTCTTTCCACTATCGACCATTGCCCAGTTTTTAGAGCTAGTCCTGCAAAGTTGTGAGCTTCCCACTCTGAAGTGGGAAACACAGAGCTAATGTTCAGGCTGCTGGGTGAGAAGATAGCTCTGCTGCTGCTGCTGCTAAGTCACTTCAGTCGTGTCCGACTCTGCGCGACCCCATGGACTGCAGCCCATCAGGCGCCACCATCCCTGGGATTCTCCAGGCAAGAACACTGGAGTGGGTTGCCATTTCCTTCTCCAGTGCATGAAAGTGAAAAGTGAAACTGAAGTCGCTCAGTCGTGTCCAACTCTTCGCGACCCCATGGACTGCAGCCCACCAGGCTCCTCCGTCCATGGGATTTTCCAGGTAAGAGTACTGGAGTGGGGTGCCATTGCCTTCTCTGGAAGATAGCTCTACGGAAGCTAAAACATCCTTAGAAAAGAGAAAATTCAAACCAAGTTCAGATGGGAATTTTCCTTTCTCAGTCAGAGGGCAGTTATGTTCAGGAATATTTTAGGTCTCTTCACCAACTTAACATTATTTAACACATAAATACAAATGTAAAAGGCCCTTTTTGTTGTATTTCACCTCCTGTTTCCAGCCGTCGCTGGGTAAAAGATCCAAATGTGACAGATCACTAAAGATCACTCTTACGCTTTAGCTGAGAAATTAAGTAAAATAACATTAGAAGATACTTGGATTGGAAAATGTTTGGACTTTGTGAAATGTGAAATGACAGCATGGAAAGACAAGAAAACACAGCTGAAGTAGTTCCTATTTGTGCATAATTTGGTTTATTTAGGCTGAGGTCAGAGTTCAGGGCACAAAAGCTTTTGATAGTCTTAAATGTATACCTATATTTAAGGAGCGGAGAAGGCAATGGCACCCCACTCCAGTACTCTTGCCTGGAAAATCCCATGGATGGAGGAGCCTGGTGGGCTGCAGTCCATGGGGTCACTAAGAGTTGGACACGACTGAGCGACTTCACTTTCATTTTTCACTTTCATGCATTGGAAAAGGAAATGGCAACCCACTCCAGTGTTCTTGCCTGGAGAATCCCAGGGACGGAGGAGCCTGGTGGGCTGCCGTCTATGGGATCACACAGAGTTGGACACGACTGAAGCGACTTAGCAGCAGCAGCATACTTAAGGAGAAATCATCTGATAATAACATGTGAGAGCACTTTATAAACAGTAAAGCATCAAATTAACATATAAGATTGCAAGCCAATGATCAAGTTAGTTGGGAAGGCTAAGAATAAATAAGGACAACTATGGGTCCTGGGTTTTTCTAGAACAATCCTAAGTTCAAATATTTTATTTCTTTCCCCCACCCCCATAAAATTACAAGTTTTGAGACCAACTCTTGGTTCAAAAAATATTCTTGATCAAAGTACAGAAAATGCATAAATGGAATAACCAAAAATTGATCATAAGTTACATGGCAATATTGAAATCTAAAAACCTCTTGCCCCAGAGGTCTTCCAAAATTTGATCCTGGTTGACTGGGTGGTCTTCAAGATTGACTAGTCAATTTTAGGCCAGCAGCTGTCAACACATGCCCCTCCCCGAGGCTCATGGCATTTTTTCTGGGTGAATTGACACATTAGCTCATCCCTAAGCCAGTGCTTGTTTGCTCTTTGCAACCACAACTACTCCCAACCTCCCAACACCACCCCCACCTCCACTGCAGCCACCACCATAACACCATCAAATATCTGCCAAATTTCCATGATGTGAAAAGGAGGCCTTCCCCTAAAGGCTCTAGAAGAACTTGCTCTACCTTGTTAGGCTATTCTCACTGAGCAGCAATAAAAAAAAACAAATCCATGCTAACATGCTAAAGGGAAAGAATTAAGCAGCTGACTTGCAGTCAACAATTGTAAATTAACTATGACTCCTGGAGTGAGTGCACTTGGAAGTGGCAATTTCAAACATGTAAGTAACATAGACATTCAAAGATAGCTAGGAACATGCCATATCCTTCGATTATACTCAGGACACCACCAGCTACACGTAGTTTAAAATCCACCCAACCTATCAAGGCAAATATAATGGACCATCTTGTTTAATTAATAGAAGAGCCATGTGGCTAGAAAATGTAACAACCTCTCCAGTAATTTTCTAAATTTATCCATTCAATCAAGCACTCATTTATTCAACAAATACTTATTGACTATCTAGCCTGGGCCCACAAGTGTGTAAGATACTGTGAAGGCACAAAATGAAACAAGCTACGCTCTTATGTCCTCAGGAATTTACAAAATCACTTAGGAGATAGGTCAGGTTAATTAGGAATCTAATATTAATTGAACAGTTACAATCCAGCATAGCATACAGCATGCTGAGCGACTGCAATTCAAAAAAACCAAGTTCTGAAGTTCATCTCTTTTTTCCCAACTGTCTAATCTTGAACAAGCCATTTAACCTCTATAAGCCTTAGTTTCATCATTTACAAATTGAGGATATCATTAGTACCTACTTTGTGAAATTGCTATGAATCATTAACAAAGTGTGTGTCTGGGGGTTTATGTAAATACTTCATCAGTACTGAAAGAGATTGCTGTGTTGTTGTTATTCAGTCACTAAGTCGTGTCCAACTCTTTGAGACCCCATGGACTGCAGCCCGCCAGGCTCCTGTCCATGTGATTCTCTAGGCAAGAATTCTGGAGTGGGTTGCCATTTCCTACTCCAGGAGTTGCCATTTCCTACTCCAGGAGATCTTCCTGACCCAGGGATTGAACCCATGTCTCCTGCATTGGCAGGTAGATTCTTTACCTCTGAGCCACCAGGGAAGCCCAGTAAAAGGGATACATAAATGCTGATTTTCATTATTATCTAAAAGGAGTATCAACAAAATGTTGTAGGAATTGTGAGGTGACAAGAACCTCGTCCAGCGCAGGGGTCTTTTCTGCACCTAATGAAGAGATATCTTCAAGATGAAAAGGAAGAGAGAGGGAAAGAAGAAGAAAGATATTCCAGGGAAAGGGAATTTTATGGCAGAGGCATGGTAGTAAAGTCTACCAGACAGGTTTAGAGAACAGCTAGTAATTGAGACCACATCTGTGTGATTTCTCTTGAATCCTCAGCACCTGGGACAGTGTCTGGCATCTATTGTGCACTCAATAAAATGTTGTTTTTGTTGACTTCATGAATGAATGAAGGAAGTGCTATATGTTTAGCAAAGCAAGAGAAGAGGTGAGGCCAGAGAAGGCTGGAGCCATATCAAGAATCTTGAATGCTATTCTTCTTCTGATTTTCTTCAGGAGACCAAAATATCCCCACTAATGAGATGTCTTAATTAAATGCCATGTTCCCAATGAAAACCCAACAGGGTCACCTCCAGGCATACTTTAAGTTTTTCGAATCCCATTAGCTAGTCCTTCCAGGACTATGAGTTTTATTAAAACTAATTGGCAACATCTAACCTGAAATCTTTCAGGGGCATCAGGGAATTCGGTCACCTCTATGAATAGCAATCAGTCAGTCATCTTAAAAATTCCTGACACTAACTCTCCTCCACATGAACTTAAGGAGAAAAGGTGCCTGTGATAATGAGAGTAAAATGAGGAAAGGAGCAAGCCCTTCTACAAGTGCTGGAACTGGTGATGCTTGTGTGTGTGTGTGTGTGTGTGTGTGTGCGCACATGTGCGCACACACTCTTTGGCAGGATTGCGGGGTTGCAGAGATGACTTCACCTTCAGGAAAAGGATGGCTCCTGCACACAGAGCTGCTGCACCCTCCAGACCCTCACAGCAAGCGTCCCTGCTGTCTGTGATGAAGTGGGCTTTCCAGAGACGCTGCCAAGAAAGGGAAGGAGCACAGTCCCTCTTCAGAATCACGAAGACCCAGCTTTATGACTTTGGCCTAGTGATTTAACCTGCCTGAGTCAATTTCCTCAGTAAAGCAGGTATGTCCATGGCTCTCAGCAAAGCCTCCGGCACACTGCGGGAGTATATTAAATGTTAGTTCTGTCCATAATTTGGAAAAGGAGCTGGCCACAGGGTTAGATCTTTCCCCAATCGCTTCCCAATCCGTATTTGAGAGGGAAGGTTCTTTCAAAAAGAGAAAAGCAAATTCTAGCAAAGAGAACTTAGGATGTAGAACTGAAAAATATCACATAATGAAGATAACAGTTCAGGGCCTAGAACAAAAGCTATCAGAATTGAATGTGTTAGAAGGAGAGATTGTGGAAAGGCAGAAGGAGGGAAAGCAAAGGAACAGTGGAAATGCCAGCTAAGAAGGCCGGTTTTCATGTGGGTCTAATCCCTTGGACTGCAAGGAGATCCAACCAGTCCATCTTAAAGGAGATCAGTCCTTGGTGTTCATTGGAAGGACTGATGTTGAAGCTGAAACTCCAATACTTTGGCCACCTGACGTGAAGAGCTGACTCATTGGAAAAGACCCTGATGCTGGGAAAGATTGAGGGCAGGAGGAGAAGGGGACAACAGAGGATGAGATGGCTGGATGGCATCACCAACTTAATGGACATGAGTTTGGGTAAACTCTGGGAGTTGGTGATGGACAGGGAGGCCTGGCATGCTGCAGTCCATTGGGTCTCAAAGAGTCAGACATGACTGAGCGACTGAACTGGACTGAATCCTGGTTTG
The DNA here is from genome assembly GCF_029407905.1 of Bubalus kerabau. Taxonomy (NCBI): domain Eukaryota; kingdom Metazoa; phylum Chordata; class Mammalia; order Artiodactyla; family Bovidae; genus Bubalus; species Bubalus kerabau. Next base: position 25,102,291 of record NC_073629.1, on the reverse strand, counting down.
TGATGGCTGCCGCACTGGTTGAGAAGGAAAATGACTAGAACCTGAAAGAAGAGAAAACAGGGTGGACCACTGAGAAGAGATGTATGTTGGATCTTCAGTAAGGAAATGGGGCCAGGGAAGCAAATTCTAGCCCTGAAGAGAAAAGCAGAGCGATCATCCTTGGCTGAAGAAGCAGCCCAAGGGCACTGCTCCACAAGAGGTGGGAACGACAAGGAAGAGCTGGGAGCCGGCAGGGTCCCCTGGCCCCAGACTGACAACCTTGTCAAAAGTGCTTACGCTCTGGCTCAGGCTGAGGAAAACACACCCTGAGGAGGCAGCAAAGGTCTGGTGCCTAAGGGAGTCTTCCAGAGAGCACGCAGGTGAGACCTAAGATTGTGCATTATAACCCCTTTGACAGGTGAGATTACTGAGACCTAATCTAGGTTCCCAGGGCCACTTACACAGGAGCATTAGAGACAAGAAAAGGACTCCGGTCTCTCTTACCCCAAAGCTGGAATTCATCCCCCATCCACTCCACTCCACTTCATCCATCCCCTCCAAAAATTCTAAAATTGAATTCTTTAACAGTAGAAATGAACCCACTTTGGGGACACAGGGTAAGCATTAAGAGTGAGACAAACACTCTGGATTAATTGTATTCGTAGCAGTATCTTTATGTTTACAATTTACCAAGCTTGCCAATCTTAGAATCCCACCCTCATGTCCCAAGTTGCCAAAGAAATTCCTCTGCAAACCCCACCTCCCAAGTCTCTCCTGTCTTCTTTCTTTCCTTCAAAGCCCTCCCCAGAGAGAGTGAGTCAAAGGAAGCTAACCTGGTGGATTTTTTTGGTGATAGCCAATAAAAGGGTGGAGCAGGGTTAAAAAAAGAAAGAAAGAAAGCCTAACACTGTCTTCTAGGTAAAGGTTGCTTTGGGAATCCCACGGTCAATATTCCTACCCCCACTTCTGACTCTTTGAGTCATCTTGACCAGGTCACTTAATTCCATTCATTCCTCAGCCAACACCTTGGCTATACAGCATGCCTCTGTTTTTCCCCAGGCCTACCTACCTTGGACGGTCAGAATGACCTTTGAAGAAACAGTGTCCTCCAAGTGTGTCAGCAATTCAGAAACTGACAGCTTCTAAAATAGCTGGTGTGTTGTTGGGTGTCTGTTGCCTTCTGAAGGAGTGGTGGTGTCGCCGAGGCAGCAGGATTTCCTTGCCAAGGTTGTTCCTACCCTCCTCCCTGTGAGGCTCTGCACAGCCTCTCCCTATTCCAGCCCAGAAAGACTTCGAGCCCAGGGGCCGTGGCATTTAAGCACTGTCAAAGTTCCCACTTCAATCCCCATCATGGTGCCAGTTCAGCAACTGTCATGATGACCCAGCCTGAACTGTATTTAGAAGCTTTGGACTTGGTACCATGTCCTAGCCCATCTCAGAGTGACAGGAGATTTCCTGAGCACCTGGGCCTGTGATTCAAGGGCTCCTCCTCCCAGAGAATGAGAGTCAAAAGCACTTTCTTAATGGTCCATTTCCTTCTCAGGAGGGTACCCATTTGTTGGAGGATTCTCTTTAAGAGTCAATCTCCATCAACATTATTATACAATGCTATTTTAAAAATCGGTAATTCTTTCATAAAGTTTATAAGATGTGGCAGAGGAAAAAGAGAAAACCAGTTAGAAAGTGGGTTTAGTGCTCTGTTTATGGACTATGCTTACAAAGATACATTTCCCTGGGATTACACCCTGGGAATGCTCAGAATCTACCAGATATTGCCAGTGAATGGAGAGACCCAGCCTATGACTCAGCTTCTAGGGACACTGCATAATAATTCACCTCATCTTCTCAGCAGGCTCTGTGCCAGTCTTGAAAGGAGCCTACTGGAGTCCAAAAAAATTTATAAGGGATTCCTGGTTAGTGGTTAACAAAATAAATTTTAATTTATTTACACTTTAATGGAATCTCCACCAGGCAGGCAGACTGATAATTATATAACACTAATAGGGTGGGCTGTCAGTTTTGAGAGTCACTGCACAGACAGTGGGTCTAGGTGCTCAACTCTGCTAGACCACAGGAGAGAGAAAGGCCTTTTTTCCCAACTGACCCTCAACTCTCTGCCCCAGTGTCCCTGAGCAGAGTCCCTTGGAGATACCCTGTCATTTAAAAGGCATCAAAGTTTGGCCTCTTCCCATTTCTGGGCAAGGGCCCAACACTCAGAGAATGTGGTTTTAGGATCATGGCATCTAATCCATTCAAGGATTATTTTTTCCCCCCTACTGCTCAGATGGGTGTGTTAATCATCACCTCCCTTTGTTCTGTAATAAATTCAGCCCTGGCTAATTCCAAGCCTCTGTGCATCACTGAAGTTTAAAGATGGCGTTTTGACAGGTCAGATATTTAGAATCAATAGACCACCAACCAGTCAAAAACCTTAAGGAGTTTTAGGAACATGTGGAAGTAATTTTTTCTAAGAATTCACAAGTCTGAAGCATGAGATCTTATTGATGGCGTGTGGGCTGTTGTAGGTATTAAAGTATTATTTTATATGCCATATTCTACATGTAATCAAAATTGATTTACAGTGAATTCCTTATTATACCAAATACTGCACATTATCAGATATAAATTACAATGGAATACACACTATGTCACATCTTTAAGAGAAACCAATAAAAGACAGAAATAAAATTATATGTGAATGTGCAATGACTACATATGTAAAATACAATGACATAGGATAGGGAATTTCAGAGAAATCAGAATATTTTATGTGACTTGGCTATATATCTACATTTTAATTATAATCATCTCAACTGTATGTACTGAATCTTTTTGTAAAGAAAAAATTATCCCATAAAATGTTAATTTCTAAATTTTTATTTTATTTTTAAGAGAAATATTGGTTTTAATTAAATATAGGGTAAACTCTAGCCTAAAAATTAGCAAAATTGTTTAAACAAGACACAATTTCCACCTCCCATACTTTCTTATATGGCTTCAATTATTAAAAAAAAATTATGAAAATGTTAAAACAAAAATAGAAGCCTCAGATTTTTTAACTGTATAAAAACTCCCACAAAATCTTTCAGCACTGTTTCTTATTTAACAAAATAGCATCAATAGGAAGAGTAAAAAGTGTAAAAAACCATTATGACAACATTTCTGAAATTAGGGATAAATTTCTAATTTTTTAAATTGAGAGGTCATTTACCTAAAATCAATGAATGGGCTTTGGAGTTTTATAGATGACATAAAATTATAAGTTAAATTTGTAGGAGCTTGCATTTTTCTGGGAAGAGGATAAATGGTATTCATGGAATTATCAAAGGAATCTACTGACTCTAAAAGGACAAGGACCACTGATTTAATAGGATTTCTTCAAGTGGATAACTGTTTATTTTCCAAGCTCTCTTCTGCTGTAATGTAAAGCATTTTCCTTTAGCTGGACGTTTCCAAAGGAAGAAATATTCAAAGGACTGTTACACGGAATACTAGTGCTGCATCCTAATAGAAACACACACACACACACACACACACACATATATTTTCTTTGTCTCCCTTACAAACTAGTTGTGTTGGCCAGGAGTGTTAAATGGTCATATGAGACCACCTCAACTTTCTCTGTATGATCCCTTAGTTCCCATTTATCTTTATTTCAGCCACATATACATGCAAGTGAGGGCTTCCCTGATGGCTCAGTAGTAAAGAACCTGCTTGCAATGCAGGAGAGCTGGGTTCCATCTCTGGGTCAGGAAGATCCCCTGAAGGAAGAAATGGCAACACACTTCAGTATTCTTGCCTGGAAAACTCCATAGACAGAGGAGCCTGGAGGGCTACAGAAAGTCCATGGGCTCACAAAAGAGTTGAACACGACTTAGTAACTGAACAATGGCATGCACCTGTGATTTTTTTTTTTACTATAATCCATATCACATCACGTTGAAAAGTAGGGTGATTATAAATTATCTTTACGTGAATGAAAATGGGGCTTTTCCTTTAGGCCTGGCTACTTTTACTCTTTCATACTCTCTCAATTTCCTCCCCCCTGCCCCTCAGAGAAACCTCAGGGGCACAGAAACCCCAGGCTCCCCAGGCTATTTCTCCTTCTGTGTGCCAAAACCCAGCCCGCTCGCTGTTGTGGACATGTGGTCCAGTCCCAACATCAGGGACATGCTCTCAGCCCACGAACCCCACACCTCAGAAGAAATCCTGCCCCTCCCCACCCCCAAGCCCTGCCTGTGTCCTCTAGGGCAGTGCCTGTGTCTGGCCTTGGAGCCAAGAGGCAGCTTCTCAGAGAAAGCTGGACGTGGCGAGTAGGTGACGCTGCCCTCGGCAGGACTGCCAAGGCTTTCCTAAAGGCCACAGCAACCGAGTCTGCCCGCGAGAACATTTTGGTGAGCTCAGTTTGTTTGCTACCGAGAACCTCCTCGTCCTCACAGTCTATTTTTACCACGCCGTGACGCTGAACACTCTGCTGTCATTAAAGTGAATGATATATAGAACCAACTCTCCATGAGCTATCACTGTAGGGGGAAAGGAACCCTGGATTCAGAATCAGAAATCAGGAGCTTGACCCCTGGTTTTGACCTTGGTGTGACCTTGAGGAAGCCATTTAACCCTGCTGAGTCTCAGTTGAAATAGCTGTGGAAAGTGGATTAGGAATCTCACTGCTTACCCAATTCAGGGAGTCATCAGCAGGGTAAAATAATGCAGATGAAAGCACTTTGTAAACTACAAATGACTTGGAAATGTAAGTAATCAGCATGGCATTTAATCATTTAATTCACAGAGATTTCTCCCTGTGCTCTAAACAGCATGCTAAATCCACATTTCTTTTATAGAGCCTGTTAAAGATAGGAAACTGAGGCTCAGAAGCAGAGTGGTGACATGAGAAGACCTGGATTTCCTCTTCTCATTCATCTGCACCTCCCCTACACTGCACCCTTAAGGTACTCTGAGCAACTATGATCTTTATTTTTATTTTTTAATTTAAATATTAAAAAAACTTATTAGCATATACTTGCTTTACAGTGTTGTGTTAGTTTCTACTGTACTGCAAAGAAAATCAGCTATATATATATATATACATATGTCCCCTTTTGGGGTTTCCTTTCCATTTAGGTCACCTGGAGAAGGGAATGGCAATCCACTCTAGTATTCTTGCCTGGAGAATCCCATGGACAGAGGAGTCTGCGCAGCTACAATCCATGGGGTCGAAAAATTGGACACAGTTGAGTGACTAACACTTAGGTCACCACAGATCACTGAGTAGAGTTCTCTGTGCTGTACAGTAAGATGATTATCCCTAGCTCCTGTAAGGCAAAGATCTAGACACAATGACCTCCCCATCATCTCATTCCATGACCCATGATTCCTCTAGAGGTGAGCAAAGTCACAGAGTACCTAGTGACGGAGTGGCAACTTATTAATGGCACCCGGATCTGATGACCAGGAACCCCATCATATCCTTGCTGCCCTGTCCTCTTGAACCCCAGCACCTGCTCATCTTCCAAGTGATAGCTCTGTGATATGACAAGATCCTGATTTATCAGCAAGAAATCACAGTACAGTTAGGGTGTCTCCCATGATAAGTACATTTTACTATAGATTCTCTGTTAAACAAAGTGTGTAGCACCTTTTCATTGATCAATAAAAACAGCCCACCATCTAGTGAGGCAGGCAGATTCCTTCTCTAGATGATCATTTACAGTCCATTCCAGGAGGTCTGCTCTATCACATATCCCTTTATATGGAGGCCATGAGGCTATAGGAAAGCTATTATAACCAAACAACTTTAATCATTACCCGTGACAGAAATTTTGTCCAGTCCAAAGGCAAAACATTTTGTGCATTGCTGCTGCTGCTGCTAAGTCGCGTCAGTTGTGTCCGACTCTGTGCGACCCCATAGACGGCAGCCCACCAGGCTCCCCCGTCCCTGGGATTCTCCAGGCAAGAACACTGGAGTGGGTTGCCATTTCCTTCTCCAATTAGGCCCATGGAATTCCCGTACCTGCAGCAGAGTCAGGCTGCTCCCATTCTATGAAATGAAGGCCCCTCCCAATGAAACCTGAGGTTTTTCAAAAAGTTACTCAGTTTCTCCAGGGTCCAACATTCCTATCTCTGTTCTCTCCAAGCCTCAGAGTAGCTCCTCCCTGGAAGTCTGTCTCACTTTTTTTTTGCCCACAGAGTTACTGTTGTGGCAGAACTCAACAATGTCTACAACTTTCTTTAACCTCCAAAGGAAATGCCTAATGATGGAGGAGGACCTTCTGGACATGCTGCTGACTGTTCAGAGGGGCTGACTTTCCTCCCCATCAGAAAGACCCTTCCATGGTTTGGATTGGGATAGCACATTAGGATCCAGTTCCTGAATCCAGGATAAAGCTGTTTATCCCTGAAGTTAGATGTTCTGCTAACTTAGTCTTTGGAAGAAATAATGTAACATGTCTCTTGTCTGCTCCTGAACTACCTGTGAAAGACTTTCTTCTGTCATTATTTGCAATTTAATGACGAGTTCATGTGGTCCATGATAAAAATACATCCTTTTAGACAAAGAGGATAAATGCATTTCAACATATATGTCAACTCTGGTCATTTGATGGTGGCAGTGAAGATCACAAAACTGAGGAGTATAAAACCTGATTCAAGCTTAGAGAGAAGAGTGCCAGATCAATTAATGAAGTCTGCCATCGGCATGATGGCAGGAGATTAGTAGCCCACAGGTTATTACATATTCGCTATCATACTCTTTCCAAGGCCTCCACTGAAATGCTGCCATGCATGAATTACAATGCTGTTCCTCTTCCCTACTTTAAGGGAATAAAGGCTATTGCGTCCTTGTGCATATTTTGTGTCATTCTTTCCACGTGGACCAGGTTTTCCAGAGGCAGCAGATAGGCCACTAATCTCTCTTCTCCTGCAATAAGGTCATCATGTTAGCAAACTTCCTCTGCTCTGACACAGTTGTGGTTTTAATGGAGAACTAATGTCTTCATCAGTATCTGTGCTATTTCACACTTCATTTCCTTCCCCAACTCTTGGATGGAAACCATCCGGTCCTGGTGATTTACTTTGTGGGAGTTTCTTTCAAGTTAGTTTCCTTCTCTGGGGATGCCACGCAAGCATTTTCAGGGCTCCAGCTGGGGAGCACCCAGCCTTGAAACATCAGTGTGTGATCAAGTCATTCAAGAAAGCCAAAGGCCTTGGCAGGGATCTGACAGCAAGGCCCTTAGCCCAGGCCTTCCAGTCTAAGGGTAACAGAAGCAGCTGCTAGTTTTTCTGCCTCTCAGTCAGCACAGTGTCTTGAGGTGGTCCAGATCACCAGAACCCAGAGAACTGTGAGCAGATGGAAAGAAAACACAAATGCTTTGAAATTGTGATCCAAGACTCAAGCTGTCTCCAGATCTCTCAATGAGGTTCACAAAATCTCTAAGCAACCTCAAGGCATTCCTGTCTCTTTTCTCTCGGAGCCTCAGAATAGCTCTTGCATGAAAGCCTGTCTCCTTTCTTTGCTGTGGCAGGACTCAGCAATGTCTGCAGCTTCCTTTAACCTTCTCAAGGAAATGCCTAATAAAGAATGCTTGATTCTTGATTCTCATTTATTTTCTATGTCCCATAGTTGTAGCCATCATCCAACCCAGATTTCTCTAAAACAGTCCTAATATCAAGTAGTCCATTCTGTGGCCCTTGAAATACATCTGCATTTAAAATTTAAAGATAGGAGATAATATCCTAATATCTAGCTTGAAAAACCATCCCTTAGCATAAGTACAAAACAAATACTTTACTTTTGATTTAGTGCATTCTGGCTACAAGGCACAGCTGGGAGGAATGAATAGGGAGGGAGAAGAAAGACGTGTCATGATTCCGAAAGATTTGTAAAGGGCTGCTTTTATGGAACAGAAGCAGAAAATACCCCTCCACCGGACATGACACAGTCCTGGTGACTGGGCATGTGTGGCTGTGGAGGAGAGATTCCCCTGCTAATGTGAGGCCTGAGGCTTCACAGGAGGGCAGGACTTTGTTTCTCCACTGGGAGGGAACATGAGGGGACAGAGGGGATGAAGGACCCAGAATGAAGCCGGCTAATGCAGAGCCAAGAGCCAGGGGCATAAAGAGGACTGCTATATTTAAAACAGATAATCAACAAGGACCTATTGTATAGCACAGGGAACTCTGTTAAATGTTATGTGGCAGCCTGGATGGGAGGGGAGTTCGGGGGAGAATGCATACATGTATATTGGAGAAGGAAATGGCAACCCACTCCAGTGTTCTTGCCTGGAGAATCCCAGGGACGGGGGAGCCTGGTGGGCTGCTGTCTATGGGGTCGCACAGAGTCGGAAATGACTGAAGCGACTTAGCAGCAGCAGCAGCAGCAGCATACATGTATATGTATGGCTGAGTCCCTTTGCTGTCCACCTAAAACTATCACATTGTAAATCAGCTATAAGCCAATATAAAATAAAAAGTTAGAAAAAGAGAACCTCTCTCTTCATGGAGCCTTAGGGCAGAAGCCCTCACAGTGTGGTCTCATTTTTGGCCACAAAGATAGTTTAAATGAGTACCACATTGGACCACTGAGGTATCTGCCAAAAGCAGTAGAAAACATATGACCACCTTCCTCGCAGAACAAATTCTAAATACAGGGCAGAGCTGAGGCCCTCCAGAAAAACCCTCTTTAAGGGGCACTGGTCTAAGCTGCATGACCGCTGATATGGCTTTGCTGTTACTGTTCTGTTACTTTTTTTCTAATGAATATCTGATATTTATGCCTTGATAATTACAGGGCTAGCCCTTACCATTCTACAGAAGGTAAGATTTAATCAAAACACCAGGTAGAACTCAAATACCATTACCAAAAAACAAATAAGAAAGAGACAGCCTCAGTCACTCTAATCTGGTTCTTTGCCAAATGAGGCAGTGAAGACAGGGGAGCTGGGCATGTCACTGTGGCACTCTGAATAGGTACTTCCATTTATGCCACCAAAAAGCACACAGGAGCAATTTTCATACTGCAACAAGTGTAAACTTTTAAGAACAGCCAGACTCATTCATTCGGATGCCTTCCAGCTATATTCAGTAAGAGTAGACTATTTCAGGAAAACAACAACTAGACATAAACTTTATCAGTAATGTCATAAAACACCTAGTTTGGAATAAATTTACTTGACAGCAAAGATTCTCCTTTCCCAGAGACTCATGCATGCATGCTCAGTTGTGTCCAACTCTTTGCGACCCCAGAGATGGCAGCCCACCAGGCTCCTTTTCCCATGGAATTTTCCAGGCAAGAATACTGGAGTGGGTTGCCATTTCCTACTCCAGAGGATCTTCCCAACCCAAGAATCGAACCCCAGTCTCTTGCATCTCCTGCATTGGCAGGCAGGTTCTTTACCACTGCACCACATGGGAAGCTCTTGGAGACTAGAAATGTTCAAACTGCAGCTGTCAGAAGATTATCAAATAATTAGGAAGAAGTTCATCTCCCAACAGTGTAGGAGATACCGTCCCCAGTTGGCTTGATATCCTAAGTTCTTAGCAGAGTTCCACACTGAGTTCTGTGGAGTTTAATATGCAGGCAACTGCTAATATGAAATTCCCCAGAATAAGAAGCAGCATGTCTCTCAGTTAAAGAATAGGAGTAGCCTGTTCCTCCTACTACTTCTCCCAGCTGGAGAAGGGCGACTGGAGGAGTTTTGGGGTAACAATAACAACAGTCCTTGGCCCTGAGCCTGGAGCAGGAGATCTGTGGAATCCCAGGCCTCAGGCCTCGCCTTCTGGCTGGCAGGGTCTCCAAATGGCTTTTGAGCTCTCCTTGGCAGTCATTACAGTTCACCTGCTGCAACCGCAGGTGCCATTTTCTGCTCAGCCTCATGGCCTCGGTTGCAACACCCCACTGTCCCTGATCCGTGTGCTGAAACCTGAAGGTCACCACTGACCTCAGCCAAAATTGCTTCCTGCTCCCACCCCTGCCAGTCTGTATCACATACTCCGAAGGTTATGGCCTGATGTCAGTGCCCCCTGTCTCGACATGGGCCTTGCTTCCCCAGACCTACAGCCCCTATAAAGTTTTCTCTCTTCCCTGTGCCGCCCCTCCTGCTGCAAGTGTGAAAGGGGCTGGTCCCCACCAGTGTTAGAAATCTGAATGTGACTCTCCAGCAGTGCCATCAGTTGCTGGGAATGTGGGCTGGGAAGATGATACAGGTCTACACAAGGAATGTAATTTGTTAAAGAATTTTCTGTGCTTTTGAATTTTTTGAATGGAATTTTTTGAATCCATGCATTCAAAACAAAACAAAAGCAGGGCTTCCCTGGTGGTCCAGTGGTTAAGAATTCGCCTTACAATGTAAGGGACATTGGTTTGTTCCCTGGCCTGGGAGGATCCCACATGCCATGGGGCAACTAAGCCTGTGCATCACAACTACTGAGCCCCTACTCTAGAGTCCATGAGCTGCAACTGCTGAACCTGTGTCCTGCAACTACTGAAGCTCGCTAGCCCTGGAACCCATGCTCTGCAACAAGAGAAACCACTGCAACGAAAAGCCTGCACACTGCAATGAACAGTAGCTACCACTTGCCGCAACTAGAGAAAGCTCATGTGCAGCAATGAAGACCCAGTGCAGCCAAAAATAAAAAAAAGAACTTCAGTGAGCCTCCAAAAAAAAGTTAAAAACAACAACAACAAACAAACAAAACCAAAAACCAAACACGCCTTCACAGATTGAAACCAAGACTCTCAATTATTTTAAGTGCAAGTTCCCCTCTCACCCAGGGCCTTTAGAGGCAACAGCCTTAGGTCCATTCTTTTTATAAGACTTTTTACAACCCTGGAGCCAACCATCAGTTCAAGGTGTTTAATTCCTCTGTCTCCTGGGAAGTCTGCCCTAACATAGGCTTGCTGCTGCTGCTGCTGAGTCGCTTCAGTCATGTCTGACTCTGTGCGATCCCAGAGATGGCAGCCCCCCAGGCTCCTCTGTCCCTGGGATTCTCCAGGCAACAACACTGGAATAGGTTGCCATTTCCCTCTCCAATGCAGGAAAGTGAAAAAGCGAAGTCGCTCAGTCGTGTCCGACTCCTAGCGACCCCATGGACTGTAGCCTACCAGGCTCCTCCGTCCATGGGATTTTCCAGGCAAGAGTACTGGAGTGGGGTGCCATTGCCTTCTCCAACACCCACAAATGCCCAGACTGGGCACCCACATGAGTATGGCTGAATTTCCCAAGTGAACTACCTTTCACTCAGCAAATAGAAACACAGCTACTCTTGGGCTCCCAGAAAGCTGCCAAGGACTTTTTCTTTGGCTAAGAACCTGCACCGAAGCCCACAAAAGACAGACATCGAGTGCTTCTTTTTCTTGAAATTCTGCTGTCTCAGAAAACCAAGAGCAGGAAACCATCAGGAAAGGCTCTTAGCACCTGAAGCAACAGTACATCCCATATTTAGATCTACCCTCAGCTCAGCCCTCTGAGCAGTATGAGACAGAGAAAGTAGCCACAAAAGAAGGCTGGAGAAAATGGGGACATTTCATTTTTTAAAAAATATTTAGACCCAGTACTGGCATTTTTTCCATATTACAAGGAATTGGTTTCTGGCCTGTGGACAGCTGAGATTATACTCTTCAAAACTGGATTTTGTAACAAAGCCACTGATTCTAATTATAAAACAGATTTTAAAATTCAGTTTCATTATTTCACAGTTCACACCAGAAGATTTCAGATGGGAATGGATGATACATGAGAAAGGCCATGTGCTTATAATATGTATGATGTTACACATATGGGAATTATCTGAAATCAATGTCTTCTTAACCCAGCACTAATGTTTTACACACAGGTTGTTTCACTTTTCTTTATTTCTTCCTTCCTTTCTTTCCCTTTCTTTCTTTCTCTTTCAGTTTATCGACCTTTACACTCAAGAAAGTCAACAATTCTCTTCCCTAAATGAAAAATTTTCATGAATTTTGGTGAAGATTTTCTTGCCCCCTACAAAGGTAGACATTCTTTCAGGAGACCTGAATTTGTTCTAAATAAACACTCTAAAATTAACCGGGCCAAGCAGTTGTCTTCATTTGAAGCAGGAGTGGACTTAACACGAATACTATAAACTGAAATTAGTGGCCCTTGCCTGCCTTTCTAAGTTCTCAGGAAGACCAAATGAAGCCCAATGTACTATTCCTCAAGAATCATTTTATCTCATGACATCCAGATGATGGCTGGGAGGAATATTAATCTTCACGTGGACGCTTGGAAAAGCATCAGTCTCATCAGCTACTTTCCAGGAGACTGTCAAAGCTTTTTATTTTTTATCCAACCAGCAACCAAAACAATCTGTATTTTGAAAACTAAATGCTCAAATTCTCAAAGTCAGATGAACTTGGGGGTACCAAGGAAAGCTAAGGCATTCTCCTACTTGACTTGTTGCAGCAAGGATCAAAGGAAGCTTGGAATGGGTGCAATATCACAGCCCTGGAATGGAGGTCAGGTATTTGGCCTTTCCCTGGCTTCCGATGATATCGAATACAACAGATAAATTAAGATCAAGGCACACTGCAGTTCTAAAAGCACCAGCCTGTCCCCAGGAGATCCCAAGGGAGAGTCGTCATCTACCACAGGCCAGGTCTTGTCCTCACTTGGAGGAATGCCTGTTAACATGGGGATGGATTACCTACAATAACGTGTAATCAAAAGCCCTACAACATGATCACAGAAGGAGGCAAACTCATCAAGTGCATTCACTTGAACTTGGCCAAGGAAGAGATCCCAGTGCGGCACAGGACATAGCCGACAAGACTCACCCTGCTCCGACTCCTGATGAAGCATGCGTGTGTGGAGAGGTGGTTACCCGAAATAGCAAGAGAGCTCAAGTGCTTACGGGAAAATCTGACCCTTTAACTTAAGGCAAGCATGGCCTACCAGCAAATCTCAAAGACAGGAAATATTTCTGGGCTTAATAACTCAAGTCAATATTCATTTCAAGTTGGAGGATTTCCTTGATCCAACTGTTGGTTTCCACGATTGATATATGCAGGCATCCTAGCTGGGAGCACTGCATGACTTAACAGGTTCTTATTCAGCATAGACTTAAAGTTCCACAAGATCTAACCATTAAGAAGGCAGAATTCTAAGTACCACCTTGGTTGGAAGAATTATAAGATACCAAGCTTCAGGCTTCATCAGGCTCAAGAGTAAGGCCCATGAAGGGAGTATGGGGAATCTGAGCCATCTTTCCAGAAGCCACCTTCATGGACAACATAGAATCACCTACATAGTGTCACTTTAGGGTTGCCAGGAATGCCTCCCTCACTCTAAGTTAGCCTACAGCCCACCACTGGAGGTCATCTAGGTCATGGTTTTATTTTTATTTCAAAGAAACTTTTCAAATATAAAGGCCCTTTTCTTTTAAAAGGTCACCAGCATTTTAAATAGGGAAGACTACATTAATATATATATGTAGATAAATACATAAGAATATGTTAAAATATATACTGTTTTTGTTGTTGTTTAGTCAATCAGTCGTATCTGACACTTTTGCGACCACATGGGCTGTAGCCCACCAGGCTCCTCTGTCTATGGGATTTCCCAGGCAAGAATACTGGAGTGGATTGCCATTTTCTTCTCCATGAAAAATATATACATGTACATATATATATATATATATATATATATAATAGAGATATATGTGTGCTGCTGCTAAGTCACTTCAGTCGTGTCCGACTCTGTGCGACCCCATAGATGGCAGCCCACCAGGCTCCCCCATCCCTGGGATTCCCCAGGCAAGAACACTGGAGTGGGTTGCCATTTCCTTCTCCAATGCATGAAAGAGAAAAATGAAAGTGAAGTCGCTCAGTCCTGTCCGACTCTTTGTGACCCCATGGACTGCAGCCCACCAGGCTCCTCTGTCCATGGGATTTTCCAGGCAAGAATACTGGAGTGGGTGGCCATTGCCTTCTCCAGAGATATATGTGTATGTATGTGTAAATATATATTGAAAAGTGAGGTCTGGAACTACTATAGTGATTTTTATTCTGCCATGGAGAATGTAGAGCCACTCCAGGGTCACAATGTTAAGCTAACACAGCAAAAACTTTAAATTTACAAGAGTCAACAAATTTCATCATTCTGTCTCCTATCACACACATCCCAAAGCAGTCAGTGTTTTTCAGAAAACCAGTCAGTAGATGGATAACTCATGTGGGGGGGGCACAGGGAATGGGGAATGCCATAAAATATAATGCAGGGCCCTGCCCCTGAAGAATTTACAACCAGAGGGTAGACAGTCTGGAAACACAAAATTGTTCAGTCAGAAAAAAAAAAAATTCTGTCATGCTTTTCTGCTATCAATAGGTAATATTCTTTCTGCAAGGGTCTGGAAACACAGCTCACAGAACAATTTCACAAAAAGAAAGTGCTTTCCCCTCTAGGATAAGCAGGGAGTGGGAAAAAAAAAAAAAAAAAGAGAATTACTTGGGTCATGGTCTCTTGCTTCAACTCTATGACCTTGTTCTAGGCTCCAAGGAATGCTTGGGTCTGGAGATTTAGTGAGACCCAAGGCTTAGTGACAGCAGCCCACTCTTCCCTATGTGTGTCCCTTCGAGATTTATACGCCCCATGTAAAAATTCACCTATACAGCAGTTCATCTTTCCAGGCAAGGTAAATGTGCAGAGTTTATCCTAGGTCTGTAAAGACCTCCTCTCCTGATGGCTATGAGCTATAGGATCTTGCCTGCCTTCTCATTCTCATCAATAACTTCCTTCTCAGAATTGGTACAGACTTACTCTTGTTACCTATAAAACACAGTGATGATTTACATACTTTAATATGACATTGGCCATGGCTTAGTATATGCTCATCTTCTCTTCCCTATAAGTATATAAACTTCTTAAGATCAGGAACCATGTTTATGCTCTACAGACTCTATGAGGACTAACCAAACAATCAACCATCACTAGACAAAAGCATATTAAGTTAATTGGTGGATTTATTGCAGTTCTCAACAAACATTCAAATAAATCAATTACCTAAATCAAAATTATACATTGGGCTTTCCTGGTGGTCTAGTGGTTAAGAATCCACCTGCCAATGCAGGGGAAATGAGTTCAATCCCTGGTCTAGGAAGACCCCATATTCTGTGGGACAAGCAAGCCCATGGCCACAGCTACTGAAGCCCACATGCCCAGACTGTGCACCACAACAAGAGAAATCAGTGCAGTGAGAAGCCCATGCACCACACCTAGAGAGTAGTCCCAACTCACAGCAACTAGAGAAAGCCCAAGTGCAGTAATGAAGACTGAGCACCGCCAAAAATAAATTAGTTAATAATAATTATACAGCCATGCACCTGTGTAAGTCACACCTAGGCTTGAAATGTTGAACCAAAGAAAATTCAAAGAAAATTAACTAAAGACCTTAGAGTAAAAGGTCAACTAATAAACAGAAAAGAAATGATGGAGATAAAAATATCCTTACCAATAGACCTTGAAGTCATCATTCCACTTTAACAACAAGTGAAAACCTGAACAAACTGAAAAATCAACAGATTTGCTTAGATATGTCAGAGAAATGAGGCCACAAGGAGAATCACTCTCCCAATCAAAAAGGGGGTGGTGGCGATACTGAGAATCACAACTTAAGTACAGCAGAAACCCGTGAGCACAAACCTCTGCAGGAACTGGTGCCAGAGTAGGAAGACCTAACCTGTAACTGACCAACTGCTGGAGACAACTCTGGAGAGCCAGTTATAGGTGGTATCCCACACTTTTGTGAGTTTTACTTCCAGGAGCTCTTTTTTAGTGACTATCATAGAAAAATTCCCTCATACTTCCAGCATGGAAAGGGAACCATTCTGAAATACACCAGAGCATTCTCTTCCCAACAAGGCCTTCCCTAAGAAGTAACTATTTGCCAGAGCATAACATATCTGGATGAAGGAAATTACCCAAATTCAGCACCCCTCTATCCATCCTGTCCCACTCAAGGGAAAAGGAGGAGAAAACTGAGAATCACTGGTGAAGTTTACAGTCCAGGACACAGGCTCATCTGTGCCCCAATTACAGAACTAATTCTTTCTCTCCCTTCCACACCTACCACCACACCACTAAAAGCCTATTTACTACAGTTCCTTTCACACAGTACAACATGTCCAGATTCCAACCAAAAATTACAAGGCAGGTGCTGTACTCAGTTGCTTCAGTTGTGTCCGACTCTTTGTGACCTGATGGACTAGGCAGTATTTGCCAGGCTCCTCAGTCCATGGAGAAGGCAATTCTCCAGCACTCTTGCCTGGAAAATCCCATGGACGGAGGAGCCTGGTGGGCTGCAGTCCATGGGGTCGCTAAGAGTCAGACACGACTGAGCGACTTCACTTTCACTTTTCACTTTCATGCATTGGAGAAGGAAATGGCAACCCACTCCAGTGTTCTTGCCTGGAGAATCCCAGGGACGGGGGAACCTGGTGGGCTTCTGTCTCTGGGGTCGCACAGAGTCGGACATGACTGACGCGACTTAGCAGTAGCAGTCAATCCATGGGATTCTCCAGGAGAGAAGACTGGAGTGGGTTGCCAGACCCTCCTCTAGAGGATCTTTCTGATGAAGGGATTGAACTCGCATCTCCTGTGTCTCCTGCACTGCAGGTGGATTCTTTACCAGAGTCACCAGGGAAGCCCCTATGGCAAACTAAAAGGCAAAAAACTACAGTCTGAAGAGATTGAACAGCAGCACAATGAGAGTCAGATGTTGGATTCAGGGAAGTTGGAATTATCAGGCTAGGAATTTAAAACAACTATGATTATTGTGCTAAGGGCTCTAATGGAAAAAGGAGACAATGCAATAATAAATGAATAATGTAAGCAGAGAGATGAAAAGTCTAAGATAGAGTCAAAAGAAATGCTACAGATTAAAAATACTGTAACAAAATGGAAAATGGTTATTCAGTTCAGTATAGTTGCTCAGCCGTGTCCAACTCTTTGTGATCCCATGGACTGCAGCACCCCAGGCTTCCCTGTCCATCACCAGCTCCTGAAGCTTGCTCAAACTCAAGTCCATTGAGTCTGTGATGCCATCCAACCATCTCATCCTCTGTCATCTCCTTCTCCTCCTGCCTTCAATCTTCCCTAGCATCAGGGTCTTTTCCAATCAGTAAGTTCTTCACATCAGGTGGCCAAACTATTAGAGTTTCAGCATCAGCATCAATCCTTCCAATGAATATTCAGGACTGATTTCTTTTAGGGTTGACTGGTTTGATCTCCTTGCAGTCCAAGGGACTCTCAAGAGTCTTCTCCAACACCACAGTTCAAAAGCATCAATACTTTGGTGCTCAACTTTCTCTACAGTCCAACTCTCACATCCATACATGACTACTGGAAAAACCATAGCCTTGACTAAACAGACCTTTGTTGGCAAAATAACATCTCTGCTTTTTAATATGCTTTGGAAAATGGTTGTAATGGGCTCATTGTTGCTGCTGCTAAGTCGTTTCAGTCGTGTCCGACTCTGTGCAACCCCATAGACGGAAGCCCACCAGGCTCCCCCGTCCCTGGGATTCTCAAAGCAAGAACACTGGAGTGGGTTGCCATTTCCTTCTCCAATGCATGAAAGTGAAAAGTGAAAGTGAAGTCGCTCAGTTGTGTCCGACTCTTAGCAACCCCATGGACTGCAGCCTACCAGGCTCCTCCGTCCATGGGATTTTCCAGGCAAGAGTACTGGAGTGGGGTGTCATTGCCTTCTCCAATGGGCTCACTGGTAGACTGGAAAAGGTTGAGGAAAGAATCTCTGAGCTTGAGGATATAGTAAGAGCAAATTCCAAAACGAAAACTTAAAGAGATAAAGACTGAAAAAAAAAAAAAGAACAGAATATCCAAGAACTGTAGGACAACTATAAAAGGTATAACATAAACATAATGAGAATACCAAAAAAATAAGAGTAATAGGAATGGAAGCAATATTTGAGGCAATAGTAACTGAGAATTTCCCCCAAATTAATGTCAGACACCAAATTATAGATCTAGGAAGCTAACACCAAATAAGATAAATTAAAAAACAAACAAAAAAAACCGTACCTGAACACAAATATTCCAACTTAAAAAATCAAAGATAAAGAGAAAAACATCTTGAAAGAAGCCAGAGGGGGAAAAACACATTACCTATAGAAAAATAAAAATAAGAATTACTGCTGATCTTTCCCAGAAACCATACAAGCAAGAGGAGAGTGGAGTGAAACAATTAAAGAGTTGAGAGAAACAACCAACCAACCTAAATTATCCTTCAAAAGTGAAGGAAAGATTAAAACTTTCTCAGATAAAAATTGAGGGAACTTGCTGCCAGAGACCTGCCTTGTAAGAAATGTTGAAAACGATTCTTCATAGAGCAGAAAAATGAAACAGGTCAGAAACTTGGATCTATGTAAAGAAAAGAATAAATAAGTGAAGATAAAACAAAATATTCTATCTTTCTTATTAATTGATCTAACACGTAATTGGGATTTCCCTAATGGTATAGTGGTTAAGACTCCCGCTTCCAATGCAGGGAACGTAGGTTTGATACCTGGTCAGGAAACTAAGATCCTATGCGCCTTTTTTATTGGGTCTTCCCTGGTAGCAGAGCTGGTAAAAAAAATTCATCCACAATGCAGGAGACCCTGGCTCAATTCCTGGGTTAGGAAGATCCTCTGGAAAAGGGACAGGCTACCCACTCCAGTTTTCTTGGGCTTCCCTGGTGGCTCAGAAGGTAAAGAATCCACCTGCAATGCAGGAGACCTAGGTTAGATCCCTGGGTTGGGAAGATCCACTGGAGAAGGGAACAGCTACCCACTACAGTATTCTGGCCTGGAGAATTCCACGGACTGTATAGTCCATGGGGTCGCAAAGAGTTGGACATAATTGAGCAACTTTCACTTTCCCAACAGGTAATAATAACAACAATGTATTTGATTATGCATGTTTATGTATTTCTTTATGCTTATATGTATATGCTTATTTTCATATGCTTATGTGCATATATATACATGCAAAAGCATTTATATATATATATATGCCGATATACAAACATATGCTTATGTATAAGTGAAATGAATGACAGAAATGTTTCAACAATGGGAGGGAATAACCTGGAAAAGAATCTGAAAAAGAATATATGCATATATATGTATGCATGCATGCTCAATTGCTAAGTTGTATCTGACTCTTTGCAATCCCATGGACCAGGCTCCTCTGTCCATGCGATTTTCCAGGCAAGAATACTGGAGTGGGTTGCCATTTCCTCTTCCAAGGGATCTTTCTGATCCAGGAATTGAACCTGCATCTCCTGCATGGGCAGGTGGGTTCTTCACTGCTGAGCCACCAGGGAAGGGCCATATTCAAATACACACAAACACACACATGCATATATACATACATACACACACACACACACACACACACACACACACACATGTGTCTGTGGGTATGTTAGTCATTCAGTCATGTTCAGCTCTTTGTAACCCCATAGACTGTAGCTCACCAGGCTCCTCTGTCCATGGAATTCTCCAGGCTTTAATACTGGAAAGGGTTGCCATTCCCTTCTCCAGGGGGTCTTCCTAAGCCAGGGATTGAATCCAAGTCTCCCACATTGCAGAGTCTTTACCATCTGAGCTACCAGGGAAGTCCACACATACATATATACTCACACATTTATACAGGGCTTCCCAGGTGGCTCAGTAGTAAAGAATCTGCCTGCCAATGTAGGAGACATGGGTTTGATTCCTGGGTTGGGAAGATCCCCTGGAGAAGGAAATAGCAACCTACTCCAATATTCTTTGGAGAAGGCAATGGCACCCCACTCCAGTACTCTTGCCTGGAAAATCCCATGGACGGAGGAGCCTGGTAGGCTGCAGACCATGGGGTCACGAAGAGTCGGACATGACTGAGCGACTTCACTTTCACTTTTCACTTTCATGCATTGGAGAAGGAAATGGCAACCCACTCCAGTGTTCTTGCCTGGAGAATCCCAGGGACGGGGGAACCTGGTGGGCTGCCATCTATGGGGTCACACAGAGTCGGACACAACTGAAGTGACTTAGCAGCAGCAGCCAAAAAAAAAAAATCCCATACTATAATATTCCTTCTTTAACTCTTCCTGATCTATTTAGTGGTTAGGATATACACTAAGAATGAACAACAGGTGAAAGAGAGGGGGCTGCTATTCCAGAGATAGAAAACAGCAACTAAGGCACAAAGGTACAAAATGAGTAAAAGCATAACGAGGAGAGAAGTTAGGCTGGGTCAGGAAAATCCTCGAGAGTAGGAAATGGCAACCCACTCCAGTATTATTGCCTGGGAAATCCCATGGACAGAGGATCCTGGTGGGCTATAGTCCATGGGGTTGCAAAAAGTCAAACACAACTTAGCAACTAAACAACAATAACATCTGAATCACTGTGCTACACACCTGAAACCAACACAACACTGTAAGTCAACTACACTTCAATTTTTAAAAAGAATGGAAAGAAATAATTAGGAATATTTGCTTGTTATAAGAAATTATCAGGAAATTCCCTGGTGGTTCAGGGGTTAGGACTCAGTGTTTTCACTGCAGGGACCCAGGTTTAATCCCTGGTTGGGAGCTAAGATCCCACATGCCTCATGGTACATTCAAAGAAAAAGAGAGAAAGAAAGTATCACTCACACTACCCAGGAAGTAGTATAATATTACTTGAAAGTACACTTGGATTAGTTGTAAATGTATATTACAAATTCTTAGGCAACCACTAATAAAAGCAAAAATTTTTAAAGATGTATAATTGATATTCTAAGAAAAGAGAGAAATGGAATCATACTTAAAACCACAAAAGGCAGAAAAAGTATACGAGACAAAAACAAGATCAAAGAGCAAGGTAACAAATAGAAAAGCACCAAATTGGTATATATTAATCCAACTATATCAAAAATCACTTAAATATCAATGGTCTAAATATATCAGTTAAAGATTGTCACAATAAAGACTGTTATAGGGAATCAAAAAACAAGAACCAACTCTAAGTTGTCTATAAGAAACCCATTTAAAATATAAAGACACACATAGATTAAAAGCAAGTAGGTAGAGAAAAACATACCATGCTAATACCGATCAAAAGAAAGCAAAAGTAGCTATATTAATTTCAAACACAGCAGATTTCAGGGCAAGGAAAATTATCAGGAAAAATGAAGGTGATGACATAGCACAGGTCAATATTCCAAGAAGACATAACAGTCTTTCATGTATATGTGCCTAACAACGAAGCATCAAACCACCTAAGGCAAAAAATTGACAGAACTACAAGGAGAAACCGATGAATCTACTATTACAGTTGGAGACTTCAATATCACTCCATCAGAAACAGACTCAGAGGTTGAAAAATCAGTAAGGACACAGTTGAATCCAATAGTATATTATATCCATCAATCAACTGGATATAATTGACATCTATAGACTACTTCATCTAACAGCAGCAGAATACTCATATTTCTCAAGTTTACATGGAGCATATGTCAAGACAGACCATATTCTAGGCCATAAAACAAAGCTTATGAGTTTAAAAGAATAAAAATAATAAAATGTCTGCTTTCATGCCACAATATAATTAAATTAGAAATTAAGAACAGAATGATAGCTAGAAAATCCCCAAATACTTGGAAATTAAGCAACACACTAATAAATAACACACAGGTAAAGGAAGAAATATCAATACAAATTTTTAATATTTTGAATGAAATAAAAATGGAACAAAATCATCAATGGATGCTAAAACAAGTGGGTCAAAGTTAGATTAGGAATAAGATCAGTTCAGTTCAGTTCAGTCACTCAGTCGTGTCCGACTCTTTGCGACCCCATGAATCGCAGCACGCCAGGCCTCCCTGTTCATCTCCAACTCCCGGAGTTCAGTCAAATTCATGTCCATCGAGTCAGTGATGCCATCCAGCCATCTCACCCTCTGTTGTCCCCTTCTCCTCCTGCCCCCAATTCCTCCCAGCATCAGGGTCTTTTCCTCTTTGCATGAGGTGGCCAAAGTATTGGAGTTTCAGCTTTAGCATCAGTCCTTCCAATGAATACCCAGGACTGATCTCCTTTATAATGGACTGGTTGGATCTCCTTGCAGTCCAAGGGACTCTCAAGAGTCTTCTCCAACACCACAGTTCAAAAGCATCAATTCTTCGGCACTCAGCTTTCTTCACAGTCCAACTCTCACATCCATACATGACCACTGGAAAAACCATAGCCTTGACTAGATGCACCTTTGTTGGCAAAGTAATATCTCTGCTTTTTAATCTGCTATCTAGGTTGGTCATAACTTTCCTTCCAAGGAGTAAGCGTCTTTTAATTTCATAGCTGCAATCACCGTCTACAGTGATTTTGGATAAATAGTATCAAAATATCTCTCCATAAATAGTTTATTGAATGCTAAGTAAAACAAATTAACTGTACAGTGGAAAGAATTGGTTGATAACACCCTAACCAAGTGATCAATGTAAACATCACCAAGACAAATGTGTTAATTACCTTATTGTGGTTACTCTTTCATATGAATACACATATCAAAATCAACAGATTATGTATCTTAAACTCACACAATGTCACGTATCAATTATATCTTATAATACTGGACACAAAAAGACTGGAGAGGAAAGCAGCTAGGTGGTGTCTGCTTAGCAACAACAACAACAAAAAAGGTAATATCACCAAAATTGGGAGAAATCAACATCATGCACTTTAATACGGTGTACTGAGGACAAAGCAGTTCTGTGGTGTTTCTGCCCCAAAAGTGTATAACCTGAATCTAAACCTGAGGAAACATCAGATAACACAAAATAACTGATCTACAAAATAACTGGCTTGTGCATTTCAAAAAAGTCAGAAAAGATAAAGAAAGGCTAAGGAACTATACTGCAGATTAAAGGAGATGAAAGGAATTGAACAATCAAATGCAATGCATGATCTTGGATTAGATCTTGAATCAGCAAAAAAGAATGTCTGTGATAAAGATTAGGACAAATAATGAAAATTAAATATAGACTTGGTTATATAGCAGATGTCATCAATGAATGAGGTCTCTAATTTACTCATAAGTGGTTCAGAAAACAATTATATATGTGTGTGTATGTATGTGCATGTGTACACAGAAAAAAAGCAAATGAAACAAAATATAATCAATTGGTGAAACTGAGTAAAATGTATAGACAGAAGTTCCTATAACTTTTCTGTAAATTTAGTATTATATCAAAATCAGAAGTTTTAAAATGTTTAAGAAAATATTTTTAAAATTTCAAAAAGTCACCATAATATCAGAGAGCTGAAGAGTGAAGACCTGAAGAGCTGAAGAGACATTTGTAATCTTTAAAATTAGGCCAAATCTGTTGACATACTGAAATTACAGAAGTCACCACCAGTTTGATAACAAAACTGAAGATTCAGAATGGGTTCTCCAGTTCCTACCTACCTTCATTCATAGGAGAAATTCAGGAAATTAGACTTGATTATGGAATATTATATTTAATTATCACAGTGTTGGATGAAATGCAAACAATAAGGGGCTTCCCTGGTGGCTCGGAGGGTAAAGTGTGTGCCTGCAATGTGGAAGGCCTGGGTTCAATCCCTGGATGAGGAAGATGTCCTGGAGAAGGAAATAGCAACCCACTCCAGTACTCTTGCCTGGGAAATCCCATGGACAGAGAAGCCTTGTAGGCTATAGTCCATGAGGTCGCAAAGAGTTGGACACAACTGAACAACTTCACTTTCCACTTTTTGTGAAATAATAAAAATAATCAAGTGTTGAAAATGCAACCATACACTTGACAATAAACAAGGAAGAAGAAGGAAATGAAGAATTTGGTCAGCATTGGACAATCCAATGAGTGGTCAGACCTTGATCCTTTAGCTCAGGGTGATGCCTTAACCCAATGCCCCACCCCAGATCCAGGAGTAGTGGTTTCCTTAAGGCAGGGCCAGGAATGAAAATTTTAAGGAAGCACCAAAAAATTCAGTAATCCAGATAAATGATATTTCAATGCAATATTTTTAAAATTAATACAATTAGTGATGAAAAATATAAAAATATTAAAGATAGTGATTCATACCCCTATATTTAATATAATTAATTATATGTGTTATATTTTATATATTATAATTATATAACTATATTTATAATATAATTTATATTATATATTACTATATATTATATTATTATATTTATAATATATTATATATCGGAGAAGGCGATGGCACCCCACTCCAGTACTCTTGCCTGGAAAATCCCATGGATGGAGGAGCCTGGAAGGCTGCAGTCCATGTGGTCGTGAAGAGTAGGACACTACTGAGCGACTTCACTTTCACTTTTCGCTTTCATGCATTGGAGAAGAAAATGGCAATCCACTCCAGTGTTCTTGCCTGGAGAATCCCAGGGACGGGGGAGCCTTGTGGGCTCCCATCTATGGGGTCGTGCAGAGTCAGACACGACTGAAGCAACTTAGCAGCAGTAGCAGCAGCATATAAATATATAAACTATATATAATAATTATATATAATAATAATATATAATTATATATTATATATTATAAATATTATAGTATATAATATATATAATATATAATTATATATATTATAATCTAATATAAACTGCATGTTTATATTCCTGCCAAAATTCATGTTAAAGCTCTTATTATGTAATTATATTATATATATTTAAAATATATATTATATAAATATATAAACTATATAATTGTATAATTCTATATAAGTCTATATATTATAGTCTAATATAAAATGCATGTTTATATTCCTGCCAAAATTTATATGTTAATGTTCTAACACCAATGTGATAATATTTGGAAATGAGGTCTTTGGGATGTAATTAGGGCTGGAGGAGGTCATGAGGATGGGGCTTATAATAGGATTAGTGCCCTTATAAAAAGAGACACTAGAGCTCTCTCTCTTCCCCCTACCCACCACCATGTGAAAACACAGTGAGAAGGCATCCATCTGTAAGCCAGGAAAAGAGCTCTCGCTAGAAACCAATCCTGCTGGACCTTGATCTGGTATTTCTCAGCTTCCAGAACTGTGAGACATAAATATCTGTTGTTTCAGCCACCCAGTCTATGGTATTCTGTTATGGCAGCCTTAGTGGACTAATACAGAAAAGTTCAGTACTCCTAACTTTTCCTTTTGCTTCAGGCTCAAATATCACTCCAATTTTTGATATTTAGTTCACTATGGGTTTTTTCACCTTAACTTTGATATTGTCAATACTTCACTAAAGTAATATTGTCTATCTTGATTAGCGTAGTATACCTTTTCTCACCCTAGTCCCAGCCCCACCATAGGGAGCACAGTCTAGGGCTTCACTCTGCTCCCACAATATTTCTCACATATCACCACCAGCCCACTCTCCCCACAAAGTAACCAAATCCCCATGGTTCCAGCCCACATTTTACAATATCTTGCCTTGTTAGGTGACTGTGAGGTGCTTACCAACTCCCTACCAACTCCCCTCAGCCAGCCCTGACTCTTCTGCATTCCAGTGACTGTTTTCAAACAGATGTCTCACCCTAGGAAAGGCAAAGATAGAGATTAGGGATGTAAGTGAGATGGGCAAATTCATTAAAAGATCAGAACAAGACCATGCTTAGTGTTTCAGTATTATAAATACTATTTAATGGAGAGTCAAACTCAGAGAAAAGAAGTCATACCATCATCAAAGAGCATAACATCTTCCATTATATATATATATATATGTAATGAGAAATTAATTGCAAGTCCTAGTAACTTTCCTTGAGAGAGAAGGTAGGAATAAGGCAGAAAAGGGAGGTGGAGTAGAGGAAGGAAGGTCAACAATTAAGTGCCTAGAGAAAGACAAATACCATATAATATCACTTATATATGGAATCTAAAATATAACACAAATAAACATATCGAAGAAACAGAAACAGGCTCATAGACAAAGAGAACAGACTTGTGGTTGCCAAGGAGGGTACAGAGTAAAGTATTGGAAGTTTGAGATTAGCAGATGCAAATTATTCTATATAGGATGGATAAACAAGGTCCCACTGTATGGCACAGGGAACTGTATTCAATATCTTGTGATAAACCATAAAGGAAAAGAATATGAAAGAGAATATAAATATAACTGTATTACTTTGCTACTACTACTACTACTAAGTCACTTCAGTCGTATCCGACTCTGTGCGACCCCAGAGACGGAAGCCCACCAGGCTCCCCCGTCCCTGGGATTCTCCAGGCAAGAACACTGGAGTGGGTTGCCATTTCCTTCTCCAATGCATGAAAGTGAAAAGGGAAGGTGAAGTCGCTCAGTCGTGTCCGACTCTTCGCGACCCCATGGACTGCAGCCTACCAGGCTCCTCCGTCCATGGGATTTTCCAGGCAAGAGTACTGGAGTGGGGTGCCCTTGCCTTCTCCATTACTTTGCTATACAGCAGAAATGAATACAGCATTGTAAATCAAGTATATTTCAAAAAAATTTTAAAAACATCAACTGTCTGATCTGCACCAGGGTCTGTGCTAAGTGCTTCCCACAATGCCTCACTGAATCCTCCCAACTTTGAATGCTGGGCTATGGGGGATACACGCTGCCCCTATACGAGAAAGCTTTCGAGTATGTGAGAGTATGTATCTACAAACATCTGTGAAAGAGACCATCATCTCTCTGTGTTGGAAAGCAAAAAGCTGTGGTCTGCCAGGTGTGCAAGGCTTTTGCATCTGAATATGAAATGTACAAGGTGTCTCAGGCTGGTACCTGAGAGATGAAGGTCCTGGACATTCCCAATACCTGACCTCTGTCAGCACTGCAGAGGCTCCAGTCTCTATAGCTGGAAAAAAAACACACCATTCCTGCCAAGCTGAGCTGAGCCCTCCCTGGAGTTACTGCTGCTACAGCACCTGCTTCATTACTCTTGTATTTTACCCAGCTCCCCAAATCACCTTAACATTCTGAGCACTAGCGAAGTATAGAGATTTGTTCTTCACTGTCGGTGGCAGTCCTACATCAGTCTCCTAATTCATTACTACTAAATATAGCGCTACCCACAAACCAAAGGAGAAAGAGATGAAATCTGACTTCCAAACCAGAATAAGCACAAGCATCTGCCATAAATTCAACACATCCAAAAACACTCTTACGAAAACCTAAGCTGAGAGCCAATTCCTCCTCCTTGGTCAGACACCTGGGATATACTGTGTTTGGGCTGAGCAGAGAGGCATGTTTCCTATGGCTTCCTAGAAAGAAGCCATTGGAGGAGACCAGCTTCTCTGCACGTCTCTTGCAGTCCAGGAAAAGACCTAGCCACTCCGAGACCAGCAAGACAACCGTAGTCCTATAGACTAACTGAAGAGTCCCTAAAGCAAAATACAACTTGAATAGAGAAAGAAAAACCAAGAGAAGAAAGCGGAAGGCAGAGCAAGAGAGAGGAATGTTTGGCAGGAGCTGGTGGGTTTGAGTGAAGCAAGATGGGGACCCCTGAGCTATTTCTGCCTCTGCTTTTGGCAGTGTCTCCATCTCTCTGTGTTTATGGGCCTGACGTGACTTTCCACCCAAGTACACTCACTAGGCTTGCACTGGAAAACCTGCCACCTTCCACACAGTTCAGGTTTCATCTGATTCACACCAGCAAGCTCTAGTTTCAAGAGCCTGATGCATTTTTGCAACTGGATGGAAACAGTGATGCAAATCAGACCCAGAGAACACCTGAAGCTCTTCACCACACTTTTACCTTCATCTTTGCCACCAGCTCCCCCATCTTCAAGGTCACTGACTCAGTGGCCAGACTCCATGCCCAAGCTTCTCCAGGCTTTGATGTCCACAGATGCCAGCTTCCCAGGACCACAGAAAAAGGAGCTGGTCCCCCAAAGCACCAAAGTTTACATAACAAGGTAGGGTGACCAGGAGGCCAAATTGGAGGTTGAAAGGAAGGGCTGCAGGAATGCATGCCAGGGCAAGAGGCACAGGGTTGTCATTTATAGGACATGACACAGCCTCCCAAGCAGGCTAGTGTGTGAGCCGTCAAGAGTTCCCCTCATGATCAGGCCTTCATGTTCCAAGCTAAGCGGGTGTGAGCAAATAGGGACAAGTGGCCACTCTGACTCAATCATAGCAAATTTTTGCTATTCATTTCTTGGAAGGGAGGAGGGAGGGCAGAAACCAAGATCTGGTCAGCACAGGAGTGGCTGAAGTGCAATTTTAATTATCCTGGGCTTGGCCCAACCCACCCTCTCAGTGTGAGGGGGAAATAATTTGCTACTCCTGCCGTCATGGACACTGGCAGGCAGAGCCAGAGCCCACAGGAAGCAGTAGCAAGAGAGGTTAGGGACAGAACAGGAGTGGCCATGGTACTGAGCTGTGGGGGCAGCAGGAGAGGGGTAGCTGCACAGGGACTGCAATTCACGCCAGGTCTTCCTTCATCTAGACCCCACTTCTGGGAAATGCGGTGGCAATCAGGAAACTAAAACTGACTTCCTGATATGGCACATTTACACGATAAAATACGGGTGGTGGTGGTTTAGTTGCTAAGTCATGTTCGACTCTTGCCCACCAGGCTCCTCTGTGCATGGCATTTTCCAGGCAAGAATCCTGGAATGGGTTGCCATTTACTCCTCCAGGGGATCTCCCCAAACCGGGGATCAAACCCAAGTCTTCTGCATCACCTGCATTGGCAGGCAGATTCTTTACCACTGAGCCACCAGGAAGGCCCCCACAATGGAATATTACTCAGCCATATAAAGGAATGAAACAGTGCCACTTACAGAGACATGGTGGACCGAGAGACTATCGTATAGAGTGAAATAAGTCAGAAAGGGAAAAAACAAATATAGCATATTAATGCATATATGTGGAATCTAGAAAAATGGTACAGATGAACCAGTTTGCAAAGCAGAAAGACAGACACAGACGTAGATAACAAACATATGGACACCAAGAGGGGAAAGCATGGAGGGATGAATTGGGAGATTGGGACTGACATATATATACTACTATGTATAAAACAGATAAATAATAAGAACCTACTGTATGCAGGGAACTCTACTCAATGCTCTGTGATGACCTAAATGGGAGGGAAATCCAAAAGAGAGGTATATACGTATACTGTGGATGGTTCACTTTACTGTACAGCAGAAAATAACACATTGTAAAGCAACTACACTCCAATAAATTTCTCTTAAAAATAACTTCTTGGCTTCTTCACAACCCAGACTGGGTCAGGGGTTCCTGCACATGCTCTGTTGGAGCACTCATCACCTTGTATTACATTTCTGTGTTGGTCTGTCTGTCGTCTTGAGAGCAGGGACTGTGTGTTTTCATCTTTCTTCCTCCCAGCACCTAGTGGCCTATCTGCCTAGGTTAATGCTTGTTGAATGAGTGAATGAACTACTACTATGATTCAAGTCTGACTCATTCCTTCTGCTGAAACCTGAGCAGGTGCTGCTGTGTTGTACTGCAGTCTCTCTGCATCCAAGGCACTAGCTGGGATAAGGTAGCCATCTTTGCTCAGGCAAAAGAGCATCAGTTAGGGTTTACTCATCGCTGCCATGTGACCTCACCTATCCTAACTAAACTCTGATCTCCCCATTCTCATCTTTCCCCATTACACATTTTATCATTTTATTTATTGAATACTGCTATCATACAGCTCTTCCTAAGGCACAGTCCTGGTGACAAAATATGTTTATATTAATTGATCACTAACTATGGATTCCTTTATGTAATTCTTATAACAGACCTAAGTAAATAAGGAAATTGAAGTCAAGAGGAGCTAAGTAAGTTTTTGGAGCCAGTAAGGGACAAAAAAAAAATCACAACTCAAACCCAGCTGAACCTTATAACCACTATCCTCAAAATCTTTCAGAGGCTACAAATACTCTTTTATTCTTTTTCTCTAGATTTAAAGTACTTCAGCTCAGTTCAGTCACACAGTCGTGTCCGACTCTTTGCAATCCCACGGACTGCAGCACGCCAGGCTTCCCTGTCCATCACCAGCTCCTGAAGCTTGCTCAAACTCAAGTCCATTGAGTCGGTGATGCCATCCAACCATCTCATCCTCTGTCAACTCCTTCTCCTCCTGCCTTCAATCTTTCCCAGCATCAGGGTCTTTTCCAATCAGTCAGTTCTTCACATCAGGTGGCCAAACTATTAGAGTTTCAGCATCAGCATCAGTCCTTCCAATGAATATTCAGGACTGATTTCCTTTAGGATTGACTGGTTTGATCTCCTTGCAGTCCAGGGGCCTCTCAAGAGTCTTCTTCAACACCACAGTTCAAAAGCATCAATTCTTCAGCACTCAGTTTTCTCTATATTCCAACTCTCACATCCATACATGCCTACTGGAAGAAACACAGCTTTGACTAGATCCATCTTTGTTAGCAAAGTAACATCTCTGCTTTTTAATACACTGTCTAGATTGGTCACAGCTTTTCTTCCAAGGAGCAAGCATCTTTTAATTTCATGGCTGAAGTCATCATCTGCAGTGATTTTGGAGCCCAAAAGAATAGTCTCTGACTGTTTCCATTGTTTCCCCATCAATTTGTCATGAAGTGATGGGACCAGATGCCATGATCTCAGTCTTCTGAATGTTGAGTTTTAAGCCAACTTTTCACTCTCCTCTTTCACTTTCATCAAGATGTTTAGTTTTTCTTCACTTTCTGCCATAAGGGTGGTGTCATCTGCATATGTGATTAATGATATGCAATCTGATTATTGATATTTCTCCTGACAATCTTTATTCAAGCTTGTTGTGCTTCATCCAGCCCGGCATTTCACATGATATATTCTGCATATAAGTTAAATAAGCAGGGTGAAAATATACAGCCTTGACGTACTCCTTTCCCGATTTGGAAGCAGTCTGAGGCTCCATGTTCAGATCTAACTCTTGCTTCTTGACCTGCATACAGATTTCTCAGGAGGCAGGTCAGGTGGTCTGGTATTTCCAACTCTTT
Organism: Bubalus kerabau; assembly: GCF_029407905.1. NCBI lineage: Eukaryota > Metazoa > Chordata > Mammalia > Artiodactyla > Bovidae > Bubalus > Bubalus kerabau. The sequence continues at coordinate 25,071,373 of NC_073629.1, read as the reverse complement.
AAGGATTTTCCACAGTTTATCGTGGTCCATACAGTCGGAGAAGGCAATGGCACCCCACTCCAGTACTCTTGCCTGGAAAGTCCCATGGATGGAGGAGCCTGGTAGGCTGCAATCCATGGGGTCGCTAAGAGTCGGGCACGACTGAGCGACTTCGCTTTCACTTTTCACTTTCATGCATTGGTGAAGGAAATGGCAACCCACTCCAGTGTTCTTGCCTGGAGAATCCCAGGGATGGGGGAGGCTGGTGGCTGCCGTCTGTGGGGTTGCACAGAGCTGGACACGACTGAAGTGACTTAGCAGCAGCAGCAGCAGCACACAGTCAAAGGCTTTGGCGTAGTCAATAAAGCAGAAATAGATGTTTTTCTGGAACTCTCTTGTTTTTTTTGATGATCCAAAGGATGTTGGCAATTTGACCTCTGGTTCCTCTGCCTTTCTAAATCCAGCTTGAACATCTGAAAGATCATGGTTCACATAATGTTGAAGGCTGGCTTAGAGAATTCTGAGCATTACTTTGCTAGTATGTGAGATGAGTGCTGGAGAAGCAGCGGCACCCCACCCCAGTACTCTTGCCTGGAAAATCCCATGGACAGAGGAGCCTGGTAGGCTGCAGTCCATGGGGTGGCTACAAGTCAGACATGACTGAGCAACTTCACTTTCACTTTTTAGTTTCATGCACTGAAGGAGGAAATGGCAACCCACTCTAGTATTCTTGCCTGGGGAATCCCAGGGACAGGGAAGCCTGATGGGCTGCCGTCTATGGGGTCGCACAGAGTCGGACACGACTGAAGCAACTTAGCAGCAGCAGCAGCAGAGATGAGTGCAATTGTGCAATAGTTTGAACATTCTTCAGCATTGCCTTTCTTTGGGATTGGAATGAAAACTGACCTTTTCTAGTCCTGTGGCCACTGCTGAGTTTTCCAAATTTGTTGGCATATTGAGTGCAGCATCATCTTTTAGGATTTGAAATAGCTCAACTGGAATTCCATCACCTCCATGAGCTTTGTTTGTAGTGATGCTTCCTAAGGCCCACTTGACTTTGCATTCCAGGATGTATGTCTCAAGGTGAGTGATCACACCATCATGGTTATCTGTGATCTTTGAAGATCTTTTTTGTATAGTTCTTCTATGTATTCTTACCACTTCTTAATATCTTCTGCTTCTGTTAGGTCCATACCATTTCTGTCCTTTATTGTGCCCATCTTTGCATGAAACGTTCCCTTGGTATCTCTAATTTTCTTGAAGAGATCTCTAGTTTTTCCCACTCTATTTTTTCCCTCTATTTCTTTGCATTGATCACTGAAGAAGGCTTTCTTATCTCTCCTTGCTATTCTTTGGAACTCTGCATTCAAATGGGTATATCTTTCCTTTTCTCCTTTGCCTTTAGCTTCTCTTCTTTCCTCAGCTACTTGCAAGGCCTCCTCAGGCAGCCATTTTGCCTTTTTGCATTTCTTTTTCATGGGGATGGTCTTGATCACTGCCTCCTGTACCTTGTCACAAACCTCTATCCATAGTTCATCAGGCAATCTGTCTATCAGATCTAATCCCTGGAATCTATTTGTCACTTTCACTGTATAATCATAAGAGATTTGATTTAGGTCATACCTGAATGTGCAAAAGAATTGATGCTCTTGAACTATGGTGTTGGAGAAGACTCTTGAGAGTCGCTTGGACTACAAGGAAATCCAACCAGTCCATCCTCAAGGAGATCAGTTCTGGGTGTTCATTGGAAGGACTGATGCTGAAGCTGAAACTCCAATACTTTGGCCACCTAATGCAAAGAGTTGACTCATTGGAAAAGACTCTGATGCTTGGAGGGATTGGGGGCAGGAGGAGAAGGGGACTACAGAGGATGAGATGGCTGGATGGCATCACCGACTCAATGGACATGTGTTTGGGTGAACTCCGGGAGTTGGTGATGGACAGAGAGGCCTGGCGTGCTGCAATTCATGGGGTTGCAAAGAGTCGGACATGACAGAATGACTAAACTGAACTGAAGGGAACTGATACCTGAATGGTCTAGTGGTTTTCCCTACTTTCTTCAACTTAAGTCTGAATTTGGCAATAAGGAGTTCATGATCTGAGCCACAGTCAGCTCCAGGTCTTATTTTTGCTGACTATATAGAGCTTCTCCATCTTTGGCAAAGAATATAATCAATCTAATTTTGATATTGACCATCTGGTGATGTCCATGTGTACAGCCTTCTCTTGTGTTGTTGGAAGAAGGAGTTTTCTATAACCAGTTCATTCTTTTGGCAAAACTCTGTTAGCCTTTGCCCTGCTTCACTTCATACTCCAAGACCAAATGTAAAGTCCTTAGGGTGGGACTATTCCTCACTCATCTATACACCATAAGTGTTGAATAAATAGTTGTTGAATTTAACTGAATGCACCATTTGTCTTTGGCCTCTTGTACAAACAACCCGAAGAGCTTGTGCATAGATCAAGGAAGGCAGCAGCTCTGGGATGGAATGAGCAGCCTGGATCATAACTACTCACAGCCATTCTTTGGAGGAAGGTGGGAACAGTCATGTAGGAATCATACTCTGAGTCCCCCTCCAGGCTTTTCTAGTGGCTCCACCTCTTTCTACTACAGGAAGGGATAAACACCCTTCATATATTTCCTCTCACCCCCAACTGCAAGGAAAATAGTAACACTAATTAGTTGTAACAGGGTGTTCATTTCACACAGTTCTCAGCAGGTTGCCCTGCTGTTCTTTGAAATGGTCTGGAAACAGCCTTGATTTTAAACATCTGAAGATAATTGAACCAAAGTGGCACCCAGAAAGCCTGAGTGACATGCCTTTTATTCTCTCCCTCACTAACAAGAAATGTTTGCTGCCATTTCTTATTGACTCAACACCTTGAAAGCCTCTGGCAACGATGACTTGCACCCCAGGATCCTAAAAGAATAAGTTAAAGTAATGATTGGTAATAAATGCAGGAACAGGGAAGCCTGAGAGATTAAATGAAACCCTCTGCCTATTTTAAGGGAAGAAGGAATTGCCCTAAAGCCCTATAAACTTAAGTTCTGTACCTTGAAAAAATAGGGAAGTTGTGGGGAAAGCTGAAAAGAATTTATGACAAGATCAATTTGCAAACATTTTTCAAAGACAAGGATATTAGTTAGCAAAGATGGAAACATTTTCTAATATACTGTTGGCAAGTGGGTGGGAAACTAGGCTGTCATGTCCTGTGGGTGGAAGTGTAAATTGCACAACCTTTTATGGAGGGCAATTTTGGAACATCCATCAGAATTTTAAATGACGTAACTTCAACCACACAACTCTACTTCTAGAATTTATTCCATAAATGCTATCAAAATGCCCCCCTCACATAGTCTAGGAGCTTTATTTACAGAAGAAAATGACTGAAAACAATGTAAAGGTCCATTAAAGTAGTCTGGGTAAAAATTATGATAAATCCACACACTGGAATACTATGGGACTTTTAAAACAGCAGGAAGGGGAAAACCTGTAAGTATGTCTATTTAACAGTCTCCAGTATAACAGTTTGAAACTAACTTCATAAAGTCCAAAGTACTGGGTATATTATGCCAAAATCTGTGTTTTGATTTTAAAGGTTTGTATATAAACATATGTATGTAAGTGTATATAATGATTCATATAATGAATAATCATATGATTATAATCATATAATCATATTATTATAATCAATGATTATAATCACTCATATAACGACTCATATACATTATACCTCTACCTGGAATGATACAAAACAAAGTGGTAACAGTGACTGACCCTACAGTGATAAACTAGGACACTAGCGATGGGAGATTAATTTTCACTTAGTGCATTTCAGTGAATACTTCTTATGCTATTTGAATTTTTTAATATGTGTACAAGTTATTTGAGTATTTTTAATTTGTAAGAAAAAAAGAAAAATAAGTAACAACTGTTACATTCTATTAAGGAATGGAATCTTGCAGGACAACTATGACCTCTAAGATACAGAGGTGAGCCTGGTACTTTTAAGAGGAAAAATACAGAACCTACCTTGTGATTCTTAGGCTTTGACTCAGCCTGTCAGGGAAAACCTACAAACACACTTGCCAAGAAGTCAGTGATTTAACAGGTATACAGGTAACAGAAGCCCATCCCCAGAAGGAGGTACCTAATGATCACTGTCACTCAGCAGGAATTTAACAAGTAATACAGAGCAGGTGCTCCTGAGCCTACTGGGCAGCAGCTAAGGAAATGGACAGGCAGATATTCTGGGCCCAGAAACCGTGACTCCTCAAAAAGAATGAAGGAAACTCTCCACACCACTACTATGTACTTACAGGCCAGCTCAGCCCTGTAGAACCAGAGGAACCTCAGTGTACATTCAAAGGCCCTCAGAGTGTAAAGCTGCATCCTACCCGCCTCCAGTTCACCTTCCAACCCAGGGTAACGGAAGAGGGGGTACTGAGTCTGGGGGGAGGATGCTCATGGAAAATCAATGGTTTTCTCCCAGGGCTCTGGTCACACCTGGCTGTGATCATGGGCCATTTGTCTCCCCACCTCCAAAATACGGTGACTAGTGGCTCCATTTTGTATGGTTTTGAGAGAATCAAATGAGATTATCGTGATTTTCTATCCTAGGACAGACAATGCTCTGAGAAAACAAACTGCCATACAAATATAAAATATTAGCAATATGACACTGGTGATCTTTTTTGGTGAAAAGCCAGCAACTTGACTGAATTATAAAGTCATTTCAGTTCAGTTCAGTTTAGTCACTCTGTCGTGTCCGACTCTTTGTGACCCCATGAATTGCAGCACGCCAGGCCTCCCTGTCCATCACCAACTCCCGGAGTTCACCCAAACTCCTGTCCATCAAGTTGGTGATGCCATCCAGCCATCTCACCCTCTGTCGTCCCCTTCTCCTCCTGCCCTCAATCCCTCCCAGCATCAGAGTCTTTTCCAATGAGTCAACTCTTTGCATGAGGTGGCCAAAGTATTGGAGTTGCAGCTTTAGCATCGGTCCTTCCAATGAATATTCAGGACTGATTTCTTTAGGATGGACTGACTGGATCTCCTTACAGTCCAAAGGACTCTCAAGAGTCTTCTCCAACACCACAGTTCAAAAGCATCAATTCTTCAGCGCTCAGCTTTCTTCACAGTCCAACTCTCACATCCATACATGACCACTGGAAAAACCATTGCCTTGACTAGACGGATCTTTGTTGGCAAAGTAATGTCTCTGCTTTTGAATATGCTATCTAGGTTGGTCATAACTTTCCTTCCAAGGAGTAAGCATCTTTTAATCTCATGGCTGCAGTCACCATCTGCAATGATTTTGGAGCCCCCCAAAATAAAGTCTGACACTGTTTCCACTGTTTCCCCATCTATTTCCCATGAAGTGATGGGACCAGATGCCATGATCTTAGTTTTCTGAATGTTGATGGTTTAGTCAAAATAGTCAATCAGGTAAACAAAACCCAAAGTTATGATTGTTCCATTAACTGCCATGCAAATATTTTATTATTATTATATATAACTATATAGGATTGCAAGGTGAGGGTGGTATGAGGACTGCAGATAACAGCCTAAAGACAGATTCCTGACCTATAGGAAATGCCAGGTCTAGTCAAGAGGACATGTGAACAACTGTATCCAATATCACCATGCCATATTCTATTAGAGGTACTGGAGAGATGCCATGGGAGAAAAACAAAAGGATTGACCCTGTGATGCTTAGAGGATCAACCTCCAAATACAGACTCACCAACTACCTAGGGATACAGACGAGTGACAACTGCTCGCTAAAGTACATATTTATTTGTTAAGGAATCTGCAAGCAATTAACAGTGATTTTTGTAACAGAAAAGTTAATCAACATATTTGTTTAATATTGTTTGGATTTAGTCAAGTCTCTCATTGAATAATTGCAAAACTAAAGGACCCAAAATGACCCCACAATTAGTAGTCATTTCACATTTCACAGTGGTAGGAACACCGAGTAAAAATTAAAGAAATGACCTGTCAGTAGTAGCACTGTTAGGCAATATTCAATCAAGATAACTTCAAATAATATGTTTACCACCATCAAGCCCAGGGCTTATGTTCCCATATGCCTAACAGACAGAGCTGTATTCCACCAAAACAGCAACTCATCCACCAATTCAGTGGATCCTAACCATCAGTTAAAGGCAGAAAAGGGACAAAGGGAAGATAAAATAGACAAATCAGTTATTTAAAGCCATGGAGACAAAAGAAAAGGTTAACCAAATGTTTCATTTTCAAACCTGTGTTGCATTCAGCTTGGTGCTTCATTCAGCTCTAAACATCTTTCTAAGAGTTGCAAATGCTGGGCAGAGCTCCCTGAGTTAACCTGCATAAAATTAAATTTAATTCTAATTTAATTCACTTCCAGAATGGTATTCTGTTGCCAATGTTAAAACCCTGAAGGAGTTTCATTTTCCATGACCTCTATAAAATAACAAGTTGTATTTGCCACAACCAGAAAAACATCCTGAGCCTCATTTGCCTAGGGAGCCTGTAATCAGATCTTACTTTACTGCTCCACATTATTTCAATAGCCACAAGTCATTCCTATTAAAACAGAAAGTAATTTTCTGTCCTTGCTACAATAACGAATGTTCTCAGTTATGACATTTATTTGGGTGCTGGCAGAACTATTACAATTGCTTTAAAAATACAGGGTCCAGAGCACTCATTTAAGATGCTAAACATGTACTAACCAGTCCCTTGTCCCCTAGGCATTCCTAATGAAAAGATAGTGGTAGAGAACAGTAGTTTCCATACCTGTTGCCTGTCAAAATCATCTGAGGACTTTTCTAAAATACAAGTTTCACCCCCTCGTCCTCATCCAGATATTCTGAAAGGAATATTTGGATTGGAACCCCAGAATCTAGCCTGGTAACGTACCCTTCAGGTACACAGGGCATCAGCCCCAGTGTAGAATTCTGTTGGGTGTGTGGTGTCATTAAAAGAACCAACTAGGCAAATCAGAGAAGAAAAGTTGATAATAATGAGGGCTGAATAGTTTCTGGACAAATCAAAGACAGTTGAATGTGGGCTAACTAAGATTATATCAAGAAATTAGTATCAATCATGTTATATGTGATGATGGCATTGTATTTAGGTCAGAAAATGACCCTTCTTTCGAGGTCTACTCAAGCACCGAAGAACTTTGTTGTAAAATGACATAAAGTCTGAGGTTTGCTTTAGAATACTCCAGCCAAAAAGTAGAAATAAAGATGGGGACAGGCAAAAATATTGGTGGCACTGAAGATGGATGACGGGTTCATGAAAGTTCATGGAATTTTAAGGTTGAGAAATTTTCATAATAACATGTTTTTAATTATCTGAAACAGAACAATAATAATAACCAGAGCCCATCTCTACCATAAAAGTCTATTTTCCACAACCTCTGAAAGACAGCTAATTGGCATGCTGCATTCTCTCCCATTCTCCACGGAGGAATAAGAGTGCAGAAAGGATAAATGACTTCCCTCCATTGCCAGTTGCCTGTTACCAATAGTAGGTGCCATTTTTCCTTTAGAGGAGCCTTTCCATTCAACATCCTAACTATACACATGGAATTAGGGCTTTTCCCTAATCATAATTTAAGCAATGTTTAGAGGCTGACCTTTGTGAAATATTTTGAATTTTTCTTTAAGAAATTATCTGAAAATAGATGCCGATATTTTCAGTTAGAAATACACTGAATCTCTGAGCATGGTAATGTAGGGAGGTAAAATCTAAGCCATCAAGTATACAAAACAGGTCCATTTTCAAGTCTCAACAAAGAATACAGAATTGGTCATAGGAAGATATGACTTTTAGCAAATTTGGTATATGAAAATCTAGCATTACCAATATGCTAGGAATTTGTCATTTTATCTATGGATTTTTTTTTTTTTTTGCCCTCATAGCATTTCATTCTATAATACCTATAAACAACAAACATCCTTTGAACATTGAAAAGTAAGTCTATCCTTCAAAGAGTCCACGTATGCATTTGGTGAAAATTCATGTATCTCAAAAAATATACAGCACCTAGCTGTAAGTCCCAGTGGTTAAAATTAAGTATAAATTTATTTACAGAGACTACTCAGATATCAGAGGAGTTGGTGCTGATAAGACTTTATGCTAAATAAACAGGCTGTTTTGTTGTTGCTGCCAGATTAAGAAGGAAAGACCTAGAAGCTCTAAAAGCATAGAAACTACTGAACAATTTGAGGGGTTGCTGGTTCTGGCTTGACCTTCTGAAAAAAGGGTGTTGGTGCCACGCTTCCCATCTGTAGAGAAGCATGTGATGTGGATGTTGGATTACAGTCTGTAAAGAACATGCTCCCTGAGCCAAGTACAGGGAGCTTCCCTGTTTGCCCAGATTCACTGCCAGATAACAAAAACAAGCTTCAAATTCAATCTTGAGTTATTGGGTGTTTCAAGCTTTTTTGGAAAGAATAAATGTGTGTGGGATTAAAAGTCAGTTTTTGGATTGCCCTGAGACAAAATAGCCCAAATGTCATAATCACTATATCACCTAACAGGGATGGTTAACAAGATCTGGGTTAAGCTGTCTGGTGAGTCATGAAAGGCAAATGACACAGCAATCAAAACACCTCTTTTCCCAGAGTATGTGCACCAAGTCCCTGAGTATCCTGGACAACTCTACTCACCCTCTGTACCTAGTGCAGCTCAAAGGGGAGGCCTCTCCCAGAATCCTGAAACTCAAGATCATCCCACCTTCTCCTCCACTTGATGGAGACAAAGTCTTTCCAATGAAACCAGAAAGAACGCCATCTGTGTGAGTATTAAGGGACTATGCAGCAGTGACCTTCTGGGCTTACTATCTCTAATTATTGATCCTGACCTTCTGGACTGTGAGAGATCTACAGGGAAGCTTAACATTCAGTTAAGGATCGGGATGTCTATAAATGAGTAATGAACTTTTAAACTCGTATGGGCAGCACATACCCATCAAGATGCACTTCAGTGTCTGAAGAGCCCAGCTGTCCTTCAGAGATATGCAAATATGATACCTCAAGACTGACAGCTAGATCTTGGTGAGCTCTCCTGGGTACCCCTCCTAAGTCTGAGTTCCTGGGTCACATTCCCTTTCTAAAGAGGATTCAGAATAAGCCTTAGGTTGGAATGTTGGAATCCCAAAAGATACCAACATTTCCTAAAATCTGTTGGCTACTAACATTTAGGGACCCACAAACTCATTTTGAAGAAGCATCTTCATGATTCAGGAGCAAAAATAGTCAACTAGAGGAAGACAGATTCAAAATCATCCTGCTGTTTACATATAAACCATAATTCAAAAAGATTAATGCATGTCAATGTTTACTGCAGCACTATTTACAATAGCCAGGACACGGAAACAACCTCCATGTCCATCAATAGATGAATGGATAAAGAAAATGTGGTCTATATATACAGCAGAATATTACTCAGCCATAAAAAGGAATGAAATGATGCCATTTGCAGAGATGCAGATGGACCTAGAGACTGTCATACAGAATGAAGTAAGTCAGAAAGAGAAAAACAAATATTGTATATTAATGCATATATGTGGAATCTAGAAAAATGGTATAGATAAACTTATCTGCAAAGGAGAAATAGAGACACAGACACAGAGAACAAAGATACAGATACAAAGAGGGGAAGGGAGGATGGGATGGCTTGGGAGATCAGGATTGACATATAATAGACATAAGCAGTGAGAACCTACTGTATAGCACAAGGAACTCTACTCAAAGTTCTGTGGTGGCCTAAACGGGAAGGAAATCCAAAACAGAGGGGGGATGTGTGTGTACACATAGAGCTGATTCACTTTGCTGTTAAAGCAGAAACTGACACAACATGGTAAAGCAACTATGCTCCAATAAAAAATAAATAAATGAACTGCGGAGAAGGTCTTTTTTCCCACAGCTTGGAGCTCAAGGCATCAACTCACCTCAGGTCTGTCAGCTTTCATGGGAGTTTGTTTTCCCTCTGCTGTGTTTTAAATTTAATGATGGTTTGAAAGCCCTGAGCCCTGCAGAACCCACGATGATACTGGGTCAGTCCCAACAGTCAGCTGCCACCATGAGCACAGTAAACCAAGAGCCCAAACAAAGACAAGTTTGGAGAGCCATATCCTCTAAAGTGAGTTCCAGCCACACACGGCAGTGAGACAGGAAATGAGGAATGAAAAGAAAGAGTGAAGTGAGGCTGTTTTTCTCCTTGACGGCCTGAGTCAGTTCCCAGACAGTATTAACGGTCCTATATGTGATTTGACAGGTACCAAAAAGTACCTGTCACTTTGTGGATCTCAGCCCCTGACTCTTCATTATGATGGTGCTTGTTCTGAAAAGTATTCTCAGAGCTTCCACACATCCGCCTCTCCATCTTCCTCAAAGATTCCCTTGTGTCTCAGAGGGTTTCCTCCTTTTTCCTCCTGACGGTTCACCTTCATTCCCAGCATGGGACCGAGCCCTGAGCTGGGATCTCCTGCCAGTTGATTCACGTATTCCTGCTGCTCATGGAAGGAATGACCAGGAGAATTTCTATCACTCTGCTTCAGCTGAACCCAATGCTACTTTCTCAGGCAAACTTGTGCAATCTGTCTTTCATTTAGAGATATTTTTGTCCTGTTTAACACTGGGGGTTTTCAGATTGCCTTTTATTCTATTTCTTTTTCTCCCTTGCTGGGCAGAAAGCAGAGGCTGCCATGGACATAAGACCTGAGACATATACAGTAAGATGAGGCAGTTACTCCTACAAACTAATTGTGCTTCCAAATGCTAATGCCTGGTCAGAGAGAGAGCTCTGAAATAGACTCCAAGCAGACAGCACTGGGTGAATCCTAGCTACAAAAATGTCTTGTTAATGGGACAACTAGAAATTCTTTCCTTCTCGCTAAAATCTGATGATCTTATCTCCATTAGAGACAGAGACTTAAGAGTATAACGATATCAACTCACATGTCTAAGACTACACGTAGAGGCAACTGACAAACACCTCAGGTTGTTCTCCAGGAGCATCTAGAAGCCAAATCATCTCCAAAGCGGCTGTTGTGCTTACCATACCCCTCACTAAAGTTTGACAACTACTGATTCAGTTTAGCAAACGTTCATGGAGACCTAATAGGGATTCAAAGTTGAGAGAGACAGAGCTCTCCAGGGTTTTCCAGTCTAGTTGGCTTACAAAACAAATATGCCGTCCAAAAAGTTATCACTCAAGGCAAAATGTGTTAAGTGTCATAAGAACGGTACAAAGTATTGATGTTTACAGGCTTTGACTTTACCTCTTCTTCTGTAACCAATTTTAAAATGTAGAAAAGACCAGTCAAAAGTACTGTGAGAGCGTACAAGCGTGTGCATGTGTACAACACAGAGAGGGCCACACAAGAGAGACAGACAAAGTCACTGTCTTCTTGGCTGAAGGCATCAACTGCCCGAGTGTAAAGATTAATGCCAATCTATTAGGATAACAAGAGGATAATAGGTATAAATGATGTTAAGGCAAGAAAGAGCTAAATTCAAATTACTGCCCAGCTCAGGAATAGAGACACAGACATACAGAATGGACATGCAGACATAGTGGGGGGGGGGGGGGCGGGATGGATGAACTGGGAGATTGGAATTGACATATATACACTACTACTCTGTGTAAAATAGATAGTTAGAGGGAACCTGCAGTATAGCGCAGGGAGCTCAGCTCGGAGCTCTGTGACGACCTAGATGGGTGAGATGGAGGGGGGTGGGAGGGAGATCCAAAGGGAGAGGACATATTTATACATATGGCTGATTCACTTTGTTGCATAGCAGAAAACCAGCACAACATTATAAAGCAACTATACCCCAATAAAACAAACAAACAAACAAACAAACTAATTACTTCCCTGCTGGCAATGTGCAGCTTGCAGAAATTCTGTGAAACCAGAGGCAGAATGGGAGTCTTCCTCATAAACAGTCTAAATCAGGTTACTTGGTGAAGACCTCCCCTCAAGAAGAGCTTTGTGATAATGAAGGCCAGTGGGGGACCTCTGTATTTTTACCATGTTGGCTACACACTTGATAGTTGTAGGCTGTCTAAATGAGACTGCCTTATGACTATAAATCACAGCAGCACATTGGCACAATTTTGAGAGGAAATTACAGACAGGCCCCTAAAAGAGGAGTTCCCTACAGTGGACTCCAAATGAAGATAAAATTGGTGACATCTGAGAAATTCATTCCCTATGGCAATACCCAAATTGTACATGAGCTCTGCATGGATACATGTAATTTTCTTCTGAAGTCACCCTATGTTTGATTCTGTACATCATGCCAATTAACATTTATATCAAATTATTCTTTTTCATCTTGGAATATTCCTGTTACATTAGATGCTTAGGATAGGTCTCAGAAGCAGTATTAACTTTTTTCAGAGGAAATTTCAGGGAAGGAGAGGCAAAAAGTACTCAAAACAGAAGGAGGAGCAGAAACAACTGCATGGAGAATGATAAAAAGTTAGGCCTCTGTCCAGAGGAATTGCAGTATTCCAAAAAGAGATCTTACTCCTTGGAAAAAAAGTTATATAACCAACCTAGACAGCATATTAAAAAGCAGAGACATTACTTTGCCAACAAAGATCCGTCTAGTCAAGACTATGGTTTTTCCAGTGGTCATGTATGGATGTGAGAGTTGGACTGTGAAGAAAGCTGAACGCCAAAGAATTGATGCTTTTGAATTGTGGTGCTGGAGAAGACTCTTGAGAGTCCCTTGGACTGCAAGGAGGTCCAACCAGTCCATTCTAAAGGAGATCAGTCCTGGGTGTTCATTGGAAGGACTGATGCTAAAGCTGAAACTCCAATACTTTGGCCACTTCATGCGAAGAGTTGACTTATTGGAAAAGACCCTGATGCTGGGAGGGATTGGGGGCAGGAGGAGAAGGGGATGACAGAGGATGAGATGGCTGGATGGCATCACCAACTCGATGGACATGAGTTTGAGTGAACTCTGGGAGTTGGTGATGAACAGGGAGGCCTGGCATGCTGTGATTCATGGGGTCGCAAAGAATCGAACACGACTGAGCAACTGAACTGAACTGAAAAAGAGATCTCCACTCCCATGTTTGTTGCAGGATTATTCACAATAACTAAGACATAAAAACACTAAGTGCACAGGAAACCATATTCAATATACTTCGATAAGCCATAATGTAAAAATATGAAAAATGTATATACATGTATAACTTTGCTGTACAGCAGATAGTCACACAACTTTGTAAATCAACTATACTTCAATAAATTTTAAAATAAAAGAGACTTCCCTGGTGGTCTAGTGGTTAGGATTCGGCGCTTTCACAGCTATGGCCAGGGTTCAGTCCCTAGTCAGGGAACTGAGATCCCACAAGGCGTGTGCCATGGCCAAAAAAGGCTAAAATAATAATAATAAAAGTAAAAAATAAAACAAAGTGTCCATCAATGGATGGATATAGAAATGGGCATATACATATATATACCCATATGTGTGTATGAATATTATTCAACCAGGACAAAGAAGGAAATCCTACCATTTGTCACAATGTGAATGGACCTTGAGGGGATTATGCTAGGTGAAATAAGTCAGACAAAGACAAATACTATATGATCTCACCCATACGTTGCATTTTTAAAAAGCTGAATTCATAGAAACAGAGTAGAATGGTGAGTAGCAGGGGTGGGGTGGGGGAATTTAGATGTTAGTCAAAGGGTGCAAACTTGTAGAGAGAAGGTAAACGAGTTCTGGAGACCTAACACACAGCATTGTGATTATATTCAACAACACTCCATTATGTACCTTAAAGCTGCTGAGACCAGATCTTAAATGCTCTCACCACAAAAGGCGGTCATCATGTGTCAGTATATAGATGTATCAGATCAACACATTGTATAACTTAAACTTATACAATGCGTATGTAATTTTTTAAAAAGTCAGCCTGTGTAAAGGGAATAGGGCAAGCAGTGGAGATAAGCTAAGAAGGGTAGTTCGGGACAATGCTGTCTGACACTCACCAAAAGGTTTCTCATAAGAACGCTAGAGAGTTTCTGAGTTCTCAACTTACCAACAGTTTAACTATGAGCATGGAAATACTGAGCACTTTCCATAGGCCTGGCACTGTGCCAAGCACTTTGCATTTGTTATCTCACTTAACTCTCACAACAGCTCTGCAGCGTGTGTTACTGCCCTCATTGTACACGGATGCACTGGAGGCACAGAAGTAAGTCACTAACTTCAGGCTACACAGTCAGAACCACGTCCACTGGTCCAGTCTCCCTAACCGGCACCCCATGCTCTTCTCCACTGTACAAGGCTGCCTCTTTGGCTTCCATCTGTTATCTTAGTTTCCCACACTGGCTGGTTTCTTCTGCTTCTAGGATATGAAGGACCATCTGCTTTCTACAGAATTTCATACTCATTCCCCAACAGAGGCCATCCAATACAGTATAGGGTTGGTACTCAGTTGGCAAGATGATGGATTGAAAAAAAAATCCTCAAAGTTTAGGAAAGATGCTGGATGAAAACATCTCAAAAGTCTACCTATACACATGCCCCCAAAATGCCCCTGCCTTAAAGCCAGATCTGTCATTCTCAACACTCACCAGCAATGAGCCACGCAGCTGTACAGGCCTAACAATTTGGGCAGGAAAACAGACAGGCAAAGAAAAAGAAGAATGTAGTCAAGCCCCAAGGAAAAAATGTTAACATCCGGAACCAATTCGCCCACGCAGGCTGGGGAACCGTTACACCCAACTCTCCATAACACCCCCCAGCCCTCCCTATACACAGACACACACACACACACAGAGTCACTCTCTAGGCCATGGTGTACTATTTGCTCGCTCCCACGGCAGTCAAACTGTCCTGTGTCCATAGGAAGTGCCTTCTGTCGTACCTACCACCCAGTCAGAATATCACAGAGATGCCTTAAATCTCTGTAATGTCACAGTCTAATCTGGGTAATGCACGGTTGCAGCAGATGGGATCTAACGTTCCCAGGATTAATGTTGGTCATGCAACCAGTGCTCCGAACACTGAAGGAACTGAAGGAACACTGAACTGGCCAAGGCCTGGCTGATTCCAGATACTGAAGCATCTACATTTCTAAATGGACGCATCTCGTGGATGAAATCCAGCAAATCATCCAAGACTGCAGCATTCATCTCATCCTCTGCCACACTCTATATTTCAAGAGTTTGGCTCCACATGGGTTCCTTGGGAAAGGAAATGGGCCCAGAGATCCATATGCTTCTGTTGCTGTGAGAGCATATCAAATCTCATCAATCACTGCCGGCCCAGAGCAAGGTGGGCAAAAGGAGAAAGTAAAGCTTGAAAACAGAGACTGACTTGACATCTTTCTCTTTTTAGCTTCTAAAAGCCATTTTTCTTTCACTGTGCACAATAGACAGGAATATGATAGACCTTACCATTAAAGGGCCAAGAAACACATTAATACTAAAGTCTACACACTGAAACTGGGGGTAGGGGTGGGGGATTCTTTTTCCTCCAAATCCCTGTTGGAGGCATCAGACTTCCTAAAAGAGAATGGTTACTCTGAGTGAAGGAGGGGGTGAGAAATGATGGAAAGACAGTGAACAGGTCAACCAAAAACCCTTGAAACCCACTGCTAAGTTTCCTGAATCATACCCACTTATAGTGCGTCAGAAGAGTAAAGGAGTTCTGGGTTGTAAACGTTTATCGGGATGAGAGACTTCTGCAAATAACCGATCCCATACGGAACTAGACTGCTCTAAATAGAGCTGTTACAAAATAAATGAATCAGAGCAGTCACTCAGAGGTTAAAGTTAAAGCCGTGACTCTGAGAGCGAGTGTACTTGCTGTGGGTCCTCAAGGCAGTTTCCTAATCCTTGGGCATTAGAAAGAAGCCACTGTGGAAATCAGAATCTCCTCCTTGGTAAATTCAATCCATGGCAAAGGGATTTCAGCTGTGATTGCTGAGTTTGAAAAAAAAAATCAACAGCACTTAGAAATGCACGAATTGCTCGTCACTGCAACTGATATGTTTCTAAGCTGTTCCATTTTGAATCAATTACCAATAAGATTCCATCCATCCCATTGTGAATGGAGAAAGGAATGGGTAAAACAGAGCAGTTAAAGTTTCCCCTGAATTTCACTGCAGGAGGGGATTTAGGATGGGGAGGTTTTAGATAAAATTCAATATATAGCCACTGTATTTCAAACATTGAGATTTCTGTGCATTAAAGTCAAAGCAAGTCATGCTGAAAAGGCTGTATTTGTCCCATTTCAAAAATGGCTTATATGACTTGAGTTTATGGCTTATAAACTCAACCCTGAATTGCTGTCACAGAGGCCTCTACAGCAGGTATGAAGAAGGCATCTTAGGGCTTGTTGTTGGTTGTTCAGTCACTAAGTCATGTCCAACTCTTTGCGACTCCATGGACTGTAGCCCACCAGGCTCCTCTGTACATAGAATTTTCCAGGGAAGAATACTGGAGAGGGTTGCCGTTTCTTCCTCCAGGAATCTTCCTGACCCATGGATCAAACCCAAGTCTCCTGCATCACAGGTGGATTCTTTACCACTGAGTTACCAGGGAAGCCCACCTTCGGGCTAGAGGGACTTAAAACAGGAAAGGAAGATAGAGAACCAGAAACTATAAATGAGATCTCTCTTATTTACGATTTAACAATCACTTTAGGGGAACAGCACAGACAGCAAGCATAAGTTTCCATCTACAAAAGTACAAAGTTCTCTCTAAAGCACTGAAGAGTCATCCACAGTGGGGAGCAATACAGTCTAATGGTTAAGACATTGATTCTGGAGCCATGTGGAGCTGTGTTTAAACTCTGGCCCAGCCAGCTAAAGTGACCTAGAGCTGTGTGCCTGTGGGCAAGTTATTTTCCTCATCTGTGGGCTTCTCAGGTGGAGCTAGAGGTAAAGAACCCACCTGCCAATGCAAGAGACATAAGAGACACGGGTTCAATCCCTGGGTCAGGAAGATCTCCTGGAGGAGGGCATGGCAACCCACTCCAGTATTCCTGCATGGAGAATCCCATGGACAGAGGAGCCTGGTGGCCCACAGTCCATAGGGTCACACAGAGTCGGACACGACTGAATTGACTTAGCAGCATGCACGCATCCTCTTCCGTAAATGGGGAAACAATTACTTCCCTTGGAGGACTATACAGTGTATAGAGTGTATACAGTAAGAGAAGGTGAGTAAAACCATCAGCATGGTGACTGGTACAGGGTCCACTCTCTAGCCATGAAAGCTCTTAATGGCTAGCACTGTGGGCATGCTGAAATAAGATGATGCTTGTAAGATTGGAAGTATGGAAACATCTGATCAAATGTGGAGCAGAGAGTCTATTTTGAAGACCGAGACCTGCCTCCAGCCAGGGCAAAGTAGCTCCCTCCTCTGAATGGCCAGGAAGGACCTGAGTGCTGCTGGTGAAGGGCCCCAGCTCCTTGAAGGAGGGAGGCCTTGGGAGGGATCCTTTCTCTATTCCTCTTTCCCCAGGAATGCACCTTCTCCCACTGTGGTGGAGAATCAATATAAACAAAGTCTGAGGTGTAGCTATATTTTTTTAATAGTAAATGATCAAATCCAGCCTTCTGTTTTCCAGAAGGAAGAAAACTGTGCAAAAGTGTGCAGCCAGATATGAGTTCTCACAGAATGGCTGCATCTTCTTCTGCTTCACTGGAAAAAGACTCCCCAGTGTCTTCTTTCCCAACAGTCAGCTTAGTTATAGGATTCCCTTTCATTTAGTCCCTTTACTCTCCCTCTCTCTTTTTAATTCAACCAAGCAGCACCTAAAAATCCTTCACAGCAGCCTCAGCTCACTGGTTAAACTGGCCATTCTGCCCAGAATCCTGGGGTACATCAGAAGACAGGCTTTACAAACAAAGCCTTATGAAGATGAACATTATTTTCTATACGATAAAACCTGACCTTTGTGGGATTTCTGGGCTCCAAAAACTAACCAAAGAGAAACACACAGGAGTTATTCCACTTCCCTGCATCCAGAAAGGCCCCTCTGTCTGCTGCCAGAATGGAGTTCCTGAAGAGCTGGTAAAGCTGAGGCTCCCCAGCCATAGTCCCTGCCCAGACCCTCTTCCTACCGTTTGCCAGCTGGCTGATCCCCACCCTTGAAAGCCCTCTGTCCCTCCCTCCGGTGCTCACTCAGGTGCTGGCTTCCTGCCTCAGTGGAACCCTGAAAGCAATGGCTCTCAAAGTTCAGTTTGACTTAAGCCATGCACACTTAAAATCCTGTCCTCTGTCTCCAACCATAGGCTATGTACACCAAGTGGGGATCCCACTTCAAACATCCCATTTAAAGCAAAAGACTGGGGGAGAGGGATACTGGCTATAGTAATTTACAATCTTCAACAGTTTCTTATGTAAACTAGTCACTAAGGTGAGTAATCACTATCAGTTCAATTGATAGGAATAATAGGCACCATGCTAAATTCTTTTTCTTTAAATGTGCACTATCTCATTTAGTCCTCACAACCACCTTCTGATGAATACATTTCTTACTACCGATGCAGAAACTGGGGTTGATAGAGATTAAGTAATTTGCCCAAGTGTTGGAACTAGGGCTCAGACACAAGCTGTTTAACCCCAGAAACCTGAGCTTTTAACCATTCTACAATCCACCCATTGTAACAAATTTAAACGATAATACAAATAACTATCTCATTAGAGTGTTCTGGAAAATCTACATACATATATAATTGTTATATATAATTATTTGGAATATATATTGTTATATATCGCATTACATTATTATACATAATATATAACAATATATATTTATACATATTACATTATATTGATAGTATATAATTATATAACAGCACAGTGGCTGGCACATAGTGTTCAATAAATTGGTTATCATTGCTCTTATTGCATTATCATTATATTTTTATTATTTACTGTTTGCTCTGTGCCAGCCACCTGCACCAGGCTCTAGACATATAAAGCAATGAAGACAGCCCCACAGCAGTTTATAGGGCAACAGTGAGAGAGGATGACCAGTAAATCTAAAATTCCATAACAATAGAAATTCTGCACAGGGGCTAGAGCAGCAGAGAACAGGGCAGCAACTGAGGGGGGGCGCTGCCACTGGGGTTCCAACTGTAGAAGTCTATAAGGAAATAAAGTCCTACAAGATAGAAACATGAGATACCCTCCTCGGTGTGTCCTGGGCCCAGTCTTTTCGTCTGACCCTGCCCTCAAGTTCAGCAGCTATGAATAGAGGTCTTGAATGCTAAGCTGTCTTCTGATCTATCTTGTTGACAAGCGTTTTGCCTGTTACTAAGTCATCCTTTTAGCATTCTCACATCTCTGCCAGATCAAGATCTCGGCTTAGCAGACTGGACATGGAAAATAGTTCCTAGTGCTTTCTATCAGGCTCAGATAGAAAAGAGGGGCAACTGATTCTTGGGGGGTGGAGCCAGGTGGGAGGGTGGTCCACCAATTCAGTTTACCAGTGCTTAAGTTGCTTTCCTCAGTCTTCATTTTTTTCAAATCCATAGAATTTTTCCAGCTATTTCTGAGAATGGCAGAAAAAATGTTAGAAGCAAAAATAACTTGTATTTCTTTTAAATTCAGTAATGCCATAGAACTCTTTTGGCAGGAGAGTCCTGGGCGTTCACACAAGCAACAATAGGTTATATCAAACACAAAGACTAGAAATCACTGATCCGGGACTTCTGAACATATGATATTAATCTAAAACTTTTCAAGAGCTTTATGGAAGCTCTTAATTCTAGCTATAAAAATCTTTTTTTTTTTTTTTTTTGGTCTTATGCTGCTGTTACTTTCTACAACTGCAGTAAAACTTCCCTCATTCCAACAAAGTAAAGGATGTCAGTTCAGTTCAGTTCAGTCGCTCAGTCGTGTCCGACTCTGCGACCCCATGAATTGCAGCACACCAGGCCTCCCTGTCCATCACCAACTCCCGGATGAGTCAAGTGATAGCTAAGTTGTATTAGGAGGAAAAAATAATTTTTTTTTAAGTTAACAGGATTACAGAATCTTATAGCTAAAGGGGCCTCAGGTGTTATTTAAGCCTCTCTCGTATTTCATGAACTAGGAACCAAGGCCTCATCAGTGGCTACGAACCAACTTTAAAACTTTTTTTTTTCACCATTTATATGTCTGCCTTTAAAACCAATATCCTCAGTTCCAACATTAATAACAAAGCTTGCACTAGAATCTAGTCTAATTTAAGTTAGTGTAGTCCACTTCCTATCTTAATACATGGATATAATCTAGAATACAAGGGCTTGTGTCGAATGTAGTGTAGTGAAGACTCAAGGATAGCCATGTAAGCAATTAAAGTTTCTGAAATGTTTCACAATTCAGTATGCCTCTGCAAGCTTGCGTATACAATTAATTTTCTAACTAAGCCCTTTCTTTTCATATACAGTGCATAGATATATATACACGGAGCCCTTCTCCAGTTTTGCTGCAAACAAAGAAATCAAAGTATTAGGCAAGTGAATTAAGAAAGATTTATCATATCCAGGGAGAGCATTGCTGCATTCACAACCACTTACGGCCCAAATGCTTGCCCCTCCCCACTGTGAAAAGCGAGTATTTTTCAGTAGCAAGAATGGGAGGCCTGAAACAGCCAAGTCACCTATCCACTAGGTTACAATTCTGGGCCCTGGGACCTGGTGTGATTGACGCTTGGGAACCAGGATGCCTCGAGGCGGGACTTCCCTCGCAGCGAACGCTCAGCTCTTGAAGGGAGGCCATCTGGCTGGCTTCTTGCAGAATATAGTCATTTCTCAGTCTACTTAGTAAAGCTGAGTGATTTCTTTGCTTTTCTGAGAAACGCATTACTTCATTGTTTCAAATCTCCAAGAACAGCATGAAGAACAATTGCCTGCTGTCCCTTTGTCTCGGTGGGCAACGCGGGCTTCCTGAAAAGAAGAATATCTGGGTTATGAGTCCCACGCATCCGGGAATCATCTGCGTTTCGAACGGACAAAATGACTTTCCTTTTTAACGGGCTGGCTATGATAGTGACTGACCCTAGAAATCACCCATTTGGAAATGGTTAGGGATTTTAAAACTCTACGAGCCGAGGGCTTCTTGGTTTCTAATTGCTGATGTTTGAAGTGCGTTTGATTCCCCGAAAATGTGTTTAGCCTGATGAAAGCAAAAGCTCAAACTCCCCCAGGGCGCGAGGTGTAAGATCCTTGGATCCAGTTTGATTTGAAGTTGGGTTGGGGTTCCCCGCCACCACCGCCTCCGATTTTTCTTTGGGAGGGGGGACGGGAATCTTTCATCAAAGCCCTCCTGATTACCCCCACAGTCCCTGCATTTCTCCAGAATGTAAGCAGAGCTGAGAAATGCACCCACTATCCCTCAGTATGCCGGCCCTGGTTTCAAAGGCTCCGCGGCAACTGCGGGCCCACGGATCGGCCAGGCCCAGCCTCGAGAGCCGAAGCAGGGAACCCCGCCCGCGCGCCCCGAGGCTCGGCCGCCGCTCCCTCGCCGAGGCGGCCGAGACCCGGGCAAGTAGCGAGGGGCGGAGGGCCGGCCCGCGCGACCGCTGCCCAATTCGCCGACTCGTGACAGTCACCCGAGGGGCCCTGGTTTCCCACGGATGGTTTCACATTAAGAGATGCAATCCCAATGCCTTCCTCAATGAAACGTCATCTGAATTTTTTTTTTTTTAAGGGGGTAAAAATGAGCGACCGAGGTGTGTGTAGGAGGTTGGAGTAAGGGAAAAGGATGTCGGGGTGCGGGGAGGTGACGGGAAAGGGGAAAGTCAAAGGGAGCTAACTGCTTTCCAAGCCCCGATCTGGAGATTTTGACATTACGCTCTGGGCCGTGGGATAGCAAAAGAAAGTCAGGGGGTGTTCGGGGTCAGAATTTTGGTTCACCCGGTGGAGAACTAGGCACTGAACTCTAAGGATCCAGCTAGGTGTATAATGATGATCTTGTAAAAGGAACTCTACTGTTATCTGTAGCGTTTTGGTTTTTAAAAGAAGGCTATATTAGGAGATTACTCCTGCAATCCACAATTAGGGGGTTGATGCTTTGCTGTTGCAATCCTCTAAAGTGTGTGACAACTGGGAAATAGCTCAGCAAATATACTGCAGACAATATAAAGACAAGATTTGAATACATTTCCTATATTCTTAAATTATTTCCCTCAAATCACAGTGTTTCTCTCATGATTTCTATTAACCATCATTATTATCCAGACTTCTCTTAGTGGTTCCCTTAAGTCTCCTCTTGGGAGAAGATGAAATTTCTCTTCGGAATACAAGGCAGCCTCTGTCCATCCAAAAGGAAGATGGCATTATTCACAAAATAAAGAAAAATTTAGACATTAGAAAAATTTCCACTCTCCTTGTTCTTTTCAATTACACCTGCACAGTCTCATTTTCTGGTGTTTTCTTTTAGCCTTTAGTCAAAATCAATTAATTTGAAAGTTAAATAAAAATTCCAGTAACTATAAGTTTCAGGTCCGGGATACCCTTGAATTGTCAAAGGATATCTAGATATGACAAAATCTCTGGCCCCCCCAGATTTTAGATATTCCCAGTTTGTTAAACTGGCTCCAAACAGGAAAAAAAAGAAAAAAAAAAGCAGTTTCTTTTCTCTGAAATTTTATCTATGACCTATTCAGAACTTGATGTTCACGCATAAATTTGTATATAAACACATGCAAATTTTACAGAATAAAAAGTAGTGATTTCAGGGCCTATTTTCACTTCTGGCATCAAAAACTCATCATCAGTTTGTAGTCAGTAAAAATGTCCTGCCCTGCCTCAAAGTGAAGCCATTAATGGCAGGGAATAAATGTTGATTTGTTGTCACCAGTTGCAATTCCCCACCTCTTTCCATTTCACCTCCGGTCCTCCCTACTGAGTCTCATTTTCCACCCTGACACTTAGAACAAGGGCCTCACTTAAATTAACTAATGATTATCCATGCCCGGAGAAGTGTAAACAGACCTTAATTTCTAAATTTGCTAATTGCTCTAACCAGTGTAGACCCCTGAGTATCTCAGTCATGCACATATAAAATTCAAAGCTCACTAGAAACCAGAAAAGGCAAAGCAAAAATAAATCACCTGGATGAGAGGAAGAAGGGACAAAGATTCCACGTTCCATCAGCTCCCTACTTTTCTCTGTGAAAAAATATCCCCAAAAGTTAAAACTTAAAAAGCCACTCAAATATTCTCCCCTTGCTTAACTACTTTGTCTTTTGGGAGTAAGAAAGCAATAACCAGTTACACCCTTGAACAATCATTGGACAGATTTCTGCATTTCCAGAAAGGAAAGTGAAATGCCAATCTGTTCTTTATCCCTGTGGAATTTGCACAGTCCAGCCTGGCTTACAAAAAAAAAAAAAAAATCTACCATCACCTAGAGAAGAAACTTTCAGATTTAAGAAGTAATCATTTTTCTCCTGGGGTATGAGAAATAAACTTCTGTTAGAGTCCATAACCAGGATCTCAAAAAAAGTGCTCTCATCTTACTAATATTATAATTTTGGCAATACAGAAAAGGATTGTGACAGACCTGGAATATTTCACTCTTTAATGCTAGCAATGCCCTTAGAGAGGCTTGGATGAACAAAATGTTTCGGTCTTCTGAGCCAAAATGTATTTGTCCCTCCCTCTTTGTGGCCCAAAATGAAGGATTCATGATGAGGGACTTGCTTCCATTAAACTTGTCCACACAAAGGAAATTATACAAATATATCGGGGTACACAAACCACCAATACCCAATCATTTCAGTTTTAGCTCCCAGGTTAAGCATTTCATACCATTTTTGGCTTGCTCCTCACGTGCCAGGTATATTAATTAAATATGCTAATCTAATTTTCTTTAATAATTAAAAGATGTTCAAGACACCATCTGAAGTAATGGGGGAACGCACAGGAAATGGCAGCCGATATGCAGATATACATATCAATATAATTTAGATCCAAATTCCACTGTAAGAAATTTAATTCCCCTTTCCCCCTGCATGAACGTCACCTCGTGAACTTTTCTTTCTGGGAGTTTTTGCGTATAAAATCAGGAAACCCAAAGGCGCTAGTTCTGAATCCAAATAAAGTGTTCTATAAGAAAGAGCGTTGGGTTGGGCGTGGAAGACGCGAATTTAGAATCGCTGCGCACCTAGGCTGTAAGCTGATCTGTCCAGGAAAGCCTTCACCGCCCATTAGGCTTGTGCTCTTCGGACCGGTCTCCGAGAGGCAGAAGCCAGCCGGGCAAGGGGCTGCCCTGCACCGAGTAGCCAAGAAGCCAAAACACCGCCCCGCCCCACCCCCATCTCCCGCGCGCGCGCCTTCCACACGCTTTACACCCATTTCTGAAACCTCCCTCCCCTGCAAGTGGAGGTGGCGGGATACAAGGGGGCGACCTGCGGAGGTGCAAACCACAGCCCAATCCACTTTCCTTCCACCACAGTCCAAACTCTGGGCATCAGGATTTCCTCCATTCCCTGTCCTCCCCACTGTCCTCGAGCACTTTGCTCCATTCATGGGATAAAACGCGTTAAAATAATCTCCTTCCGAGTGCCTTCCGTCTTGCTATCACGCCAGGACTGGAGTTTTACGCAGAACGTCTCCATTCCCTTCCCCACCTCTCTGGGGACACTGCGGTGCGCTCTCCCAGACCGTGCAAAAAAAAGGCATTTGGCAGTCAGGCCCCAGCAAACCACCATCCTAACCCGGCCTACAACGAATTCAGACCTTGCCTACCCCTTCACTCCCTTTCGGATTCGTGACACAATGTCATTTACCAAAGAGGCAGCCACAGTGGAAGACTGTTTTGACCTGACACCCAGGTCACGTTCAGAAGGCCCCACACTTGGCTTCTTTGCAGGGCGCAGAGCCTGCACCTCTAGGCCTGCACGGGCGTCGGGACGCACGCACCACCAAGGAACAGAAGTTCTTCCGGAGAAAGACCTTTAAGCGTCTTGCGCCGCGCGCCTCCTACCCTAACACTAGAGTCCAAGCCGCGGCCTGCGCCCTGGCTGGTGCTTGCCTTGCACAAGTATATTCTCCCCCACAGTCTCAAACGCATCGCTTTTCCTCGTTACTTAAACATAAGTGAAGAATCATTTCCTCTGTTTTAAATCTTGGAGTTCTACTCTGAGCGAACAAACCATAAACTGGCAGATTAATCCCCGTGACAAGTTAATTTTGATAATTCGAAGGAAGCAAGGGCCCTGGGAACTGCGAGGGCTTTTTCTTGTCTTATTCTACTACAGGTTGCGCAGCCGGCCGCCTGGGAGAACGCGAGCGCCGGACGTGAGTGCACGTGCGTGCGGATCTCCCTGGCGTTATTGGGTGTGCCTGCTTTGTGTGCCCACCCGCGTGCGTCGCCACCTCCTCAGGCCGCCGCCGAACGCCTTGGCTGCAGAGGCTCAGGCCTACGGGCTTCGGAGGGGGAAATCCCTTCGCAGAAGGTTTAAATTATTTTTCTCCGCGGGGGATCGGGCTTCGGTCGCACTGGGCTGTGGATTTGGGCGGGAAAGGCCCAAACCGGAGCTGGGGAAGCCGGGTGGAGCAGAGGCTGCGGTCCGAACGCAGATGGCGCCGCCGCGTGCCCGAAATACACTTCCAAGGCCGCAGCCGCCGGAGCAGCTGTTCCCGGCGATCGTGGCTCCAAAGTTTCCTCCGTTGCTGTTGTGTGAGAGGCGGCGGGCAAGCCAACCCGAGAGCCAGGCTTTTCGGAGACGGGTTTTGAGACCCTCCCCAGCCCGCAGAGGCTGAGTTTCCTGGCGGCTTCTCCGAAAGACTAGAGCGCTGGCCTTGGTGTGAAAATGAGGGTACCTCGCAGGCCCTCCTCCAGGGCCCTGAGAGCCTCAGGGTCTGGGGGAGGCGGGGAACCACCAGGCTTGGTGGAAAATTTTGAAATACATACTGTGTGTCCTCTGATGTGTGAAGACCTACAGCGAGCAGGCCGGGCCGGTCCCCCGCTGCTGCAGGTTGGCGCCCCAGGCTGCGGGCGCGCTCGGCGCCAACTAAAGCCAGCTCTGTCCGGACGCCGAAAGAAAAACGGGCTGTGAAAAAGCAAAAGCCACGTCTTTGAGGAAAAAATAAATAAATAAATAAAAGCTGAGCATTAAAATCGGACCCCTAAGTTACCTGTAGATGCCGGGATTTTGAGGGAGGGCTGAAATGATGGTACGGGTCAGAGAGAATGATAAATAGAGAATGATAAATACAGCTGATCTAAGGCGGATGGCCAGTGTACGTGTGCATGTTTGTTTAATTCCCCCAGGCCCTTGGTAATATTCTTGTCGTGGTGGGGTTTTTTCCTGTTCCTGATTTCTCATCGGCCTAGGGCAGCTGAGCCCCACAGTGAGTCCAGCCCCTCTTGTGCTAATTGGGAGAAGAAAGTTTAAAGACAATGGCAAGGCCCAGCCGGGCAGAGACACGGCCCTGGGCATGATGGGAGTCCCTGCGCCCCCTTTCCCGCCTCCACCATACACACATCTTTACACGTGGCCCTGCCTTTGTATTGTTAGGGGTCTGTATTAAAGACAAAAAGAAAGGTCTAAAAGGAACCCCAAGCCCTCCAGTGTTACCCTCCAGGCTCAAAGCCCAAAGCTCTGCCTCCTCCACTCCCCTGACTGCAAAGCCTCCACATCGGAGCGCTCTTTGAATGAAAGATCTGTTTTTCATCCTACATCCTGTTTGTCCTGGTCCTAAGAGTCTTGGCCACTGCAGGGACCTTGGAGATTCCCCTGGTCCACCACCGAACGAGGCTCAGCAGGATGCAGCCCGGCTCTGAAAAAGGCACCTCCAGTGCTCTTGGCTTCCAGCTATTTCCTCCTCCTGGACCTTTGCCCCACAAACATATTTCGTTTTCTCTAACCCAAAGGCCCTTTAAAAAAAAAGTTATAAAGGTAATGGGAACTCATTACCTCAACTCTCTGTCAGGTAAAGTTCTCTATTAGGTCCTCAACCCCTACCCCCATCCTGGAGGATCGAGGAAACAGCATTCTGGACACCAGGTCCTCCTGTTCACATCCCTGAACTGGTCTCTCCTTGTTTCAAATCTTCATTTTTCTCTCCTCATTATTTTCTGAGAAGAACTTCTCAGAAAACTGAAAGAAAACTGCCAGCTGAGTCCCCTATTATGATCCGAGTGTTGATCCTTTTGGACACGCGACCCTACACCAGCTCCCTATGACCTGTATCCCCTCTCCCAGAGAAAAGTACCGGAGGACAGGACAGAGCGTCTGCATACTCAGTTAAGTAACTTCTCCCTTTTCCACCATCGCAAAAATAAAATAAAATAACCTCCCCAATTATGAGCTGTCCTAAGACCTGAAAGAACTTCCACTAAACTGTGTGAAGGCCCAAAGGAGATTTTGACAACAAATAAGTGCGGTGAGGAAATAGGGTCTGTCCAGAGATGGGAAACACACATTAGCCACGCGTTCCTTTCTGGATTGCCCACACAGGGGTCCGCGTGGACAGGCACCCGCATCCAAATACAGGGAAAGGCTTGAGCGGACGAAATAAATCTCCTTTTAATTTTCTTTTCATCGACTAATAAAAATAATTCCCCAGCACTAAACCCAAATACCGTAACCGGCCACAAGAACATGGAGAATTCATAAAACTCTGTCTCTGCAGGTCACCCGCTAATCGCGTTATTATTAGCCTCGGGAGCATGGAAATTGAACTGTCACTGCCGAAAGAGAAAATGTAAGCGACAGCTGTCTCTCCTTGGATCGGCCAGTTTTCCAGCCCCCAAGCTCCTTCCTGGGCCTCAAGCTGGGTCCCCAAGCTCGTGGGCCTGCGGCCGCCCTCATCTCTTTACGGTCCGCCGCCCCCTTCCGACTTGCCGGCGCTCTGACCCAAATCTACTCCCCAGCCCTAGCTGGTCAGCAGGAGCACCTCCCGAAAAGTTTTACAAATCCTGGCTGGAAAGTTTCTGAAGCGCTAAACCAAGCAGTGAGCGTAGCCTGAGTGTGTGTGTGTGTGTGTGCGCGCGCGCGCAAAATTCTTCCGACAACAGCTGTTCCCCCGGACTGTTTTGCACAGTTGAAATCTTGGCACTTAATACAAAACGTTAAGTTGTTCCCCGCCCATTCTAAGATTCTGTTAAAATATTGACATCGACATCCGCCCGGTGTTTTACATTTTATGTGCATATAACTGTGCATAGAATGCGTACAAATCCAACCCGTTACTGCACCGTTCCCCACAAATACGCAAAGACATGGGCTCTTTAGAGTGGTCCCGGGCGCAGCGTAAGGAGGCTAACACCCATTCCTCTTTCCACAAATGCGGACGAAGTAGAAATATAATTGTGCTCCCTCGTCGAAGGGAGTAGGAGAAACACAACAACTTGAGTCCCAGAAATGTTGGTGGGGGAAGGGAAAGGACCGAGGTTGCAGGCTAAATGGGACAAACGGCAATTTCCACAGGGATGTTAGGACGGAGAATTCCGTGCCAGTCCTCGGAGCTCTCAGAAGCGAGTCCCAGCTCCTCTGCGATCGGGCCGTTGCCTTCGATCCTCGCCCCCCTTAACCCCAGGGGCCTGCAGCCCTCTCAGCGGCGGACACGGAGAACACTGAATTCTGCTCCCAAAAAGAGAAGGGGATGCGAGCAAGTAGGCCTTCTGGCTTGAGGTTGGCGACGAAACTGCAAGGATCAGGCCAGTTCCCCCAAATTGGTTCCAGCGAATTAGGGGAAACCTCAAGGCATTGCGCAAAGAAAAAGAAACCGGCGTTGGACTAAGACGGCGTCACGGTCAGGGCCTTCCTACTCGCCACTCTCCCCGCCGGCTGGCCTCCCCGCGTCTCCCCTCCGCCCGCCTCCCGCGTTCCGGCTCCACGCACTCACCCGGGTGAGGCTCCAGGCCGTGCGCACCCGCGTCCTCCGCGTCTCCGAGTGGGCCCGCGGGGCTCAGCGCCTCCATGGACAGGTCCAGCCCCTTCTCCTCCCAGTCTCGCAGCTTCCGCTTTTTATTTGAGCCGATCAAGGCTTCAACGGAGAAGGCATGTGCTCGAGAGCTCAGGGCGACTGCAGATCTTCTCCTTTCACTCATCTTAGCCGCCCGCACCCCGGCTCCCGCTCGCCCCCACTGTAGAGGGAGCAGCCCGAGCCCTCACGCTCCGAGCGCCCACCGGGCCGGGCCCGGGAGAGGCGGCGGCGAGGCGGCCAAGACTGAGGCAGCGGCTCCGCGGGTCCTGGGCACCCTCCCCCTGCGCCCTGCACGGCCGGCTAGGACCGACGTCCTTGGCTGCCCCAGCCGCTAGGAACGTGCGCCCGGAGCGCCACCCGCTCGCTGCATGAGCGCCCGAGTCCTGCTTCCCACCCACCCGGGCAGGCGCTCACAGGCGGTGTAGACTGGACTTCATCATTTTTTTATTCTCTCTCCCTCCTCCCTCTCCCTTTCTCTCCTCCCTCTCCCTCTTCCTCTCTTGGTCTTCCCGTCCTTGCTCTGATCCAAACTTCTGGGAAACTTTTTTTTCTAAATTCCTCCCTTCCCGAGGAGCTGGGGGCAGGCGGTGCGCTCCTGTCCGAGGGGCAAGGGAGAGGGAGGGGGGAGGAAGAGAAAGACTGAGGGGGGGAAAAAAAGCCAGCCCCCGACCAATGGCGAAGAGGGAACTGGAGAAACCCTGAGAACGCGGGCCAATGAAAAGGGGGGAGAGACTGAGGCTCGCGCCAAGGCTCCGCGCTGGCTGTCCCCGGGATGCTCCTGGGCCGATTTTAACTCCTGGCTTCCCGGTCCCCCACGATTCCTCGTGGTGGGGGGTGGGGGTGAAAGTCGAGGTCAGATCTGTGCCGTTACAAACTCCTGTAAGTCCCAAATTCATACCTTTTCCTCTCAAATCTGCTAGGTCTCATAGTCGCTGCAAGCGTAGGGTCATTTTAAATGCGGAGCTGGAACTGAGGGGCTCCGACAAAACGTCAACCTGTCCAAATACACCAGAAAACGATTCCAATAAAATCGCGCTTGCCCCCCAGATGCTTTCAGATCTGCTAGTTCCCTCGCTTCATAGGTTCCTATTTTCCTGTTTAAAGATTTCTAAGTAACTCTGATTAAGGCAAAACGAAAGAAACAAACAAGAAAGCCTCGTTACTACCCAAGGTCTTGTCATTGGAAACATAAAGATCGCTGCCTCCTTCCAGCTCTACCTGGCAGAGAAGGTGACGTAGGCGCCCTCAAAGAGAGAGGCCGGCGTAGGGGCACCCGGCTTACCAAGCGCTTGGCAGGCGGATCCTGACTGTGCCCCCGCACGCAGCAAATGCTGTCCTTCCGTTCGGCGTGGATGCTAAACCGAGCTTCGCCTGCTCGGGGCGCTGGCTCTGGAGAACCCGCCGAGAGGGGCTGGCCGAGGGCAGACGGGAACTTTGACAGCGCAGACGGAGCTTTTTCAAAATTCCCTTCAAACCCGATCACCTCGGGAGCCCGGCTCTCCCCGCCCCACTGATCCTCCCCATCGTAAAAAAAAAAAAAAAATCTTTCAGGACAGCGTGGTTGTCGGGATTTCTAAGGGACTTAAATCCAATACTTTGGGCCATCCTGATTTCACACACTCCCTCCCAGGTTACGCTACTGGTCTCGGGCCGCTGGAGACCCCGAGCGCACGCAATCCAGGGCAGAGCGAGTTTAGAGGGGCCAAGAAGTTTATCCTGCCAAGCTGGCAAAAGTCTCAGATTTCGCGGAGGACGGCCCAGGCTACGATCCGATCGTCCCAGCGCCCTGGTCCAGAGCTTCTATCCCAGTGCAAGAAAGAGGCAGGAAAGAGCCGGCTCCCGGATGCGAAGGGCAGACCGAGAGGCCCCAGCAGAAGAGTCATGCCGACACCCAGGCTCTGAGCAGGATCTGAACCCTAAAGCCTAGGGCAGAGGAGCCCACGCTGTTCCACAGCAGCGCCCCCAACCCTCCCCAAGAAGGAGCGCTCATCGGTCCTTCCACCTTTGGGGAGAGAAGGGAGAGCCTGATGGACCTTTGAAAAGCCACATTCCCCTACTGACCACGGAAGAGCCAGGAAATCTAGTTCTTGCTATTACGGTTAGATGTGCTCTGGTTCTGGAGGCAACCATGTATGTCCTGAATGTACCTTGGGCCTCTCTGAGAGGAGAGAGAAAAAGGCCAGCTTTGGAGCCCCCTCCAATGGGCCTCCAGCATGGAGAGGATGAAGCTATCCCATTCAGCCAATGCAGAAAGAATAATGGAAAAGCCACCGGATAAGGATGATTCAGCTAGGCTTGGTCTCCTCGGCATTCCAGGAGCCTGCACCTCAGGCTTGGGGGTCCCTGAGCAGCACTCCAAACCCTGGGATGCCCTCAGCATCCTTCAGCATCTTCAGCATCTCCCACCTCACTGCCAGGCAAAAACCAGGGTGACCAGGTGCAGGGCCTCCTACCTCAGTTCACCACTCAGGGTTGCTTTTAGGTGACCTTGCCAAAAGAGACCACTGTCCGGGCTTCCACCATTTCCAGGGGTTGGACAGAAGGTAGGCCAGGAACCCGCAGTTACCTTCCCCCTACAGCTCAGACCTCTCTGTTGGCTCCCAATTCTGATATAACCACCCTTGGCCAGCACCTGCCAGGATCAGTCCCGATGGAGTAGCAATGGGGCAGGCCTCTATTCCTTCCCAGCATTTTCCTCCTCCCCTGCCCCCTGTATGTTCCATCTCCCTCTGGTAGCCTCTTGCCTGCCTTTTTCTCACAGATCTTGAAACCCAATGTGAACAGCAGACAGAGAGGCCCCAGCAGGTCTTTAGGGTTCAGACCCTGCTCAGAGCCTGGGTGTTGCACCATAGGCCTCACACCCACTCTAAGGTCATGAAAGTTTCTCAAAAAGAGGACATTTTCGTTACCCACCACCTAGATGCAGATCTAGAAGGCCTGAACGATGTAAATGTCCATACACACATGTCCAAGAGTTGTACACAGAAAAATGAGATGTTCTTTCAACATCCTGCATTTGCACCCCACGCCAGAGCATATAATCTACACAAAGTTTTCAAAGGAGCTCCTATACCCTTCCTTCAGGTTGCAAATACCTTGTCTCACCCCCATCCCCCATACACATGTATCCCAGAGTTGTGGGTTAGGCCATTAAAACAAATTGGATGGTAACAAAGCCACACTCGTTTAGAACAGCCATGAAAATAGGACTTTTCCTCTAGGTAAAAGGGAGGGGCAGGGAAATTTTCTTTCTGTGAATACAGGGATCAATTTTAAGTTTTTCCCAGGGGCATGCACTTGATGTGTGACCTTGTGCTGACAGGGGAAAAGGTCTGGAGAAAGATTCAGCAGGAGGGCTATGCAACTAGAGAGAAGAAGAAAAACAGAGTTAGGGGGTATTAAATGTAATTATCTGGGAATATGGTCTGCATTTTCCTTCTACTCGCTATATCAAGGGGCTTTCAAAATCCCTCTTGTTATCTCAATTTCTCTCTCCTTTAACCTTTAGGAATGAGAGTGGGGTCTCCAATATTTGACTCTAATTCCTAAGGCACTCCCCAGGTTTCCCCAACATAGGCTCCACCCTTGGGCCTTGTTTCACCCTTGGGTGAAATCTACAGGTGGTAAGTCCAGTTCAGGTCTATTTCAGGCCTAAGGATGATTGACAAGGACCAAGCTGGAAGCCCTACTCTACCCACTGCAGGGTCCCCAAAAGGATGAGAAAGTTGTTGAGCACCTGAGATGTCAGAGGGGCAGGGGAGAGGGAAGAGCCGCTCAAGGACCCCCATCGAATAAGGAAAGTGGACGTTCAGGCCTAGCCTTGACAGGAGGAAAGTCAAGCCACGAGAAGGGCAGCTTAGTGCCTGCTCACCTAAATCCGACTGTGTCCAGGTAACTTGATTTTTCAAAGGAACATCAGAATTCTGCAAGATAGGAACAAAAATACAGGAAATGGAACCCTACATCCTCCACATGCCTTGTCCTTTCCTTCTGTTTCTCCACACTAAATACCTCTAAACACCACCACTGTGAAAGCCATAATACTAAGGTGATCCACCAAATGCTGTGGCTTTGCAGTTTTGAGGAACGAACTAAAAACAAAAATTTTTAAACAAAAATTTCAAATCGGTCTATAAGGCGATTGTGGGATTCAAGGAAACCATTAGAGGACTTCAAGGCAGGTGGAGCCTAGCAACCAGGTCCCATTCAGTTCTAAGCTATAGGACCTTAGGCACATGGATGAATGCCCCATGGACTCAGTTTCCCTGATGGCAGAGTGAAGGGGTCCCAAATACCTTTGTTGTTGTGTTCAGTCGCTCAGTCATGTCCGATTCTTTGTCACCCCATGGAATGCAGCACCCCGGGCTTCCCTTTCCTTCACCATCTCCTGGAGTTTGCTCAAACTCATGTCCATTGATTCCGTGATGCCATCCAATCATCTTATTCTCTGTCGCCCCCTTCTTCTCCTAAATTTTACCTTACAACCAAGCAAAGCAGGCAAGATAATCGGTAGGAAACTGGGCAGATCTGGGGTTTTGTTACTGTTGTGCTAGAATTTTCAGGGAATGTGAGGCCAATGGACCCACTTTTCACTTCTTTTCCCAAATTGGCGCCCAGTTATGGGGTGGCACAATTGGCCTGGAGCCCTCACGTGGGCGTGGGCTGGGAATGGATTTCCGGAAAGTCCTGCCTAGTGCTGGTCCCGAGAACCAGCCCGGGCTCACTCCTGTGGACCTCATCTCCAGTAGCTAGGCTCCGTCCAGATACTGGGAACTGTGGGGCCGTCGTTCGTCTTCGACTACTCAACCACCCCCTCGCACTTTTTAAAAATAAAAGTCCGTGGGGGCAAAAGGGTCTTTAATGATGTTTTTTTGTTTTCGCGAAATAAAATCTTTTGTTTTTATTTTAAACCAGCAGCGTGCCCACCTCTCGGTCCTTCCAGATGTTTGCAATAAAATCGCAGGTTTTGCCTTTGGGACTGGAAATAAAATTTAACGGCCTTCACCCTGTAATTATTCTCTTAGCTCGCCCTTCATAAATTTATCTGCTTTCTATCGGCGTTGGTGTAGGGGGCGAGCGTAAGGGGAGAAAGCCCCGATTTTATATTTGCGACTATAAAAAAGCGCCACCCGGTTTCCTCGCCTTCGGCGGCCGTGGTGTAACCGGGAGAGCCTGGCCCGGCGGGCGGCAACATTGCGCTATTGTTCGCCTACTTCGTTCTGCGCCGGAGACGGGCCCCTTCACAAAGGGGGCCTTGTGCGGCCGGGCCGAGCAGCCGCGCCCAAGAGGCGAGGAAATCCTGTTCCCCCAGGTCCGGCTTCTCTCTCCCCAGGGCGTCCCGTGCGAGCGGCAGCCTGCCCTGGGCCTTCGGTGTGCGCCCGCCGCCCCAGGCGCCGGCTCGGCCCGGCCAGACTTCGCAAGAAGCGAAACCTCGAGCCTGCGCTGAACCCCCTTGAGCGCGAGGGAGGAGCCAGCCTCTGGGTACCGAGGCCCTACTGAAGGCGGGCCTGGGGCTCCAGGCGAGAGGGCTTCCTGGAATGCCCTCCATCCCCTATTCTTCGCCTTGCTTGGTTTGGGCTGGAAGGTAACATTCCGCATCCTCAGGAGCGCAGGGTTGCTTGGCCGCCCTAGGCAACTCAAATCAAAGCGGATTTTGAGGCCGCCAGCGAAATATCATGCACCTTGAAATAAATGCGGGTACACCGGCAACCACTACGTTCTTTTATAGGAAGCTCGTAAGTACAAGGCTCATGCATTATTTTGCGTGACCAACACAAAGTCATGGTTACAGCTATCTGGCAGCACACACATGCTAGTACACACAGTGTACAGCTACACGCGTGTAGCCACATGCCTTTGTAGAATCAAGCATGCATGTAGGAACAAGACGTGCTTGGGTATATACACAGTATAATACACACACATGGGGGAAACATCTTGGTCACACACTCAGCTGACCCCAAAGGCTGCAAAAATCTACAAGCTTTTGGCCCGTGGGCAGGTCTCCCCACCGCAGTTCCCCACTCCACAGCTCCCTGGGGCTCTCCCTTGCCTCCGGAAGGTTAATTTCAGGTGGCTGTTCCCTAGTCCGCTCTTTTTCATCGCACAGAGATGGTCAAGGTTTCTCCAGCAAGGAAAGAAGGGGAAAATGAGGAGTACCCAGCCTTCAGGCCTGAGAGGGTCACACAATGCATAGTTGAGACCAGGACACTCTACAAAGTGCAGGAGCCCGGCAGGGACTGGGAGCCTGGGCCACAAAAAACAGCAGGACCAAGCAGAAGCAGTAGGATTTTGTCTTGCTTGGTTTTAATTGCCTGCAGCCGCTTCCACCCTTCAGCCAGCCAGCCTCCCCAAACCTGGGAAGCCAGATACTAACCAGGCAGAGCATTTTTTCAAGTTCTTTCTGCCCTGCCGCCTCCCAGGTCTTCCAGGTCTGCCCCGTAACTGTGACTCCCCATCTCACCCTTCTTGCTAGATTTGCAGGTGCTTAGCTAAATCAAGGCTAAGAGTCCTCTCCAGTGTTTCCACTGAGAGGAAGGATTATCTAAAGCTTGTGGAAAGAAGCACCAGGCCCCACAACCTAAGACTGCCTGCGGACAGGGACCTTGGGATCAAGAGAGTTCCCTGAGATCCCTGAGGGGGAGCTGAGGCTGGCGGTAGTGAGGCAAGGGAGAGGGACTCCTGAAACACTGAAATAGGGCTGTCCACAAGGACCAGCAGCTAAAGTCAAAGGATTTGTGGTATTAGGGCCTTGATGTGATGACTTTTTTTGCCAGAATTGTTTACATTTCACAAATAAAAATCGGCCACCCAAGAGCAAAATGTCCTCGATAGAACTACACCAGCTAACCAGGCCCCGAACTGTCACCCAAAAATGAGACCAAGTAGAATTTTCAGCCTCCTTACAGATCATTCTCTCCCTTCCCATGACTGGAGAACAAACTGTCCATCATGGAAGAAAGACTGGAAAACAGCTCTCTGACCACGAAGCTATGAGGAAGGGCTGAGGAATTGAATTCTTGGGGTAGCTAGGGTGGCCAGAGGTGTGCTTGACTCTGTTCTCAGGCTGCAGATGAAGGGCTGGTAAAAGGCGTTAGCAAGATCATAGGAGACTTTTCCTTAGTTTTGGTCCATAATTGATAGGCCACCTCTCTGACCCTTCTTGGACAAAACCAAACCAAAGGGGGTAGAAAAGAATCTGGAACGCTCCGGTTACATGCATTGAGTCCCTGGCGACACCTAAAGTAGCAGAGGTAGGGAGATTACCAAGGAGGAAAGCCCTATTGTTTGGACAAACGAGCCCTGAAATTGTTTTTTATATATGTTAAAAATCCACTTGATATGCATATATTATATGCCATATTATACAGATGGTATATGTTATATACATATTATACATATATCATATAAAACCATATTATATACCATAGAATGTAAAACCATGTTACATACCATAGAATATAAAGCCATATGGTTTTATATTCTATGGTATGATGTATATAATATATACCACATGTAATATGGCATATAATATATGCATATCAAGTGGATTTTTTACACATATAAAAAACAATTTTGAGGGCTCATTTGTCCAAACAATAGGGCTTTCCTCCTTGGTAATCTCCATACATGCAATATAAAAGCAATTATGTATATTGTTTTATAACTAAACAAACTATATGCTTTTTTAAATAACTCAAAAAGTCTTTTGGAACAAAGAAACATGATGGGTGTCTGGAGAGCCAGACATTGCCAGAGCTCCAAGGCCAGCCACTGGGAAAGAGGTAGGTGAGGGGAGTCCCACTGCTGGTCGCATTCAAACTGCAGAAGACCTTGCACTCTGGCCCACAGCCACCTACTCCAGAAAACCAGGGGCGAGGAAAGTTGTCTATCCCTAATTAGGAAAAACATTCACTTAACGTCACATGCTTTCCAAGGATCTCATAGGACAGTCAACAAATTCAGGTAAATGAAAGCATTTCCAGGACAGGACAACCCATGAACCCGCATTCTCCTAATTCTCAATGGTCTGTGCAGCACCAGGGGCGCAGGAGGCTTGAGGTTCCTAAGGGGCAAAGGCCAGTGGCCTGGGGGCGGCCTGGAACTGCGCCACGGACACCTGCCCCTAGTATTGCTCTCCTTGGCTGTCTTCACTGGGAAAGAGAACTTTTGACCCAGCTCAATAAAACAACAGAAGGCAATGCCATCCAGGGGCCCCTGCTTCCAGAAAAGGCAGAGATAAAAGATGAGAAGAATTGCAGCCTTCTTCTCTTGCTACCACATCTCATTTTGTATCTCTGCTCTTTCAGGTCTGCAAGAGTCAGGCCCTGTGCTAAGCATTTTATGCCCACTAGCCTGTTTTACCCATTTCAAGTTCTATGAACCAAGAATAGTATTACCAGCCCAATTTAACAAATGAAAGAACTGAGGTAGGGAGTTTAGTGCAGCTTTTAGTGCAGGTAATCTAACTCTAGGGGCTTCCCAGGAGGCTCAGCGATAAAGCATTCGCCTGCTAGTGCAGGAGACTGAGAGTTCTATCTCTGGGTTGAGAAGATCCCCTGGAGAAGGAAATGGCAACCCACTCCAGTATTCTTGCCTGGGAAATCTCATGGACAGAGGAGCCTGGCGGGCTACAGTCCATGGGGTCATACAAGAGTCAGACCAAGCTGAGTGACTGAGCACACACACAGGTACACACAATCTAGCTCTAGAGCTAGAATTCTATACCTGCAACTGAACAGAACTGAAGCCTCTCTTGGTACAAAGACACATAAATACAATTTGCACACCTAGGTTCCCTCTGCCTATGACTTGGGTGAGGGTGTGGGTTCAAGAAAGGGACTTTGATGGAACTGTAGTCTACTGGTCAAAAACAAAAAGCATACTCTCATTTAAATTACAATTAGGAGGCCTTCCCAGCTAGAGTGCAGCATCCTTTCGGGCTATGAGACAAAAGGGCAGGAGCTCCCTTTGGGATTTTCCTCAGTGCTCACTTGGGTGGTGAGCAGAACCTGAAGGCTATTGACCCTAGCAGGCAAGCTCTGGTTAGGCTCTGGTGGCTCCATGGTACTGTCTTCAAGCAGGCTTCTGTCAGTGGACTTGCAGCCCTGGGCCAGCTCTTGCCACAGCTCCCAAACCAGTTGGGTTGCTTTGCTAAAGTGTTGTTTTCTTGGCTACAACCCACTCTCACCCCCAACTGCCCCCAACCACCTATTCCTTAGAGGCTTTCTGCCTGTGTTCCCTCCCTCAACCAGATAATCTCCAGGCTGCCATCCTCACACACTTCTGGGCTGGTAACTGAGCTATTAGGAGCAAACCTTGGAGCCCCCAACTCAGTTCCAAGCACCTGTCCTTCTCCAGTGGAACCTGTCCACACCACTGTGGAGGTAATCAGTGCCATGCAGATGGTCTCTGCCCTCAGACTGGGAGCTTCTGAGCACAGGGTGTGTTAATTCAGCATGGGAGCCATCTCCAGAACTCCATGGTCACTAGAGAAATGCTGCTCTAGATAGTGGCCCCTCAAATGTCTCCAAACAGAGTTTCCCTCCATCCCCGCCAGCTGCCATACACACATTCCCCAGGCTCAACTTCAAGATCAGCAAGGCCCTTCATATATTGTAGCCCATGTTTCTACAGTTCAGATCCAGATGAAATGCAGATAAGGAACAGGTCCTGTGGCTTGAGACCTGATTGCTATCAGTCTTTTATTCCTCAGAATAACTGAGGACTTGGAAATCTGATCTGTCTGGGGAAGTGGGAACAGGGAGGAAAAACTCCTAGGTTCTTGGGGACAGAACTCCACAGAGTTTTCAAGAAAAACCTCAGCTTGGGAGAGAGAGCTTCTGGCTTAATTTGGTGAGAAAGGGGAGTAAAGCAGAGGTCCTCCGTGCCCAACAAGAGCTACCCGTGCTGGACAGGAGACACCAACTCCCCATCGGAGTCTTCACCTCAGCAGAGGTGCCACCGAGTCCCATGTAACCTTTGGGCTCCAAGGAGGCTCATATTGAGCTGGCTCTCGTTTTTCAGCGCCTGAGGCTTCAGCATCTTTCCTCTACCCCTCCCCGTCCAGGCAGAAGGCTGGCCTGGCAAACTGGGGCTGTGGGTGCTAAGGGAGCTGTGGGGAAGAACAGTCCCTAGGAAGGCCCAGCTGACTATTTCCCGTGGGATCCAGAAAGAGGGAAGTGGGTGAAATGCAAGAAGACCTTCCCTCCTCCTTTTCCCCTTTTCCAGATTTTGGTTTCTCTATGGAATGTTGGCAGCCTCTCTTCTTGGGCTATTTTTTTTTCTCTCCCCCTGATGGCAAATGCAGTCTCACTGGTGAACTTGCTCTAAGCTGCTTTAAAACTTCTGTGCAGCCAACGGAGTGTTGTGCGGGTTTCCTTGGTGTGGGGGCTGCCCAAGGCTTGAGCTTCTCTGTTCTTTAACCTCCCTCCTGCCCCTCACCAGTAATCTTTACCCATATCCAACCTGCCAGGCAGTTTCCCTCCATGCCGCAGAAGCAGTTTTCTACCCAACCAGCGGGCTTGACTGCTCCCCTACCTGCCTGGGGAAACTACTAGCCATCTTTCCATCTATTTCCCCTGAATTTTTACATTATAACTGGAAGTTGAGCTCACATGTATCTTGTGAGGAAGACTGTGGGGAGAAACATGAGCAAGCGGGAGTGTGGGTCAGGTAGGTGAGAGCAAAGGCATGTGCAGGGAGGCCCCAGCAAGTCTGTCTCTGGAGCCGTGGGCCCCAGGGGCCCCTGAGCTTCTGTCTAGAGCTGCCCCTTTCCCACACTGCCCCCACTGCAGGCTCTATCTGGGTTGAGCAGTGGGGGAGGGAAGGCTGCTTGGTGGGCTCTTTATTTTTTTTAAGTTTTTGGTGGGCTCTTTAGAGCCTGAAAAACCTGGAGTGGGGCTTTAAGACTGAGAAAGGCTGGATAAAGCAAAAGCCAGACAAACATGAGAAGGAAAGGAAGGTCAAAAGGAAAAGATAAAACTTAAGAAAAAGGGGGGGGGGGTGGAGCAAAAAGGGAAAAAGGAGAGAAAAGGAAAAAGAAAGCAAAGAGAAAGGAAGGTGAAGAGAAAGAGGCCAGAACTGCTTCAACTCCTGAAAACTTAGTAGTGGGCTGGCCGTAAAGTCAGGGTCTGGAACGCTGATCTGTCTTCCCAGGGTAGGATTCGAGGTGACTCAGGACAGAGAATTATGGAGGGGGCCTGGAAAAAGAATCTTTCCAGCAAGTACACCAAGCACAGCAGAGCCCTAGTGACCTAGGTGTTGAAGCCCTCAGGGAAAGGTTCTTAAACTGACTCCTTCAGAGAACCTGGCTGCCTAGCAGGAGGAGCCTGCAGAATGAAGGGAGGTGGGGAACGGGTCATGCTGCCCCACCCCGACCACCCCCCTTACCATCCTTCCCACCTCCCCCCAGCTTCGCCTCACCTTCCACAAGCACTGGATAGTCTCCTGGGAGCAGAGGAAGGGCAGAGAAGATATTTCAGGTACAGTAGACAGAGAACAGTTATAGAGAGAAAAGGGCTGAGAATCTGAGGACCGCAGGGAATGAGAGACCCCAAGCAGACCCTAGTGTGGTGGGAGTTTGGCCAGGTCTGCCTAGTCAGAGAGGGGAGGGTTGTCCAGCTGGGTGGGAGGAGTTGGTGGGAAGCCCAGGATATTTGTCTGGTGCTTTCTGTAGTTTTTCTCCTGAATCTTAATCCAATTTGAAGTTACTAGGCAAAATGCTGGGAAAGGTTGCATGTCGATTTTATTTCATTAAATCCCCAAGGCAGGAAAGATTGGATGTGGACTGCCTGGTGCTGGCCCTCCTCCCGCTGAGGCCGCAGCTGCCCGTACTCCTTTTCTGGTGGGGAAGAGGCTGAAGGGCACAGAGTTCTCCTGTCCTGTCGGACTCTTTGCGACCTCAAGGACTATACAGTCCACGGAATTCTCCAGGCCAGAATACTAGAGTAGGTAGCCTTTCCCTTCTCCAGGGGATCTTCCCAACCCAGGGATCGAACCTAGGTCTCCCGCATTGCGGACAGATTCTTTGCCAGCTGAGCCACACGGGGAAGACCCCTCTATAAGGCAGGAGGTATTTTTCCTCTCTGAACTCCTTCTCTCCTTCCTTACAGTTCAATTCACCTAACGTGGAGTGTCCACTTTAGCTTTTCCTAAAGCTGCCTCCTCTCCTCCACACCTTCCCTCTCAGCATCTCTAGGTCCCACAGGCAAATAAAGCCCAGCTTCTTGCCTG
Organism: Bubalus kerabau; assembly: GCF_029407905.1. Taxonomy (NCBI): domain Eukaryota; kingdom Metazoa; phylum Chordata; class Mammalia; order Artiodactyla; family Bovidae; genus Bubalus; species Bubalus kerabau. The sequence continues at coordinate 25,030,245 of NC_073629.1, read as the reverse complement.
GGGTGAATCACAGGAACTGGGTCGCCGGGGCGGAAAGAAGAAACCAGCGGAGAGAGTAATGCGCTGCAAACCCGAGCGAGCAGATGTGCCTGGCGCCTTGGGCCCAGCCCTGGCCGGCCCAGAAAATCTCTCCTCAGCCCTGCGTTCGCGGAATTACATTATATTCTCCCAGATCCAATCATCTTTTTACAGAAAAAAAAAATTTAAAGAAATATAAATTGCTGCTTTGCAAGATCAAAGCGCGGCTCTCTGGTGCATCTGGTTGAGCGGGGAGCTGGGGGAGGGAGCAAGAGAGAGTGGCGCAGTCACAGCCAACTTCAAAGTGTTCTCAACAGTGAATTTTGACCAGTGTATTTGAAATTATCTTCCCCTTCAACTTTGAGGGGTGCGCAGCGGGGAAGCGCCTAGCTGGTCCTGGGCGCGTGGAGAAACCTCGACTTGACCAATTCCACGCGGGCGTTAGAATCAGAGCCCCGAGGCTCCTGCGCGTGGGTGAGGGTGGCTAATCACCGACAGGACGTCGGGTCATCAGATATCTACATAAACCTCGGAGACACCACCAAATCGCCTTGTCCCTACTCAAGTAGCTGCCAGAGGCTCCTTGTCAGCCTCCCCTGCGCTCAGGCTGCAGGTCGCTTCTGCGCTGCCAGGACTGGAGTGAACTAGGATAGGATTCGAATTATTCGGGGCTTCCGGGTCAATCCCAGGCTCTCTGGGCAGAGAATAGCGAGGATCTTGACTGTGGATATGTGGCAGGCCAACTAGGCGACTCTGCAGGCCTGGTCGATTAGGTTGGACTCCTTCCGGCTCTCAATTGCTTTCCTTAAGCGAAGCGCATTCGCCACGCGGAGAACTCAGCAGTGTGGCCCGAGTGCCTTCGCCGCGAGGCACGCGGGGTGCGCCGCGTGTTCTCAGAGCTTGGGAGTTTGTGCGGCCGAAGAAGCTGAATCCATGTTGGGCTGAGTCCTGGAGAGGGGCTGACCTTCTCTCCGTTTTCGCTGCACGGTTATTGTGGAGCCAAGAGGCGGAGTGTAGTTGTTTTTTCTCTCGCGTGTCTGCAGAGCCTACTTTCCTGCAAGACGCATAGGGCGCCCACCACGTACCCACTGGGCTTCCTGCGCTCTTTGGGGCGGGCCCCAAGGGCAAGCCGGAAGACTTGGCTTCTTCCAAACCCCCGAAAGTCTTTTCCTTTCCTGGAAAGACCAAGAGTGCAATATCACCTCGATTGCACTTGAGTTGTTCCTGCTTGGACATTTCCGATGTTTTAAATTTCAGATTTCCCTGCCAGGGAAGGAAGAGTTAAAACAGCCGACAGCGCGCCTCCTCTCCTGCTCTAGATTCCGTGTCTCCCCAGCCTCCCGCGGAACTGCATCTCAGAAAACAGAACTATCATCCCCCAGGATGGGCAACATGATGTTAATATCATTTCTAGCCGAGAAAACCAAGATTCCTAAAACTTCGTTGACTTTTCCTATGTTTCTGAGTGGCAAAGTTAGGACTCGTTACCCAGATCACCTAAAAATTCTTGTTCTTACCGCTCCCTTGGAGATGATTCCACCCCTCTAACACTCCCTTCTCCCGCGTCACTCGAGGTCATCGCCCCAGCAGCTTGTGCGCACCGCCCTGACCACGCGCGCCGGGCATCTCACCTCAGCCAGGCAGGTGCAGAGGTGGCGGCGCGGCAGAGGTGGGTCATTCGGCCGAAGGGCAGGAGTCGGCTGGCCGCCTCTTTCTGCTGCCCGGTGGCTGAGGGGGCAGAGAAGCGGGGTGGGGGGGAGGGAGGGGGTGTCAGCAGGTCCCAGCCCCGCCTCCCAAACACAATGTCCAGGAAATCTCGGAACTTCCCATCGTCTGAGGAGCTTCACTAAGCACATTGTCCCTATAATTACGGGGCCACACAGAAGGATAACTGAGGGGGTTAAGGAGAAAAGCGGGCCTGGCCCGGCCCTGGAGGAGCCCAGTGCCCGGAGCCTGCCTGCTGGGATGTGTGACGGGAACTCTCCATCGCCCCGGGCCCCGAAAGGAGGGAAGCCCCGAAACACCTCAGTGCTTCCCCAAGCAGCAGTTTGGGAGCTGAGCACCGGGGAGGAGGGGGGCGTCCGGGCCTGGCCTCCCGGGTTCTGGATGGCAAGGGGCCAGAGTCCCGCAGCTACGGACTTCTGGGAGAGCCGGAGCGCTTGTCGCTTGCAAGACACGGTGCCGGAGAGCCGATCCCAAGTGCCAGGCTTCCCAGATATTGAACTTGTAATGACCCCCACCCTACACGGTGGTGGGCGATGAAACTTCCCTTCCTTTTTCGCGGAGAAGTTACACTTGCCCCCTCCAGGTACACGCTTTCCTATCTCGGCAAATCTCGCGCGTCCCACTTGGCCCCCGCACTCGCCTTCCCGCAGCGTGCAGTGCCCTTAACCCCACCCCGCGCTAGGAGGTGAGTTCCTAAGAGGTTTAGACACTCTCCGAACGCAAATCTTCCATTCTCACCACACTGGGTAAAAAACAGTCAGCCTTCTCTCAGGCAAGAGCCGCGGGTGGGCGCAAACCCGACTCACTGGGCCAAGAAGTCGTCAGCTAACCTTGCACGAGTCTCTTGATTACCAAGTCCACATTTCCCGTTTGTAAAATTAGAATAATTGGGGCAGCCTAAAAGAGCTTTATGGTTCCCGAGGCGCGTCAACTGTGGCGCCCATTCGGAGCACATCCGACACGTGTGCACGTCTACGTTTGAATCCCACCACCTGAGCCCTTTGAACACCAGCGGCACAGAGCCACACTGTCTTTCTGTCCCTCTAGCTACTTTTCCTGCTTGCCGGGCTGGTTTCTGCTGGGTGATTAACGACCCCAGATAGTGTAAGGAATTTGGCTTCTCAAGCTCAGCATTTTCAATTCCTTAATTTGTCCCTAGGTGATCGTTAGCGATCGCGGCTGTAGATCACATGGAGGGGGGGCGGGTCAGGTAGAGTGAGCAGCTGATTCAACACTGTTGAGTTGGGGTTTGGTTTCGATTTTTAAAGGCGGTTCAAAAAGCGGCCCCTGGAGAACTTCAAGAAGGCGGCAGGCGGCAGGCTGCGGAGGTCCCTGACTAGCCTTTGGGTTGTCACCACTCTCATTCTTTACAAACTGTAAAGCGCTAGCTAGCAAGTCGCAGACTCCCTGGGGCCTTAGTCTCTGATGTAGGTGGGGCAGACAGGTGAGGAAACGGAAGATCAGAAGTGTCCTGCCCCTAAATCCAAGGCCTCACTTTGCTGTGGGTCAGGCCTGTTCCTCTAACCTATTCACCACAGAGCAGCAACAGAGGCTACTCCAGATGCAGCCTCAGTTTGACATTTTTCTAGCTGCTCAGGTTAGAAACAAGTTAGACTGCCCCCCACCTCCTCAGTCCTGACTGCTGTCATCTCGCTTAAAGAGGAGTTACTGTCCCTCCTGAGGGGCTGGGGGTGGGGTCTGGAACATTACAGGTTGTCCCAAACAGCTGTCACAATTTCTTTGGCAGTTTGGCTTTAGAGGAGCTTTAAAAATACTCCTTTCCTGCCCCTGTCCCCCTCTCCTTCCTGAAAAAGCAAAGCAAAGCCTTTAGAGGCAGCTCCTTTCAAGGACCTCCTGGACTTCCAAATGCTAGGAAGAGTATGAGGGGAGAGGTGGGAGATGAGGAAGGAGAAACGGAACGAGGAAGAATCTTTGTCCTTGTTTTCCTGGGTCTTTCAGGCTGGGGCAGACTGTTTCTGCTCAGAGGGGGCAGAAATTTGCTCCTTACCTCCCCTGTGGTGACAAGGGCACTGGTAGGCTGCTCCTTCCAGCCTGCTATGCCTCTGATGGGGTCTGGGGGCAGAAGGTGGTGGGAAAAAGAGGGTATCAGCATCCTCTAGGTGGTAGCTGGTTGTGTGGAGCACAGAAGAGGAACCTCCGACTCCCACAGAAGGGTGAGCATCCGCAGTCTACTGGAGGGCAAGAGTTTGATCCACTGGACTCTCTTTTCTGAGGTACCAGGTTTGTAATGTCTGAAGTCACACCGCACTGTGATTAAATATACATTTTTATAAAACAAACCTAGAACATTAGACTTGTCTCAATCAGATTGGAAACAGTGGCTTTTTTCTACCTTTCCAAGATGAAGACCCCAAGCATTCCTGAAAACTTCAGCCAGTCTGTGAAAATGCTGACTGAGGCCAGGCAGGTTAATAGGGAGGACCAGTCCTTCTGTAGGCCTGTGAAACCCAGCAGTATACCTAGAGATGTACAAAGGAACTTGGGGGTGTGTGGGGTGAAATCAGTCGAAGAACCTTTATGAAAATATGAGTGTCTGTGAGGGAAGGAAGGAGGTGACCAAAGTAATGCATTTGCTTTTACTGGTTGACTGACAGGCTTTGGTGCAGGTTGGATAAGTTTACCAACTGGTTGCAGAGATCAGTGCCTCAGGCAGGGACATGGGTGAGGGAGCTCCTCAGAAGAACTGGAAGGGAAAAAAAGAGGCAGACACCAAAAAATTCTCCTGCATTCTGGGATATGTGACACAATTCCTTGTCACATATATATAGCACATACACATATACAAATTCATTTAGCTAAAAAACCTTAACCTGAAAGAAAATAAACATTCACAAGTTCATTCATTCACTCAACAAAAATATCATTGAATGTCTATGGTGTGCAGGGCATTTTACTATGCTCTCCTTTGTAGAAATGCATGTGTGTCTCTGTACAAGTTCATCCTGGAAACTCTGCTCCGGCTTCATGGAAGGTTCATGAGAGTTTCAACTCTCAACAATCAGAATGATGGGGGCTCAGACTTCAGGATGCACACACTTTGGGTCAATGCCAGAGGTGATAAAGAGTCTGCTGGCACCCTGTGAGTTCGCGCTTTTCCTCCACTGCATTTGTGGAAGCTCCAGTCTGGCTACCATGGGGTGGGAAATGCTTAGAAACAGAGTATGCTAAATCCTCTGTACACAATGCTTTTCGTTTCTAAAGCCTGTTTTCCTTCCAGGAGCGGTCTAAGGAGCTTGGGAATCACAAACTCTGCAACCAAAGAAAATCCTTCCAAAGCATATGCCAGAAAGGAGAGACTGATTTAGGGTAATTTCCACAGGTGCACACTTCAATAGCATGCTCACACACTCAAACATATATATATATATATATATATATATACATAAACACACAAACATATATATATGTATGTTTGTACATATATATGTATATATATACACACACAAATACACACATTACTATACAAATTCATTTACATAGCATGAAATCATATTTATAGAAAAAGCAGAATGGGAGAAGGGTGCCTTCAGTTTTCCCTACTAGGCAAATTCAGAAACTCTTCCAGTAGGCTCAAAATATCACTGAGTTTTTTAGCAGTCTTTTTCATAAGTCCCTATCACCTTATTTGCTTTATCGGTGGATTACCAGCCCAGAAAACACTACCCTAAAAGGGTAGCAACAAATGAGCCAGTGGCCTGCGGCTTCTCAGCATAGTCGGTGAAAATCAGATTTATACTCCCTGGTAGCAGTGCTCAGAACCTCTGAGATCTAACGGAACTGGTGATGAGATTCCGCAGCTTTGGTGTAGGTATTTACATGTACAAGCATATTCCTGGGCTGTGACTTTGAATTCTAAGTTCCAAGCCAAGCAGAGAGATACCAGTATAAGGATTCTGTCTAGAAGTACCTTTGGGGGGATTTCCACCTGGGGGAGAGTGTGACACAGGACTAGAGAGGAAGGTAAGATGAACCCAAAATAGGAAAGCTGGCTAAAAGCCGCAATAGAAGAAAACGCTGCTGGAGAGACGGGGGGCAGAGGAGAGGGTGGGAACTGAACGCCACCGGAACTCGTCCAGATGCTGTTGCGTTCAAGCAAATGCCGCACCAACGGCCGAGGCGGGTACAATTTCCCCCAACGCGAAGGTAGGGAGGAGAGGGTACTGGGAACCGGAGCTTTTCCTTTTACGGATTCACAGGTCAGCGTAAACTGCACAAGACCTCCCTAAATGTCCATTCGCCTTAGCTTTGTCTAGTGAAATAGACAACGGAGAAAAACATCCAGCCCCATCAAGCTGAAAACATTTTCACTTTTACCCTAAATAAATGAGATAAACGGCTTTTCCTTTTCTGAACATCGCTCTTATTTTGCTATCTCGATTTTGGAAATACAGCCTCGAAATTAAACGCGCACAATCATTTCCACTACACCTGTACAGGTGAGTCACGCTCTCACCCCCTGCGACGTCGGATCCCTAAATGACCGAGCTGGGCGGCTTCCGCCCAGAAGGGAGTTTTGGCCGCGAGCTTCCCTCCCGGGCCTGGGTTCAGCGGCAGCGGTGCGGGCCGGTGGGAAAGGCACGGCCGCACCCTCAGGCGCAGGAGCCGGGCTGAAAGAGCCCGGCCCCGGCCGCTCCGCGCAGGAAGCGGGGCAGTGCTAAACGCAGCCTTCGTGGCTCTGCGCTTTCTCTCGGTCACGGGGGAGAGTGGAGGCTTCCTCAAGTCCTGCGTGCCTGCGATATTCAGACGCAGACCAGGGTGGGGAGCCTGCCTTTGTTCCAGGCGGGAAGCCGCAGCGCGGAGTTCGGGTGGGGCTGCGGAAAAAAGGAAAAAGCGAGAGGAGGCGGCGGGGCCGAGCTCCCGACTAGAACCCTCTAGGAAGCCCGCTCTGCGTCCCACTGCGCCTTTCGGTCCCGAGGCCTACTTGTACCTGACGCTCCTCGGGCCTTCACACGCACATGACCTGGAGAAGTCTTGGATCCGGGCGCCCTGGAGCCCTGTGACCCCTCGCGAAGTTTCCGAGCGCCTCCCCCCACCCACCCCGCCAACACGAGCGGGCTGCGAAGGCGTGTACGGCACCCCCCCCCACCCCCCACCCCCACACACACCTTATTTCTAGGGTCTAGAGGTAGAGGAGGGTTGAAGCTCAATATCTACCCTAGCCCGGCATTGTCCTCTTCTCCGTCTTAAGCAGGGAAAAAAAAGAAAGAAAAACTCTTTGGAGCTTTAATATCTTGCCCCCCCTTCCCCCCTCCCCCCACCAGATTTTGAAAAGCGGCTGCCTCCTCCTCTTTCCCAACAAAAGCCTGTCCCGCAGGGCACAGCTTCCGGAGAAATGGGCCCACGCGGTGAATTCTGTAGAGTCGGCGGGCCAGGCCCCGATTGACCAGTTGACGCTGCGCGGCAGCCAGACTCGGAGCGGGCTTGTGGTGAAAGCCGAGGCCCAGCGCTCGTGGAGCCCACTTGCTCCGAGTTCCCGGCCTGACATTCCCCACCCTCCTCAGGAACGTCCCCTCCTCCTGCCGGCGGAGGGTGCCCCCTTTTTCAGCGCGGTGGGCCAGAGAGGGAAGGAGGTAAAACCTCGAGGAAGTCCTCGCTCATAAACCTCGAATCCCAGCCGTGGTTTTGTGGAGCGGGGTCTGGCTTTGTTTCGGCCTCAGTGCTCAGGGCTTTTACTTTACACTCGCGGCTCGCACGGCCGACTGCGCTGTTGCTCAGCCGGCTCGCCGGCCGCCCCAGCCCCTGTGCCTGGAAGGACAAGCCCCACCAGGCCCAGGAGCCCGCCCACGGCCCGCGGGAGGCCAAGCGCTCCGCTTTCCGTTCACCCGCTTTATCCTCTAGCACAGGAAGGTCTTAGGGGTTCTTGATGCTAAGACACTAACCCCCGGGCGTCGCACAGAGCACAAAAGTTGCCGTCTCTTGCTCCACTGCGAAGGGTGCGGCCGATGATCTTGGATCCCGCCCCGCCGCCCGCGGCCCCCGACCGGGCCCTGGCTGGAGGCGGGCGGCCTGGGCCGGCTTTGCGTCCCGGTGGCCCGCTGGCGATGCCCGGATTCCAGCCGAGAAACGCCCCGGAGCGAACCGATGAGTGCACCCGTTTGTGAACGAGAACTTCTGACTTCTGTGGCAGCAGCTAGACTTCAGGGCAGACCTGGGGGCCGGAGCCGGCATTTCCACGGTTGGAGTAGGCGAGCGCCTGGCAGGGTCCACACCCCTCTCTTCCCTTTGCTATCGAGTCCCCGCAAGGTTGTGGGCGGGAGCCGGGGGTCTTGGAACCAGAGGGGCTAGCGCGGCAGGGCAGGGACGCGTGTTCAGGCTCCGGGGCGTGAGGTCTCGGGAAAAGCCCCGAATCCCAGGAATCCCTGGCCTCTCGCCCTCGCCCTGAGGTCGTTAGCACCCCAGGACGAGCTGTCTGCGGCCGCCGCCCCGCCGCCTTCTCAGCTTCTGAACTTTTCCATTTCAAAGAACTAAAGGAGAACTGTTGTGACACATTTCCTGCACATTCTCGTGGAATCACCTCCGGTCGAAGAGAGGGTAGTGATCAGTTCCTAAATTGTCTCCTCCCTTGTCCTTTTTTCTCACCCCTCAACCTCGGGTAAAGAATTTGAGTACTTCGAAAGGAAAAAGTAGTAAAATGCGTACTAGAGTGAGGTGGAGGAAATTCAAGTCACAAGACTGCCCCCAGGTGATAGTTTTCAGCAACAGCATTTCTGCACGACTTCAGGTCGCTCTGTATCTATAACTGAGCTAATGTCATCTGTGGCAGAAAAGTTATTGAATCCAAACGTTTACGTTAATCCCGCAAGAAAAGGAGAAATGTCCCCGAGAAACCTCTTTCCCATAGATGCTGTGAAATTGTTCAATTTGTCTTTCTAGCCTCACTACCATTAACATTTGATAACTGCATTTTCAAAATCTAACTCTCCCCTCCCCACCCTTCTTTCCCCCACCCCTTCACCATTTCCTCCTTCTGAAACAATAGCAAGGGCTGCTGGAGTCAGTCTGATGATATAATCCTTAAGGCATTCACGGGCAGACCAAGGGCCAAGCTATCAAAGGGTTCAGCTTCTTCTTCTTCTTTTTTTTAAAGCTGTTTACTATTCAGGAAATTTGGTAATTATTTTTTTTTTCTCCATGTAGTGGTATTACCCTCTTCCTTTTGATATTAGATCCTCTATGGGGCCCTAGCTTCATGCTGTAGAGACAGGAGAAAGATGAAGGGGCTGAATTCTGCATCAGAATGTAATTTTCCTTTATGTCATCATTGCTGCTAAAGACCAGCTGAGGGCTTCCAATAGAACAGGAACCCCCGGAACAGGCAGAGAGTCCTCATGCTTCAGAAAAGAATGCCAATTTCATTTATTCTTTTACACCACAAACTTGGGATTTTTATATACTTCACTCCATCAAAATACTTTCAGTACTTTTATAGCAGGATTGAAAAGTCACCTCAGGAAGGAAAAGTGAAGATAATAACCAAATTTTAAAAATCATTTGTTTAGAATGCATCACAATGAATCATGTTTTTTTTTCAGGGGGTGTCATTGATAGGTATTAATATCCTTATGATGTTATCATGTTTATCTAGGTTTTCCCTGTGCCTAGCATAGTGCCTTCCTCATTGCAAGTATCAATGAATATATGTTGAATGAAAGGACAAATGAAATATAAAGCAAAGGAGTACAAAAGGGATTGGATAGGTAACTTCATTCACTTAAAACCCCCTCCATGACATATCTCTTGAGTGAATGTGTCATGCAAAGCAAAACTATTTTTGCTGATGGTGAGGGATTGACCATGTTAAATGGGCTTAAGTTTTATCTTCCTAACTAAAGTGTCATGTATTGAGATCAGGAACTCAGTGTTAACGCTTTTGTTATATACAATGTCTTTCATATTTCTGGGCACCTTATCAATCATCTTAAAGTTTGGGGAAGGGGAAGCTTCAACTTAAGATAGAAAATGTTAAGAGAAATGTAGTGTTAAGGCATCCCTTTGGGCAGTGCCAGGTATCCTGGTAGAGGCACGACAGGTCAAGGGGTAGGGAAATTTCTGTTCAGACTCCTCCTTTAATCAGGCCATATAGTCTCCTGCCCAGATTCCTCCCAGAACCAGTATCTTCTCCTCGGATACCTTCCCCCATAGGCTATGAAAGCATAGAGAACAGGATGTGTTAACCAGAGGATGACTCTTCCATGTTACATCCTGCCTCACTCCCACCACCCATAGCTTTTTTAGCCTCTCGAGTTTAAGCTCAGCAGGTTTGTGTGAGCACTCACCAGATCATTACAAACTTTCCATCCACTGGGGCACTAGTTTGGCCTATTTCAAGCACATCGTGATAATCTTTCCTATAAATTCAAGTTATTTGGCCAAAGGGAATTTGGAAAGCGCCAAAGCGCCTTAATATATTCTTACAGGAGATTTTGTTTTTGGAAAATATTTGCCAATCAACTGGATTTTGCCATAGGAGCCAAGTCATCACAGAGGTTTATATGCCTGTGTAACACTGTCTAATAAAAAAATAAAAGAGACATAAAATGTACTTCCAAGGAGCTTTCTGTTTTTCACCACTTTTTATATTTTTCATTTAAAATTTCCCCATGGCAAGCATAGGTAATCAGAATCAAGTTGTTCATCATTCCTTGTGGCTTTCCACATAGAAAGACTTTCTGCTTCTTAAGGAGCCATCTCATTATCACGCTGCACCTAGGCATAAAGCATGATACGCCAACATTTAAAATGCTGGCTCTCCAAACCATGAATAGTTCATCCTTTGATTCCTCACTGTGTTTCTGCTTAGCATGTTCAAAAGTCCCAAATACTTGATTTGAATGTTGGCTAAATTGGAGGCCAGTGTTGAGTCTGCTCCTGAATATACCAAGTCAGAAATATTTTCTATCTCATCCACACATCTCATAACGGTGAGTAACAACTGTCACTAAGGCAGGCACTTTCCTTTGATCAGTTACAATTTTTCTAAAGGATTAAAGGATTGAAAGCTGACTAGAAAGCAATGGGGCTGATATTTTTTTTAAGTAACAAAATTTATTCAAATTGGAGTTGTCCTTTCAAAGAAGTAACCCTGGGATTCTACACCTTATTCAAATGATTGCTCAAGACATTTTTGGAATGCCTCTCTTGGAAATGTCTTTAGGGATAGCTTACTAGCCACATGAAAGATGGCATCACCACTTACTCCAATATTATTTTCCTCCTTGCTGGCTAAGACATGTACACTCCTGGAATTCAAAGCTGCCCAAACTGAGAAACTAACTCTAAAAGCTAGGCGTGTTAAGTGCAAAGCAACACTTTCCCCAGAGAGAGTAGTGTGTCACTTCAATGGTGTCCTTATGACAGACACACAGCAAGTAAAACAGTGGCAGAAGGCAACCGTGGGCCAGTCCCAACTATATCCAGTGACTCTAGAGCTCCAGAACAAAGCAGCTCCAGGAAGCCAGCAGATTCCTATGGGGATGCCTGCCTGGAGAGCCCCAGATGTTCCAAGAGTCCTTTTATTTGAGACAGAGCTTGTTCCAGGAAGCATCCCTATTTGGGAATTTTGAGATACCATTAGTTGGTCTCAAAGGAAATGGGCTAAACTGACTGTCAGGCCCTTCACCTTCCCAATCCCTCTAACAAAAACAAACAAAATAAAAAATAAAGAAACAAAAAACACATCATTTAGACTAGGAGTCACACTAGTAGGGCCAAACAACAGAATTACAAAACTTTGCTGACGGCTTAAATGATGATGGATCATCTGTAGGTTAAGAAATAACTGCCCAGTGACCAACCACATGTTTCTGAATGCGCCCAACATAATCTTCCAAAGTGCAGGCCAAGGAAAAACTCAATGCTCACCACCCATCAGGCCTCTTACCCTAGGAGATGTGGAGATACAGGAAATCTTGTGCTACAGCCTATGTACAATATTAGCAGCTAGAGGTAAAGGAAGTGTTCCCTTTGCTTCTCATTGATACTGCCAGATCATTCTCTCTCTCTCTATTCCCTAAAACTCTGATTTTGAAATTAGTCATTAGCCTATAGCCTCCTAAGACCATTCTCCTGCCTTAAAGATTTAATTCCTGGCTTACACTCACTTATATCCATTCTACTCTGGGCATGGTCTTTGTGCTTGCACAGTGAAATAAATGATGTTTGCAGTATTGCAGCTTCTTTGACCTTCTCTTCTCCAGAGATAATGTTTTCCTCCCTATATCAACAATCATTCCTCAGGCCATTCCCTCAGACTTTGTCAGTATCAAGAACTGCTTGCCCACAATCTTGAATTCAAAGTAAGATCAACATCTCCTGTCTCTCCAGCTTACCTTCTCAATTCTTTGACATCACTGGGGCCTTCGGTCAATTGATCTCGCCCTCTTTTCACTGTCTCCACATCCCTCACACCTTCACTTTCCCCTTGGCCCCATTTGGGTGCCATAGCTAATTATTATACACACTCTGGTCCTTAGCCATTTTGCTGTTTTGTTGCAGTTACCTAGCAAAGCCCAGTTCTAGGTTAATTTCCAGTTTCCCTACATACTGCCTACACCCACAAAGCAGAATGTGGCTGGAGCAAAACAATCAACTTTATTGGCTGCTCTCGTAAATTCATTCTCTAGTTTCTTGAGAGCCCTTAAATGCTGCCTGGAAATTCTACTACATGTCTCTGCTCCTTTCCCTTTCCTTTTCCCTATGGGACTACTTTACACCTCCCCCGTCTCTCTCCTCAAACCTCCATCGTGCCCTCCCTCATCCTAATTTTCTGCTTCAGACCTTGATTCCTTTTTCACTAAGAAAACTGAAGTGGTGAACAGACCTACTTGCTTTCCTATGACACACAAAAGTCCACCTGCATTCTGCATCCAGATATTCTTCCTTTTCCTGTCTCTTCTCCTGTCTATTTCCAACCTGTTCACAGGTGTCCTAGATCCCATCCTTTCTCACTCAAAGACATTGCTGCAGTAATTGTTGTCTCTCACTCCTGCTTCATAAAATTTCCTTCTTTACTGGATCATTCTCATCAACACACATACACACAATTATTCCCCGTTCCCAACTTAGAAGGTAACACAACTCTCCTGAATCCATCCGTATCAATGTCATACTGTCCCATTACAGCATCATTGTTTGCAAGTCTGTCAAGATGATCATCTCTCATGTCTCTTTTGCCATTTCCTCTTAAATCTATTAAACTTTTGACCTCACCATCCACACAAACTGCTTTGATCAAGGTCATCAAGGAGTCCCAAACTGTTAAAGCCCCCAATGGTCTTTTTTTCAGTCCTTACCTTACTTGAGGAAACTCCAAGAGATACTGGAGGACAGGGAAACCTGGTGTGCTGCACTCCATGGGGTCGAAAAGACTTGGATACTACTTAGCGACTGAAAAACACCACCTTACTTGACACAGATTAGTCCTTTTCCAGAAAACATCTTTTTCACGTGTCTTCCAAGGCAATACTCCCTCCTGGTTTTCCTTCTATCATACTTGTCTTTATCAGTCCTGTTGCTGCTTATTTTCTTATTTCCTTCTACCTTGAAACAAGGTCAGTCCTTAGTCCTCCTCTTTCCTCTGTCCATGATTACTCATTTAGAGACTTCATCAAGACTCTTGGCTTTAAATGCTATCTCTATATTGATGACTCCCAAATAATATCCCTTGCCTGCACCTCTCTCTGACCTCTAGTTTTAAATATCTAACTGCTCACTAAACATCTCCACATGTCCAAAATGAAATTCCCGATCTTTCTAAATTTGCTCCTTCTACAGTCTGTCCCATCTCAGCAACCAAGGACTCCATCCTTCTAACTGCTTAGGTCAAAACTCTTGAAGTTATCCTTGACTTTTTCCTCTCTCAAATATCACAACCAAACTGTCAGCAAACTCTGCTTTCACAAATATCACCAATTTGACCACGCCTTACAACTTCCATCACTATTACCGTTCTCCAAGCCTTCCTTCTTATAGGGATGATGAAAATACTTTCCTAACTGGTCTCCCCACTTCCATCTCTGACCCCTATAGTCTATTTTCTAACATAATAGCCTGAATGAAACCTTTGTAAGTTAAACCTGCAGTGGCTTCCCAATTCTATTGCTGCTAAGTCGCTTCAGTCGTGTCCAACTCTGTGCGACCCCATAGACAGCAGCCCACCAGGCTCCACCGTCCCTGGGATTCTCCAGGCAAGAACACTGGAGTGGGTTGCCATTGCCTTCTCCAATGCACGAAAGTGAAAAGTGAAAGTGAAGTCGCTCAGTCGTGTCCAACTCTTTGGGACTCCATGGACTGCAGCCTACCAGGCTCCTCCGTCCATGGGATTTTCCAGGCAAGAGTACTGAGTGGGGTGCCATTGCCTTCTCCGTCCCAATGCTATTACCCTAAGGTAAAAGCCATGATCCTTAAATGTCCTATGAGGCCTTGACCGTGCTCCAGTTACCGTCTCATCAACCCCTCTCCCTCTCATTAACTTGACTCTGGCCACGCTGGTCCCCTTGGTACCCTTTAACAAGTTAAGCAGCCTCCTGCATCAAGGCTTTTGAGTTTGATGGTCCCTCTTTCTGCACTGGTCTTCCCCATATGTTACATCACTGTCTTCTTCACCTCATTCAGTGTTCTGACTAAATTTAACTCCAGCAAAATCATCATTTATAACCCTATTTAAAAGAAGTGCTCTGTATTAGTTTGCTAAGGCTGCCCTAACGTGGAGAAGGCAATGGCACCCCACTCCAGTACTCTTGCCTGGAAAATCCCATGGATGGAGGAGCCTGGTGGGCTGCAGTCCATGGGGTCACTAAGAGTCGGACACGACTGAGCGACTTCACTTTCCCTTTTCACTTTCATGCATTGGAGAAGGAAATGGCAACCCACTCCAGTGTTCTTGCCTGGAGAATCCCAGGGACGGTGGAGCCTGGTGGGCTGCCGTCTATGGGGTCGCACAGAGTCGGACACAACTGAAGCGACTTAGCAGCAGCAGCCCTAACAAAATACCACAGACTGCTAAACAATGGAAATTTGTTTTCTCATAGTGTGGAGGCTGAAAGTCTAAGATCAAGGTGTTGGCAGGTTCAGGTCTGATTTCTTCTGAAGAAGGTTTGACTTCTCCGCGTCCTGCAGATGGCCACCTTCCCCTATACAGTCCCCATGTGGTCTTTTCTCTGTGCATGAGCATTCCTGATATCTTTCTAATGTCCTAATCTCCTTTTCCTATAAAGATGTCAGTTAGATTGGATTAGGACTCTAATGACCTCATTTTACCTTAATTTCCTCTTTAAAGGCCCTATCTCCCAATCAGATCACTTCTAAGGTTCTGGGGGCTAGGGCCTCAACCTATGAATTTTAGGGGGTTGAGGAATAGACACAATTCAATCCATAACACATTCCACCCCCATTTTCTTTATATCTCTACATAGCACTCACCGCATTATGACTCACCATTTTCTTTCCTTGTTGGTTCATTGTCTGTCTGTCTCTGCTACAATTTCAGTTCAAAGAGGGCAGGGATTTTTGTCAATTTTGTTCACCACTGTACCCTCAGTGTCTAGCACTGCCTGGCACATAGTAAGTAGTGAAAAAAAAATTTTAATTAGTTAATGAGTTTACATAGTTTGGAGTCATTAAACTTGGCAGCTCCTAAACCCTCTCTGTCTTCTCAGGGCTGTTTTCAGTCAATAAGCATTTATTTCACACTTACTCTGTACCCAGTATTGTGCCCCAGACTATGAGTAGTTTACAAGATCAATAATAAAAAAAAAAATATATACATATTTTTGCAATGGTATGTGCTCAAAACAGTTACAAACAAGTATATATAAGAGGAAAAATAATAGCAATTTATGGCACAAACTTCAAGTGCAATAAATAGATTAGTTGGTGCTGAAGGACACAGGGAAAACTTACCTATAAAATGAGGATAACAATCCTTATGCTTGATACAGGTTTGTGAAGATGAACTATGGATATAGTTTACCAAACACTTCTTCATATGTTAAACTAGGAAAATATTAGAAATCCACAAGAATTAAGAGACTTCTGGGCTCACATAAACTCTCTTGTGGATGAAGAAGGAGTTAACCTGTCTGGCAGTGCACAGGGGTCTGATGGGTCTGGTCAGCCAATATAAGCAGATGGCTGTGATGTCATTCTTGTAACATGATTCCTCGCTGGGGTGCACCGGTGGGGCATATTGGAGCCTCACAGAGGAGCCCCTCTCTAGCCTGCCCACATAGTTCAATTTACTCTCAATAAAAATGCAATAAAAAGCTCACTTGCCTTCAGACTGTTGAATGCTTGTGACTCCAGATTATTTGGAATAGAAATCCTGACTGACAGGATTTGGGAGAAGAAGATGGATGAAATATCCTTAAAGCGAAAAAGCAGGAAATGAAGGAAATAAAGTGGTTGTATTTTACCAAACTGGATGGTAGTTCAAAGACCCTGCAAGATTTTGGAAGTGTATAAGCCAGGGCTAAAATAATCTCTAGTAGCAAATGATGTTGTGTTCCTAATACAAGGTGGTGGAATCAAACCCTTTCTTCTAAAGATTGACATGACTTTGGGGAAGCTGGGCAACACTAACTGCCACCTCTTCATTATCGTAAAAAGTCTAAAGTTCCTGAGTCTCAAGATTGGTCAGTTCGAGGGCATGCTAATGCTTCTCCCATGTTACGGCATTATCCAGAGTGTTTAGCTCCGGCACTAAAACCGTAAGATCAGCTTGCTGTGTATAGTGGTAATAATATTTTGCTTAGCTTTTGGATTATCTACAGGTTTCAGTTATCTGTGTTGTCCCCTGTTTATATGAATAATAAACTGGCTTTAATCTGAAATCGTAACACACGCTTTCATGAACTGCATCCATTGTCTCCCTTATTTCTTCTACTTTTATCACCCATCAAATCTGAAGTGTGTATGGGTTTTATACAAAAGACACTAAGCACAGAAGTCTTTAGTCTCAGTCGTCTGCCTTTCCATCCCACCACCAATCCCACACTGGCCTAGTCTGATCTAGCGTAGAGTTTGGGACACTGATGATATGATGATAGGCATGGTGACAGCAAAGACTGCAGTTTCCGTTTATGATCTTGACGTCAGATACTCTCAGAAATAATTTAAACATTCCTAACTTGTGCTTAATGTAATTTTATGACTTTCTCACTCATAAATTTAATCCACACTCAACTGTTTTTATTTCTAGGCCATATAACCCTTTATAGGGTAATAAGTACTGTAATTTTACTACCCACAGTATAAAATAACTCCCTTTTCTTATTTGTCTCTCTTGGCTTCAGGAGACTTTCATTGGTTCTAATGTTGATAACCAAATTTGTGTTGACCTACAAAAGTAACTTCATTTATTTTCCCTTTTTAGCATAGACCCAAATGACCTAAATCTTTAGGCTGTCTATAAATAATCATATATATAAAGAAAAATAGTCTAAGTTAAACTATTTTGAGTTAATCTGATGAAAAAGGTGAGTAGACAGGAAATAGAAAGTCAAGACAATAATTACGTTTTTGTGATTGGTTATCTATTTGCACGCCTTTTACTTCAATGTAAACTCAACTGAGGCTGGGTTTTATTCCTTTTTTATCTGCCCAGTATGTGATTCTCAAACATTAATGTGCATCCAGATCAGCTGGAGGGCTTGTTAAAACCAATTGCTGAGTCCCACCCCCAGAGTTTCTCATTCAGCAAGTCTGGAAAGCAGTCTGTGGGTTTGCACATCTAACAAGTTCCCAGGTGAGGATGATGCTGCTGGTCTGGGAGCCATACTTTGAAAACCACCACCTTACCACACAGAAGGCTCACATAAAATGTTGGTTGAATTGTAGTAATCCAATTGCAGGAAGACATTGGACAAAGAGGCCAGTAAGGTATTTGTTGGGGTAACAGCTAAGGTACTGTTACAGAGAGACCTCAAGTTAAAGTGGCTAAATATGATAAAAGTTTATTTCTCACATAACAGTCCCAAGGTACATGGGCAATCCAGGATAGAAAGGCAGTGCTTCTTGCCAAGTCCAGGGACCCAAGATGGGGGTTGACCCTCCCCATCTTTCTCTTGTGGCTTTCATCAGTGGGTCCAACATGCAGTTCCAGGAAGTGGGAGGAGGAAGTAATTTCTGTTTAAAAAGATGTGAATTGGAAATTTCACATGGGACTTCCCTGGTGGTCCAGTGGTTGAGACTTCACCTTCCAATGCAGGGAGTGCAGGTTTGAAACCTGTTGAGGGAGTTACGATCACATACGTCTCCTAGTCAAAAAACCAGAATATAAAACAGAAGCAATATTGTAACAAAGCCAATAAAGACTGTTGAAAAAATGGAAATTGCACATAACACCTTTGCTCTATCCCATTGGCTGGAATAAATTTATACCTTGCTGCAGGGAAATGTAGTTCCTACCTGTGACTATGTGCTCTGCTAAAATGAAGGGTGAGAGTTCCATTCCAAAAGGGAAGAATGAGAGACTGGATACTGGGGCATAGTTAGCAGTCTCTGCCACAACTTTACAGCAAACCCATGTATAAAGTGACAAAAATCTAAAATACAATGAGAGTTCTTTATGTATCTGCACATATTATTTTCTGGGAGGAGAGGAGGGATAGGGTGGGGTGGAAAAACATTTATGCTTAATACAGAGGTTTTTACTTTGGAATTAAGATGGATTGAAAGGTAACAACTCTTTCATTTACCTTGACAAGTCAATATGCCAGTACATCAAAAGGACATTGAAAGGTTCTTTCCCCAATTCCCCTATGGCTGATTCATGTTGATGTATGGCAAAACCATCACAATATTGTAAAGTAATCATTCTCCAGTTAAATTAATTTAAAAAATGAAAAAAAAAGAAGAAAAAAACAAAAGGAAGAATATGGAAGAACAGGTGGCTTGATGAATATGAAGTTGTAGAAGGTGTGACAATGGCATTGAAGTCATGATAGTGGCTGGTGCAGAAAGGACAGTGGGGCAGAGAATGGGTAGGAGTGATGTACACAATGGTAGTTATTGTAGAACAGTGGGAAGGAAATAAGGAGGAATACACAGATGCCCAGGAACTGGCAGAAGAAGCTTACATTGGCTATCATAATGTGAGACATCAAGGGCGACTTGAAGAGAAATGAAACATACACAGGCATCAGGGAAGATCTTGAAACAGCAGGGATGGGAGAGCTAGAAGAGTGCCAAAGTTGAAAGGTCTCAGGAGGAGGTGTGTTTTGCTTATTTGTTTCTCTAGGGAATAGTAGAAGCAATAGATACGAGAAATGACAGCAGTAGCTAGACTGGGCATCCATTTAGATATGGGCAGTGGGGAGGAGATGCCCAAGAGTGAAAGCACATGCCCCTTCTGCATGATGTGGTGCAAACTAGTTACCACAGAATTCTTTGTACTTAGCTTGCAGGAGTTTTAAAGATGATTAGAAAGTAGTGAGTAAAAAAGGCAGGCCTAAGAACAAAGTAATATAATAATTGTTGACTGAGCAACCACCAACCTCAGCAATTCCACTATTAATTAATCCCAGGAGAGAAATCCATCAGAAAGCAGTTTGTGGCTTTGAATTCCCATCAGTACTCACCTCCCCTTCCAATGTAAGAATAACCCTTCTGCCTGGTTCATGGTGGGAACACTTCTATCCCCAGGTCTGGCTCCCATGTCACGTCTGGACAAGCCACAGAGTTAAAAAAAAAAAAAAAAAAAAAAAGGTCACTGGACCTCCTTTTAGGGTGGAGGCTGCTGCAAACTCAGGGAACTCTCTGGACAGATTATTTGAACTTAAGTTGCTCTCAATGAGCTTCCTCGTGGGCCAGGCTAGTGTGGGATGTGGTTGTAAATGCCAGGCCCACGTGCATCTTCATCCTGTGTTCACAGATAGGACCAGGGACATGGCTTTCTTCCCAGGAAGTCTGTACTTTAAAATCTTATTGGAAAAAGGGATTAAGTTGGATATGATGAGTAAGACAGTGACTATGTAAAATCAGATCACTTTATTCTAAATAGAGTCCTATAAAGTCACATCATCTGCTTTTTGGAAACACTTCTAGAAAATGATGACCATCAGCCTGTTTTACAGTGTATGTGGGCAGGAGTGGAAAGGGAATATTTCAAAGAACTAGTTTGCATTCCATAGAACCAACATGGTTAAATATCAAATACTAAATATTCTGTCTGAGAGCCACTGAGTACAACACTTAGAAGCCATATTTCAAATAATGCCTTAGTTGATATACCCTGAAGACATACAAGACTCAGAAGACTTTGGTTCTAGTTGCTTGTCTGCCTCTCACTGGCTTTCCACGCTCATCTCCACAGAGGAAACGGGGACTCTGAAGGTGGGGATTGTGTCTCATTTCTAATTCTTGGTGCTTAGATGGGGCCTGAAAAATAGGCACTCCACAAAATGCTTGTTCACTGGACACAGTGGGTGGATCCACATGCAACTTACTGCCAGTTTTTTTGGTAAAAAAAAATCAAATATTGACAGTTTAATATGGTTCAATCTAATATTTGCATTCTCATTTTGTTTACATACTGTATGGCGTTGCTTTTCCCTAAATGCAAATTTCATGTTTCTGGGTCATTTCCTAGTTGATATATGAAAGTCCTTTCTCCTATCCTATATCTGTCTTATTTCTTCCCTAAACATCTTGGTTAATTGTTCATTTCTCTGCTCATCCAATATTTGCTAGTTAGTATCTCTGTGTGTGGGCTCAGCGGTAAAAAAAAATCTTCCTGCAATGCAGGAGATGCAGGTTCAATCCCTGGGTTGGGAAGATCCCCTGGAGGAGGAAATGGAAACCCACTCCAGTATTCTTGCCTGGAAAATCCCATGGACAGAGGAGTTTGGTGGGCTACTCATAGGGTGGCAAAGAGTCAGACACAACTGAGACTGAGCCCGATATCTGTGTGTCTTCCTCTACATTATAGGCACATTGCATTTCCCCTGTGCCTTTCACAAAGCAGGCCCTACATAAACTTTTGTCGTAATGTTGAATCTCATATCCAAGGATAAGTCACTAATGCTCTGAGTCAGTTTCCTTCCTGGAGAAATAAGATAATCCCAGCCTGGCCAATATAGCAGAACTGTTGAAAGTTAACATACGAGGGCTTAAATGATTAACAGTAAAGCCTCCAGGTTGACTGTCTATGGGGGTGTTTGAAAATGTTACATGCTAGCAATAGGCAATCTGTTTTAAGCTCAATTACAGAGAGAAGTTGACTCTTCCCAGCCAAAAAAATTTCCAAAGTCCCCTCCAGTTGACAGAGTGAAAAGAGAATATTAGTTACACAGGGAGAACACATAGTCGATGAGAACAGACACAAAGTCATTATGTTAAAAAGACCAAGTGCTGCCCCACAGTACAATCCCTTTACCTAGAAACATAGGCACACAGTGTTGGACAGAGTGGACTGCAGGAAATGAAGGTGGGGAGAAATCAACCTAAGGAACACCCTGCGTGCACAAACTAAGACCTTTAAGGGAATTATTATAAGAGCACTGAAGGAAGAAAGGAAGCAGGGAAGGAGATGTGAAGACTAAGATAATGGGACATACAGGAAAGGAGCAGAATCCAGAGTAGTCAAGAAGGGGCATGCCACTTCCTTGGGCACACTTAGAGTTAAGAGGTTCCACTGGGTTCCCAACTAGAAGAAACTACAGACTAATGGCAAATGTGTGAATCTAGCCAAGTTACTGAATCTTTCTTTACTTATTTGAAAAAGTAGCACTAATAGTTTCTGTCTTATGACATAAACAGTAAATGAGCTATTTCATATAAACACACAAAGTACCCAGCAGATAGCAAGTACGTATGTATTCTTACTATCTAAGAAACTATAAATACTAAGTTGTATCTGTATCTTCTGGGAAATACTGAAGTCAGGAGGAGAAAGGAATGACAAGACAATGGTTGGATGGCATCACCGACTCGATGGACATGAGTTTGAACGAGCTCCAGGAGTTGGTGATGGAGAGGGAAGCCTAGCATGCTGCAGTCCATGGGGTCCCAGAGTCAGACATGACTGAGTGACTGAACTGAAGTTTGGGAAACTATCAGGTCTGTCATTCTCACCTAATCGCTTTGCTATCTGCATGAATTCTCCAGTTGAAGAATTCTCCAGGGAAAGTCCTCAACTGTAGGTGCTGACCTATTACAAGCAAAATCAGAAAGCTGAAGCCTTAAAGCAGCAGTGTCCAAGAGACATTCCTGTGATGACTGAGATGCTCTCATCTGTACTGTCCCAAGATGCTAGTCACTAGTGACTGAGGCTGTTGGGCCCTCGAAAGTGCTGCACAGGAAATGAATTTTTTATTTATTAGTTTTAATTAATTTAAATTTAGATGGACATATATACCATATCGGACAGTTCAGCCTCAGCACATGACCCCAAACACACCAGAAGACATTGTGCAGGATCCACTGTGGCCTAGCAGCACCCTGGATCAGATGACCTGACTCAACCCTTGGAAGCTGGACTCTCTTAGGCAAATTACTCAACCTCCTATGCCTCGGTTGCATCCTTAATAATATGAGATTGACAATAGTTTCATTTTATTGGGTTATGAGAGCTAAATGAGAGAATTCATATGAAAGTAGTTAATTCTAGCATACATCAGAATTCCCTGGAAGGCTGTTAAAATGGATTGCTTGGGTCACCCTCAAAGTTTTGCTTCAGTAGATCTGGGGTAGAGCCAGAGAATCAGTGGATTCCCAGGTGGTGCTCATGTTGCTGGATCAGGGACCACATTTGGAAACATACTGTTCTAAGATGTTGAGTACCAGTGCCTGATACAGAGTGAGGATTCGAGTATTAGTTCTTGTTTTATGATTAGCACTTTTATGGTCTGCCGGAGAAGGCAATGGCACCCCACTCCAGTACTCTTGCCTGGAAAATCCCATTGATGGAGGACCCTGGTAGGCTGCAGTCCATGGGGTCACTAAGAGTCGGACACGACTAAGCGATTTCACTTTCACTTTTCACTTTCATGCATTGGAGAAGGAAATGGCAACCCACTCTAGTGTTCTTGCCTGGAGAATCCCAGCGACGGGGGAGCCTAGTGGGCTGCCGTCTATGGGGTTGCACAGAGTTGGACACGACTGAAGTGACTTAGCAGCAGTAGCAGTTTATGGTCTGCATCAAGAAGGTTTCTGAAAAAAAAAATCGATATTTCATTAAGACTCTGTAGCCCATGTTCTGACATTATTTGGATAGATGTTTACCAGGCACCTACAAAAGGCAAGATACATCCACTGTATTCTGAATGACAGTCCCTCAACATGGACTGGAAGTAGGGCTTGTCAGGGGGCAGAGCTACAGAGCACTAAGTTACCTGAACATTATCACCACCATCTAAATATTTTTCATCATTTCAACTCTCCACAAAACATACAGGAAAAACAATTAAAATCACCTTCTGAGAGAAGCCACAAGTTGGATTTCGCTCTAATTTTTCATCTTGATAAAAAGATTATGTGGAAGCCCATAAATGCTAAGTGGAAGGGATGTGAAAATAAATCCAGGTTCTAGCCTTGGCTCCTTTATCAACTTACTGAAATCAAGGGGTCACCTCTCTCAATCATTATGGACTTGGCTATTAGATGTGATGAGTCCTCAGGTCACTTTCAAAGAATAACAACAGGATTCTCCCGAGCCCAACCTCATCTGCACAAGGATTTGCTCCTTAGAAGTTATCACAAGTCTTCTAGTTTTTCTCCTTTGAGATTCTTTCCATGGTGCCTTTAGTTCTTTGGATAAAAGGTGTGTTAAGGTGGTTAAAAAAAAAAACAAAAACACAGACAGTTTGACAGATCCACCTTTAATTTAGTCATTTTTCAGGATTCATACTAGGATTTCTTTTAAAGGCAAAAAAAAAAAAAAAAAGAGCCTTGGATAAATATGCCAGGAGGCTGTAAGACTCTAGACACCCCTTTTCAAGTAAAGATGCAAAAAGGATCTTTTAATTCAGATTCTGGGAGGCAGTGTTAGGTGTATTAATATCTACTCCGATAAAAAGACCACTCTATTTCCTTCTCTTTAAGAAACGCGAGTAAAGATTCTTTGCCCAGCATGCTCATTTCTCATGTGTAAATGGTGATCATGGTACTCACTGACAAAAAACTTACAAGCAATTTCTGTTACAAAATCAATCAGGCCCTGGTGTGGTGAATCACAATTATCATTTCCATTTTCAGATGTGGGAAAGGGAAGTGCAGAGAAGCTAGGTTTTAGAGCGACTTGCTACTACTTAGACTGAAGCAGATGTGAGATGAGAAGCTTCCACTTAATAGGAAAATCCAACTCATCGGGCCAACTACTCTTTTTTTGGTTATGCCACATAGCACATTGGAGAAGGCAATGGCACCCCACTCCAGTACTCTTGCCTGGAAAATCCCATGGGCGGAGGAGCCTGGTGGGCTGCAGTCCGTGTGGTCGCTAGAGTCGGACACGACTGAGCGACTTCACTTTCCCTTTTCAGTTTCATGCATTGGAGAAGGAAATGGCAACCCACTCCAGTGTTCTTGCCTGGAGAATCCCAGGGATGGGGGAGCCTGGTGGGCTGCCGTCCATGGGGTCGCACAGAGTCAGGCACAACTAAAGCGACTTAGCAGCAGCAGCATAGCACATGGGGTCTTAGTTCCCCAACCAGGGATCGAAACTGTGACCCCTGCAGTGGAGCCAACCACTGGACTGCCAGGGAATTCTCAGGTCAACTACTCTTGTAGTCAGGCAGAATATACTTTGAAGTATTTCTGAGGTCAGCATAAGGAGACAAAACTTGGGACCTGCCTTGGGGATTCTGAGTAGCAAATGTGATCAAGTTTGGCTGAATCCAGATTTAAATCTAGCAGCTATTAGTTGATTTGCTGATATAAACAGTATCAGTAGTTCAGGTCTGTATTTCCAGTTGTTGTTTATTCACTAAGTTGTGTCCAGCTCTTTTTTGACCCCAAGGACTGTAGCCCACCATGTTCTTTTTTCCATGGGATTTCCTAGGCAAGAGGGTTCTTTACCACTGAGCCACCTGGGAAGTCCTATATTTCTAGTTCAGTTCAGTTCAGTTCAATCTGTACTCATCTTCAAAATAAGAATGCTTGGGGTCTCAAACATGCTGGGGTTTCAAACATGCTTGGGGTCTCAAACATGCTGGGGTTTCAAATATGCTTGGGGTCTCAAACATGCTCTCTGTGTGTTGTTGAAAAAAGCACTACTTAGGAAAAAGGAGTAAAGGTTTTGATCTTGGATTTGCTTCTTACTTATGGAGAGATACTGTACAAGCTAACAGTACTCTCTGAGCCTCATGTTCCTCAGACATAAAATGGCAATTCCTCTCCTATAGATTTCATGATGGGTTAATGACATTAAATTGAGGGACAAATGCAAGGAAATACATATCAAGAACATAATCCATGGACCTGGGCTTTAGTACAATAAATAAATCAAGTTGAAATAATTCAACCTTCTCAGAAGGTTATATCATGTATCTCTGAATAAAAAATATAATAATAATACTTTCTAGAAAAATCAGTGTGGTCTCTTGGGAAATAAGCAGATTAAATACAATAAAGCAGGGATCATCTCAGTGACAAATGACTTATTTTTATGAGCTCTGATATGAGATCTGAACACAAATTGGTCCAAATGGCATCCCAAGGATTATAAGTCTAAGACTTCTACACATTGCTTTTAAAAAAGGTTGGGATAGATATAGGGAGCACCTGTGACGGTAAGGACTCCAGAGAGACAAAAAAATGAAACACCCATTGGCCAAATTAACTACTACTTACCTCAATCATATTTGTGTCAATAAATCAAGGCCAATGAGCATGCATCAAATAACTGAGGATTCAGATAGTTATGCCTTCTGGGTGTTATTTTATTTCTTTTCTTTTTTTTTTTTGCTAGAGAATTTGGGTTTCAGAACACTGCTTTATTTGAAACCTACAAATCATTATTCATCAAATGAAACCAATGATCAGATGTACCAAATTATGTGTTGCTAAACTCTAATTGTTTGCTTATGAGAAAAGCTGCCTTTATCGGAGTGCACAGACCACAAGATAGAAAAGTCTTTTTGTGACTCACTGAAACTTCTTACAGAAAGCCCACCAATTTCTTCACCTCCTGGCACACGGGATATGCTAATTCTTTGGCTTTTGCCGACCCAACTTGCAAAACTTTCTCTAAGTGGTCCTTGTTCATCTTCAGTTTTTCAATCTCACTCTTAATTGGAGCAAATTTCTCAATCACAGCATCTGCCACCACCAGCTTGTATCGAGCAGTGTCCATCCCAGCACTGCGGCGGACCACCTCCTCCACGGGGAGCCCAGCCACCGCTGCGTGAATGGCCACCAGGTTGGACACGCCTCCTCGGCTGGCGGGCTCGTAGGTGACCTCCGAGGTGAAGTCCGTCATAGCCTTGCGGAACTTCTGCACTATCTCCTCTGGGCTGTCGGTTATTCTGACAGTGGCCAGTTTATCAGGGTCTGATTTCGACATTTTGGCAGAGGGATCACGCAGGGACTTGACCTTCTTCATTGATGCTAGGTAGAAACACCAATACACATCCCAGGGGGAAAAAAAAAGATGTAAACAAAATAACAAAACACCAATAGGAATGTCAGTGTCTACATCTTAAAAAGCAGTGAGAACATCAAATAGCTTCATTATTTTTATCTGATTAAATAAATAACAAACATTCATTGTAAAAAATTCAAGCAATTGGAGCAAGCATGAAAGTAAAGGTGTACTATAATCAGAGAAGGCAATGGCACCCCACTCCAGTACTCTTGCCTGGAAAATCCCATGGATGGCGGAGCCTGGTAGGCTGCAGTCTATGGGGTCGCTAAGATACGACTTATCCTATCTGAAGTCGGACACGACTGAGCGACTTCACTTTCACTTTTCACTTTCATCCATTGGAGAAGGAAATGGCAACCCACTCCAGTGCTCTTGCCTGGAGAATCCCAGGGATGGCGGAGCCTGGTGGGCTGCCGTCTATGGGGTCGCACAGAGTCGGACATGACTGAAGTGACTTAGCAGCATGTAATAAAATGTTAATATTTTGATCATATTTTCATGCATCTTTTAATGTATATATACACATAAAAACATATAATTTTATACAAGTGAATTTGTATCAACTATACTGTTGTGCCATGCACAGTTTAAAAAGTATCCTGTTTCTTTCCTCTGTGCTCTTCCCTATTGGCTAATCACCCCCTGCCTACAACTCCTGCCCTTCCTACCCCCATGCCAGTTTTCACAACCTATGGCATCTTTCCATTTCTTTACCATTAATTAGGTAAGCAATTACCAACACACACACAAACACACATGCATGCGCACACACATGAGAGTGAGAGAAGTGACTTTATTGCTCTGATAGAATAAAAATGTTATGCTGTGCTTTATAAAACCAGTATTATTAATAATTGCCTAATTTATGGCTATTACAGAAACATATAAAGTTTATATAGATAAAGTAAAATTGACCAAAGCATGAAAATAGTCCTTATTGCTAAAAGAAGGTTGATTTCAATGCATGGGGGGCCCTAAATATATTTGTGTGAACTGTTGGAATACCTTAGGAATTTATATCCACCTTCTGCTTCTAAATTGATACTAGGCACATGTTATATTCTTTAAAATGTGGTCAGCTTAATAAAGAGGGGCAGAGTTTAGGTTCAGTAATCTCTGATCCTGCCGTAAGTTAACACTGCTACCAAAATATTGATACCTCGATAAGATTCCAGACTAATATAGCCTTGCAAGCCACAGGTGAGGTTTTGGACTCAGTAGGTAGAACTGTATACTCCATCTCAGTTGTGCATTGTGTATAAGAAGGCAAAGTACGAGGATTATCAGCGCCCTCTTGGTTTATCTAGATTATGATCCAGTGGTTCTCACTCTTAGTACTTTTGTTCTACTGTGAACAGAGAAGGCAAGGTCAGCTGGCTTTGGAACAAGAAGAGCTTGGTGTAGGGTCCAGCTTCGCAATGAGCTAGAAACATGACTTGGGCACAAAGCCAGCCTTGCCAAACCTCAGTTTCCTCATCCACAAGATAGGGAAAGATACCTGCTCTACCAAATAAGATGTGTTTAGAAATACATATATATGTATGTGTGTGTGTGGTGTGTGTGTGTGTGTATGTGTGTATATATATATATGTATACATATATATATATATGGCTTCCCAAGTGGTACCAGTGGTAAAGAATCTACCCGCCAATGCAGGAGATGCAAGAGACACAGGTTCAATCCCTGGGTTGGGAAGATCCCCTGGAGAAGGAAATGGCAACCCACTGAGGTATTCTTGCCTGGAAAACCCTATGGACAGAAGAGCCTGGTGGGCTGTAATCCATGGGGTTGCAAAATAATCAGACACGACTGAGTACACACACACACACACCAATGTGTATATATGTATGCTATTTTATAATGAAAATGATTATTTACAGTTTCTAGTCTCTCTTATACTTTTCAAACTTTCTTGGTTATTTTATTCAATAATCCAATAAGGCCTACTAGTCCTACATTACTAGTAAAAAGTACTAGAAAAAGTACTAGAAAAAGATGGGATTCTTATTACAGATCTTGCAGCCTGTTCATGACAAAGCCAAATATAGTCCCAAGAAAGTTCCAAATCTCTTACTCCATCATCCAATCCTCTCTCTTCAAAACGCAACCTGATTTGACAGTCTCATATTTGCTACTTACTCAGAATGGACTTGGGTACTGGGAAGAACTCCCCATACTTCTTGTTAAAACTCTGTGCTAGATCCTGAACTAGCTCCATGTGCTGGACTTGATCCTCCCCAACAGGAACGTGTGTGGACCTTTAATAAAAGACAGACAGAAGAACTCAGCAAGGCTCCTGCTTATAATGAAATGATATTGCAAGCAGCTGCATTCCCTGTGCCTATGTCACTGTTGGTGTTCAACAAATGTTCACCAGCTACAGAGGGAATGTTGAGACCCAAGTCTTTATCTGTGTATCAGACAGATGCCAAGGAGATGTTTGTCTACTCTAGTTGTATGTCTTCCATATCTGAAGAATACAGACTTCAACACCAGCGTGACAGGATCTTGCTGGGAGGGAGAAATAGTATCCTAAAGAGCATGTGCTCCAAGCATAATTGTATTTTAAACCACTCCTCTTTCCCTCACCCAGTCAGCACATATTATCCTAGCTTTGACCAGATGCTTTTTACTTCAGGGCTTGCACTCACACTAGAAAGACACTCCACCTGACTCTTCAAATCAAAGATGGCAGAAAGTTCTTCAGGCAAGAGTTTTCCTCCCTGTCACACAGGGAGTGACTCAAAGTCTTTTTTTGGAATATTGTCTGCTCTTATGTAAATTGCAACCATAGAACAATCAACATGCTAAGGGAACTTGAACAAAATCTATTAGTACAATGTAGACGGATCTCAAAAACAATGTTCAATGAAAAAAGCAAGTCGCAGGAGATGTGTAGAGTACACTGACATTTATCTTAAAAGTACATATGACAATATTACGTATTGGTTATAGATGCATATATAAATATAAAAACATACTGGAAGCTTCTCCAAAGATTCATGATCATAGCTGCTTCTAAAGAAGGAAAGAGAAAGGGTCTGGGGAAAGGAACAAAGGAGATCTTGATTCTATCAGCAATATTTTATTTTTATTTATTTTTTAAAAATAATTTATTTGATTGCACCATGTTTTAGTTACAGCATGTGGGATCTTTGATCTTTGCTGCAGCATGCAGGATCTTTTTTGTGTGTGTGTGTGACATGTGAACTCTAGGTTGTGTGTGGCATGGGAGATTTAGTTCACAGACCAGGGATCGAACCCGGGCCCCCTGCATTGAGAGGACAGATTCCCAACCATTGGACCACCAGGGAAGTCCCTGCAATATTTTGTTTTATTAAAAAATGAAGATGGGACTTTCCCTGGAAGTCCAGTGGTTAAAATTCTGCCCTTCCAATGCAGGAGGTGCAGGTTTGATACCTGGTGGTGGAACTAAGATCCCACATGTTTCATGGTGTAGCCAAAAAAAAAAAAAAAAAAGAAGAAGATGTAAGATGAAAATTATCAACATATAAAGACAATGTTTATAATGATTTTAATCCCATATATAAAGTTTGCTGTGTTGGAACATGAAGAGGTATATCAAACAAAGAAAGATGAACCATTACAGAGAAGTCCTGACGGGGAAAACATACTGAAATATTACTAAGGAAGGAGACAGGTGATTTTAAGTATGTAGTGTTGGGCTAGGTGTTGACATTTACAGCTAATAAAGTGTTGTAGTTTCTTGATCAAGGACGTTTAATATTCTGCCTGTGGAAGCATCAGCCTTAGAGTACACTTGAATATTTAAATGACAATTGTACATATGAGTGGAAAAATAACAACTTTTCAAAACAGCCACAGAAAAGAAAAACTGCTAGAAAACTATGGTACTTTGTTACAGAGAGAATCTATTAGCCTCGTGGTTAATTAGTGGTCCCTGAAAAACTGGAAAATTTTTTTGTGCATTACTGTCCATAGGCTACTGGTTTATTTGAAAAAACTGTCTAGAGTATGAGGAAGTGAAGGCAGTTTTGACTAGCATAAAGACTAGGTACTTTATCCCTGATTTAAAGCTATATTACAAAGCTACAGCAATCAAAACAATATCGTACTGGCACAAAAACAGACACACAGATCAACGCAGAGCAGAGTCCAGAAATAAGCAAGTGCATGTACAGTCAACTAATCTATGACAAAGGAGGCAAGAATACACAATCGAGAAAAAACACTCTCTTCAATAAATGGTGTTGGGGAAAATGGACAACTACATGTAAAAGAACCAAACTGGACTGGTATCTTATATCATATTCAAAAATTAACTCAAGATGGATTAAAACCTTGAATGTATGACCTGGAACCATAAAATTCCCAGAAGAAAACATAGGTGGTGATCTCCTTGACATTGGTCTTAGGGAAATTTATTTTGGATCTGACTCCACAGGGAAGGACAGCAAGAGCAAAAAAATGAGATGGCACTGAACTAACAGGCTTCTGTGTGAATGAATTAAAAATAAAGTGCTGAAGGCGAGAGACAGAAGCAGGATGAAACCTGGGAGCAGGCATCCTGGTGACTGTTCTTTTTCATGTAATACATCTGCTCAGAGAATGAAGGAGCCAGGAAGGCAATAGGAGAAAATCTATCTAAGGCACCAATACTAACCTAGTTGAGCATCACAAGCAATTGGGCTGGGGCGCAGCACACGATTCTGCCCTCCTGCTGAATTCTGAGCAGGGAATTCAACTAGCATCCTAGTAGACAGATGGCAGACACAGGGGCCTTTATAGATTTTTGTCTGCTGGCAAAACACTATTTGAATATAGTTTTCTTGTTCTGATATGGATTTTAAAAACCCAACACATAAAAATGAATCTATGAGGACTTCCCTGGTGGCCCAGTGGTTAAGAATCTGCCTGCCAATGCAGGGGACATGGGTTCGATCCCTGATCGAGGCAGATCCCACATGCTGAGGGGCAACTAAGCCCGCACACCACAACTAGAGAACTAGACTCTGCTCCCCACAACTAGAGAAAAGCCTGTGCAGCAACAAAGACCCAGTTCAGCACGCCCCCAAAAAAGAAAGAAATCAGTCAATCAAACAAACAAGTGAAAGACCCCAACACAAGGCTTATGAAAAATATCATGGAACGAAGGAAAGGGAACTTTACCCTTCAGAGCCTGAGCAAGGTCAAACATTTGAAAATGAGCTTTTACAAGAAACAACTGTGTGTTGTTTTCTTTTTTTTTTTAAAGAAAACTTCTGTGTAACCTCAATAGGATTCAGAAGGGCATGGCTGTTATTACACATGAGCAAGAAATCACAATAGACGAAAAACAAACATAGGTGGTGACAGAAAACAATTCAATGAAGAGAAAGTAAAATGATGAAGGAAACCAAACAGATAACAGAAGAATCAGGAGCAGTAGGAGCAGAATCCTAAGGACAGGATGTATCTGTGATCTGGAAAAGAAACCTGAAGCTCTTCAAGAACTCAGAGGAAAAGGAGAAAGAGAAAAGTATGACACACAAATGACAGGCTGGAGGGCCATCCTTGGACCTAGAGTATGGTCCTCCTCAGGAGGACATCAGGACCATGTGAACAGAAGAAATAACCTAAAACAGAAGGAGGGGTTAATGAATTAAGAACAAAGAAGTAAGCAAACAAAAATGAGTATACTTACTGAAGGAACACAGCAAGTTTCAATTATATTAAAAAAAAACCTGGGACTTCCCTGGTGGTCCAGTGGTTAAGACTCCACATTCCCAGTGCATCAGGCATGGGTTTGATCCCTGGTCACAGAAGATCCCGCATGCCTGGTGTGGCAAAAAAGGGAAAAAAATCCTAGAGAATCACACCAAAACACAATCCAGAAAAAAATTTTAAATTATAAACTTAAAGAAAAATCCTATAAGCCAATAGTTAGAAATAAAGACAGAAATAAGATTGATAATACAACATTGAAACCATGTTTACAGGGTTGTGAGAAAAAAGTATTAAAAAACCTAGCCAAGCTGTGTTTTATATGTGAACTATACTAATAATAATTGAGGACTTCCCTGGTGGCTCAGATGGTAAAGCATCTGCCTACAATGTGGGACACCCGGGTTTGAGCCCTGGGTCAGGAAGATCCCCTAGAGAAGGAAATGGCAACCCACTCCAGTACTCTTGCCTGGAAAATCCCATGGATGGAAGAACCTGGTAGGCTACAGTCCATGGGGTCGCAAAGAGCTGGACATGACTGAGCGACTTCATTTTCACTTTCATACTAATAATTGGGCTTTCCTGGTGGCTCAGATGGTAAAGAATCTGCCTCAATGCAAGAGACCCAGGTTCAATCCCTGGTTTGGGAAGATCCCCTGGAAAAGGGAATGGCTACCCACTCCAGTATTCTTGCCTGGAAAATCCCATGGGCAGAGGAGCCTGGTGGGCTACAGTCCATGGAGTTGCAAAGAGCTGGACACAGCTCAGCAACTAACACTTTCATAATAATAATAATGATGATGATGATGATGATAAAGTGACTGATAGCTAGCTATTGAACACTTCCTATATGCTGCACATTTTGCTAAGCACTTTTAATGCATTCTTATTGTATGTAAATCAATTTTACAGATGAGGTAAGCTGAACAGAAAGAAATTCCCAGGCTGGAAGAAAAATTGTAAAGGACTGGAAAAAAAGTTGAAGTAAATCTATGGACTAAAGAACTCAGAAATGGAGATGCTGAGATAGAAGGACTGGCTAAAAAAGACTAAGAACATAAAGTCTAAATTTTGGTTACAATTTGAAATAGAAAATGATGTAGTCTGAAGTCAAGTCATTTATGTAACATCAGTCCATTGAAAATCCTAGGTTAGTTTACAAAATCAAAAGCAAGTTTGAGTATAGCCTCAGGATCTGCAAGTGTAATGAATAACCCATCTTAACCACACAATATCACAACATTTTTTACTTGAAAGGATTAATGAAAGACTCAAAAATATATTTTCAAAAAGAGACAAACTGGTATACAAATGGACAATGGTCAGACATTCTATGACCAAAAATCTCTGACCCAAAACCTCTGGAGCAACCAACCAAGGAAGACAAACCAGTCTCTGCAGGAATGGACCCAGCATGGTCAAGATGTGGTTAATAACTGCCAACATCCCAATTCTTTGTCCAACTTAGGACCAACCAGAGAAAGTCAAATATATTTCCCAAACCAATCACATAAGATGCCCCATTTCTAGTTAGCCTCCAACTTCCCCATGGCAACAATCTCTCAACAGAGCATCCCTGAAGACTTCCTTTCCTATAAAGCCTCTCTCCTCCCCCACCTGGCTGCAGAACACAAGTAATGGTGGCTGGGTCTCTTGCTGTGGCAAGCTGTGAAAGCCTATTTGTTCTCATTCGGGTGGTCTTTGTTTCAAGATGATCACTACTAGAATTAAAACCAGAAAGCACACCTTCCAAATCACTGGAATAGATAAAAGCAAAGAAAACACAATCTCTCTATAGAGCAAAAGGCCCAAAACAAAGAAAACATAAAAATCATTAAAAACATAAAATATGTAATGATGTGGTAAAACATAAGACCAAAAAAACCCACTCAGGATGCAAACTTTTTGGAAAATATATATAATGTGCATTCAGATAAAGAAGAGGCCATAGTGGTTAGAGTGGGTGCTCTGGTGTTAAGCTGGGATCAGGTTCTTGCTCTGCCACTCAGCAGCTGGGTGTCCCTGGGTGAGTTGTTTAAACTAAATCTCTTTAAAAAAATTTTTAAAGCTGACTAATAATAGTTCCTACTCACAGAGTTGCTTGAGAAATGAGTAAAACAATGCATGCAAAGCTCATAGTTGGTGCCTGGTATGTAGTGTGCAAACAAGGAATGTTAGCTGCAAAATATGGTTTGGAGGAAATGGCATGTGTGTGTGTGTGTGTGTGTGTGTGTGTGTCTGTGTGCATGTGTCCATGTGCTCAGTCATGTCCAACTTTTTGCGACCCCATGGACTGTAGCCCGCCAGACTCCTCTTGTCCATGGAATTTTTCCAGGCAAGAATACTGGAGCAGGTCACCATTTCCTACTCCAGGGGATCTTCCTGAACCAGGGATTCAACCTGTATCACTTGTGTCTCCTGCATTGGCAGGTGGGTTCTTTACTACTAACACCACCTGTGGGAAATGTACCAATATGTTAAAAAGAATAGAAATAGTAGAAGTGATTTCTCACTTTTTCCTGGTTGAATATAGAATGCTTAAATTATATCAGAACATCGAAATGAATTTGTGAGAGACTTGACTCTCCTGCTACTGAACTCTATAAAGACAGAAAACAAGATGATGAATCCTGGAAAGTTTATAATTCAAATATTTAAGGCAGGGCGCTGGATCTATTGAATGTATTGCTCTTGTATTCTACTAGAATGTTCCTCCCTTAACTCTTACTGGTGCCTTGATTTCAGGTCTAAGCTTAAATATCACCTCTTTGCAGAAAACTTCCCTAACTCTACTCTCCAAAGTTAGCTTCCCTGTTATTCTTTTTCACAATATCTTATTTATTTTCTTTATAGTGTTAATCCTAGTCTAATAATTTTACTTCATTTGTTTGCTTATTTAATTGTATCTTGCTTTCTCTCCTGCTAGCAAATAAGCTTTTTGAGACCTTGTCTTGCTTTTCAATCTATTTCCAACAGTGTCAGACTTTATCTTTTTGGGCTCCAAAATCACTGCAGATGGTGACTGCAGCCATGAAATTAAAAGATGCTTACTCCTTGAGTAGAGACATTACTTTGCAAACAAAGGTCCGTTTAGTCAAGGCTATAGTTTTTCCTGTGGTCATGTATGGATGTGAGAGTTGGACTGTGAAGAAAGCTGAGCGCCGAAGAATCCATGCTTTTGAACTGTGGTGTTGGAGAAGACTCTTGAGAATCCCTTGGACTGCAAGGAGATCCAACCAGTCCATTCTGAAGGAGATCAGTCCTGGGTGTTCTTTGGAAGGAATGATGTTAAAGCTGAAACTCCAATACTTTGGCCACCTGATGCGAAGAGTTGACTCATTTGAAAAGACTCTGATGCCGGGAGGGATTGGGGGCAGGAGGAGAAGGGGACAACAGAGGATGAGATGGCTGGATGGCATCACTGACTCGATGGACATGAGTTTGAGTGAACTCCAGGAGTTGGTGATGGACAGGGAGGCCTGGCGTGCTGCGATTCATGGGGTCGCAAAGAGTTGGACACGCCTGAGCGACTGAACTGAACTGAACTGAACAATCAGAATGAGTTAAAATCATAGCTCCGTTAGCTACTATTGAGTTATCATAGCCTAGTTTCTTACTGTTCTAAAGCCTCCATTTCCTCTATAAAATGAGGATCATAATGGTGCTGACCTCTTACTGTTGTTTCAAAGATTAGATAAGCTAATCAAGCATAGTCCTTGATAGTAAGGGCTCAATATACACGGGCTATTAGTATAATGTAAACTCATTAAATCTGACAGCATGAAGGACAAAATCATACAAGAATGACAATATTGGGACCTTGATGTGTGGTACGTTGTGACTTTTTTCAAACCAGGACCATTTTCCTTTTTGATAGCAGACTCATACCACAAACATAAATATCAACATAGAATCCCTGAGACAGCCACAGACCTGGGCAGCAATCCTGATTTGGGTAGAAAATGTATTACAAACTGGCAGTTCATATATCTGATTAGGTAATCCCCAAATATAAATGGTATGATATAGGACTTCTGAGGAGTCTTTTAATTTAAGGAAAATAGGGACAGGATAATGAAAGGAAAGGGAAAATCCAGGGACCATGACAAAGGGTCAGGAAGTCATTTCTCTTCTTCGAAGGTCAGTAGATTTATTTAGGAAATTCTACAAAATCATGTCCTGTGATCTCCTTTCACACAGCCTGGAGCAGAAAGTTACTGACTTGATGAGAAATGAAAACAAAAATCTTCTTTTTTATGTTTCCCGCAGTATCCACAACCCTGTACATGCTCCTCTCTGAGGTGTACATGTACTCACCACACCTTCCTAAATTTCTCTTCTGTGACTGGACTTTGCACTCCTGCCTTGTAATTACAGTAAGGCTGACATGCAGAGGTCATCTTGACTGCCCCAAACCAAATTAGCCAACAGGGTAGGTTAAAAAGCAATTACAGTAGCCCATAGGAAATCACAATGGACTGCAACTAACACAGAAAAAACAATTACCATAATCAATACACTTTAAGCACATCAAAATGAATATTTCCACATGTCAAAATGGTTCCAGATTCACAAAGCAACCAAACTAAACAGAAAACACATTTAGTTTTCATAATGACTCTGCATAAGTCTTTGCCTTCTGTCGGATCCTTGCCTCTTTGCTAACAATCCTGAGAGGTTTTGCTTTTACAAAAAGGGATTAAAATTTTTTTTAATTTTTTTCACCTGGACCGATTGCTCCACTTGGCTTTTTCATCTGACTTTAGTTTGTTTGTTTCTAGTCTTTCCTCCCTCTGCTCCTGCTGCTCCTTTCACCTCCTATAATTTATCTTGGCCCTTCCTTCGCATCCATTGAGTTTACACTTTACATTAATTCAGCCTGTCTTTGATTCTGCCCACTTATGGGGCTTATTCTCTTCACATTTTCAACCTCTCTCCTCGCAGTCTTCCTTTCACTTCAAATAATTTACTGCTGTTCTTTTAAAATTTATACCCTACATAATGATCTCCATATTAATGTCTTCTCTTTTTCCCCATTTTCTTTTTTTCTTACCCTGACTGTACTTTCTTAGACACAACATAAAACAAAAGTCTTTCATAATTTTGATTGTTATAACTTCTGTCACACAACAATGCGTCTGATCTTCTTTGGTGACTAAACCATGTTTCTTTTGCTTAGTTCCTTGTTGCATCTACATCCACTTGGGATCCACCCCACCCCTCAGGCAGGATTAGTGTCCAGATGAATAATCACTGCTCACAGAAATTTGTTCCTTTTTTTTTCCCCCTACTTCTTTGGCTGTATTTGTGCATTTTCAGTGCTGCTGCCTTTAACCAACCTGGCTGGAATAGGGGTTTGGTGCTGCTTGTCCTTTTATAAGGGATGAAATCACCACCACTGGTAATGACTCCTTAATTTAGCAATTATTTATTGAAGATCAATGACGTGCAAGGCCTGGTGTCAGGACTATGAGAGACATAAAGGTTTTAACTTCTAGGGAGTTAAAGCTTCTAAGAGAAGAGAAAACACCACATGAAGTTATAAATTCTTCTGGCTAGTCCTTCTACAGTATTCCCTATCTCAGTGAATGGCAACACCATCATCAATCCTGCTGTATAAGTCAGAAACCTGGGGACATCCCTGATGGCTTTTTCTCATACACATCCAATCCATTATGAAGTCTTAGCCATCTTGCATCCTAGAATCTTTTAAATTTGTCTCTTCTCTTCATCTTCACTGCCACCTTCGTGATCTAAACAGACTAATGAAAGAGCCTCTTAGTAGCCTACCGACCTTGGCTGAGCCCCTACGACTCATCCTTTGCATATCAATCAATTCTCTTTTAAAAGTATAAATCAGATCATTTCACCCTGTTCTTAAAAGTGCACAAATACCTTCCCCCTGCTTTTAGGAGAGTACACTGAATTGTCTGGGGCTTCCCAGGTGGCTCAATGGTAAAGAATCTGCCTGCCAATGCATGGGATGAGGGTTTGATCCCTGGGTTGGGAAGATCCCATGGAGAAGGAAATGGCAACCTACTCTAGTATTCTTGCCTGGGAAATCTCACGGACAGAGGAGCCTGGAAGGCTACAGCCCATGAGGTCACAAAGAGTTGAACATGATTGAGAAACTAATAGTTTCACTTCACTTTCTCAAGCTTAAGATGGTCTCAAAACCTCCATTCTTGGGTTCCTTACCAAGTTCCCCCAAAACA
The DNA here is from genome assembly GCF_029407905.1 of Bubalus kerabau. Lineage (NCBI taxonomy): Eukaryota > Metazoa > Chordata > Mammalia > Artiodactyla > Bovidae > Bubalus > Bubalus kerabau. Next base: position 24,992,003 of record NC_073629.1, on the reverse strand, counting down.
CTTACATAAATCTTTCATACAGTTATCTGGAAAGCCTCTCTTCCACTGCCTTCCCTCATGTTTGTTCTCTAGCCCATCATGGGCCACTCATCCTAATGCTGATTTTGACAAAAGAAACGTGAAATCTATAATAGCTCTGCACATCAACATATTATGAGGGGCCACATATAGATTTCTTGTGAGAAAAAATATGAATTTTTTGGTATATATATATTTTTGTATTTATTTATATTTATAATGTATATATTCATAAACATTCTAGTTATCATATTTTTCAAAATTCAGAAATATCTCAAACAAAAAATACCCCAAGTGCTTGAGCTGTGTTGTAGGGAAAACAATGGTACAGGCTAAAAATCAGACCTGGATGAGTTCTGCCTCTGCTACTTATTATCAAGCAATTAGGAGTTTCTAAACTTTGGAACACTATTCCAGTACTCTTGCCTGGAAAATCCCATGGATGGAGGAGCCTGGTAGGCTGCAGTCCATGGGGTCGCGAAGAGTCGGACACGACTGAGCGACTTCACTTTCACTTTTATGCATTGGAGAAAGAAATGGCAACCCACTCCAGTGTTCTTGCCTGGAGAATCCCAGGGACGGGGGAGCCTGGTGGGCTGCCGTCTATAGGGTTGCACCGAGTCAGACATGACTGAAGTGACTTAGCAGCAGCAGCAAACTTTGGAAGGAAGCACAGTAAGACAGATGAGAAATGTATGTCAGCAGAGTAAATGCTGTAGTAAACAGAGCTGAGTTTACTGCACTTGTCTGCACACTTTGCAGGGGCCCAAAGGACACACATGCCCAGGAAACGGGGGATGTGCATAGTGCGGCAACAGTACTCCTGGGAATAGTCTGAAGGAAGATGGCAGGAGAAAAAAATCCAAAGGAACAGAGCTGTGAGCTGGAGCATGCATGGCTGGTAGCATGATGTCTGGCCTGAGACCACACAGGACAGAAACATAGGGTTGTTTCTCGTAAGAAAAGGAGCACGCAGTTACTAGCTCCACATCTTTGATCTGATTGTGGCGTTAGAGGTAGATGGTTTCTAGGCTAAGGTAGGAGATAATCATCTTGAATATAGACAATTACCTTGGATTAAAAAATAAATTTATTTATTTATTTTAGCTACCCTGGGTCTTAGCTGTGTCAGGCAAGATCTTCGATCTTCATTGTGACACGCGAGGTCTTTCAGTTGTGGCATGCAAACTCTTGGTTGCTGCATGTGGGTACCAGTTCCTTGACCAGGGATGGAACCCAGGCCCCCCTGAATGGGGAGCACAGAGTCTTAACCACTGGGCCACCTGGGAAGTTCCAGTTCCTAGTTGTATGGAAAAATACTTTCGTTTAACAAATTAATATAGCAGAATCCTGATAGGAATAGGCAAAAATCTGCCGCCATAATTTTCCTCTCAGAAAACAGGAAAAATAAAGGAATCTGATGGCATTCTTAGTGTATATTCTAACCACTTTCATGCACTGGAGAAGGAAATGGCAACCCACTCCGGTGTTCTTGCCTGGAGAATCCCAGGGATGTCGGAGCCTGGCGGGCTGCCGTCTGTGGGGCCGCACAGAGTCGGACATGACTGAAGCGACTTAGCAGCAGCAGCAGCAGCAACCACTAAATAGATCAGGAAGAGTTAAAGAAGGAATATTTTTTTTTTTTTTTTTTTTGCTACAGGGGAATAATTGAGGGTGGAAAAGAACTACAAATTTTTAAGTCTTAACCAACTGTGAGAACCTGCTGACGTTGGGCAGAGTGAGACAGACAGGAAGCTACTAGAAAGCTCTTGGTGTTTACCTGCCGCATCTGAAATAACTATTGTTTTATGTAAGAAAAGAGGACATTCTCAACCTCACACTTGGGTTGAAAGAAAGGTAGATGATGTGATAAATTTGAGGATGTTAAGGAGCTACTTTTGCCAATGTCAGTCTTTTAAATTGTTGTTTGTACTCTTAAAATCTCTGTATTGAGTATATACTAGGTGATTTCAATTTACACAGAATTTAATAAGTCCCTGAGCTATGTACCATTAACCAAGAAACTATAGGATTTTTATCATTCTGCCAATTATATTTTTGGGCAACTGATGAAAACAAATTCATCATCACTTTGGTATAGATGACCTCATACTGCTCTGGTTATTCATGTGATGATCTTGCCTCCTAACATAACTTATGACTGGCTCCTTAAGGAGGGTGAGCACTGGCCTCAGGAGATCATGATCACACCCCGAGCCTGCTCTGTCCATTGTCTGGCTCCACAGCTTTGGACAGATTGCTTAGCCTGCCTGGGCCACATCGGCAGAGCAAGGGATTTGGAGGAGAGGCCCTTTAGAGCTCCCTCCTACTCTCTGTTCCATGGTATTACAAAAAGGTCAATCGTTCTTGTTCAAATTCGCTTTTTTTTCATAGCCCTGAGTTCAGAGGACTCTCCCATGAGAGCTCTTGAACTGTTAAAGAAATCTGCTGTGCTTGTGTGCTTCCAAATCCTGGTGCTGAAAAATCAGCCTCTGGTTCTATGTAGAAGTAGCCCTTGAAAATGGAACTAGACATAAGACTGTGATAGTCAGAGATATCACCATCAAGCATAGACAAGGGACGTATTTCATTATAATCCTTTAGGAAGGATTTTTCTGTTCTTTACAGGTGACAAAATCAAGGTTCTTTGTAGAACCTTTCTAAGTAAATATGCTACTTCAGTGGGAAACTATACTATTAGATCCTTCTTAGACTTTGATTTGCAGCTTCTGGAGAAAAATGTTCTATATTTCCCAGGATAAGTCCAAAGTTACTTATTATAAATAATAAATGCTATCAGGGGCCCAGCATTCAAGTTAAAATAGCAAACAGACACATAATCATAATGTGAATCAAACTTAAATTTAATGAAATGAAGACAGCTTGTATGTACTAATGGACATTCCTTATATGTAGGGCTGAGCAACTATTTTTCTGGCTGTTTCCACCATCATTGCACGAAGGCTCTGGGGTCATGTCACAAGGAACATACACTATCATCTCCATGCTATTATCACATTTATATGCAAAGAATTCCAGTTTTCCCACAGAAGAGGCACTTTTATTGGGGTCAGGGCTTTAGAGGAAAGGAGTAAAAAACACTCATCAAATTTATCTTTTTCCTCAGAAGCTTTCACTATAACAATGCTTGGCTATGAGCGACTGCTGACTGGGAGGCTTTATCTCTAAATGGCCAAATAGGCGTCAAGGGAGGTGATGTGGGGATAGCAGGGAAGAACTGGAAGAGGAATGGGGTCAGAAGCCCTGGCCAGTCCTACAGAGAGTGCAAGGCATTGGCATCCTCTGGTTATATAGTCTTGAGACCTGTAAGCGGCGGGAGTAGCTGATTTATAGATTGTGGGTTCAAGAAAAGTGAGGGCACCTTATAGCATGTTGAAAAACTTGCTCTCCGGTCCAATACAGTAGCCACTGGCCACAGGCAGCTCTTTAATCAACTAAAATTAAAGCTGAAATTCAGTTCCTGTCAACATTTCAAGTGTTAACAGCCACACGTGACTAGTGGCTCTGGTCTTAGAGCAGATAGAGAGCATTTGCATAGCTGCAGCAAGTGCTATGGAATTGCATTTCTTGGGAGGCTAGATTATCTGAGAAATCAATATTTAAAACTCTTGAAGTGAACACTATATCCCATACTGTTAAGAACACAGACTCTGTACATAAACTTTATAGACACAAATCCTAGGTCCAGGCCTTGTTATCACCTAACCCCAGGCATAAATTACTTATGGCTGCTTGCAACCCATAGTAAGTGCTATTTAAACGCTACTTCTTAAAATTATTAGTTTCACATTTAAACATACTTCTATTTGTTGTTGTTCAGTAGCTCAGTCGTCTCTGACTCTTAGCGACCCCATGGACTGCAAAATGCCAGGCTTCTCTGTCCCTCACTATTTCCCAGAATTTGCTCTAACTTATGTCCACTGAGTTGGTGAGTTGGTGATGCCAACCGACTGTCTCATCCTCTGTCGTCCCCTTCTCCTCCTGCCCTCAATCTTTCCCAGCATCAGGATCTTTTCCAATGAGGTGGCCAAAGTATTAGAGCTTCAGTTTCAGCATCAGTCCTTCCAAAGACTATTCAGGGTTGATTTCATTTAGGACTGACTGGTTTGATTTAGCATTATTACTGGGGAATAGATGCAAATGGATTCATGTGCCTGCCCCTTGCTGTAACCATCCTTCCCCGTGGGCCAAATTTTCTAGAGTCAGGTGACACTCTCTTGTCAGCATGACTACATTTAGGGCTGGGGTGAACTCTGCTCCTTACTTGTACAGCAGAATGTCAGCTGCCTGGAGCACTGGGTATGTGAGCAGCCCCACGGTTCCATTCTGCTTCTCCTTGGCAGTCTTTGCCTGTAGGGTGAAAAGAGAGGAGAGAAACAAATCTGACATGAACCTAATTATAATGCTAAATTAAGAAATCTTAAAAGCAAGCAAAGGGTGATCTGAAGCCACCTGTAACAACATCCTGACTCAGTCCCTTTTAGCAAATCTGGCCATCTTCTGGCTGGCTTGCCTCCACAGTCCCGGCTTAGGCAGGAATAAGGTGAATCCGCTTCCCCACTGTCCCTTGAAACAATCCTGCACTGCCACTATTTCTTTTCCATTTTATTAAAATAAAAGTCTAACATTTTCTAGACTCCAAATCAGATAAATTCCAGATTTCATGGGGAAGGTCGGAAAACACCATGACATTATATTAGTTAACATCAAACTGTTTGTGGAAACTTTCCAGAAGTCTCATACTGTGCTATTGACAAAACTGTAATGCCCCCTTAACATCACATTAAAACAAACCCCTGAAAATCATGGTGTTAAAAAACAATGAAACTAAGAGAAATTTTCATCTTACCAATTCTAATGATCTGTCATGATCTTTAGGTGGGAATGCAGTGAGAGTAAAGTGATTCCAATGAACAGTACAGGTTGTAAAAACCAAAATATTTCCTTAACAGGGAAGCTAATGGAAACACTGGAGGTGATATTAGAAATATTTAGCAACTGGTGAGTCCTGGGTGCTGACTATAATAAACTACTGGTATGCACACCCCGAACATCAGCCCTAGTGGTACTAACCCCCTTGCTACAGGAAATTTGGCTTTCTGGGTAGAGTTGCTTATTAACAGGGACAATTGTGTGCAGTTCACTGGTAACTGCTTCCAAGGTCTAGGTATATCATACGTGTAAACTGATAAATGGGGCTTGCCATGAGGCACAGTAGTAAAGAATCTGCTGGCCAATGCAGGAGACGAGAGACATGGGTTCGATTCCTGGGTCAGGAAGATCCCCTGGAGGAGGAAATGGAAACCCACTCCAGTATTCTTGCCTGGAGAATCCCATGGACAGAGGACCCTGGTGGGCTACAGTCCATGGGGTCGCAAAGAGTTGGACACAACTAAGTGTGCACGTTAAATTGATATTTTGGTGTGTAAATAAGTTTTATTTATCTAATATGAATTACTTCTCTGAAATCCAGTGATTCCTGAGTGAAATGAACAACTCAATTTATAAACGTGCATGATTCCGAGAATCAGGCTCACACATGCCCTCACAACTTGGGCTTCCTAAACCAAAATGCAGACGTACCTTTTGAGGCTGGATCTGAATACAATAGTTTCTCCCTTTAGTCGTCTTAATGTTCCATAATTTAGTTACAGGCTTTTCTGGTTACTTCCAGCAATTTTTGGCTTGTTTTTGTTGCTTAGTCTCTAGGTCATGTCCAACTCTTCTGCAACCCTATGGACTGTAGCCGGCCAGGCTCCTTTGTCTATGGGATTTCCAAGGCAAGAACATTGGAGGGGGTTGCCATTTCCTTCTCCAGGGGACCTTCCCAACCCAGGGATCAAACCTACGTCTCCTGCATCGGCAGGAGGATTCTTTACCACTGAACCACCAGGGAAGCCCAGTTTCTGGCTTACAGCACTATTACTGCTACAGGGCGTTCATAGGAAATTTGAAAGCTGACCATACAATTCCTTCAGTACATCTCCTTATTATAATGTCCATGATAAAGGCCAGTTTGCACTGATTATCAGGTAATTCTAGCAAAAATTTAATTTGGAAACAAACAAATGAGAAAAGAACCCAACTTTTAAAAATTGCTACTGCATTAGATTTATAGTCTTTTTATATTAGAATACTAGATCTTGAAACTACAAAGGAAGTGGGGAGATGTCCGAAGTTCTAATATTTATTGGATGCCTATTATGGGCCCCATATGCCTCACACCTATGTTATCTCATCAATCCTCCAAATAACCCTGACCTCAGCAGCGCTGATCCTATACTTCTACCCCACTGTTTTGCCCCTCACTGCCCCAATCAAAACCAAGCTAGGGGTTCTTAGGTCTTCCCATAGAATTGAAACCTTGTCCTCTTAAAACTTTTCATACTCTGATTTTTTGTTTAACTGTGCATGCATGCTAAGTTGCATCAGTCGTGTCTGACTTTGTGTAACACTATGGACCGCAGCCTGCCAGGCTTTTCTCTCCATGGGCTTCTCCAGGTAAGAAGACCAGATTGGATTGTCACGTTCTCCTCCTGGGGATCTCCCTGACACAGGGATCGAACCCACATCTCTTAAGTCTCCTGCACTGACAGGCAGGTTCTTTACCACTAGTGCCACCTGGGAATCTGTTCCAAAATAGACTACAAACCTCATGAAAGGTGCTGCATCCATCCATCTTGGCGACTATGATATCTCCAGTACTTAGCGTGCTATGAGATTAGCAGAAGGCATCATCAGTATTTGTTAATGAAAGAATGACCCTTGAAGGCAGTTTCCAAGCTCCAGGGTAAGACTAGCTTTGAAATTCATATTTTCCTCACAAATAAGAAATCACAGACTAGTGGAAGGCTTATTCACGTTGCCTGGTAACACTGGCAACGTGTTCCAGGAGATTCTTAGACACTATTTTAAAGTAGGAGCATTTTGCATTAAATCAGTTCTTTTGGAGAAGACTCTTGAGATTCCCTTGGACTGCAAGGAGATCCAACAAGTCCATTCTGAAGGAGATCAGCCCTGGGATTTCTTTGGAAGGAATGATGCTAAAGCTGAAACTCCAGTACTTTGGCCACCTCATGTGAAAAGTTGACTCATTGGAAAAGACTCTGATGCTGGGAGGGATTGGGGGCAGGAGGAGAAGGGGATGACAGAGGATGAGATGGCTGGATGGCATCACTGACTCGATGGACGTGAGTCTGAGTGAACTCCAGGAGTTGGTGATGGACAGGGAGGCCTGGCGTGCTGTGATTTATGGGGTCACAGTCGGACATGACTGAGCGACTGAACTGAACCGAACTGAAAAGTATTTCAGTGTTCAGTTCAGCATTACCATATTATGATAAAATGGGAAAGTCTTGCCGCAAACCAACATATGATAGAGAACATTATCAATTTTGTTTCTAACTCCTGGCAGGTAATGATTCTACAGCACCACCAGTATGCCTTATTCAGGTACTGTCAGTTTAAAGCTCTGTTTCTCTCTGTAGTGTATGTGCAGCCTTCTGAACAAGCTTTTAAGGAAATTAGTGGCCCTGAAAATATGCTACAAAGAAGCTTGAAACTAAAATTAGTGTTGATGTCCTGGAGGGCTACATACCTTCAGGTGTGATCCAATTGCAAAATTACATGGGAATACTATGAATTACCCAATTTATATTTCTCAGTTGAACTTCTTAGAAAAAGAACAGACTTAATTTTTCTGTGAGTTTGAACTGTTGCTTAGACTCAATTTGTTTAAATATGGAATAAAATATGTAGTCTCTTCTCCCCACAATGATAACCTTCAGGCCTTAACGGCCAGTTAATTCTGGTGGAGGCAACCTCAGGGTCTAGTAATCCAGAAATGGTGATTGTTTGTTACTTAGAATGTGGCACATTCAAAGTCTTACCAAGTCTAACTAACAGTCACTAAGGACTGACCATGCATAGATAAAATCAAATAATGAATAAGCTGGATATTTGTAACTAGTTTTTTAGTTCGGAAGAATCTTGGAGAATCCTTCTATTTTCTCTTTCATACCCTGAGGTGATGAGGTTAAAGATACTGGTCTTGCTAGCCACTAGTGCATAGCAAGCCAGAAAACTCAGGATTCCCAGAGCCTAACACAAAAATAAACAGAGAGGGGAAAAACAGCTGCAGTGGGGACTGAACTTCTTTCTGTTTATTAATCAGATCAATGGCATTTACCTTCCACTGGTGTAAATGTTGTAATCGAGGTAATCTGACCATGCAGGTAAGGATCCAACTTAATTGTGTGTGCTCAGACACCTGAAGAAATAAAATAGAACATTAACAAAGGTGGTCAATATCATCTTGCATATAAGGCAAAACGAAATGGACAATAGGTATTACCTTGACTAAAATATCCCAGGTCATGGTAATTTAAAAAATCAAGGGAGTTAATTCATAATGCATAGAATTTTAGATGCAGAAGACATCTTAAAAACTACCCAGTACCATTACTAGTCTAGTATTTCAATCTTCTTCACAACATTCCTAGCCGGCAGCTGACCAGACATTGCTTTAGCATCTTCAGTGAGGGGACTTCATTATGTCCTGAGCCATCTATTTCAGCACAGGGGATCTGGTTAGGATTTTATAATAACTTTGTATGGGGTGTAATCTATAAAAATATGGAACCACTATGCTATATACCTGAAACTAATATAATAAGTCAACTATATGTAAAAAAAAATAAAAGCCAAAGAGAAGATATACCCATGCACACACACAAACACGCATACACACTGGTCCAATCCTCTAAATATATGAAAGCAGCTGTAATATCTTACATGGCAAAAAAAGGTAGTGGACTGAAAATTAAAGACTGAGTCCTTTACACCCAGAGTAGTTTGAAATTTAGGAGTCAATTTATCATCTGAAAGCGTGTTTTTATAGTTTCTATTTTTTCCTTTTTTTTTTTTAAGAAGAGGTTTAATCAACAAGAAAATATAGCCTTCTCCCAATTTGTTTCTGTTTTAACCAAATTAAATCAAGTCACCAAATCTGGCAACAATTGGGATGATTCTTGGGTCTGGGCCAAGTTCTAACTGGTCACTGAGAATTTAAGGCCTATGCATCCCGTTTCAGGACCCTGGGGATTCTGAGCCCTTCATCCATTGTGGCTTTGTGTGTGTGTGCCCATCTGATTTCCTTAAAAAGCAGAGACGGTTGCCAGCTCTGGAAAGTGGCCCCAAATGTGTTCTTTGTGGGTTTTGCAAATGGAACATAAAGGAATGAAGCTGAATCAGCCCAGGCCTATTTTACTAGCAAGGAATCGCCATCTGGCATAAGATAGTTTCTCTTTTTTTTTTCCCTCAAGTCATGGGGAGGGAAGAGTTGTTTTTCACATGTTTGACAAGGAATCACTTTTAAAGTTTTGCAAGTTGCTGGGCTGAATCTGTCATCTTTCTTCCAAGAGGCATTTGGGGTTCATTGAGGGCAGTGACTTTGACAGCACTGTCCATGCAAATTGCTAACTGCTGCTGTAAACAAACAGCTATCAGACAAACAGGAACCCTGGCTGGAAGCAAGAGGATTATAGTCGCTTCCAGTCACCAGCAAAAAACATTCCCACTTGAACTAATAAAATAAGAGCTGTTTTTTGACATGAAAAACTAGGAGAGATTTTTTTTTTCTTTACTGAATTAGGAAAGGAATAAAAACACAGAAAATAACCATGAACATGTGGAAAGAGACAAGATGATCCCTTTCCTTCAACTAGGGCTCAAGAGCTCAGCTTTTGATATGCAAACAGCTACCGTGACGTCTCTATAAAGTCAAGTATTTTCCTTGGAGTAGCTTTATATTTGGATATATGGAATGAGACCTATTGAATATTCTGCAGAGATCTTCCTGGTGTTTCCAAATAATGTGGCATAAAATTAATTCAATTATTCTTATATAGAAAAACAGTAAGACTTTTTGGTCAAAGGCAAATAATTTTCATAATTTATCATTAATAAGTACATCAGAAGGGTACTATACTTTAGGATTTGGCTCTCTTAATTTATTCATATTCATGGCTACGGCTTGGAAGTGATCAGATTTCTATCTGGAGAAAATGAAAATGGTATTAAATATAGTACATTCTGACTTCTGTTGTGAAATCACAAACAAAATAAAAATATAACCTGTTTCAGCCACAGAAAAACAAAAACACGGAACAATAAAGTGGTCTGTTGACCATCCACAAACAAGTCAGCAGTGATTTAAGATTTCTGACCTCTTAATCTTAACGAGTAAAGACATGTATTCTGCAGTTACAGTCATTTTGCCTACCCTGTCCACTGCTGTAAAACAAGAGTCTGGTACACTATAGGTGCTCAATAAATATCTGTTGAATGTATGAACAGTAACAAAGGCTGCAGAAAGAATGGTTAGGACCAAAAAGAATCCCTTGGTAATCCGGCAAAAAGCAATTTCAGGGCAGTGACTGGGATGAATGCTGAACTATAAAGCGGTGGTTGAAATGTGACTAGGAGACAGATATAAAGACAGATATACAAGTAAAGCATTAAGTAGAGTTCCTTGTGCTACACAGTATGGTATCATTTGTTATTTATTTTGTATATAGTATCGATAGTGTATATGTAAGGCAACTATATGCCAGTAAAAATTAATTTAAAAAGGAGTAACTAAACAAAAGGTATGGCAAACACCTGTGAAAATATGAAATGTCAAAGTAGTATCCATTAAGTATGGAACAAGAAAAAAAAGGAAATAGAGCAGAGTTCATAAGAGTTCTGTCTCTGAGGTTAGGCCATGGTTTCTGAATGCTAATTCTGCCATTCATTAGATGGGTAGCCCTGTATAAATGACTTAACCTCTCTGTGCCTCAGTTTTATCATGTATTAAATGAGATTAACAACAGTATTCACCTGACGGTGCTTGGTAGAGTACCTAGCATACAGTAAGCACTCAATAAATGATTGCTGTTCTTGTTCAGTCACTAAGTGGTCTCTGACTCTTTGTGACCGTATGGACTGCAGCACGCCAGGCTTTCCTGTCGTTTACCATCTCCAGACGTTTGCTCAAATTCATGTCCATTGGTTCAGTGATGCTATCTAACCGTCTCATCTTCTGCTGCCCTCTTCTCCTTTTGCCTTCAATCTTTCCCAGCATCAGGGTCTTTTCCAATGAGTCAGCTTTTTGCATCAGGTGGCCAAAGTATTGGAGCTTCAGTTTCAGCATCAGTCCTTCCAATGAATATTCACAGTTGAATTCCTTCAGGATTGACTTGTTTGATCTTCTTGCAGTCCAAGTGACTCTCAAGAGTCTTCTCTAGCACCACAATTCTAAAGCATCAATTCTTTGGCGCTCAGCCTTCTTTATGGTCCAACTCTCATGTCCTTACATGACTACTGGAAAAACCACAGCTTTGACTATACAGACCTTTGTTAGCAAAGTGATGTCTGCTTTTTAATACACTGTTTAGGTTTGTCATAGCTTTTCTTTCAAGAAGCTGGTATCTTTTAACTTAATGGCTGCAGTCACCATCAACAGTGATTTTGGAGCCCAAGAAAATAAAATCTGTCACTGCTTTTACTTTTTCTCCTTCTATTTGCCATGAAATGATGGCACCATATGCCATGATCTTAGTTTTTTGAATGTTGAGTTTCAAACCAGTTTTTTTAGTCTCCTCTTTCACCTCATCAAGAGGCTCTTTAGTTCCTCTTCATTTTCTGTCATTAGGGTGGTGTTATCTGCATATCTGAGGTTGTTATTTCTCCCAGCAATCTTGATTCCAGCTTGCGATTCAGTCATTATAATTATAGAAATTTCAGAAAGAATCTTTTAACTTTTTAAGCTGAGATAATTATAGATTTACTTACAGTTGTAAGAAATAACACTACTGAGAGATCCAGTATACCCTTCACTCAGTTTCCCCCAAAGGCAACACCTTGCATAAATACAATACAACCTCACAATCAGGAAACAGAATTTGATACAATCCGTCCACCCTATTGAGATTTCACCAGTATTACATGCACTCATTGTGCGGGTGTATTTAGTTCCATGCAATTTTATCACGTGTGTAAGACATTTCTTTTTTAAGGAGGATAGAAACAAAGGTAAGTGGTAGGGATTGAGAACAAAAAAAAAATTTTTTTTTTAAGGTGGGATAAACCTACATCTTCCACTGAAACATGAGGAAGAGAAATAAATACAGATGAGGATCTATTTTGTGGGATAACAGTGGAGAGCAGAAAGTGAGAGAACTTCAACTCTAATGGGCTCCTTTATATCTGAAAACAGAAGACAGGGGGATTACAAACAAATGGGCCAAGAAATATACTCAATGGAATTGCTGGGCTTGATAGGAAGGAAAAAACCATTCTGGAATAGAGCTGTATAAGACTTGATTCTTTGCTGGTGCTTTTGTGAATGAAAGAGGACAATCATCTTTAAAATACACTCATGAGGAAACACTGGTATTCTTCAGGGTTGGCTAAAATTTTTTGCGTAAACATTTAAAAAAATTTGTAGAAAAAATAAACCAGTTGATTGCATCTTTAATTTCCTTTGGTCAGTAAGAATTTTTAAATAGGATCTGAAAAGCACTAAACAGAGAGCAAAAATCTTGATAATTGAAACTACATTAAAATTAATAACATATTTTTATCAAACACCACTATTAAAAGGGGCTTCCCTGGTGGCTCAGATAGTAAAGAGTCTGCCTGCAATGCAGGAGACCCGGGTTCGATCACTGGGTTAGGAAGATCCCCTGGAGAAGAAAATGGCAACCCACTCCAGTATTCTTGCCTGGAGAATTCCATGGACAGAGGAGCCTGGCGGGCTTCACTCCATTGGGGTTGCAAAGAGTCAGACACAACTGAGCAACTAACACTTTCACACTGTGTGCTTTGCTTGGGAATTCTTTCCAGGCAGTAAATTGGAGCCGTTGTCTCCCATCTCTCAGGGATCGCTCCCTGTCCTTCTTCACCTGATGCCAAAGTCTGCTGAACCATTAAAGAGGGAAAAAGGGACTTCCCTGGTGGTCCAGCGGTTAGGAATCAACCTGTCAATGCGGGGGACACGCAACAAGAGGAGCCACTGCAGTGAGAAGCCAGCGCACTGCAAGGAAGAGCAGTCCCCACTCGCTGCAACTAGAGGAAGCCCACATGCAGCAGTGAAGACCCAGCACAGCCAAAAATAAGATAAATAAATAAAAATAAATAAGTAAATAAAAATTATTTTTAAAAAAGAGGAAAAAAAGGCAAGTCACAGAGTGGGAAGAGATGTTTGCAAACAGAATACATTGGTAAACAGAATATGTAAAGGACGCTTACAAATTGATAAGAAAAAAGCAGTATAACCTTATGAAAACCGACCAAGTGTTCTAAGTGCAAATTAGTGATACCACTACACACTCACCAGAATGATTAAGCTGAAAACCCCAAAATACTACCCAGTACGGTCAGGATATTGAGTAAACAGAACTCTTATACTGTGCTGACTTGAAGTGAAAGTCGTTCAGTTGTGTTCGACTCTTTGCAACCCCATGGACTGTAGCCTGCCAGGCTCCTCAGTCCATGGGATTCTCCAGGCAGAATACTGGAGTGGGTTGCCATTCCCTTCTTCAAGGAATCTTTCTGACCCAGGGATTGAAGCCTGGTCTCCTGCATTGCAGGCAGATGCTTTACCATCTGAGTCACCAAGGAAGCCCTTTATACCGTGCTGTGGGAATGTAAACACTGTTCCACCGCCTTTGAATGATGACTGTATCCACTAATACTCAGAATTCATATAACATATGACCCAGGTATTCCATTTCTATGTATATATCTTAACAGAAATGTTTACATATGTTCACAAAAATATACATGCAAGAATGTACTGTAATAGCCCTATATTGTAAGTAATCCAAATGTCCACCTACACAGAATGCATATATTGTGGTATACTCACTCAAGGGACTACTACAGCAATGGGGGAGACTAAATTACATTTAACAACATGAACGGATCTCATAAACATAATGTTGAATGAAAGAAGCCAGATGTAAAAGAGTATGTACTAAATTATAATCAATTTAAAAACAGGTTATCTTGGGAAAGGGATGGTTAGTAAATGGAAGGGGGAATAAAGATCAATACAAATTACCCATGTAACCTGCACATGGGTGTGTTCAGCTTGTGAAAATAGGCAAAAGGCTTGTAAATCTAACTACACTTGGTCTTGAATAAAATAAAATGAAAACTTTTCTGGTGCTTAGAAAAGGTAGAGAGACTGCTGAAACAACAGAGTAACAACCTCTGAAAATCTGCTCCTCCATAAAAACAATGAGAACACAAGCAAAAACTGTCAAAGTCAACTTTTATAAAACTCTAGAAAATTAACCAAAGGCTTGCAATCATCTGAAGAATAATTAAGAAAAACATCACAGTCTCAGTAAGAACAGAGAGCCTGGTGGCATTTTAACTTGCCTAATCCCCATCAGTCTCTCCCCGTGTCTGTGTGGCCATGAAAACAGCAGCCTAGCAGCCAATGGTAGGGAAAGTTGAGGCCTGGAGCTCCTCATAAAGACTCAACCCTAGAGAATTGTCACTACTTAACCTGACAGCTGTCCATTTGGGAAATGGGGAAAAGTCCCTCATTTGCAGGGCTGGTGATTATTAGACCTGATTTAGAGTTCACTCAGTCGGAGAAGTCCTCTTCTTAGGACATGTTTCAGAAATAATCACCAGCAATGACTTAATATTACTGCTGCCTGAGGGGCTGATACCAGGAGGAGAAAAACAAGATGCTGGCTAAAAAATCTTACGGAGAAAAGCTGGCAAACGATATGCTTATGGAGGGCTTTGAAAAGATCTGACATGTTCCTGGGCCTCTGGCAAGGCTGTGCACATGCCCAGGAAAAACGTGAGAAAACCCCAATCTCTTACATCTGGCTCATCTTGAGGCCCTGTGTAAGCCCTTCAGCTAAGGGTTGAAATATAGGATCAAAACATTTAGACATTTCTGCTCAATCATTGGTGGGCTCAGTGGTAAGAATCTGCCTGTCAATGCAGGAGACACAAGTTTATTCCCTGGGTTGGGAAGATCCCCTGGAGAAGGAAATGGCAACCCACTCCATCCTGGGAAGTTCCATGGACAGAGGAGCCTGGCAGGCTACAGTCCATGGGGTCACAACGAGTTGGACATGACTAAACAACAACAACAACAAGCTCAATCTTTACCCAAACACTAAGCTAACCCAGCAGAGACTGTGGCGACCAGACAGGACTGTGAAGATGGACTTTACAGATTTACTGCAGAAAAGTCAATAAGCAGACACAGCAACAACAATAAAACGAACCCTCGGTGGTGGGTAGAGAGCAGATTTCACTAGTGAATTCCTACAAACATTAAAAAATTAATACCAATTCTTCACAATCTCTTCCAAAAAAATAAAAGAAGAGGGCACACTTCCTTACTCATTCTAGGAGGCCTGTATTACATTGAAACCAAAACCAGGCAAAGGCATCATAACAAAATAAACTATACACCAATGTCATGAATACAGATGCAAAAGCCCTCAACAAAACACTAGCAAATTAAATCCAGCAACATACATAAAGCATTACACAACATAATCAAGTGGGATTTATTCCAGAAATGCAAGCTTGCTTTAACACCCCAAAATCAATCAATGTAGTACTACACAAATTTAGAAAATGTAGTACTGGTATAAAGATAGAACATCAGTGCAGACGGTGACTGCAGCCATGAAATTAAAAGACACTTGTTCCTTGGAAGAAAAACTATGACCAACCTAGACAGCATATTGAACAGCAGAGACATTACTTTGCCAACAAAGGTCCGTCTAGTCAAAGCTATGGTTTTTCCAGTGGTCATGTATGGATGTGAGAGTTGGACTGTGAAGAAAGTTGAGTACTGAAGAATTGATGCTTTTGAACTATGGTGTTGGAGAAGACTCGAGAGTCCCTTGGACAGGAAGGAGATCCAACCAGTCCATCCTAAAGGAAATCAGTCCTGAGCATTCATTGGAAGGACTGATGCTAAAGCTGAAACTCCAATACTTCAGCCACCTGATGCGAAGAACTGACTCATTGGAAAAGACCCTGATGCTGGGAAAGATTGGGGGCAGGAGGAGAAGGGGATGACAGAGGATGAGATGGTTGGATGGCATCACTGACTCGATGGACACGAGTTACAGTGGACTCCAGGAACTGGCGATGGACACGGAGGCCTGGCATGCTGCAGTCCATGAAGTTGCAAAGAGTCAGACACGACTGAGCGACTGAACTGAACTGATAGATCAATGGAAAAGAAGTGAGAGTTCAGAAAGAATAGTCTCTTCAACAAATAATGCTAGGACAACTGAATATCTGTAGACACATATCTACATGCAAAAGAATGATGCTGGGCCCCTACTTCTCACCATACATAAAAATTAACTCAAGATGGATCAGGGACCTCAGTGTAACAGCCAAAAGTATAAACTGCTTGGGAAAAAAAAATAGGAGTAAATTTTCCTATTTGACCTTGTGTTAATCAGTGATTTGCTAGTCCATGACTCCAATAGCACAAATAACAAAAGAAAAAAAACAAGATAAACTGGTCTTCATCAACATTTTAAAATGTTCTGTTTCAAAGGAAACATCAAGAAAGTAAAAGACAATTTACAAAACAGAAGAAGTTACCTCCAAATCATGTCTGATAAGAAAGTTGTATCCAGACTACGTAAAAAACTCATCCTTCAACAATGAAAAGACAGATAATCCAATGTAAAATGGGCAAAGGATTTGAAAAGACACTTCTTCAAAGAAGATACACAAATGACTAATAGGCACGTGAAAAACTCTTCAACATCATTAGTCTATTCAGTTCAGTTCAGTCACTCAGTCTTGTCCGACTCTTTGCGACCCCATAAATCACAGCGTGCCAGGCCTCCCTGCCCATCACCAACTCCCGGAGTTCATTCAAACTTATGTCCATCAAGTCAGTGATGCCATCCAGCCATCTCATCCTCTGTCGTCCCCTTCTCCTTTTGCCCCTAATCCCTCCCAGCATCAGTCTTTTCCAATGAGTCAACTCTTCGCATGAGGTGGCCAAAGTACTGGAGTTTCAGTTTTAGCATCATTCCTTCCAAAGAACACCCAGGACTGATCTCCTTTAGAATGGACTGGTTGGATCTCCTTGCAGTCCAAGGGACTCTCAAGAGTCTTCTCCAACACCACAGTTCAAAAGCATCAATTCTTCAGCACTCAGCTTTCTTCACAGTCCAACTCTCACATCCATACATGACCACTGGAAAAACCATAGCTTTGACTAGACGGACCTTTGTTGGCAAAGTAATGTCTCTGCTTTTGAATATGCTATCTAGGTTGGTCATAGCTTTCCTTCCACGGAGTAAGCGTCTTTTAATTTCATGGCTGCAGTCACCATCTGCAGTGATTTTTGAGCCCCCCAAAATAAAGTCTGACACTGTTTCCACTGTTTCTCCATCTATTTCCCATGAAGTGATGGGACCAGATGCCATGAACTTTGTTTTAGGAAAATGCAAATCAAAACCACGCTGAGAAAAAAATAACACATTGAGCTATCACTCTACACTCATTAGGATAGTTAAAAAAAAAAAAAAAGACCGACAACAAAAATGTTTGAAGAAATGAAGAATTTGGACTCCTTTACAGATCTTCCTCAACTTACAGTGGGGTTACTTCCTGATAAATCCATCAAGTTGAAAATATCCTAAGTTGAAAATGCATTTAATACAGCTAACATATAGAACATCATAGCTTAGTCTAGCCTACCTCAAACATGCTCAGAACATTTACATTAGCTATATTTGGGCAAAATTATCTAGGACAAAATCTATTTTATAATGCAGTGTTGAATGCTTCATGTCATTTACTGAACACTGTACTGAGGCGAGGAGCAAAATGGTTGTGTAGGTACGGAATCGTAAGTGTGTCAGTTGTCTACCCCCATGATGATGGGGCTGCCTGGAAGCTGTAGCTTGCTGCTGACGCCCAGCATCATGAGAGTTGCTAGCCTGGGGGGAAAAACATCAAAACTCAAAATTCAAAGTACCATTTCTGCTACAGTACTTATTGCTTTTGTACCATTGTAAAGTTGAAAAACTGTAAGTTGAACAACCCTAAGTCGGGGACCCTTGGTACATTGGTGGTAGAACTCTCATACCAAGTAGTGTAGCCACTTTCCAAACACTTTTAACAGTTCCCCAAGATGTTAAATATAGAGTTACCGTATCACCCAGCAATCTCATTCCTAGATCTATACCAAGATAACTAAAACATACAACTATAAAACACTTTACAGAAATTTTCTGAGTAGCATTTTTCACATGGGAAATATCTGGAAAAGTGCATGCATGTTCTGCTGCTACCTACTCTTTTGAAACCCCAAGACTGTAGCCTCCAAGGCTCCTCTGCCTGGGATTTTCCAGGCAGGAACACTGGGTTGCCGTTTCCTTCTCCAGGGGATCTTCCCAACCCGGGGATCAAACCCATATCTCCTGCATTGGCAGGTGGATTCTTTACCTCTGAGCCACCAGGACACTCCCTGGAAAAGTGGAAACAACCCAAATACCGAGTAATGAATTCACTGACTAATGAATGAATAAATAAAATGTGGTATATCCATACAATGGAATATTACTCAACAACAAAAACAAATGAAGTACTGATAAATATTACCAAATAGACAAACCTTAAACACGATGCTAAGTGAAAGAAGCCAATCACAAAATGCATTTGTATGAAATGTTCAAAACAGGCAAAGTCATAGAAAACAAAGGGAATTAGAGATTGCCATGGATAGGGGAGAGGAGCAAAGGAAGTGACTGCTCATGGGTACTGGGTTTCATCATGGACTGATGAAAATGTTCAAAATTTGACTGTGGTGATGGATGCACAACTCTGTGAACACTAAAAGTCATTTCATTGTAAACTTTAAATGAGTGAATTGTATGGTCCTTACCATGGTCTATCATGATCATCTCTTCCTACTTAACCCTATAATGTCTGGATTCCAATCCTCCTCCGTACCCTCTTTGCTCCCCCTTCTCCAGCCTTGCTGACCTCCTTGTGTTTCCTGAATATACCAGACACACTCCCCACTTAGGGGCTTTGCACTGACTCTTCTCTGATAGCAATTCTTTTTCCCCACATACTCACCTCACTAACTCCCTCACATTAAGTCTCTGCTGTAATATTATCTTATAAAGGGGGCTTACCCAGCCATGCTATCTAAAATAACAACCTGTGTTTCCCTCAACACCACTCCCAATTCCGCTTAGCCTTTTTCTATATAACCTATCACCTTCTAATATACTTTGTTTGGTTTATTTATTATAGTCATTATTTATGTTGTGTCATCCCAATACAATATAACTACCATGGTGGCAAAGATTTTTGTCTCTTTTCTTCATTGATATGAGTATCTGACACAGGATCTGGGACACGGTAAGTATTCAATAAATATTTGTTAAATGAATACATGAAATGAAAACATTAAAGGTTTGTCAACAGGGTGATATCTAAATAAAAGGTGGCATATTTGTATAATGGCACTCTAGCCAAATATAAAAAATTAACATGAGATCACAAAAACATACTGCTATGTGGGAAAGGAAAATTGTAAAAAGATTCTACAATACAGCACCACTTGTATCTTTTTTTTTAAACCACACAATTAAAACTATTGTATATTGCTCATGGGATTGCACGTGAAAACAGGTGTGACAAATTGGCTAGATTGATACAGGCCAAGTCCAAGATTTCATTGCCTGGGATAGAGAAAAGGGATGCAGGGAGGAGGGGTGAGAGGAGTGGGCAAGGAAAGAATGAAAAGGTCCTTCAACTTTAATACAGGAGATGAAGCAAATATGACAAAATGTCAACAATATTCACCCTTGGTGTTGGGAACATGAATGTCTGTTATACTATTTCCTGTGTTTTGCTGAATTTAAATTTTTTCAAAAACATTTTCTTAACAAGTACAGCATAGCATGATACAAAAAAAAAAAAAATACAGTTTCTAGGTATTGATCAAATCCATTCAAGCAATTAGCTAATTCGATGAATCTTAGATCAAACATCGAAGTGTCCCTTGGGATTTTACTATTTCCCATATAAATGTTATCTTCCCAGGAATCAGGTACTTTTAAGTTTTGGTTTGGGCACTTGTAAGACTGTTCAGACACAAATTCCCATTTATCATTTTCTCTCAAAAACTAGCAATTTCATGCTGAGTTATCTTTATTAGATTCTTATCATCCCCATCACAAATCCCCTTAACAGGGGCCTTGTTTGGGGATCTGATTTTAATTAAAAGAACTCTGATTTTAATTAAAAGAAAGTTTATCAATAAACTTTCATTCACTTTCTTCAACTGGTCTGCCTCCTGTTGGTACTTATGTTTGCCAATGAATATCTGTCTGTACGCATTTGGATCTTTCTATACTTTTTTCTTAGTCCAATACTTCCAAAGCTAAATAAGTAGCTATTTAAGTCTACTCCAGACTGAAAAGTCACCTCCCTCTAAGTTCTATTGCTTAATTTATACATGTGTATGTGTAAACATTTTTTTTTTATCTATAGCAGTGAATTAGTCTGCTTTTTCTAGCTTATGTTGGGTAACAGCCCTAAATAAGCGGCTCACAGCAATGGTTTCTTTTTCATTCACTTCACATATTAGTAGCTGTAGGCTGGCGTGTGTGTGTGTGCGTGTGCGTGCGTGCTCAGTCATGTCTGACTCTTTGTGACCCTATGGACTGTAGCCCACCAGGCTCTGCCTATATGATTTTCCAGGCAAGAACACTGGAGTGGGTTGCCATTTTCTCCTCTAAGGGATCTTCCCAACCCAGGGAACAAACTCGCATCTCTTGTGTCTCCAGCTTTGGCAGGTGGATTCTTTACCACTGGTGCCACCTGGGAACCCACCTGGGAAGTTTGCTTTATTTACCTTCTCAAAATAGGACCTAAATTGAGTTAGGAGGAAGGAAAAAGAGCAAGAGAGTTAGAACAAACATGGAGTGGCTTGTAAAGATTCTGCTTGGGCATGGTGTGTATCATGCTCACTCACTTTCCATTGGCTAAAACAAGTCATGTGGACAAGCCCAACATCAGTAGAGTATGACCAGATGTTTCTCCTATCTGAGGCACCGCCTGCTGGTCACATGGCAGTGGATGAGGACATATAATCCTCATACAGTAGGGGTTAGCAAACTGCTGCTCACAGGCCAAATCTGTGGTTTTAGATATGTTCACATTGAGATTTTCTGAAAGATCTCAAAGAGAGATGTCTAGAAGATAGCTGCTGCTGCTGCTGCTAAGTCACGTCAGTTATGTCCAACTCTGTGTGACCCCATAGACGGCAGCCCACCAGGCTCCTGTCCCTGGGATTCTCCAGGCAAGAATACTGGAGTGGGTTGTCATTTCCTTCTCCAGTGCATAAAAGTGAAATGTTAAAGTGAAGTCACTCAGTCGTGTCCGACTCTTTGCGACCCCATGGACTGTAGCCTACCAGGCTCCTCCGTCCATGGGATTTCCCAAGCAAGAGTAGTGGAGTGGGTTGCCATTTTCTTCTCCCCTAGAAGATAGCTAGAAACACACACAAAAAATGTCTGAAGTTAGGAAGAAAGGTGAAGGATAGAAACAAAATTTGAGAGAAAATAGCTGAAAGTTATAGAAGCAGATGAAACTTCACAAGGACAGAATATATATAACAGATCTATCTGTCTACCTACCTACCTACTTCAGGACAGAATTCTGGAGATTAAAGATGAATCAGTAAAGGAAATAAATGAACTATTAGAGTAGAAGAAAAATAAAGTTACTGCCTTAACATTGGGATCAAGAGAAAATCCTAAAAGGAATGAGGGAATCAATATATCAAAGAATCAGAGCAGTAAAGAAATATAAGAAGAAAAGACTAAGGGCAGGTAAATTGGAGGTCACAAGGTGCTTCATTAAAAACCAACAAACAAACACTGAGTTGTGTTCTTTATTTTGTAATATACAACAAGTAAGTACAAAATATGTTTGTAAAAGATACCTCTTCCTACATATATTTGTTGCTGTTTTGATTAGGATAAATAATATTTAAACAAGGAAAAACATGAATTAAAAATAATTTAAAAACAAACAAAAATGATGGAAGTCTTAAATCATAAGATGATTTTCATATTCTTCTTTCAAACTCTTTTATCTCTTGACTGAAATTCCCTAAAATTCTTGGCAGAAAAGATCTTGTCAGTCTAATTCAAAGCACTATCTCAGGCAAAGCTTCTTTCTTTAATACTTTGCTTGGAGTGGACTCAACAGTTGCAACACTTGGTTTCACAGTGCTTCTTGCTGGTTTTACAAGTTTAGGGAGCATGTTACATCAACATATCAAATTATTAGTTTACTGACTACATTTGTGAGCAGGTTGTTTTTTACATTGCGAGTGGGTGACTTGAAGTTCACATGACATTTTCATGCCATATTTACTTTGCCTTTATCATTTTACATGTCTGAAAGACAAATACATTGAACTATCTATAATGCTCTCACACAGTTCCATGGGTTTTTCTCTTTTTTTTCTTTTTACTTATACAATATTCTAAGTGACTACTGATTATAAAAACATTTTAATATTAACAGAGTTGGACACGACTGAGAGACTGAACTGAACTGAACTTAGTGAGGCACAATGTACAAAGAGTAAGACGGACCCATTTTAGCTGCTCAGTCTTAGGAATTTTAATAAATCCATACACATGTGTAACCACCACACCAATCAAGATACAGAGCAGTTCAATGCCACCCAAAAGTTTCTTCATACCACTTTGCAGTTAATTCTTCATCCCTTTCTCACCCTTGCTCCTGGAAACCACTGATCTGCTCTTTGTTATTATGGATTAGTTCTGCCTGTTCTAGAATATCAAATAAATGTTACTGTATAATATGAATTATTCTCTCATAGGCTTCTCTTGGCAAAATGTTTCTGCTATTCCTTTATATTGTTACATACTCCTTTTCACTTTGAATAGCAGTCCATTGACTGAATATTCTACAATCATTTATTTGTTGATGGACATTTGTATTGTTTTTACTTTGGGACTGCTGCTGCTGCTACTGCTGCTGCTAAGTCGCTTCAGTCGTGTCCGACTCTGTGCGACCCCATAGACGGCAGCCCACCAGGCTCCCCCGTCCCTGGGATTCTCCAGGCAAGAACACTGGAGTGGCTTGCCATTTCCTTCTCCAGTGCATGAAAGTGAAAAGTGAAAGTGAATCTCTCAGTCGTGTCCGACTCCTAGCGACCCCATGGACTGCAGCCTACCAGGCTCCTCCGTCCATGGGATTTTCCAGGCAAGAGTACCGGAGTGGGGTGCCATTGCCTTCTGCGAGCAAAAACATTATGAACATTTATGTGGTGGTTTAGTCACTAAGTCAAGTCCGACTCTTGTGACCCCATGGACTGTAGCTTGCCAGGCTCCTCTGTCCATGGGATTCTCTAGGCAAGAATACTGGACTGAGTCGCCATTCCCTTCTCTAGGGGATCTTTCCAACCCAGGAATTGAACCTGGGTCTTCTGTATTGCAGGCAGATTCTTTACCAACTGAGCTACAAGGGAAGCACAAGTCATTTTGTTGACAATGTTTTCATTTCTCTTGGGTAAATGCCTAGGGAATTGTGGGTTTCCCTGGTGGCTCAGACGTTAAAGCATCTGCCTGCAATGCAGGAGACCTGGGTCGGGAAGATCCCCTGGAGAAGGAAATGGCAACCCACTCCAGTATTCTTGCCTGGAGAATCCCATGGACAGAGGAGCTTGGTGGGCTACAGTCCACGGGGTCACAAAGAGTCAGACACGACTGAGCAACTTCACATGATAAGTATATGCTTAATTTTATAAGAAACTAACTTTTTATACTCTTAATAGCAATGTATGAGCTCACACTGCTCTACATCCTTATCAAAACTTAGCCATATCAGTATTTTTTAATTTTAGTCATTCAAATGGGTAAAATGGTTTTAAAAAAAGAGTCATGTATTTGGAAATTAAAACACCTATTTCTAAATAAATCACAGGTCAAATAAATAACAAGCTAGAAATCATTTACAAATGAGTTATGGTGAAAATACTACATATCACAACTTTGTGGATGCTGATAAAGCAGTACTTATAAGGAAATGAATATTTAAATTTATATTAGAAAATAAGAATGGCTAAAATTAATGAGGTCCATTTAATAAAAACAACAACAAAGTAATATCAAAGACAATGGAAGCAAGAGAGGAAACAACAAAATGAAGGAAATAGAAAAGAAAGATGTAATAGCTCATGCATGCATGCTAAGTTGCTTCGGTCATGTCCGACTCTTTGCAACCCTATAGAGGGTAGCCCTCCAGACTCCTTTGTCTCTGAGATTCTCCAGACAAGAATACTGGAGTGGACTGCCATGCCCTCCTCCTGGGGATCTTCCTGACCCAGGGATCAAACCCGTGTCTCTTATATCTCCTGCAATGGGAGGTAGGTTCTTTACGATTAGTCCACCTGGAAAGCCCAAGATATGATAGAGTCTCACAAAACCAAATCTGTGCTCCAGAAAGATTAACAGAGTAGCCTCTAGCAAGTCACCAAGGGAAAAAAGTGAAGATGGGAATTTCAAGGAAAACAATTCACAAAAAGTGTTGCTAATGATAAAATGTCAGATTTCAAGCAAAAGTTAGAATTTTGGAAAATATGCATTCATTACATGTGCTAGACATCTTCCCAGTACTTAAAGGCACTACTGATATGATCTGTGCTGATAATTTCAAATGTGGTTTTTAAAAAATAATGCAAATAAAATCTGTCAAAATGTGTACAATCCAAAGATGGTAAGATTTATTTGTAGATAATACTTAAATGGGAAAAGCAAAACTTTAAAACATTTAGAAAATAATCATAAAGAATAGCTGTATGACATTAGGTCAGAGAACAATTACTTGAAAAGACAAACAGAAGCACTAAACCACATAGGCAGAGGCTGAATTGACTGCATTAAAATGAACACTTCCGTATAATAAAAGACAGCATTTACAAATTTAAAAAGACAAGCCATAGACTGAAAAAAGGCAATGTAAAACAGACAAAGGATTAATATTTAGGATATGTAAAGAAATAACTTCTATAAACAATAAAAAAAATACAATTTCTTTAACTGGGAAAAAGGGGTGAATAAGTAATTCACAGAAGAAAACAAAAGGTTTTAAACATGAAAAAATCCTTAACCTTACCAGTAATCAGGAAAATGCAAATTAAAATAACAATGAGATAAGATATTCCATCTTTTATAATGGCAAAAATAATGTCTAATTATACCGCTGGATCATCAAAAAAGCAAGAGAGTTCCAGAAAAACATCTATTTCTGCTTTATTTACTATGCCAAAGCCTTTGACTGTGTGGATCACAATCAACTGTGGAAAATTCTGAAAGAGATGGGAATACCAGACCACCTGAACTGCCTCTTGAGAAATCTGTATGCAGGTCAGGAAGCAACAGTTAGAACTGGACATGGAACAACAGACTGGTTCCAAATAGGAAAAGGAGTTCGTAAAGGCTGTATACTATCACCCTGCTTATTTAACTTATATGCAGAGTACATCATGAGAAACGCTGCGCTGGAAGAAGCACAAGCTGGAATCAAGATTGCCAGGAGAAATATCAATAACCTCAGATATGCAGATGACACCACCCTTATGGCAGAAAGTGAAGAGGAACTCAAAAGCCTCTTGATGAAAGTGAAAGAGGAGAGTGAAAAAGTTGGCTTAAAGCTCAACATTCAGAAAACGAAGATCATGGCATCTGGTGCCATCACTTCATGGCAAATAGATAGGGAAACAGTGGAAAAAGTGTCAGATTTTATGTTTTTTGGGCTCTAAATCACTGCAGATGGTGATTGCAACCATGAAATTAAAAGATGCTTACTCCTTGGAAGGAAAGTTATGACCAACCTAGATAGCATATTCAAAAGCAGAGACATTACTTTGCCAACAAAGGTCCGTCTAGTCAAGGCTATGGTTTTTCCAGTGGTCATGTATGTATGTAAGAGTTGGACTGTGAAAAAAGCTGAGCGCTGAAGAATTGATGCTTTTGAACTGTGGTGTTGGAGAAGACTCTTGAGAGTCCCTTGGACTGCAAGGAGATCCAACCAGTCCATTCTGAAGGAGATCAGCCCTGGGTGTTCTTTGGAGGGAATGATGCTAAAGCTGAAACTCCAGTACTTTGGCCACCTCATGCGAAGAGTTGACTCATTGGAAAAGACTGATGCTGGGAGGGATTAGGGGCAAAAGGAGAAGGGGACGACAGAGGATGAGATGGCTGGATGGCATCACGGACTCGATGGATGTGAGTTTGAGTGAACTCTGGGAGTTGGTGATGGACAGGGAGGCCTGGTGTGCTGCAATTCATGGGGTCGCAAAGAGTCGGACATGACTGAGCGACTGAACTGAACTGATACCAAATATTGCCATAGAAAGAAAGAAAGAAAGTAAAGTTGCTCAGTCGTGTCTGACTCTTTATGACCCCATGGACTGTAGCCTACCAGGCTTCTCCGTCCATGGGATTTTCCAAGCAAGAATACTGGAATGGGTTGCCATTTCCTTCTCCAGATCTTCCCAACCCAGGGATCGAACCCGGGTCTCCCACACTGTAGGCAGACGCTTTACTGTCTGAGCCACCAGGGAAGTCCAAATATTGCCATAGACCAAAGGAAACTCTTCTTTTGGTGGAACGTAAGTTGGAATGCCAGTTTGGAGAGCAATCTGGCAATACTCCTTGGAATATTTTTTCCAGTAGTCACATACAGATATGAGAGTTGGGCAACAAAGAAAGCTGAGTGCCAAAGAATTGATGCTTTTGAACTGTGGTATTGGAGAAGACTCTTGAGAGTTCCTTGGATTGCAAGGAGATCAAACCAGTCAATCCTAAAGGGAAACAGTCCTGAATATTCATTGGGAGGACTGATGCTGAAGCTGAAACTTCAATACTTTGGCCACCTGATGCTAAGAACTGACTCATTGGAAAAGACCCTGATGCTGGAAAAGACTGAAGACAGAAGGAGAAGGGGACGACAGAGGATGAGATGATTGGATGGCATCACCGACTTGATGGACATGAGTTTGAGAATCTGATGGACAAGGAAGCATGGCGTGCTGCAGTCCATGGGCCCGCCAAGAGTCAGTCACTACTGAGTGACTGAACTGAACTGAGCTGGCAATAATTCACTAACATTGATGTCATATATCCTCATGATTCCACTCTTGGGTATGTACACCTAGAAAAGCCTTTCAGAGGTGAACAAAAAGCATATGTAAGTATGTCCACTGTAGTATTATTCACAGTAACAAAAAGTAAGAAGAAATCTTAATATCTTTTGCCAGGAAAATAACAATAGATTAAACAAATTGTGATACAGCCAGACAATGGAATATCATACAGCCATCAAAATGATTAAATCGCAAACACATAATTAATGCTGCATACAAAAATATAGATTCAGGAAGATATGTGCAGCATAAGGCTATTTATGTAAAGTTCTAAAACATACAAAATAAATAATATGGATTGTTATGGCCAAATCATATGCAATAAAAATGTAAACAGGTACTTGGGAATGATGAGTATTAAATTCAGCATAGTAGTTCCCTCTGGAGAGGCTTTCAGAGGTGCACAAAAAGCATATGTAAGTGTGCCCATTGTAATAATATTCACAGTAACAAAAAGTTGGAAAAAATCTAAATATCTTTAGCCAGGCAAACAACAATAGATATATAAATTGTGATAGAGCCAGACAATGGAATATCATACAGCAGTCAAAATGATTAAATTTCCTGCCTGCAACGAGGGAGACCCAGGTTCAATTCCTGGGTCGGGAAGATCCCCTGGAGAAGAAAATGGCAACCCATTCCAGTATTCTTACTTGGAGAATTCCATGGACAGAAGAGCCTGGTGGGCTACAGTCCATGGTGTCACAAAGAGCTGGACATGACCGAGTGACTAACACTTTCACACACATTTTCTGGGGAGGCAGAAAGCAGAATGAGACCAGAGAAAGCTAAAAAGTTTTGACTATATTTGTAATGTTTTACTTCTTAAAAAACAAAAACTGCATGCATCAGGTATGCCAAAATGTTAGCATTTCAAAGAGCAGCCATCCATACTCATACTCTTCTCAATGTTTGAAATATTTCTCGATAACAAACTCTTGTGAAAATATTTTGTCATTGGGAATGAAGAGAGGCACAGTCACTAATTTGATCTTCATCTTACAAATGCACTCCATCCTTAAATCAAGAAGCCTGGATTGGGGACAGTGTGTGTGTGGTGAGGTAAGGTGAGAGAGAAAGTTAACATCTGTCAGGAATCATATGTATACATCATATTGTTTAAATATCCTTATTGTAGACATTATAAAGGGGGTTCAAAGAGCTTCAGTAACTTGCCTAGTATGTCACAACGAGAGGAGATCACAGTGAGATTCAAACTGTATCTGGCTTCAGAGCCCATACTCATTGCCCTGATAGTAAAAAAGCTCTTCTTGGAGGTGTAATTAAGATATGACCTAACTCTGTGCTCCAGGATAGAAGCAACACAAATACAATAGCTTCTCATCGAATCACACATGAGTATAGATGTAGGCAAGGAAGTGGTACTAGCAGAAACCTTTTAGAGAAGGAAATAACATGAGAAGTTTGGGTATTTTAATAATTTTCCTAACTTCTCTTTATTATTTATTCCATGGGACATTTAGAACCTCTGCCTCTCCCTGGAAACTCTGGAAGTGATGCCAATTTTACAAATAGATTCCTCAAGACCATTAACTTATATAGAGGTTTGTTTGCTTCCTTTATGAGTTGAACGTATACCTGTTGTCAGTAGCCTAACAACTTGAGAGTTTAATAAATATAAATACATACTTAAACACGATTCCAAAATTATGAGGATAAATGAAAACACAAGAGATTCCCGGTCCTAGTTTAGGATTTGGCTTTGTATCTTTAAGACAAGCACCATGGGTCAGGTACTTTTGTTTGTATTTACTGAGCCAAGATTCATGTAGTCAGCTCCGTTGGCCCTCATTCGGAAATGGGTTCCTTCATAGTCCCCCTTCCTGTATTACTATTATTGATTTTTGTTTCCTGAGAAACCAAACCTCACTCTAATTAGAGAATGAGGTCACATTCTGAAGCTGCAGATTTCATTCTTTGCCGTGGACTCTTCGCTGTACTGTTTCGGACCCTCTGTAACAGGAGGTCTGATGGTCAGAGTTGTCCTTTTCTCTTAGCCTTGGCAGAAAGCCAATGTCTAAAGCTATGAACTCCAGCTTTTATCTTCCATCTGCAGGGTGACTCAATCCCAAGCAAAGTAACAACTAAAGACGTGGAGACATGCACCTCAGAGACAGCTGTGGGAATCAGATTGAATCTGCACTCAAGCCTGCTAGAAATAAAAGACCACTGACTTTGGCATTTGGATGGAAAGCTCTGCCAAGCACACACACAGGCAGGCGTCTTCTCTCTCCCTCTCTCACTCACACACACACACACATGCATGCACATAGGCACACCTTTTAGAGGAGAGGCTCTGAAAAATTCCCCACATATGGCAAACATATTTTAGGGGAAGCACCATGACTAGAGGCCAGTGGGAAAGAAAGAAAAAGAAAATAATGAGAAAAATCTTCAATAAGTCTCAATCGTTCCAGTCAGACTGCTGAGAAAGAATGCAAAGGACTGGAGATAAAAATAATTGATAAAATCAGCATCCCAACATAGCTAAATTCTTTCCCTATTTCAAACAATTACTAGAACTTACTCTGGTAGACAACAGTAGCCCAGGGAACTGGCCTCTATATTTATCCGTTAAGTACTTTGCTTAACACAGTGGATGAACATGAAAAGAACACTTACATAATGTAAAAAAAAAACTTTTTCTAACTCACAATTTCAAAAATTCTTCATTTTATTTGTAAATAATTGTGTGTGTGCAAATGCAAGAATAACCAATTTTAACTAGCATTGGCTCCCAATATTTTGTTTTCTAAATTCCTATCATATTTTATGATCAACTAAATGCTTAAAAGCACTACAAAATTACCAATATTAAAAAAAAACCTTGTTATAATTACATAACTGATCTCTAATTTATCTGTTTATAAGTTAAGAATTGATTTATCAAGTTTTCTCAAAATAAAACAAGAAAATATTTTAACTTCTGCTTTAAAGAATTCTTGATAAAAGTTAATCAGATCATTTGAACACAAAATAACTTGTGATAAAAAGTGGTGGAGTGGAAGAAACACTGACCTGATGTTCTCAGGGACTTTATGATTGAAGGGTTTTCTAGAAACTGAGTTTAGATTTTTGCCTTGAGGGTAGGAGAGAGGTGCTGGTTTATTTTAAGTAGAAAGAGCACATGGCTACAATGTGGGGAATGGACCATCGAATGGTAAGACTGAGGCAGGAGTGAAAGGGTAATTTAGTAGTCCAGGGCCTGGAGGCCAGCTCTGGCTCTGTACTGCCTCTCTGCCATCAGCTCCTGAGGCAAAGGCATGGTGGGAGACAGAATAAAGTTCTCTCTCCAAGAGTACTCAACTTACAATGGAGTCATGTCTTGATAAACGCACCATTAAGTTGGAAATATCCCAAGTCGAAAATACATACAATATACCTAACCTTCCCAACATCATAGCTTAACCACGTTCAGAACACTTACATCAGCCCTGGTGGTGGTGGTGGTGGTTCAGCCACTAAGTCGTGTCCGACTCTTGTGACCCCATGGACTGTAGCCTATCAGCCGCCTCTGTCCATGCAATTTACCAAGCAAGAATACTGAAGTGAATTGCCATTTCCTTCTTCAGGGGCTCTAACACAAAGCCTATACTATAATAAAGTGTTGAATATCTCATGTAATTTATTGAGCACTGTACTCAAAGTGGAAAACAGATTGGTTATGTCTTGATCATTTACCCTGATGATCTTGTGGCTGACTTGGAGCTGCCCAGTATCATAAGAGAGTATCTTTCTACATATTATCAGCCTGGGAAAAGATCAAAATCTAAAATTCAAAGTACAGTTTCTACTGAATGTATATAGCTTTCAAAGCATCATAAGTTTAACCACTATAAGTCAGAAACTGTCTATATAACTTGCAAAAGTAGTGCCTTAGGAAGAAAATTAAGGTTCATGTTTATGCCCAGAAAGGCTAATTTTCTAGTGAGTAAAGAAAAGCTGATTAACATATTAAAGGGATAAAAAAAGTGGTAGCACAAAAACCAAAGTTTTAAATGAGGAAAGATTAACTTTACAGAAATAAAACGATCAACAAATCAAAAGGCATGAAAAACAAAAGACTTAAGATCCATAATCAAATGTTATTTGTAGACCTTGGTTGAATCGTCATTTCAATAAGCCAACTACAAAACACATTTTGGGAGAACCAGCATAGTTTGAACATGGACTGGGTATTAGATGATAATATGGGATTATCATTAACTTTGTTAATTCTGATGATATTATTGTGGTTATGTAAGAAATCTTCCTGAGTTTTTAGAAAGGCAGGCTGAAATATTTAGGGCATGAAATGCCATGATGTGTGATATCTGCTATAAAATACTTCAACAAAGAAAACAACATGGGATCTTCCATGGTAGTCCACTGATTAGGAATCTGCCTTCCAATACAGGGGATGTGGGTTCAATCCCTGGTCCAGGAACTAAGATCCCACATGCCTCAGGGCAACTAAGCCCGCATGCAGCAACTAGAAGCCTGTGTAGGCCACAGTGAAGATCCAGCATAGCCAAATAAATAAATAAATAAAATTGGCAAAGATAACCACGAAGAAGTATATTTAAAAAAAAAAAGAAAACAAAACTGGAGAGACAAATCACAAAATGTTAATAAATGATGGGGGTAAAGTATACTATTCTCCTACTCTTCTACATATATTTCAAGTTTTCTTCACTAAATATTTTAAACAGGAAAAAAAATCTGATACAATAACCAGTCTACCCACTAAGCTGTAATAATGTTGGTTGCCTGAGTTAAAGAAGGAAATGGCCCAGACCAAGCATGTCTTGAGGACAGAAAGATATCTGAGGAAGTCTTTCATACTGTCTTTGTGTGACAAATTGTGGAATATGGGCTGATGAGTACTCTTCTCAAATTTTACCTGACAAACTATCGAAATTCCCCCAAGGGAGCTGAAGTCAGGGATGGTAAGAGGGGACCTGTGAGACAGTTTAGAGGTCACCGAGGAAACAGGCAGCCCCAGTTGCCTCTACTCTCTGACCTAGACCTACAA
Source organism: Bubalus kerabau (assembly GCF_029407905.1). Classification (NCBI taxonomy): domain Eukaryota; kingdom Metazoa; phylum Chordata; class Mammalia; order Artiodactyla; family Bovidae; genus Bubalus; species Bubalus kerabau. The sequence continues at coordinate 24,959,658 of NC_073629.1, read as the reverse complement.
TCAGTTGGGGAAACAGAGAGCTCACTGTGTAACATAAAAAACCAAAGGGAAGGTGAATTTTATTATCCCTCACTTACGAAAGAGTTCTTACAAAGCTCGCCATATTGTGGATTACTCTTTCAATTGCTATTTTGAACAATAATATACCATGTGGAAGAAGATATGTCAATAATTGCAAATTTTTATATATTTATGGAGGTCACTGCCAAAAACCCTTTACAACAGAGAACATATTTAAAATAGAGTAGTTCCTTCTGGGGCTATGAGCTCAAAGTGCAAGTACTGGATGCAGTTGTACATAAGCCTTTAATTTTATAAGTTGTTTTGTGGAGATTAGACATTTTCACCTAGAATAATTATGGAAATAGAATATAATTTTTAAAATTGATGAAACCACTATGGAGACCAGTGAGGAGATTTCTTTCAAAAAACTAGGAATAAAACTACCATATGATCCAACAATCCTACTACTGGGCATATACCCTGAGGAAACCATAATTGAAAAGGACACATGTACCCCCATGCTCATTGCAGCACTGTTTACAATAGCTAGGACATGGAAGCAACCTCGATGTCCATTGACAGATGAATGGATAAAGAAGTTGCAGTACATATACACAATGGAATACTACTCAGCTAAAAAAAAGAGCATATTTAAATCAGTTCTAATAAGGTGGATTAAACTAGAGTCATTATATAGAGTGAAGTAAAAAGAAAGAAAAAGAACAGTCTTATGGACTCTGTGGGAGAGGGAGAGGGTGGGAAGATTTGGGAGAATGGCATTGAAACATGTAAAATATCATGTATGAAACGAATTGCCAGTCCAGGTTCGATGCACGATACTGGATGCTTGGGGCTGGTGCACTGGGACAACCCAGAGGGATGGAATGGGGAGGGAGGAGGGAAGAGGGTTCAGGATGGGGAACACATGTATACCTGTGGCGGATTCATTTTGATATTTGGCAAATCTAATACAGTTATGTAAAGTTTAAAAATAAAATAAAAAAAAAATTAACTTTAAAAAAAAAAAAAAAAAAAGAAATGAATGTCATATATTAACATATATATATGGAATCTATATATACATATATTAACATGTATATATGATCTCTGTTAGTTTCCAAGGCAAACCATTCAGTATTACAGTGATCCAAGTCTATGCCCTGACCAGGAATGCTGAAGAAGCTGAAGTTGAACAGTTCTATGAAGACCTACAAGACCTTCTAGAACTAACACCCCAAAAAGGTGTCCTTTTCATTATAGGGGACTGGAATGCAAAAATGGGAAGTCAAGAAACACCTGGAGTAACAGGCAGATTTGTCCTCGGAGTACAGAATGAAGCAAGGCAAAGGCTAACAGAGTTTCAAAAGGAGAACGCACTGGTCATGGCAAACACCCTCTTCCAACAACACAAGAGAAGACTCTACACATGGACATCACCAGATAGTCAACACCAAAATCAGATTGATTATATTCTTTGCATCCAAAGATGGAGAAGCTCTATACCATCAGCAAAAACAAGACTGGGAGACTGTGGCTCAGATCATGAACTCCTTATGGCCAAATTCAGACTTAAATTGAAGAAAGTAGGGAAAACCACTAGACCATTCAGGTATGATCTAAATCAAATCCCTAACGATTATACAGTGGAAGTGAAATTTAGATTTAAGGGACTAGATCTGATAGACAGAGTTCCTGATGAAGTATGGATGAAGATTTGTGACACTGTACAGGAGACAGGGAGCAAGACCAGCCCCAAGAAAAAGAAATGTAAAAAAGCAAAATGGCTGTCTGAGGAGGCCTTACAAATAGCTGAGAAAAGAAGAGAAGCAAAAATCAAAGGAGAAAAGGAAAGATATAAGCATCTGAATGCAGAGTTCCAAAGAATAGCAAGGAGAGATAAGAAAGCCTTCCTCAGTGATCAATGCAAAGAAACAGAGGAAAACAATAGAATGGGGAAGACTAGCGATCTCTTCAAGAAAATTAAAGATACAAGGGAACATTTCATGTAAAGATGGGCTCAATAAAGGACAGAAATGGTATGGACCTAACACAAGCAGAAGATATTATGAAGAGGTGGCAAGAATACACAGAAGAACTGTACAAAAAAGATCTTCACGACCCAGATAATCACGATGGTGTGATCACGGACCTAGAGCCAGACATCCTGGAATGTGAAGTCAAGTGGGCCTTAGGAAGCACCACTACGAACAAAGCTAGTGGAGGTGATGGAATTCCAGTTGAGCTATTCCAAATTCTGAAAGATGATGCTGTGAAAGTACTGCACTCAATATGCCAGCAAATTTGGAAAACTCAGCAGTGGCCACAGGACTGGAAAAGGTCAGTTTTCATTCCAATCCCTAAGAAAGGCAATGCCAAAGAATGCTCAAACTACCACACAATTGCACTCATCTCACACGCTAGTAAAGTAATGCTCAAAATTCTCCAAGCCAGGCTTCAACAATATGTGAACCGTGAACTTCCAGAGTTCAAGCTGGTTTTAGAAAAGGCAGAGGAACCAGAGATTAACTTGCCAACATCTGCTGGATCATTGAAAAAGCAAGAGAGTTCCAGAAAAATATCTATTTCTGCTTTATTGACTACGTCAAAGCCTTTGACTTTGTGGATCATAACAAACTGTGGAAAATTCTGAAAAAGATGGGAATAGCAGATCACTTGACCTGCCTCTTGAGAAATCTGTATGCAGGTCAGGAAGAAACAGAACTGGACATGGAACAATATGCTGGTTCCAGATAGGGAAAGGAGTATGTCAAGGCTGTATATTGTCACCCTGCTTATTTAACTTATATGCAGAGTACATCATGAAAAATGCAGGGCTGGATGAAGCACAGGCTGGAATCAAGATTGCCTGGAGAAATATCAATAACTTCAGATATGCAGATGACACCACCCTTATGGCAGAAAGTGAAGAAGAACTAAAGAGCCTCTTGATGAAAGAGGCTCTTTTTCACCCTCCTCTTTCAGGAGGGTGAAAAAGTTGGCTTAAAGCTCAGCATTCAGAAAACAAAGATCATGGCATCCAGTCCCATCACTTCATGGGAAATAGATGGGGAAACAGTGGAAACAGTGGCAGACTTTACTTTTTTGGGTTCCAAAAATCACTGCAGATGGTGACTGTAGCCATGAAATTAAAAAACGTTTACTCCTTGGGAGAAAAGTTATGACTAACCTAGATAGCATATTGAAAAGCCAGCATTACTTTGCCAACAAAGGTCCGTCTAGTCAAGGCTATGGTTTTTCCAGTAGTCATGTATGGATGTGAGAGTTGGACTATAAAGAAAGCTGACGGCAGAAGAATTGATGCTTTTCAACTATGGTGTTGGAGAGGACTCTTGAGAGTCCCTTGGACTGCAAGGAGATCAAACCAGTCCACCCTAAAGGAAATCAGTCTTTAATATTCATTTGAAGGACTGATGTTGAAGATGAAACTCCAATACTTTGGCCACCTGATGTGAAGAGCTGACTCATTTGAAAAGACCCTGATGCTGGAAAAGATTGAAGGTGGGAGAAGAAGGGGATGACAGAGGATGAGATGGTTGGATGGCATCACCAACTCAATCGAAATAAGTTTGAGTAAACTCCAGGAGTTGGTGATGGACAGGGAGGCCTGGTGTACTGCAGTCCATAGGGTCACAAAAAGTCATACACATCTGAGTGACTGAACTGAACTGATGGAATCTAGAAAGACAGTACTGATGATCCTACTTGCAGGGCAGCAAAGGAGACTCCGACTTAAAGAACAGACTTTTGGACACAGTGGGGAAGGACAGGGTGGGATGATTTGAGAGAGTAGCATTGAAACATATGCAATACCATATGCAAAATAAATAGCCAGTGGGAATTTGCTGTATGACACAGGGAACCCAAAGCCAGCGCTTTGCGACAACCTAGAGGGGTGGAATGGGGACAGAGGTAAGAGGGAGGTTCAAGAGGGAGGGGACAAATGTATACCTATGGCCCATTCACATTGATTCATGGCAGAAACCATCACAGTATTATAAAGTAATTATCTTCTAATTAAAAATAAATTCTTTAATAAAAGAGTATCACATAAGGATCAAAAGAGAGCTTATATCAAAAACAGCTAAGATGGAGTGAAGATGGTATGCCTTGGAAAATGCATTAGGTGACTCAAAAACTGGCTCTGATAATTATTAGACTGCCTCTGATAATATAATGTGAGAGGGGGGTGTGAAGAGTTTGGATAGACATTGTTTCATGAAATATGAGAGGCACCATCTTTTCAGAGAAAAGGTAGGAATGCTTCCGAGGTAGGACAACCAGGAGGGTGAGACATCTAAGGACAGCTAGTATGAAGAAGGTAAGTCCATGGAACAAGGACCTGGAGGGTAAGGATGATGCACAAGCAATACCTCCAAGTACTGGAATAGCAGTCATGTGGAAGACAGAGTTTATTTTTTACGTATTTTCAGAGAGAAGTTAAATGAGTGGCTGAAAATTACAGGAAGGCAGATGTTTGTTCAACATAAGCAAGTTCTTGATAACAATTAGATCTGTCCAAGATTCAATCTGTAAAGTCATATGTAAAGAAAGCCTTCCTGACTTTCCTTAGTGAAAAAGGAAATTGAGGTAAACTGCCTTTAAAAGTCATGTTAATGATTAGATCCTGTTATTCTTTCAGATTACCTTTAAGCTGGCAACAAGTTTAAGTTGATAACTGCATTTATTTTTTTGAAGATAGTCTTCTCATTCATTACATATTTTTAAATGGTTGCTGTGTGTGAATCATTATATTAAGTTCTGTGGGTGATTAAATATGCATAAAAATAATGAGTATCAGAAGTTTATGATCAAGAAAGGAGTTGTACACATGTATAACACGTACCACACTTGCATACATGTTAAATTGTGCCAAAACATGTATAACATACTATTCCTTGGCTGGGGCTTATCATCAGGTTAAAGAAAACATGTAATGTAAAGCATGATTCAGTTAAAACTCTCATCTTCTTTGCTAGGGAGTCTCTTAAGTGCTCTGTCTCTAGGCCAGGTTATCTGCCTGTCCAAGAGCAAACTGATTCATCCATAGTAAAGATATGAGTCAAATTCTGGCTTTGTTCTGAGGCCTTTCTTGGCTTGGACTCAATACACTGGACATCATCTTCCAATTTCCCAGCTAGCTCTTTCAAATCTTCTCAAAAGTTATTATACAAAGAATGAACAATAGGAATTATCCAACAGACCTTCCAAATGCAATACCCAGCAAAGCAACATTGGAGTTACGTAAAACCATCAGTTGCTAAATTCTATCCCTCATCACCAGGAAACTAGTCAACAGCATGAATTCAACAGTTTGAATGCAACCCAATATAGAAAAACAATTCTTGAGTTAGAAGTAATAATAGGATAAAATTTTTTGGTATATGAAGCATTATAAACTTACCAAGTACAGTTCAGGAAATAGCTGAAAATATTATTGCATTATAATAATACTCAATGATATGAATACAGGGAAAAATGAAAATGAAACAGTTACATTTGATGAAGTCACCTTTGAACGGTCAAAAAAAAAAAAAAATCACAAACAGGAGCTATATAAACCATTGAATTTTTTCCTCAAATAATCTGAAAATAAAAGTTTTCTCAGTTCTAATCTGAGAAGCTGACCTGAGATTGCTGGAAAAGGATGCTCTTCTCTGGGTTGATGCCACAAGCGAGAAGGGCAGCAGTCATGTCCAAGATGCTCTGCCGGAGGATGGTTGGGTCCTGGGGGACAGTGATGGAATGCAGGTCAACAATACTGTACAGCACAGAGTCGTGCTCGTCCTGTAACCTCACCCAGCTCTCAATGGCTCCCAGATAGTTGCCGAGGTGGGGGATTCCTGTAGGCTGAATGCCCGAGAATATTCGCTTCACGGCATCTTTCTAGAACAAAGGAGAACAAACAAAATTGCTTTTGAAGCAGAATCCATGAATCTGATGCCCATGGTACCACAGCTATGATGGCTACCCCTATTTTTTTTTTTTTTTAATGAAATCTGACACTCATCATCCTTATGCATTTATTTTGTTCCTACTTGGTGCAAACACTATGTTAGGTGCTATTAGGGGACAGAAGATGGTAATATATATTTTTTTCTTTTTGCACCCAAAACCTTACAAATGCAAAGGCATGTAAGGAAAGGTCTGCATCTCCAATCTAATTGGAGATAGAAGATATGCTTATGGAAATAAAAGGAACAATACAACATGACAACACAGTCATAACCTGTTTGGAAAGATAAATAGTGGGGTACAGGCCGGAATGCCCAAGAGCAAAAGATGACTGTGGTTCTGGTGGTCATTACAAAGACTTCAGACATAGAAGTGAAATTTCACTGTAGGTTAAAGGCGCTCCAAGGGTTTGTTATGACATGATTCACTCATTGTGCAGGTAAGGCAATGAAGGCCACAGCATTAGGGCTAAAGGTTACTACTACTTAATTCAGTTTTCTTTAAAAATAATTGCTGATATAATTCAATGTGCAGAATCTTGGGTTAAAATTTAGGAAACCTATACTTCATTTCTGATATTACTTCTTGATAAAGTTATTTAACATTTTCACGTTTTGGTTTCCTTTGACTTTTGATAAAATCATACTTGTTTTTTTTTTATTTCTTCAAAAGAAGTTTTTAATTTTGCATAATTTTTAAATTATAAAATCATTTTTGACATGCTTTCCCACTGACCTAATTTGCTGTTATTGAAGCCATAATAGAAGTGGGGAAAAAAATGTGCCTCTGTATTTGAAAGACTATGAATGCAAAAAAAATTTTTTTGCCATACCATGTGGCTTGTGGGATCTTAGTTCCCCAACCAGGGATTGAACCTGTGCCCCCTGTGGTGGAAGCATGGAGTCCTAACCATTGGACTGCCAGGGAATTCCCCTGCAAATTTTTTTCAAAATATATTTTCTGTCCCTAACACAGAGTGAAAAAATGTCATGTTTCCTTTTAATCATTTTGCATTCTATAGTGAAAAACCAAAAATGAATGTATATCAATAAATGTGCTATAACTAAAAGGCTCTGAAAAAATACAATGCATCCTTATCATTTTTAACAATACTAAAAATATTACTAATGATAGCTGCAATTTACTGGACAACTACTATGTTGCTGGTATTTATGCTCAATGCTTTATATGCATTAATGCATTTATCCCTTATAATACACAATATGGTAGGCATATAATTACCTCCAATTTGCAGACGAGAAAACTGAGGTTCAGAGATATTAAGATATTGACCATGGTCACACAACTCATACATGAGACTGCAATTTCAAGCCAAGTATCACTGACTTCAGAGCTCATGTATGCTCCTTCCACTGGCTATCATGTTTTGCTTAGCCACCAACTATTCACACGTTTTACATTCATTGTATTATTTTGCAACTTCTCTGTCACCAAAAAAAAAAAAGTTATGGGTGAAAAAGAATATTCTTATGTTTACTTGTGTACACGTTTCTCTAGTATACATAGTTAGGAGGTGAACTGCTGGGTCATATGGCTTAGCCAGTAAAGAATCTGTCTGCAGTGCAGGAGACCTGGGTTCGATCCCTGGATTGGGAAGATCCCCTGGAGAAGGGAAAGGCTACCCAACTCCAGTATCCTGGCCTGGAGAATTCCATGGACTCTATAGTCCACGGGGTCACAAAGAGTCAGACACGACTGAGCGACTTTCACTTCACTTCAATTCAAGGTATGCATTCAGTTCAGTTCAGTCGCTCAGTTGTGTTGGACTCTTTTTGCGACCCCATGGACTGCAGCACGCCAGGCTTCCCTGTCCATCACCACCTCCTGGAGCTTGCTCAAACTCATGTCCATCGAGTCAGTGATGCCATCCAACCATCTCATCCTCTGTCATCCCCTTCTCCTCCCGCCTTCAATCTTTCCCAGCATCAAGGGTCTTTTCTAGTGAGTCAGTTCTTCAAGGTATGCATATGTATTTTCAATTGTACTACAGTGTGCTGAACTGTCCCTAAGTGTGCAGCTTCTACCACCAATTCCTGTTGGTCCACACCCTCACCAACACTTTGCCAGTAGTTTTAATTTTAGCTAACTGGTGATATAAGGTAGAATCTCATTACAGTTTAATTGCATTTCTTTGATTATTTATTAGAGAAGCTGAGAACTCTTATGGTTATTGCTATTTTAAGAACCATATTGCTCTCCCCTGTGGAGAGCCTATTCAGGTTATTTTGCCTATTTTTCTGAAGTTGGAAAATGTTTTTATTGATTTAAGAATTTTTGTATAGTCTGGATCCTACTATTTTGTTAGTTACATGTGTGGCCAATATATTCTCTCCTTTTGTGGCTATTTGCTTTTTTGTTATCTTTTGATAAAAGAGATGTTCCTAATTTTACCAAATATGTAATCTTGATTACAGATTTTTATGTCATAGAACAAATCTTCCAAAATTCCAAGTTTATGAAGATATGTGTATACATATATAAAACATGTATGTATGTGCATGCTTTAAGGTTTTATCTTTCACATTTAAGCCTGTATCAATTTGGAGATTTCTACATATGGTGTGAGACAAGCATCTGCTTTATTTTCTCTCCTTTTAATTTTTCCCTATGTGGATACCTAATTATTCTAGCACCATTTATTGCAAAGATTGTCTTTCCCCACTGCTGTAGAATTCCACTTCAGCATAAATCAAATATCTCTATATGTCTGAGTCTGTACCTGGTCTTTCTATTCGGTCTCATTGGTTCACCGGTCCCTTTGTCTATTTCCACACTATTACAGTTGTCTTTTTAATAAGTCTTGGGACCTGGTGGAGCAAGTCTTTCTGCCTTATTCTTCAGTAGTATCCAACTCACCCTTGGTCTTTTACACTTCTCAATGCATTTTAGAGTCATCTTGTCAAGTTCCAAGAGAAAAAAAACCTGTTGGGATTTTTGATTAGGATTACATTGAGTCCATAGATTGCTTTGGGGAGAACCAACATCTTTATAATACTGGGTCCTCCAACCTTGAAAACCATATAGCAAAAGAGAATTAATGCAGAACATGATGACTATAGTTGATAACACTGTGTTGTATAATTGAAATTTCCTAACCGAGTAGAACTTAAATGTTCTCCCTCTCATACACACAAATATGTAAGGTGTTGGTTGTGGTAATAATGAGCTTGATGGGGGATCTTTTTTTCCTTAATTTATTTACTTTTACTTGAAGAATAATTATAATATTGTGTTGGTTTCTGCCATATATCAACATGGATCAGCCATAGCTATACATACGTCCCCTCCCTCATGAGCCTCCTTCCCATCTCCCACCCCATCCCACTCCTCCAGATTATCACAAAGGGGGATCTTTGCACAATATATATCAGATTACCAAGGTATATGTGCACTTTAAATATCTTACAATTTATTTGTTGATATATATCAACAAAGCTGTAATTTTTTAAAAAAGAATGTAACATTTACCACAGACTTTATATATAATATTAGCTCCTAAGAGCTAATCTACTTCAGATATGTGAGTGCTAAGACTACTTAAATTTTGCCTTTTCCTATTCCCTAGAATTTAAAATCCTACAAATACAGTCTATTTTCCCCATATCTGCTTATTTTCCTCTTTATTCTTCAGATGACAGCTATAAAATAGAATGCTACATCATAGTTCCACAATCCAGAATTGTGCTTGATCCAAGCACTCAGGAGACCTAAAAGATTTGTGGCTCTGAGAATATGAAAAATACCTTTTAAGTAACCGAGAACAAATATGATTTGCACTTAGAATCATACACATGTACACACACACACACACACACATACACGACGCCCTCAATGACTAACTCCTGAAATCATAATTTAGAGACATTATTTTAAAAATAGTTGGTAGATGAGAACTGAGGCTGAGGGACAGAGGTGGGGGCTGGAGAGGAAGAAGGGGAGAAAGAAAAGAAAGGGAGAGAGAGAGTTAGCACAGAATAAGTACCTATCAGTGAGGCTTTCTCTAGTACCTTAGGACCATAGTAAGCCCTGGGTTCCTGATATGGGAATAAGTAAAGGAGCTTTCAGTGAGGTTAAAAATGATTAATGGGCTTTAGGGACTGATTGATGAAGAGACAATGCAAAGCAGAAAAACAAGCTCTGAACTTTATAAATGGAAAGAAAAAAAAAATACCATCCAGAAATGCTTGAACTAGGATGAAAGGGACTGTTTATGGTCATATAAAAGATTGTAAGGACCAGGACTATCAAGCTGGGGAAAAAAAAAGAATATTTCCACACAAATTCCTCCATGTTCAGGAATTATCCCCCAGGACAAATGGAGACACTAATTCTTGAGAAAACTAGAAGAGAAAAGCACTAGAGGACAGACTGTGGGAAAAAAAGAATTGTGACCAGTGGGAACGAACTAGACATGATCTAATACATCTTTTTCATTCTCTAGTTTCTGTGATTCTATATATCCAGGCAGAGGGAATGATGTTATCAAGAAGTAAGAGCAACAAGAAATGGTTTGTTCAATTTTCAAGGAGCTATTAAGAAAATACAGGCTCTAAATGAGAACTGGATTCCTGGCCTTAAAAATATACAGAGAGTGTCTTGCTCTTCGGTGGTGAGTTTATGTTCCCGTCTGTTCCCCCTGCAAGAGTCAGCAGGCAGCCTGACGGCATGGCAGGGGAGATACGCCTGGTACCATGAAATCATGGGGCTGGAATGTGGCGTTTGGGTGGTGGGAGGATGGGGGTTCTGTGTTCAAAAGCAGGAGAGCTGGAAAAGAATGAAAATGAAAGGAGCATGGGCTTCCCAGTGGATGGGAGGCAAACCACAAAGAAAACAGCTTCAAGACCAGCCCACAGGCATTCACTCCTCAGGCAGGCTGGAGCATCAACACAGAGACTAAAAAGAAGGTCCGTTTTACAAAATAGGTCTTCATTTTTATTTCAGATGTATTTCTTTAACAAAGGCCACTTACAGTCAATGCAGGCCTTGGCTCATTTTGTAACAGAATTAGTATCACCAATGGGTAGCTTCAGCGCTGAGATTTGATATATTCCAGAAAAGAGGATGGGAGTTTGAATTTGAATCAGAGGGAGAACAAATTTATCAATCTGACAGATGTAGCTCAAATCATTCCTGTTATAAGGGACTGAGCACATTCCAAATTTGTAATTATCATAACTTCAGTGATTGCATCCAAAAGCAGTTGAAAAATCCCAAGCTGCTAATTATAGCAAAAGATAATTTTTCTAATCAACTAAAGAGAGCTTCTGATTTTATTCCCAAGTGCATAATATACATCCAAAAAAGCCTGCCTAAAAGCTTAGAAACACTTTCAACTTTGGTATGGAGGTGGCAACCAAAGACTTTGACTAGATTTCAAGATTCTTATTACAAAGTCCTGCTTGTGTCCAGCTGGGGCATCAATTGTGTATGCATCATACCTGTTTTAACTATAGTCAATGGTAGACCAAAAACTTGGTGGAACAACCATCGTGTCTACCTGGTTCCATGAAAAGCATGTTATCACAGACTGTGATTAGAAAGGAATCAGCATTATCAACTAATTAGGTTACAAATCTCTTTTTGTACGTCTTTACTCTGCTAAATAAAAAACACAGCTTAAGGAGCTCTCTGCTAGGGATTCTCAATTCTATCATGTATATCACCCTATCACGTATATCTAGGCCCCTTGCATATAATTTTCAACACTTCCTTGAAAATGTCTCTACCATCAACTAGTGATTTAAGAGCTGAAACATAGGAGACCCAGCATAGAAAAATAGCACTTCCATCCTGGCTGGGAGGATCCAGGTGCTTCTCTGAAGCTTTCTTTGGCCACGGCTCAGCATTGTTCTGCCACAGTCAGCGCTTTCTTTCAGAAGCACAGAGAGCCAGGAGTCTGGTGAGAAAATGCTGACTCAGCACCAATCGGGAAGGAAAAAAAAAAAAAAAAAGGGTTCGTTTCTGCTTAGAAATGAAACCAGATGCTCAGACCTGGGAATCAATATAGTAAATATTAATTCAATATAAGAGAAAGCAGGTCTTGTCACCTTCAAACCAGAAGGAATATGTAGGCCAGCAATTAAACCTGTAGGAAAAAATCATTATCAAAAAGATAAAAAGAGGAGTGACTAATCCATTAGACTGCGAGTTCCATAAGGGCACAGACGAGAAGCACTTACCACATATTGTTAGGCCAGGGAAGCAGTTTGAAAGGAATAAACTTGAGTTTTTAAAACCGTTTTCTATAAGCTTTTTTAAGCCACCTCCAAATTTTAAGAGCTGTGCATCTGTCTCCCACCCCACGCACTGTGCTGTCCTTCCATCACACAGCAGAATGCTTTCACAGATGTATTTTTCATTCTTGTGCTGGACTCGAGCAATCAGAAAGATTCCCTGGCACTTGCATGGGCTTCACTGCATGTGACAGAGGCAGGAATTACTGGCCTTACTTTCCAGGAAGGACACTGGAAGGTTAAGTAACCTGCACAAGATCACAGGCAGGTGGTCAGATCTGAATCTCAGCTCTCAGAACTGGACTCGCCCACCTTCTCACTGGTCTGCGTCCAGGTTAGAACTTCTTGACTTCAAGGTTGGCCTGAACTTTAACTACCTTCACTCCCACCCACAGCTCCCCTCTCCACACACATGCTTCTCCAAAAGGGAAGGTGTGCTTCTCAGAAAGGGAAGGAGATGTTTCCTGAGAGGCCCAGGTAACCGCTGGTGGCACAGCTGGGACCAGAATCCAGACCTCCAGAGCTAGGCTCACCAGACCACCTGATGCTTTTGTATTCATATTTATCACATTCTTTTCTCCTGCAGCTGTTTCTTTTGTAGCTCAGCATATCTTTGGGCTTATTTTCCTCACGCCTTTCTTTTCTGTTTTCTTTCTTACACATCAGTGAATAGTACCTCAGTCAATGTCTCCCCATCAGATGATGAAACATAAAATCTAGGGACTCTGGCTCCTAGGAGAGAATGCACTGTCACCCAAGGGAAGCTAAGCTATGTTGAAATGCAAAGCTTCTATGTAGGTATGGAATAATCTGGCAAGTCCTTTTAGTTTTTATTGGAAGAGTGACTCAAATATATTATCTAAACACAACATAAATAATTATAACATGATATGTAGTGAGAAACACTTTTAATTTCTAACAATAATACTGCTTCCTAAACCAAATGAGCCAGGGTCAAATTCTTGACATAAACATCTTAACCACCACTACATAATTTATTTTTACATTGAATAGAACAGTAAATACAGGCAAGAGATCAAGAATACTAAAAATTTTTAAGTATAAAGAATGATCTGAAATGCTTAAGAAAATATTAGTTTTTCCCCATAAGAAAATTTGAACATTGATCTCAAAGTGTTAGAGAAATCATTGCCTAGAAAGATACAAGAATTTTTTTTTTTTATCATTGCCTTTTTTGGTAAAATACAGGCTTATGCGTGTATGCTTGGCCATGTTCAATTCTTTGTGACCCTATGGACTGTAGCCCACCAGGCTCTTCCATCCATGGGATTTTCCAGGCAAGAATACTGAAGTGGGTTGCCATTTCCTCCTTCAGGGGATCTTCCTGACCCAGGGATAGAACCCGAGTCTCATTTTCAAATGTAATATTCTTACTAGATATGCCCAACATGTAGAAAAGTCCAAAGAAAAGCTTGGTGTATAGACAACAGTAGAGTCAGTGAAGAAGCCCCGGTGGGCTCTTCTGCCTTCACCCCAGCCAGCCTCATGAGGAGCTTCCTAGAGCACAGGTTTGCAAACAGCTTGATTCAGTATATTTTCGAAATATTAATATGTTGTTGAAAAAAATATTCCTCCTCAGGGTAACAGAAAATATACAGAAAAGAGAGTTTTCACACAAAAAAGGCTGGGACAAAAATGTAAATACCACATACACAGACTTAGCTGTATGTATACATCTTTTCCTTTCTTCCTCTGGGGTAAGGCTCGGACATTATGTGACCACTAATCCCTTTCCCCGTCGTCCTCCATTATCTTCCATGAGGAGTTGACCTGGTTACTTGCCACTCTTGTATTGCTCGTTCCCCTCTGCCCTCAGACTCTTCCCTCAGCCTGGATATCCTTCGTCCTCGTCTCTGCCTGGAGAACCCCTCCATAGTCTTCAAGGCCAAACAATCTTTCCCTCATTTTAAACTTGCTAAATATACCTTCTCCCTACCAAACACACACACACACACAGTCACTCTCTCCAAGCAGAACAGATCCTTCTTTCATCAGCTCTTCATTATTGCACATATCAGCCTGGTAACTTGGTAAATATTTTCTTATTTGCTTAGTAAATATTTTCCCACCTAGAATATGAGCTCTCCAGGGCTGGGGCTGTCTTTTTCATCTTTATATCCCTAGTACATAGCAGCGCCAGGCACATTGTGAGCATCTACTAAGTGTTAGTGGAATAAATGACAAATCTCCCACTCCTACCCCTGACTCTGGCTCCATGTAAAGGGCAAAATAACTACACACAGAATGAACCGAATGTTCCAGTTATAGGTAGTTCCTAAACAAATTATGTTCATGTTTGAAAACTGGTTTTCTGAAACTCAGAAACTCAATTCTTTCAAAGGCAGTTAAACTCCTGGGAGGCAGCCCCTGGAAGCCTCATTGAACCCACAGTACTCCTGAAGGATGGTTTTTAACAACAGTATTTCAGCTGCACCTAAACACCATTCATAAAATTGTTTCTGTGGGAAAGTGAAATCCAAGTTCTATTTTGGGACACCCAAGAACTACCTACCCAGTGGTGGCTCTGACTTCAGAGCAGAAAGCACTTAAGAGGAGCAATCTGGTAGGAAGGGCAGGCTGTACTTGCATACAGACTTTTGAGATTAGATTTACGATTATTTGGAGGTGGAGGGGACGACAGAGGATGAAATGGTTGGATGGCATCACTGACTCAATGGACATAAATTTGAGTAAACTCCGGGAGTTGGCAATGGACAGGGAGGCCTGGCATGCTGCAGCCCATGGGGTGACAAAGAGTTGGACACAACTGAGCGACTGAACTGAACTGAACTGGAGGTGGAGCAACATGTGGGAGCTTCCTTCAGCATTAGCAGCTTACCTAACACTGATATTGTGCGTATATGGTCTGTCCTGGAGGTGGCTGCCCTGGCTGCCACTGTTGAGAAGAAAGTTCAGAAGGTGGAAGGCAGGCGCTGGAGCAGAGGTTCCCACCCTATGTCTCTGTACCTGCAATATCACCTGAATAGGGACCTTTTAGGAATGCAGATACCTGGGCTCCAATCCAGACCTACCAAAGGTGGGCTTATTCCAGGAGAAAACTTAAAGAGTTATGCAAGCTGTGCTTTGACAAGCCTTCCAGGTGACTCTGATGCCCTCATTTGAGAGGGGCTTTGGGGGCACTCATATGTAGTCTTAAAATTCACTTCAACTACATAAAATGAGGTACAAATGAAAACATTTGAATAAAAGACAGAAGATACCTTTTTAAGCTACCAGTTCTCAGTCTTGTCTACACAGTGATCACCTGGAAGATTTGAAAAATACCAGTGCCTGGGTCCCATCCTCAGAGATTTTGATTTAATCAGTTTGAGATTTGGCATGAGCATAGGGAATTTTTAAAAGTTCCCTGGGTGATTCTAATGTGTGTCCAAGATTGAAAAACCACTATTCCTAGCCAACTACTACATAATTACTCTCCAAAACTGCCAACCTGATTGGAAACATAGAAATACACACACATAAACAAACACATACACACACATGAGCATACAAATGGACTACAAAAATGTGAAAAGTTCACTTGCTTATAATCTACATTTCAAGGTAATAAAATCCCTGAGCATTTATGCATTAATCCACAGTCAAGGATCCCTTTGGCTTCAGGCAGAAGTTCAGCAAATTATGGTCAACAGATTATGAAGGTGTGGCTAGAGTCCCTACATTGGTGAGAAAAGACCAAGTGAGCACACTACCTTCCACCATTAGGTAAACTTACTTGATAACGCCCAGTCTCATAAATCCTTATGGCTCAGGATTCAAGAAGCTTCCCAGCTGGCACTTGTGGTAAAGAACCCACCTGCCAATGCAGGAGACATGAGATGCGGGTTCAATCCCTGGGTCGGATCCCCTGGAGGAGGGCACGACAACCCACTCCAGTATTCTTGTCTGGAGCATCCCATGGACAGAGGAGCCTGGCGGGCTACAGTCCATAGGGTCATAAAGAGTCAGACACGACTCAAGTGACTTAGCAAGGAGGGATTCAAGAAGCACGTATAGCCCAGACATTGACAAGAAAATAATCCCACTAAGATTTTGATATCAGAATTGTAATGGATAGAATACAAAATTATCACTGTATAGAATGCTCTTTTCTACCTATTTCCCTGTGTGAAAAATTCTCTAACTTCCTCTAACCCCTACAGAGTCTGAATTCAAAACTCAGGCAGTTGTAGCTGGGTTTCATGGTCAGCTCAGTCAGTTGAGGAAAACCTGAACTAACCACTGGTGGCCTTGGATAAGTGAAACCAAGATGCCAGAAATTTTTATATCCAACAAATGAAGGAACTCCATGACCTCGGTGTTCTGAAACTTTGAGAGACAGCATGAATATCTTGCAGGGTTCCCTAGTGACTCAGACAGTAAAGAATCTGCCTGCAATGCAGGAGACCCAAGTTTGATCCCAGGGTCAGTAAGATCCCCTGGAGAAGGAAATGGCTACCCACTCCAGTATTTTTGCCTGGAGAATTCCACGGACAGAGGAGCCTGGCAGACTTCAGTCCATGGGATCGCAAAGAGGTGGACACAACTGAGCAGCTGAGCACACACATACACACAATACTACAAACAGAGAAAAAAAAATTCTGAAGTTATTTTCTTGGTATAAAAATATTTCACCAAAAAAACTCTTTGACTATCCTAAATACTACTAGGTGAAAGAAGTCTTATTTTGCAGGACCCATGGCTCCCTTTCTCATCATCCAACCTGTAGACTGATACAATTCCCAGGGTTGTTTGAACAGTATTTGTTTCAGTTCAGACCCTTCTGTTGGCTCATTCTGTTAACTTTAGAATAAGTTAGAAAAATGACAAACTCAAGCAGTAAAATATGAGGACCGTGATAACTTGTCTGTTTATTTATCATGGTTAAGCAGTAGGCTTTAGCACCACACTGCCTGGGCTAAGTCCTGGCTCTATTACTGATACGGTCTTAAACACCTACAAAATGGGATAATAATATACCAGACTCACAGGGTAGATGACTTTATTAGTGATGAGTTTATTAGTGTAAAGTGCTTAGTGCCTGGCAGGGAGTAAGCTCTCCAGAAGTTACCTGATCATTGATGGAGGTCAAATTTTTAAGTGTTTAAATATTTTCACCCAACCATCCAACAGTAGGGCTTCCCAGGTGGCACTAGTGGTAAAGAACACACCTGCTAATGCAGGAGACACAAGAGTAACGGGTTTGATCCCTGGATCGGGAAGATCCCCTGGAGGAGGGCATGGCAACCCACTCCAGTATTCCTTCCTAGAGAATCCCACGGGCAGAGGAGCCTGGCGGGCTTCAGTCCATAGGGTCACTAAGAGTTGGACATGACTGAAGTGATTTAGCATGCATATACGCATCCAACATACAGAAATGTGCCCTACAGAAATACTCATATTAGAATGTAAGTCTACCTGGCATTCCCTATATGAGTAATGACAAAATGACTACAAGCAACTAAATGTCCATTAGGGAACATACTAAATAAACAGTAGTTTTATTTTTAAATGATGGAGTACCATGCAACGGATAAGAAGAATGTAAGTACTAAGAGCACAGAGTGGAGGTGAAGAAGCCCAACTCTGGAGTCAAAGGGCCAAATCCAATACCAGCTCTCTACACACTAGCTGTGTTTCCTTGTGCAAGTCACCGAACTTTCTCATCTGTAAAATGGGTGTAATAATAGCACCCTCCTCAAGGCCTGAGAACAATGCTTAGCCCACAGAGGTTCTATATGCTATGATAAATCACTTCAGTCGTGTCCGACTCTGTGCAACCCCATAGACGGCATCCCACCAGGCTCCCCCGTCCCTGGGATTCTCCAGGCAAGAACACTGGAGTGGGTTGCCATTTCCTTCTCTAATGCATAAAAGTGAAAAGTGAAAGGGAAGTCGCTCAGTCGTGTCCGACTCTTAGCGACCCCATGGACTGCAGCCTAACAGGCTCCTCCGTCCATGGGATTTTCCAAGCAAGAGTACTGGAGTGGGGTAACATTGCCTTTGACAAGGAAGGCGAATACACATTTAACTTAACAGTGGTTATCTCAAAGAGTGGGAATACGCAATGATTACCTTTTTGACACTCTTGTATTTATTTAACTCTTTTTAAGGGCATGAACATTTTTTGTAGCCAAATTAAAAAAAATAAATGCCTGGTTTTACTGCATATGGCCTGATGATGATTAATTTACATATAATTACAAGAGTCTCATACCAACAGAAATGTCAGGTATTATCATTTTCATTTTACATAATGGGAAATAAAGACATGAATAAAGTGAAGTGATTGATTAAGCTCACACATGAAGTTATTTGTAAGATGGAACTAGAACAGAAACAACATAATGTAATAGAAAACAGATTTTGGGGATCAGACAGTCCTGTATCAGGTTCAATTGCTTCTACATATCCCAGCACTTTGTACAAATTCTTTAATCTCTCTGAACTTCAGTTTGATAATCTGAACAATGAGGTTAATAATAATAATGGCTAATATTTGTTGTGTGCTTACTATGTACAAATACTCTAGCAAGAGCTATGAATGCATTATCTCATTTAATCCTTACAAAAAGCCTTATGAGGTAGGTAGTATTATCAACTCTGTTTTACAGGTGAGGAAACTGAGGCACAGAGGGGTTCAGTGAGCAGTGAATATCTAATAAATAGTGGAGTCAGGGCCTGAACAGAAGCAGATCAAATTCAGCTATACATGCTTCACTTAGTCCAGAGACTTGGGGCACACACATGAAGGGGAGGGACCCACTGCAGGACAGAGTGGACTCCTGGAACCATCAGCAAGCCTCCCTGTGAGACTAGAATCTCTGTAGATACTTCAGAAGGAGTGTATGAGAATACAACAAAGCACTCAATAAATTATTTGCTTTTATCCCTCTGCTTCAATAAATGATGCTACCTCCTAGACTGTACAACCTCAAATCTGCTGTAATTTTATGTTCATGTAATGAACTTCTGTGGGGATGTGTGATTCTCTCTCTTGCACTGCACACAGTAAAGATAATCGCCCTGTGTACTTCTTGTTTTCCTTTAGAAGTGGTGGCCAGTACAGGGCAGGTGACAGGGACAGTGGTTCTTATTCATCTGGGCAGCAGCTTCGGTGCTAATTCTAAACACAGGTGGTGAGAGAGACAGCCAACAGGAAGGGGGAAGGAATCACTGCTGACATGTGCAACTGGCAAGATTGATGGTTTCCCTCTCTCTTTCTCCCCAGTGCGTCGGCCTGGGGGCAGAGACGCAGGAGCTGCTGTGCTGGGGACAGTAAAATACACAGCGCAACGTCTACCTTGCGGCCACGCTGATTAATGAGACTGAAATGACACAGAAAACAGGCGGTGCTTCGGAAGGAGAATTCACAGGCCTTTCTTTCTTTAATGATTTCAACAAAAGCAGTTCCCATAAACAGCTGGGTTTGAACTGGAATACCCCGCGGTTACAGCAAGGCAGGGGTGTATTTGGTGGAATGTGTGGAGCAAAGGGTGAGGGTATAAGGGGAGTTTGTAATGAATTAAATTCACTTGTGATCACTGGGTACAAATCATAATGAATGAATTCCTTTCCTCTGTCTGTTTGGCTGAAAAATGTCATAAAGTTCTGGGTAAGATATTTACTTACCTAACCATGTAAAGAGGACATAGGAATATACCCACAAAGACTTTTCGCCCCAACGAAGGCACTCATTTAGTTTTTTAGAGCTGAGAGACGGTGTCATCAATTTGTCATGTTTTACCACAGCTACATAATGTATGTACTAAAACACAGTACTCTTTTTGAGAAAAGATGAATTCAAATACCAAATATTATTTCTAGTACTTAGTATCAACTATTTACAAGGTATATTCATTAGGCTTTCCCACCAGCAGCTCTTCAAACTTAATATGATATCCAAAATTAAATCTACTGGCTCATAATCTTCCAGTAAACTGCCCACAAACCTGCTCTTCTGTATTTTCAATCGTGGCTAATGACAGAACCATCCACTCAGTCTCCCAAAGGTAGCAGCCACCAGATTCTTTCGTTTCCTTCACCAGATTCTGTGGGTTAAAATCCTGACTCCTTCAATCGCTAGATACGTAATCTTTGGTGAGTATTGGGTTGACCAAAAAGTTCATTTGGGTTTTTCTGAAACAGTGTATAGAAAAACCCTAATGAACTTTTTTGGCCAACCGACCCAATATTTGTGACTCAGTTTCTTCCTCTGAACCAACATTTTAATGGTATTAATACTACTTCATAGGGTTATTATAAGAATTAAATATATGAGTAAATAAAAAGTGCTTAGGAAAGTGCCTGGCACAAAGAAAGTACTCAATAAATATTAGCAATGACTGATCTTAAATGTGCTCACTGCATTTATATACATAAAATTACATGAGGTGATGGATGTGTTAACTAACTTCATTGCAGTAACCACTTCACAATAATATGGGTAACAAACCATCTTGTTGTTCACCTTAAACATACAATATGTCAAATATATCTTAAGCTGGAAAAAATCAGCTGTTATTATTAACATTACCTAACCAATTGCTAAATCTTCAGGGACAGTTTCCAACACAATTTCACTACTCCCTCTCCATCAACAGTCTAATCTCCAATCACTTCACCTGTGCTGTTTCAGTGGCTTCTATCTAGCATCTATATCCACCATATCACTATCTGAACTATCTTTTTAAAAGTGACTCTCCACTGGTTTGTCCTTTTCTACAGAGTTAAGTCTAAACCCCTCAAGTTAGTGTATAAAATCCTTCATAATCTGACTTCACACACATACAGATAACAGACCTGGCAGGGGCAAGTAGCTCCCTGAATGAACCCTAATTAAGCAACTGAGAAGTCTCATTAGAAACTTCAGGTTAATGATTTATAGTTAATATTTTATAACATGCTATTTTTCATTAATCATCCTTAGCATCAGAGCCAATATTGTATTCAATTAAAACCACAAGAGCAATCTTCAGGATCTATAATTTAAAACCCAAATGTACAAAATATTTATATGCCAGCTGATATTATTCTAGGTCAGATTAAATTTAGAGAATTTCCATTGCTGGGTGTAGTGGGTTGAGTATGCCCCTCCACCAAATTCATTCTATCTAGAACTTCAGAATGTGACCTTACAGGGAAGTAGGGTCTTTGCAGATGTAATTAACTAAGATGAGGTCATACCAGATCAGAGTCGGACATAAATCCAATGACTACTGTCCTTATAAGGAGAGGAGACAACACATAAAGATACAGAGGGGAAAGGTCATGCACCAAAGGAGACAGAGATGGCAGTGATGTAGCTGCTAGTCAAGAAACACCCGTGTTTGCAACAAGTCACCAGAATCTAGAAAAGAGTCCAGGAAGGATTCTTCCCTAAAGCCCCTGCAGAACAGCATGGCCCTGCTGACACCTTGATTTCAGACTCTGAGCCACCAGGCATGTGACACGATACATTTCTGTTGTTTTAAGCCATCTGGTTTGTGACACAGTTAACGCAGCCTTAAAGAATAATACACTTGGATAATGTGGTAAACTAATAGGATGAGTCTTTCAGGGCCAGTCTGTTAGGACACTGAGCTTCTTCTCCAGAGCTGCCCAAGCCCATGCTGGGGCCAGGCAGACTAGAACACAAGCATTCTGCATTGGCTATCGTGACTGGCCAGACCACAACCACACATACGCAGGTAGTGGTGCTGAGGTCAGGAAGCATTTTTATTAGGTTCAGTTCAGTTCAGTTCAGTCGCTCAGTCGTGTCCGACTCTTTGCGATCCCATGAATCACAGCACGCCAGGCCTCCCTGTCCATCACCAACTCCCACAGTCTACCCAAACCCATGTCCATTGAGTTGGTGATCCCATCCAGCCTACATCAAATAAACAAATAGCTAAGATCAATGACAGGGATGTAATGAGTTGCTGTTACTTTGTTTTGGGAAAAATCAAAGGTCTAGGATCATATCTGCATTGCTTCTACAAAATTACTGTATATAGTTAGCTTTGCTCCATTTATTCTGTCCATTTAAACAGCAGATCTGAAATTTCCTCACACTATAATAACTCAGAAAATGTAAACTTACTCTTAGCAAATACCATTTCCTCTGGTCCAAAAAATATTGATTGTGCACCTCTTCTGATGAAGCAGTATGATATGTACTATTTGAAGAAAAGCTATGACAAACCTAGACAGCATGTAAAAAAAGTAGAGACGTCATGTTGCAAACAAAGGTCCATATAGTCAAAGCTATGGTTTTCCCAGTAGTCTTGTATGGATGTGAGAGTTGGGCTATAAAGAAGGCTGAGGGCTGAAGATTTGGTGCTTTAGAACTGTGGTGCTGGAGAAGACTTTGGAGAGTCCCTTGGACAACAAGGAGATCAAACTAATCAATCCTAAAGGAAATCAACCCTGAATATCCATTGGAAGGACTGATGCTGAAGCTGGAGCTCCAATATTTTGGCCACCTGATGCAAACAGCCAACTCTTTGGAAAAGACCCTGATGCTGGAAAGATTGAGGGCAAGAGGAGAAAGGAAAAAGAGGATGAGATGGATAGATGGCATCACTGACTCAATGGACGTGAGTTTGAGGAAACTCAGGGAGATAGTGAAGGACAGGGAAGCCTGGTGTGCTACAGTTCATGGGGTTGCAAAGAATCAGACATGACTTGGCGACTGAATAACAATAAGAAACACTGCTGTTCTCCCCTGAAAGGGCTTTTTTTTCTTTGAAACCTTAGAGATTATTTTTTGGCATAATGACCTCAGCCCAAATCATTTTGAGATACAGGTTTTCTTAGATAATAAACAGTGAACTATTTCTCTTAAAAACTAAGAAAACACATCTATAATCTTTCTTTGAAGCTCTTTAGAAAGATTTTTTTTTTTGGCTGTGCCATGTGGCTTGTGGGATCTTAGTTCCCCAACCGGGGGTTGAACCTGGGCTTCAGCAGTGAAAATGTGGAGCCCTAACCATTGAACCACTAGGGAATTTCCTAGAAAGAATTCTTATAAAGCTTTATATGAAATAAACTTGGGGGGGGGAAGGGTAAAATTCACATTTGGAAACCAGTGTCAGCTGATCATTAATTCACCATCCCTCTTTATATTTGAAAGATCTCAGGAAGTTATCAATGATAGCCCATAATGCTGAAGAACAAATAATCCAACATATTTTCAGCATGCCAGAGTTTCCTGCTTGTCACATTGTTGAGCCTCTTATATAAAAGTTTTGAAAAATCTGGCAACTTATGCAGATCCAGAGGCTCTGTTGTCAAAGAAGTGTCAGCATAGAGGTCATTTCAGAGTTTCCAATTCTTTAAACTTATTAATGCGTGTCTGACTTTTCTGCAACCGCATGGACCGTAGCCCGCCAGGTTCCTCTGTCCATGGGATTTCCCAGGCAAGAATACTGGAGTGAGTAGCCGTTTCCTTCTCCAGAAGAATCTTCCTGACCCAGAAATCGAACTCACATCTCCTGTATTGCAGGCAGATTCTTTACCACTGAGCCATCAGAGAAGCCCCACTCTTGTTAATAAACCTTAGAATTTTTCACAGTTGAGTTTTTAGCCCTTCCTCTAAAACTTCACCACCCCACATTCAATTTTCTATTTATGTTTAATGGAAATGTCATAGTTCTGATTTGCACTCACTGTGTGTGTATACATGTACAAAATAACTCTGCATTCCTTAGTCAGTTGTCTCATTGTGCCTAATGAAATTCAAGAATATTTCTTTAATTAAGGGAGACTTGTTTTTTCTGATTGTTTATACAAATTGATGACATTTTTTCATTCTGCTTTAAATTGTCTCATCATTTATCATTGACTAAGCTGAAGAAACATTTATCTCATTTATAAAGTAATGCAGTATCATAGTTTCATTTCTCTGATTCCAATTACTTTATTTGGAATTTGTGCATTTTGGTGCTGATCAAGTTGTAAAATAGAAACCAAAATAATTATTCTCCTTCATATTTTAGTTTGATTTTCAATTCCAAAAACCTCCCTTTATTCATCAATGAATATTTATCATGTCCCTTTTGAAGTAAACACTGTTTTCCAATAAATTTCCAAATCTGACTATTTTTACATAGTTTATGTATCTGTATGAGCATATTCTATTTTTATAAACATACTTTGAGTCAAAAATGAAAAATTTTCAACAACTTCACCACACAGCAGCACTCACATTCAAATTGTAATGATTTTAAATACAATTTCCCTTGGCATTTTTGAGACCCTTTCCTCTTCAACTGGAAATTTTTTTTTGTTGCACATAATTCTGTTTTATGACTAAATATTAGTAAAATAATTAGTGTAAGTAACAGAATATTCCCATCTTCAACAGTTTCAATCAGATGGCTTGAAAGTACATCTTGAAAGTAGTACCTTATTTTTCAACTACTTAGATGACAAATTACTATATACTGAATAATGATTAATGATGAAATACTTGGTACCACAAACGACACCAGCGCTTGCCTCAGTTCTTGGACATTTTTGTGAAAAATAACACCAACTTATTTTTTATATTACTATTAAATAATCATAGTTATTTTGAAAGTAACTGCAGATGTTTGTGTCGTAACCATCAAATAATGAAGAGCGAGGAACGTATGTACCAAGTAAAACAAAGCTGTTTTGTGAGGACAGGCAGAACCCCAGCTGTGTAAAAATGATGCTATTGAAATGTCATCAGTTGAGTTATACCAAAGTATAATATATAGATGATTTTCTTTTTTTATTTTCCATCTTGATGACAATTTTTTTTTAAAAAGCACTGTTGGAGAATAAATAGCCCAATGACCTATTAGAAGAATTACATAACAAAGTATTTTGCAAGTTCTCTTGTGTTTCTAGCAATTTTGCTGGCTCCTATCCCACCAGCACTGATGAGGTAAGAAGACTCAAGAAGACTTAAGAAGTTAAGTGTATTTTTTCAGCCTTTTTTTTCCTCACTGCCTTACTCCATGAATTGTCTACTTCTTTTAGTTACCTGAAGAAGCCATATTCTTTCCAAAATTGAACCCTCTGCACATTCACTTCTCTCTGCCTGGTGTGCCTTTCACCTGCCAAATTTCAGTTTATCTTTTAAGACTCAGTTCAGTTGTCACCACATTTATGAAGTCTTCCCCAGCTTCCCTAGGTTTAGGTTGGGTTACTTGCTCCTTTAAGTACCCACAATGCTTTGTTCTCCCTCTGGTACAGCATTTGATTGGGCTGTAATTTACTTTTCCAGCAAGTCTGCTACCCTCACCAGCCAGTGACATTCTCATGGGCAAGATCCATGTTTCTTAACATTCTTAACATCAACAGAGCGGAGGTTTAATATATGTACATAAGTGAGGTAGAAATGCATACTAACCGTATGACACTTCCACAGTGCAGGAGCTGGAAGCCTGGTCTTATCTTACTCAGCATCCCCAGGGAAGAGAATGAGGGAAGGATGTTCACAAGACTAGAAGGACATTTTCAAACTATCCTTTGCCGGGTTACCTTTGCATCTTTTATCAACAGCACCTACAACTATCAGAACACCTTTCCAAATTCTTAATGTATGGCAATCTTTGTAAGATTTTTTTGATTCTTTAATTTGTTACATTCTTGTTTCTGTTTTCTGACCCCAGGGCATATGGGATCTTCACTCCTTGACCAGGAATCAAACCTGCACCCCCTGCACTGGAAGGCGAAGTCTTAACCTCTGGACTGCCAAGGAAGTCCCTGTATTTCAATCTTAGCTGAATCTACAACACACTATTAGAATAAAATGTGCTGAAAAAACTATTTTTACGAACCCTTGATAAAGTTGTTCAACTCTGCTCAGAACGTAAGCAATCTTACTTTAAGGTTCAGGATGGATTTTATGTGATAATTTCCTGATTTTATTTTAACTAGGTACAGTTAGAAGGCAATTTGCAATTTGCAAGTATACAAAGAGCTTGTAGTGTAAACTCAATTTGACTTTTGACTAGTTCTGCCCTTAGGTAGAGTGTGTCTACCACACAATACAGCACTATTTCCTTTTTCTGGAAGACAAGCAAGGCGTGCACTGCTCCCACCCCCAACCCCCTGGCCCCCGCCCTTGCCCCGCCCCCAAGGAACCCAGGAGCACGCCTAATCCAGCAAGGGCAGAAGCACAACAGAACACTGCAGGTCAGGATGTTTTGAGTTGAGTGAGGGGATGGGATTTATGGGAAAACTGAGTGGAAATGTGTTTATGTTTTTTAATCTGAATGCTTAAAAAGGATACATTAACAATCTCAAAATCAACATCAGATGTTGTGTGATGACTTCAACATAACAAATAACCTCTTAAAACAAAATATTTTGAAATCCAGTTCCTCCTTTGCTCACCTGCTGTTGCTCTGGTTCAAGGGGCCAGGGCTTCCACTGTGACATTTCCAAACAACCAAAAGCAACCTGGAGGAAAATGCTTTGGTCCTACGGGTGTCCCTGGTGGTAATGAAACAGCAAACTCCTGACATTAACTGGCAAGTTGAGCAGAATGTATCTTTTAGTATCAGAATTATTTCAACTTCCCCTCACTAGGAAACAACTGATTTGGAATATCAGTTCACTGATTTAAAATATAAACAAGCCCATGCTATTTTTTAAATAAAGGATAATAAAACAGTCTTCCCAGTGAAAAAGTTACACTTTACTAGTCTCATGCTTCTGTATACCACAGGTGCTCCAACTATAATTACTGACTAAAGGAGAGTGTCATCACCAGTTTCTTCTCTTAGAAAAATAAAAGACTAGAAGTCTTTTTCCTTTTCTTTTTCAAGCACTGTCTGTCCTTGCCGTCCTTTCCCTTACATCTTTTACTTTTTACTTGTAAAACAAGCCATTAAATCTGAAATCTGGATCTTCACTTATTACATCTGATACAGAATTCCTAACATGGGTTCCAAGGCTAACACACAAGCCAGTCATTCAGCTTTAAGTAAGGACATCTGAATTATCTAAGTTACCAGAATTTAGTAACTCAGATGAGGAGGCAAAAGCAGGAAGGTACAGGTTCTTTGGGGGACCCTGAAATTGCAAATAGGGGCCCCAAAATGACATTTCTGAACCTGGGCCAGAAGCTATAAGCGGCAGAATAACGTGTGCTATATCTAACGACTCAATCCGCCAGCATTGCCAAAATACCACTGCCATCCCTCATCCTAAGGAAAGTGAACAAAAACTGAGGGTTTAGACAAAAGGTATCATATATTAAGTCCTGTTTCCAAACTGCAAACTGTTAAGGGCTTAGTCTAATGACTATACTTGATTTCACCTAGGCCCTCATTTAGGGTCAAGAATAGTTTAATTCAATTAAAATAAACTTTCAATACGCACATGTAGGTAACAGACCATCCACCAACCTGCTTTCCTTCCTTCCTTCCTCCCTTCCTTTCTTCTTTCCTTTTTCCCATCCGTTTATCCATCCATCCACCCATCCTTCCACCCATCCATTCAAATACTTATTGAGGACTAACCATGGTACAAACACTGTGTTCTTGTATCAGTGGGGATACAAGAGCTATACCTGATCCCTGCCCTTGAGAATTCTGTAGCTCAATGACTATTGTGCCATGCCTAGCAATTCACTGGTCCATTTTAATTATAGCTAATTTAAAATCTCTAGTCTACTTAAGACCCAGGAGCTCCCCTCTTATTAGATGACTCTAGTCCATTTTTACTGAGTTCAGTATGTAGCATCAGCTTCCCTACTCTGTACTGCCAAATATTTCCATTAGATAACCATCTTCTTTCCTCTTCTGTTTTAGAGAGGAAAATCTCTCTAAGATTAATCGTTTCCCACGGTGCTACCGATTTTATACCTTCTTGTGTTCTTAAGAATATTTCTCCATCAAGTTTTCTTTTGCTTTCTCTCATCTTAAATCTTACCTCTTTCTACATTCTTTCCCATTGTGTAGAAGTACAGAAAGAGGTCTAGCCCTATATGGAGTTATTTCTTCCTTTTCTACTCTTCCCCAAAATCACCATGAGAACCTTGTACTTGCCACCACCACTCTTAACTCCCCATAAACTGGTTTCTCAACCACCAAGTTACTACAGCTTTTCTAAATCAATAATGGTTCCTTAATCCTTCACTCCAACAGCCTCATCTGCCTGGTTGTTCCTCAAAGACCTCTTTGAATCTAACAACTGACACTCTTTATTATCATACTTCAAAACCCTCTCCTTGATTTCCACAAAACTACACTGTGTTGCTTGTATTTCTGTCTACCTGGTATCTCCAATTTTGTCTGTTGGCTCCCGATTTTCCATTCTTACTTGCTAAATGGGGTCCTATGCCACAGCAGCTGTTTTTACCTTTGTTCTTCTATGACAGATAAAGCTCACTGAAGGAAGAGACTCCCTTCTTCGCCTTCTCTTGCTCCCCACTTGGGTCAAAGAATGGCTTATTGAATTCATCAGTTTCAAGGACCACGCCTGGGTCCTGTTTGTTATCAGGTGAATCCTGCCCTTTCTGCCATCCCTATGAGCCTGCCTGGAGCCAGGCTCCCTAGACTCCCCTCTTCCCTTATTAAGAGGTCAGGTTGATCTCTTGCACCCTCTATCTCAGGCTGCTGGTAATTCACATCCCAACATTTGAGTCTGGGTTTAGGTAAAGAGTCTCTGGCCCAATCAAGTTTATCAGAGCTACACTTTAGGGTATCAGGCCCATGCTAAATTGATGATAAAACAGTAGTTTAATTCTCATAGGCCACCATACCCAGCAAAGCTCACACAGAGGGGATTCTTTAAAACTAAGAAGGGGTCCAGACAGATAATGTCACTAAATAAAATTTTTTTTAAAGGACAAAAGTAAATAAATATCTTTTAAAGAGGGACTCCCTGGTGGTCCAGTGGTTAAGAATCCCCTTGCAATACAGGGGACTTGGGTTTGATCCCAAGTCAGGGAACTAAGATCCCACATGCAGTGGAAGATCCTGAGTGCTGCAGCTGGGACCCAACACAGCCAAATAAATAAGTATATATAAAAAAAAAAAATCACAGGAGTCTGTGAGGGGCTGAGCTGAGATCAGGCTCAGTTCTAGACACTGGTAAAACAAAGGTGAAGGAAAAGATGTAATCCCTGCATTTCTGGAGCTTATCTTCCAGTGAGCTGAGCATGCATGCTAAGCTGCTTCAGCTGTGTCTGGCTCTTTGCAACCCTATGGACTATAGCCCGCCAGGCTCCTTTGTCCATGGAATCTTCCAGGCAAGAAGACTGGAGTGGGTTGCCATTTCGTCCTCGAGGGGTCCTTCCCAGCAAAGGGCCTGAACCTGTGACTCCTGCATTGCAGGCAGATTCTTTCCCGCTGAGCCCCGGGACAAGCCCCCAGCTATAGCTATAGGGACTTCATATAAGCGATGGGGCCACTCAGCTCCTCCAACTCACTGTGTTCCACTGCAGCTTCAGAGCCAGCAGGGCAATAGTGCGATCTGAAGGACCGCCCTTGCTCCAATCTTTCCCACTTGCGCATCCCTGAAATTCTTTTAGCAGAACTCAAAATCTTTTTCATGTTCAATGAATAATAAAGGGCTCAAAATGCTAAATATTTGGTTGAAGTGAAAATAATGAAATCCATTCGTATTAAAGTACATCAAATAATAACAACAGTAGCAAATTTATATTGAGCACTGTGGTATGCCAGGCTCTTTCTTCACATTGCTGCTCAACTGTTGGAACAAACCTATAACAAAACAGTAGGTGCTACAACTAGTCCCATTTCACAGGTAAGGTGACTAAGGCACAGAGAGGAGAGGGTAAGTCCCTTGGGAAGGAGGTGGCTGGGCCAGGAAGTCTAACTCTAATAATGACTTGACATCACCGCCTTCCCTTTATTTTTAAGCCAGGGAGGGGATCTGAGAGCAGGTAAAAACTATAGAAAAAACAACTCGCCAACTACAGAAAGGGTTAGTCCAGCCTGCATGAGTGTGTGCGTGCTTAGTCATATCTGACTCTTGCGATCCTTTGGATTGTAGCCTGCCAGGCTCCTCTGTCCATTCTCCAGGCAAGAATACTGGAGTGGGTTGCCATATTCATTCTTTGGGGAATCTTCCCGACACAGGGATCGAACCCGAGTCTCCTGGGTCTCCTCCATTGTATGCGGATTCTTTACCCACTGAACCACCAGGGAAGCCCCCAGTCTATCCTGGTAGTAACCAAACAGAAGCTGTGAGCATGTGCACAGAGCTTAGTGGGGATAATGCTGCTTTGCTTGATGTATGGTTTGGAGATTTCACTTGTGTTTCTTCATGGAGGAGAAGTATTTGTTGTTTTCAATGCAGTATCTAAATGGAAAAGAACAGGAAGATTCTGAGAATAAAGTCCTCAACAATGAGAGTGTGGACGGTACCATTTTGGAGCAGAATAATAGCTCAGTAAAGAATCTGCCTGCACTGCAGGAGATCCAGATTCGATTCCTGGGTTGGGAAGATCCCCTGGAGAAGGAAAGGGCGACCCACTCCGATATTCTTGCCTGGTGGATCCCATGGACAGATGAGCCTCACAGGCTACAGTCCATGGGGTCCCAAGTACAGACATGACTTAGCGACTAAACCACCACCACCATCTACTGGATAACCTGAACAAGGCATGCAACCAGAGTGCTACTGTCCATGACACCCCTTTCAGTAAGCTGGCCAGAACCCAGCCAGGGTTTCTCCAGCTTCCGAGGTCAGCATGGGAGACTTGGGAGTTGCTTGGCAACCATTCCTGTCCACAAAGAAAAGTAATGTCCATGATTAGGGCTTGGCAACTCTTCCTGCTACCCCCTACCAGCATAAGAGACAGAACAGCAACTGCCCTATGATTATACCTATTGCAGAAACTATAAATTAATCCCTAAATACAATCTGCAAAGACCCAAACTAATCTTGCTTTATCAGAGCTTAGAGTTAGATGGCCTCCAGCTACCTTAAAACACAGCCATATGCCCCTGATATTACAGGACCTATTATGCAAGGCTCCTCCCAATCCCAGAGGATACCAAATGACATGCCATTGCTTGCTGTTGCTTCCTATCCACATTTTTAAATAACAGAATAGAACGGAAAAAAAAAAAAATCCAGCCACAATTGGCTCCAGTTGGTGTGAATAATGAGATGTGGTTGTCAGAATCCTGGAAAGCTGCCAGCTTGGTCATTAGCTGTCCAGATACTGGGCCCACTTATAAAGAGGGTAAGGAATACAACTTTAAATGAGGTCAGTTTTAAGGAGATTTTAAAAATATGGCATTTGGATGTGAGATGAAACAATCTTAGGAATTAAAATCCTCCTTGTATTAAGTGCTCTCCTTAAGAAAGGGTACAGGTTGTGATGAGATGAAGCTTCCTCAGTTTGGGGAGTCAAGCTTTGCCCAATTAAAATCTGGCCGCTTTTTTTGAAGTGTATGATGGAAGAATCCAAGCTTTGACAAGTTGGCAGTAATCCTTGTGATCTATTTTACTGGGATATATATTGTCACTGCAAAAATAAAACATACTACAAAACTGGAGAGCAGACCCTGCCTGTGATCATTAGACAGACTGGACCAAGTGCCTCAAGCCTTTGATGCCCCTGACATATTATTTTCTGGATGGTGTCCAGCAACCCAATGCAGAATAGCTTTTTCTCTACTGTATCCAGATGGCAAATGGAAGAGATCAAATTCAACAGTTTCAGAGCTAACCTTAATGGATGTGAAAGGCTGGCTTCTCCACCAGCTTTTCAGGGATCTACAATACAAAAAAGGCCTTTGAACAAAGAGACAAATAATTGACTTTATTTTCCCCCCTCTCTCTTCAAAACTAAACCATGGATGTAGTAATCTGGTTCAAATCCATCTTCTGGTTGAAAAGGACAGCCAAATACCTGATCAGTTCTAATCACTGGCACTCTCATGACACTTTCTGTGAAGTTCAGATGGGTGTTGCTCTTAATATTCTGGACAGCTTTTTTTTTTCACCTTTTAAGCAAATATTTTCAATCTTCCTCTGTTTCCTCCAAACTTTAATTATATATATATATATATATATATATATATTCTTAAATGTTTAGGCAGCAGCATTTTATAGTAAGATTCACACACCACTTACTAAAGGCTGAATTTCAGAACTGGTGAGCATGAGCCTTGCACATTTGTGTTATTGTATACACACACACTAGAACTTCACTGAGTCCTTTTGAAGGCATATGGTATGACAGTCTACCTCCTTCTTCGGACAAAAGATTTCACTCACTGAAGTGCCAGGACTACTTCATTATTAAATAATGTCACATAAAAATCCTATGGTGTAGCTCATAAGACCAGCTTTGCAAGTAGTAAGTGGTACAGGAGACAACAATAAAGGGGGCTTTCAAAGAAAGGAATAAGTTTACCTTCCACGAGCCAACAAAACAGAAAGGTCAACTTCAAGTAGGAGTTCTTCAGCTGGATTCATGGACTTGTAAAACTGTACACAAAATTTTGAGAGTTTATGTACATATTTTTCTAGGTAGAAGGTCCATATTTTAGGAAATAGTGACACGCCCCCCACCCCCCAAAGTATAACTCTGAGGACAAGACTTAATGGAAACAAGATGAGGTACATTAACATATCTAAGGAAAGAATATGCCTCCTGGAGGGGTGGAAGCTTAGAAAAAGCAGCTCCTTTGGGAAAACTTTGGCCATCTGTTTTAAAGCCACGTCCAAGGGAAATGGTGCTATGACACCAGTCAGGAATATGTTGTCCAAGAAGCATGTATGCTCCAAAGTGAGGGCGGCGTTTTGGGTTATCACAGCTTAATTACAGTTGCCAGTGAGGTGACCCAAAGACCACCCCCCACCACACACACACACCTTGTTCTGATTCCACACCCATCAAGCTACCTTATTTAATCACCTGGTTTCCCAATTAATTTTTCCTACAAGTAGAGAAATTAAATTTTCCTGCAAGTAATCCATAAAGAAAAGTAGCTGGTACCCCTGATCATTCTGTCTTCATATAGGATATGTTGTGTGCACGTATGCATGTGCAAAAACTTGCGTGTGGCCTGTGTGTGTGTACTGTGCAAATGCACAGATGCACGTGAGCTGGACTCCTACCTACCTGGCTACTACTATCTTGGCTAGTTCTTCTCATCATTCCAATCTCTTAAAGTTGAAATGCTCACAGCTTCAGTACTTAGACCTCTTCTCTTTCTAAAAACACTGCCTAAATATCACACCCAATCTCATAGCTTTAAGCACAGTATATGCTGAAGACTTACAAATTTATGTCTGCATCTAGATGTCTCTCTTGAGGTTGGGTCTCATATATTCAACTGTCTATCTGACATCTCCATTCAAATGTTAACTCGTCATCTAAACTCCTGATCTAAACTATTCATCTAAACTCCTGATGTCTAAAACTCAACTCCTGATCTTCAACCCAATCCCCAAAGTCTTATTCCTCTTGCTGTTTTTACCATCTTAAGAAGTGGCAAATTCATTCCTATAGTTGCTCTAGCCAAAAACCTTGGAATCAATCTTGATTCCTTCTTCTCCTTGTACTGATCAGATAATCAGTAAAAAACAAATAAACAAAAAAACCTTGTTGATTGTACATTCTCTAAAATAAATGTCAAGAATCTGACCACTTCTCATCTTTGATGAAATCTTCTTACTGAGCTTCTCTGGTGGCTCAGATGGTAAAGAAACCACCTGCAATGTAGGAGACCCAGGTTTGATCTCTGGGTCAGGAAGATCACCGGAGAAGGGAATGGCTATCCACTCCAGTATTTTTGCCTGGGAAATCCCATGGACAGAGGAGCCTGGTGGGTTACAATCCATGGGGTTGCAAAGAGTTGGACACGACTAAGTGACTAAACACACAAGCACATTTCTATTACATCCTTGTCCAAGCCACTGTCATCCCTTATGCAGATCTTGTACTGGCCTCTGATTGGTCTTACTTTCATCTTGCTCTTCTATTTTTAACATAACAGCCAGGGTAGGTTTAAAAACCTGTGTCAGCCTTCCTTCCTCCAAACAAAGCCTTCCAATGGCTTTGCAACTCAATCCTAATAAAAGACAAAGTCTTTATAATTGCTTCTAAGATACAATTGTCTTCCCCACGTCCACCTTCCTGTTAGCCATCTGATTTCATATCTCCATTATGTCCTGACAGCCATGCAGAAACTCCAATCCTGGGTCAAGGCTAAAAAGCTCATTCTTCACTTACATATTTTGGTAGCTGAGCACTTTTGGTGAGAAATCTTAAAACAATGTAGAATCTACCCATAAATTTAAATTACAGTTTCTTAGGCCCTAGATTCTCAACACTGCTTAATGAACCATTTTTAAAAACGTACGTAGTATTAACGATGTGCCTGGTACTGCTCCAGACACATAAATATTAACTCACTTAATCCTCACAGTAATTCTGGGAGGTAGACATTTTTATTGTCTCCATTTTACAGATGAAGAAGTTAAGGTATAGAAAAGTTAAACAACTTGCCAAGTACATATTGCTAGCTGGAAGGAAAGCTTACTAGCTCCAAACTCTGGCAGTCTGCCTATGGAGTTCAAGCTTTTAACTCATCTTGCAGATGAGGAAAATGAGGAATAGATGTCAGTAACTTGCCCAAAGACTTCCAATTACCAAATAGAACTTGACTTTGAACCCAGGCAGTCTGACTTTCAGTGCTTATCCACTAAACCACTACCTGATTCCATTATCTCAGGACTGAAGCTCCCTGAGGGAATTTATACCCATCAGGTTTTAGGGTTCCTGAATTCCCCACCCCAAACTCATCTAGACCCACAGTCATCTCTACCCCCTTTCTCCCAGCCTCAGAGTTTATCTGTTTCTCCTGATGTTCAATCATTTGCTCTGGAGTGCATTTCTTTCCATCTCTTTCCTGTATCTGCAATCTCTCCATCTTTACTGGCTCCTGCAATCATGCTCAAGTCTCCACCATCCCCAAAGACCTTACCTCCAAACAATTCTCTTGGTCAGACCATTCTTTAAAGCTCCATTCTCCCTCTCTGGCACGTCATTCTCATTTAGGCTCCTCACAAGAGCAGTCCCAACTTCCTCACCTCTCATCTCATTAATTTGCACCAATAACTTCTAAAGCTGTTGTTGTTGCTAATATCATTAGTGATACACCAATTATAAACCCTGAGAGGTAATTTTTAGTTTGTATCATACTATAGCAGTATTTTGCTCTTCATTTTTCCTTTGAAATTCTCTACACTCTTGGAATCCTTTGACCCACAATTTAATGATTCTTCTCTCATATCTCTGTTGGATTTTTCAACTCTGGTCTCTCTCTCTCAGTTTAACACTATGAAGGGTTAAAAACTGCTATATTTTTGAAAATTATTTTTCCTACTTTATGTGCTTTTCTTGATGATCTCTCTAAACACATAATTTAAAGTGCTACTCAGCTGACAGCTATCTTGTCAGGGATCTTGGCTTTGTTATTTTTTTTTTTTTGGAAGAGTCCCTTCTTTCTCTCCCCCTTCCTTCTTACATGTGGTCCACATGGAAGCTGGATGACCCTCTCTCTACAGTCAGTGTGAAGGCAGGCATTTGACTTTCAGGAAGACAGGAGTCACGGAACACTGACCAAAAGTCTGCTATTTAAACAGAAAAATAAGATGAGGGGAAAGCTGTGTCTCTGTTTGAGTCATAGATATGTTAATATATTCCCAATCAAAATTAAGGACACATGGTCTGCTAAAGCATTTCTGTTCTATTTTAGAATGTGAAAAACAATGTGGGAGATGTCATGTGGATGCTGAAACATTGGAATTTCCAAGACATTTTAAAGATTGATGGGTACAACTCATCCTGGGTTTAACAAGATGTTTGGCCACTGTAGTCACGAACTTATCAGGAAGATGCTGCAACTAAACCCCATCTAACAGACAAGACATCCTATCATAAAACAGTTCTGTGATTATGCTAGGTTGATTTGGGGTTTTATTAAACATGTAAATGATAAATTGGTAAGGAAGTATAACAATAAGCTTTCCTTAACAACTACTAAAATGTCAATAGGCCATTTTAAAAGAAGAAAACATAAGTTCTTTGTAATGTAGATATAAATTCTTCTTGAACCATACTACTGTACTCTCGTGTGTGTGTGTGTGTGTGTGCGTGCTCAGTCACTCAGTTGTGTCTGACTCTTTGTGACCCCATGGTCTATAGTCCACCAGGTTCCTCTGTCCATGGGATTCCCCAGGCAAGAATACTAGAGTGGATTACCATTCACTTCTCCAGGGGATCTTCCCAACCCAGGGATCAAACCCAAGTTTCCTGCATTGGCAGGCAGATTCTTTACCATTGAGCCACCTGGGAAGCCCCACTGTACTCTATCATGGTCCAAAGAAAAATGGAATAGCACTGGATGGGAAGCTTGTTACTGCTGTTCAGTCACTTAAGTCATGCCTGTTTTTTGCAACCCCATGGACTGTAACCTACACTCCTCTATCCATGGGATTTCCCAGCAAGATTCCTGGTATGGGTTGCCATTTCCTCCCCCAGGTGGGACACTTACAAATGGCCTTATTGTCTACACAGTGTAACGGTACAATGAGACTTAGGGCTGTTTTCTGTATCTCTGCAGAGCATACCAAGATCTGTAGAGCAAAGGTCCTAAGGCATGCCTTCACAGGTTGCTTTAAAGGAACTTACAATGAATGATTAAGAAAAATTGTATTGTATAAATGCTGACATAATAAATGAACATTTTACTTCCTTCAGGAGTTGAAAGCATACTTTTAATACTACAAAGCATGATGTCATTTGTTATATAGATAATATGCATGTTTATTGAACTAGACAGTCTCTTGAGGCAAAACTACACTCAAAATAAAACCTTCTCATCTTAATTCTCAGTTTGTCTATGCTTTTCTATATACAAAGGTAACAAACTTTAGTATAATTTACAGAGGTAGCAAACCCCAGTATAATTAGATACAGTTATGAAAAACGGAAGCTGCACCTGTGAAATAATGTATATATCATAAACTGTTTCCTGGTGGAGTGTTCACAAAAAAGTCTGAATAAAAAACAACCCCTTCTCCAAATCAAGCTTTCCATCTGTCTTAAAGCAAATGTCCATAAGAAGAGAGAGTATATAAGGAAGGATTTGTTAATTTCTATAAGAAAGGTACAAAGTCCTATAAAATTTCAAAATGGGAGCAATCATTTCCAGCTAAAGGACAGTTTTCCATACATGAGTTATGTTTTTGTTGTTTGCTTGTTTTTTATTTTAAAGAATCACCACTCTTTAAAGATTGATGGTACATACAAATTTAAATGGGAAGAAAGGTTTTTACAAGGAGAGATAGTGACATTAACAAAGAAGTCAAAGGAAATAGCTCTGAGCAAACCTGGAAATTCTATTAACTCCAGGGCAGAGGATCCATGTAGGTAGGACAGCAATGACCTGGGGAAGTGTTTTGGATCTGGACTGTGAAAGGAAGGTCGGAATGAGGGGTTATAAGGAGTCTAAACTTTATGAGAAGCCCTCAAAGATTTCTGAACAAGGGAACAACATCATTAGCACACTGCTTTGGGGAGGTTAATCTAGTCAGATTGACCCTTATGGCAGAAAGTGAAGAGGAACTAAAAAGCCTCTTGATGAAAGTGAAAGAGGAGAGTGAAAAAGTTGGCTTAAAGCTCAACATTCAGAAAACTAAGATCATGGCATCTGGTCCCATCACTTCATGGGAAATAGATGGGGAAACAGTGGGAACAGTGTCAGACTTTATTTTTGGGGGGCTCCAAAATCACTGCAGATGGTGATTGCAGCCATGAAATTAAAAGACGCTTACTCCTTGGAAGGAAAAGTTATGACCAACCTAGATAGCATATTGAAAAGCAGAGACATTACTTTGCCAACAAAGGTCTGTCTAGTCAAGGCTATGGTTTTTCCAGTGGTCATGTATGGATGTGAAAGTTGGACTGTGAAGAAAGCTGAGCGCCGAAGAATTGATGCTTTTGAACTGTGGTGTTGGAGAAGACTCTTGAGAGTCCCTTGGACTGCAAGGAGATCCAACCAGTCCATTCTGAAGGAGATCAGTCCTGCGTGTTCTTTGGAAGGACTGATGCTAAAGCTGAAATTCCAATACTTTGGCCACCTCATGCGAAGAGTTGACTCATTGGAAAAGACTCTGATGCTGGGAGGGATTGGGGGCAGGAGGAGAAGGGGATGACAGAGGATGAGATGGCTGGATGGCATCACCGACTCGATGGACGTGAGTCTGGGTGAACTCTGGGAGTTGGTGATGGACAGGGAGGCCTGGCGTGCTGCGATTCATGGGGTCGCAAAGAGTCGGACACGACTGAGCGACTGAACTGAACTGAAGGGGAAGGATAGTGTTAAGAATCACAAGGTTCTTAAGATTGGTAAGAGGTAAAGGAGAGCAAAGTAGGTGAGAAGAATTATATATTATTGAAGACATAACCATCATAAAGCACAGAGGACCCACCAGGTGCTGTGCACTGGCCAAGGGACTTTACACATATGATAGAATTTTGAATCCACATAAAAGTTTTACCATGTGAGTATTACTATTAATACTTTTCAGATGAGGAAACTGAGGTATAGTGAGATTGCATAACTTGCCTGACATCACACAGTTAGCATGTAATCTGACTGATCCCGAAAGTCGTGTCCTTTCTGCTTTACCACACTTCCTCTTCGTGAGGGGTCAGTCAAGTTTAAGATGACAAGTGTAATGTTTGTATGGCTGTTGAGTCTCTAGACACTGGCTTCTCTGGGTTACTGAGTTTCACAGCTTGGCAGCATGGGGGTGCCTGGAAACATGCCAGCCATGGGAGAAGCCAATATTGCCTGCACAGAAGGAATTTCCTTCACAACCAAGATGGCCAGGTAACCAGTATCCACGGAGGGCCAACCTGGCTCTCTCCCCAGAATTGGCAAGGGCTCCACATCATCTGGCCCTTAACATCTCCCTTGGGACTCCACCTTCACGCTGCACACTTACCCCCAACCCAAGAGGCTCTTTTCTCTTTCAGTAAATTTATGAACTGGCTGCTCAGACCATTCTCCCCCTGGGAGGACAGGAATCCAAATCAGGGATTTAAGTAAACAGCTCCATTTCCCTTCACAATTACATTCTCCTGCTCCCCAAAAGGGGCTCAAACTATTAGAGTAAAGAGTGAGGCTGAATGAATATAAAATAGAATGGTCCATGCAAAGTTTCTATTTGTGGGAGTTATAAGGAAATGTTCATGAGAAGCCCTTTGTCTGGTGTGTAAAATAAATTCTATTCAATGTTGCTAATTGTGAAGCCTCAACAGCATCCCAACTAATATACTAATTAGTAATAACACTTCAATTTATAATAGACTCTAAGAACGTTTTGGAATGAGAATTTTTTGAATCAAATTCTTACTCATTCCTTGTAGAAATGCCCCACAACACTAATTACTTTAATCTTTCCCATCTTCTCACTTTGCACCTCTGTTATTTTTGAAGAAAGTATTCTAGCCATAAATCCCAACTAGACCCTAGACAGTGGTCCCCTGGCCATCCATAAGCTTCAGCACTCACCACCTCCCCTCTGCCTGCAGGGCTGTGCACAGGTTGACCTTGCAGCTATAGACTGTGTATAAACACAACTTCCTACATGCACCTAGGGACTTATGTGTTAAAAGCCCTTATTTTACACAGGGTAATCCTAGTGGCAGTAGCCAAAGAGAGACACGGAGATAAATTTATAAGACAGCTTTGCTCCTTTCTCATAACTCATTGAGCCAAACAAGACTGTAAGTTCAGCAACAACAGAGGATGATTTACAATTTCTACTCTGCATGTTATCATGGCAAGATATATAAGTGACTTTCACAGAACAGATTTAAAAGTTTGCATGGCAGTTATCAGCGTATTAACACGGGTAATTTGCTTCAGAATTTAACGTCATTTAATACATTTAGTACACAGAATTTGGAATTAGTACTGCCTAGGGTTACCATCTTGGGTCTGACACTTGCTATGTGACCTTGGGTGAGCTACTTAACCTCTCAGTAGCTTCATCTATAAAATGGGGCTAATATTAACAACGATCTCATTGCATTGTTAGGATTAAACAAGCTAATGCGTGTCAAGTGCTTCAAACAATGTATGGTACATGGTAAACACTCAATAAAAGTGTGCTGGTATCATTTCCCTTCTCATCATATTCCGTAATAACTGAAATGGTCACAGTCCCATCAGACCAGGGTCCCAGAATGAATTAAACATTGAATTAATTTTAGTACAAATAAGAAAATAATACCTATTGAACTAAAACTTTAAAGCATACTGACATTTACTTATTTAATTCATCATAGTTACAGAACTGGTAAAAAATAAATAAAATTCTTTGAGGGCCAAGCAAAATTCTGAACATTCTTTGCTCTAGAAACATGTATATCTAGAGTGAACAAAGTCTTTCCAAGAAGAAACAAAGGACAAGCATAGAAGAGCTGTGTGGCTTTTAATAGCCCTACTGCTCAGGAGTTCCCTGTGCTTCAGCTCAAAGTTGGGCCCGGCTGGTTGAGAGCTCCAGAGAATGGCCAGGTCCCCTCTGTGTCCTCAGCCTGAGCCTCAGGTCAAAGGTGACTCCATCCTGTGTCTCAGTTTATCTTTTTTAGCAATGTCCTAATACTGAATATGTAAACAGTTCCAAGAAACCCCAGCTGCTGGGAAGTGAAAATTTCATCATTGAAACTGTCAATATCGCCAGGCTTCTTTTCTGGGAATTGTTACATTCAACCTCAGGACAGCTTCATATTGTGCTGATTTGGTTCCAGTTATTTTTATCATCCTAAATTGAGCATGCACTGATGCTCAATTTATTATGCTCTATATCATATATTAGTACATACTAATATATGTACTATTAGTTACTAAATATGCTCAATATCATATATTAGTACATACTAATATATGTACTATTAGTTACTAAAGAACGCATTTGTAAAGTCATACCCTCCTTTGGATATATATTACAAGGAAACACACTTGAAGCTTGCCTCCACAATTCCAAGATTTTGGATAACTGAAAGAACATGGATACTTTTGTTTTAAAAAGTTTTCCCACCTGCTGAAATACATGTAGAACTGACTGTTTAAAAAGGCCATGTGTTGTTCCATAGAAGCTAATTTTTTGTCTTATTTTTTAGAGAAAGGCAAATAAATATACAGTGGATTCTTCTAACAATAAATGATGATGATAATAAAAAAATGGGAAGATACAATGAAAATTTAATCAATAAGTAAAAATTTTAGATAGCTAAATAACAAAACATTGCATGTTGTCCTCAAGATTAAAGGAGAATATGGGAAGCATTCTGAAAACTACAAAGTGTTATATTAGAGCAGAATATTATTAATGAAAATAACAGATTCCACTTGAAAATTGTTATTTGTGATATGCTATGTTATATTATGTTTCTGAAAGCACTGATGAAAAATCTACAATCATTATCCCAAGAACCTTAAACAAGAAGCAGTGTAACCAAGGTCATTAGGGGCTCCATCCACAGTGGAGTTACCTGGGACTGAAGAATTTCACTAGAACACCAGGACAGGAATGCAAAGGAGAAACTGACATCTCTGTTTGTCCACTGGTTGGTGTCCCAGCCTAGAGGGCAGGGAATGTAAAAGTGGAAATTGAGAGAACCTCTGTGGGTTAGAAATCAGGGTGGTCAACTGCTTTTGAAGAGACAAAAGCAAAGTCGACAATGCAGTTCTTAGCTAACCAGAAGTAGGCTCAATGCAAGGAAGACTGTGCCAAAGAAAAAATAGAGCTGTAGATGAATTTTGGTAAATGATTACAAGACCATAAACAGTCAGATGATGGGTTGGGATGAACCTAGATATGACCCTGCTTTGCTCAGTAAGCAGGGTAGTTAAGAAAAAGTGTAAGCTTCTGACTGGGAATAAGAGGTAGGGTATGACTTCCCTGGTGGCTGAGACGGTAAAGCATCTGCCTATAATGCAGGAGACCTGGGTTTGATCCCTGGGTTGGGAAGATCCCCTAGAGAAGGAAATGGCAACCCACTCCAGTACTCTTGCCTGGAAAATTCCGTGGACAGAGGAGCCTGGTAGGCTACAGTTGATGGGGTTGCAAAGAGTCGGACACTTCACTTTCACTGCTAAGAAATGATATAGAGAGAAAACTGTTAATGCCTGAGCAGGGTTAAATTCAGTCATGCTGGAGTCAATGTATCACCTCTGTGCCTATAAATCATCTTTCTGCATCTAGTGCCTCACATGGGCAGAGCAGCTTCTATTGTAAGCCTGTACATTTATCCTGTGGAAATTCAGGAGGAAGGCTTAGGCCTCATGCTGATAGAAGAGAGATTCCTGAACCCCTGATAGGCGGTGGTAAAACAGGATCAAGAGCAGAGCTGAAGAAAGTACTCTTTGGGAGGTGGCTAGAGGCCAGGTGAGTGGTGAACAACTTGCCTGCCAGTTCAGGAGACATAAGAGATCTGGGCTCGATCCCTGGGTGGGGAAGATCCCCTGGAGGAAGGCATGGCAACCCACTCCAGTATTCTTGACTGGAGAATCCCATGGACAGAGAAGCCTGGCGGGCTACAATCCACAGGCTCACATAGAGTCAGACACAGCTGAAGCAACGTAGCATGCATGCACAGAGGCTAGGTTGTGCATAAGACCTGCATATTATGCAGAAGCAAACTGTGTTTGGATGAAAGAAAGAAGCTACAAAAGAAAGAAGAAAGGAAAGAAAACTGACTGCTATTATCTCAAATACTCTAGCTTAAGATAAATGGAGAAAGGTTGCATTTTATTAATAAAATACATACATATCAACTCATTTATAGAGCAGCTCCTTAAAAATCCATCCATCATATGTGGTCCTAAGCCAACAAAC
Organism: Bubalus kerabau; assembly: GCF_029407905.1. Lineage (NCBI taxonomy): Eukaryota > Metazoa > Chordata > Mammalia > Artiodactyla > Bovidae > Bubalus > Bubalus kerabau. The sequence goes on along the minus strand of NC_073629.1, from coordinate 24,916,540 downwards.
TCAATTGGATATTTAAGGAAGATGAAGTATTTTTCAAACTTTATCTTAAGAAATCCAAGACACTGTGGCACCGTCTTAGCAGTCCCTGGCTGTATGTGGAGGGAAGGAGGGGCCAAGCAAGTGGGGCCATAGCTACTTTAGTATTTCTTAAGTCAGAAAAGTTCTTCTCATTTTTAATTGGAGCATAATTGCTTTACAATGTTGTGCTAGTTTTTGACATATGACAACGTGACTCAGTCATAAGTATACATATGTACCCTCCCTCTTGAACCTTCTTCCTACTCTCCTAGGTTGTCACAGAGCACTGGGCTGAGTTCCCTGTGTTATAAGAGCAATTTCCCACTGGCTGTCTATTTCACACATGGTAATGTATATGTTCCAATGCTACTGTCTCAATTTGTCCAACCCTCTGTGTCCTCTGCTCTCTCTGTCTCTATTTCTGCCCTTTAGACAGGTTCATCATTACCATTTTCCCTAGATTCCATATATATTCACTAAGACACAGTATTTTTCTCTTTCTGATTCACATCACTCTGTATAACAGGCTCTAGGTTCATCCACCTCACTAGAACTGACTCTAATTCATTCCTTTTTATGGCCGAGTAATATTCCATTGTACATATGTACCCCAATTTGTTTATCCATTCATTTGTCGATGGGTACCTAGACTGCTTCCATGGCCTAGCTGCTGCAAATAGTAAGTAGTGCTGCAATGAACACTGTGGTACTGTGTCTTTTTGAATTATGGCTTTCTCTGGGTGTAACCCAAGTTGTGGGACTGCTGGGTCATATGGTAGTTTTATCCTTATATTTTTTAAAGAAATCTCCATACTATTCTCCACTGTGGCTGCATCAGTTTACATTTCCACCAACTGTGCCAGACGGTTCCCTTTTCTCCACATCCTCTTCAGCATTTATTGCTTGTACATTTTTTGATGATGTCTGTTCTGACTGGTAGGAGGTAATACCTCATCGTAGTTTTGATTGGCATTTCTCTAATACTGAGCAATGTTGAGCACTGTTTGTGTTTACTGGCCATCTGAATGTCTTCTTTGGAGAAATGTCTGTTTAGGTCTTCTCCCATTTTTGATCGCATTGTTTCTTTTTCTGATATTGAGCTGCATGAGCTGCTTGTAGTAATATATTTTGGAGATTAGTCCTTTGTCAATTGCTTCATTTGCAATTATTTTCACCCATTCTGAGAAAAATGCTCTACTTTTATCTGCTTTATCTAAGAGGGATTCATATAGGATTTTATTTGATAAGAGATCACTGGTCAAGTGGGAAGAGCTCAGGGAAGGCTGGGTGGGAATCCTGGCACTGCCATTTACCAGCTCTCTGATGGGAATATTTCCTAGCCTCTTTAAACCTTAGTTTCCAGTTTTACAAAATGGATAGAATAATATTTACAGGATTTTTGTGAGAAGTAAATAAGATAAAGCTGTATAGTACATAGTAAGAAGGCTTAGCACATAACAAGCCTTAGCTAACTGTTAGTTCCCTCTCTGAAAGATATAAGGATATGCATACATATATGCTTAAATATACAAATAGATGTGTGTGTGTGTGTGTGTGTGTGTGTGTGTACAGATATATATAGAAAGAGACTTCCCAGTTGGCGTTAGTGGTAAAGAACCTGCCTGCCAATGCAGGAGATGTAAGAGATGCAGGTTTGATCCCTTGGTTGAGAAGATCCCCTGGAGGAGGGCATGGCAACCCATTCCAGTACTCTTGCCTGGAGAATCCAATGGACAGAGGAGCCTGATGGGCTACGATCCATAGGGTTGCAAAGAGTTGGACACCACTGAAGCAACTTAGCATGCACGTGCTCTCACACATACACACACATTTGCATAAGCCTCCACAGACAGTTCTGTAACCTGTAGACATGCAATAGATATACTGAGAAAGATTCTGGCAGTCAGCAGCCTCACCCTCTTCAGCATTTCCTGACTGTGGCTGCTAGCATAAATGCTCAGCATTGATTCACACTTTCTCCTCTGTATATTCAGCAGTTATCCTCAGTTTTCATCAGCTACACAAAGAGATTTTTAAAGATTTTTAAATACTATTGTTTTGAATAAGCTAAGTCAGTTCACGTGGAAAATTAACCTAGATAGCATTTTAAACAAATGGACTCGGAACTTCCCTGGTGGTCCAGTGGTTAAGAATCTGCCTGCCAATGCAGGGGATACAGGTTTGATCCTTGGTCCAGAAGGATTCCACATGGTGCAGGGTAACTAAACCCATGCATCCAGAGCCCCGTCCTCTGCATCAAGAGAAGCCACAGGCAGCACAGAGAAGAGGAGCCTCTGCTCACCGCAGCTAGAGAAAAGCCCACGTGTAGTTAATGAAGACCCACCACAGCCAAAAAAAAAAAACCAAATGGACTCATAGACTGAGCTTAAAAGGAACTTTAGAGTGCATCCACGCAACATCCTTATTTAAGAAAAGCACAGAGAGGAGGTAGCCAAATCAAACTGGCACAGTGAGCAGCTAGCACAATTTCCAGAGGGTCGTAGCAGTCCTGACAGCTTTCCAGGCTGATTAGTTCATGTTGCCGGTTAGACAATGGACAAGGCAGAGAAAAGCTAAAGGGAAGAGTCACTGGGGACACTATCCCAATATAATGCCATTAAGATCACAGAAATCTCTAACAACAAATACTAATTGCAAAATTTGGAATGAAATGCTAACAGTCAATTTTACCATCCTAATTCCATAATTAATTAGCTTTGTGACATTAGGCAAGTTACTTAACTAAAGTCTACTTCTGGATGCTTAAAATAAGGTGTTAATACCTATCTTAAAGCCTTGTTATGAAGTATTCTAGAGGATTCTTGTCTAACCTCAGTCTAATGAGAAAAATATCAGACAAACCCAAACTGAGAGACATTCTACAAAATAATTAACCAATTCTCTTCAAAAAGGCCAAGGTCATGAAAAACTGAGGAAGTGCCATAGACTGGGGGAGGCATGACAACTAAATGCAGTATGGGATCCCAGATTTGATCCTAAGCCAGGAGACTAGTGGAAAAATCGGTGAAATCTGCAATTGTCCCATGTTAATTTCTTGGCTTTGGTAAGTATATTATGCAAGATGAAGCTGCTTGGTGAAGCATATACAGGAATGCTCTGTACTAATTTTGCGACTCTATCCCAAATGATTTTTTTTTTAATGCTTTTTAAAAAAGAGCGATTTAAAAAAAAGACTTGTTGTAAGAACTAAACACAAGATCAAAAATCTAATACATTGCCTATTTTTTGGCAGGCATGATTCCTTCATTGAATAACCATAGGTCACATTTAGTGACCATAAACAGTAGAAACAGTATGTTAATCTGGGCCAAGTCCAGGATGGGACAGCCAATAAGAAGTGTGTTGTTCAACAGTGATAAAATGTGGACATTTTATACTTCACCTGAATGATCACAACTATTCTTGCAAAAGTCTACTAACCGTCAATATTTCACTCTTTGCACAATACAATCATAAGTTAGTGCTTAAGTAAGTGTGGATTCTGGGTTTGGTCAAAGATGACAGGCTTAAATTTACCTAATGCCATCAGTGTTTAAACATAAAATGTCAGATCTTCATTCCTCTGACTCCGAAACTACTCTCATCTTGTCAGACTTCAATGGTTTTCTGTCAGATAACACCTGGCAAAATAAACCGCTTTCATATAAATTGTAGACATTCATAATGAGTAAGGCTTGATACACTATTATTTCTGTTTTCTCTCTAGCTTTCATTTTAAACTTGATTCTACATTTAGCCTTGAAGGGCAAAAGCCTCCTCTTGAGATAACTAAAGGTCCCCAATGCCATGGTTATTAACCAAGATTTTGCTTTCATAGGAAATCATTAAAACAACCTACGAATCTCAATACACTGGCAAAGTACTGCCATGGTTCATCCACTTTTGCTTCTCACCTCATGAAGTAACTGTACAGCCAAAACTAATAAGAAGCAAATTGCTATTTCTTACTTGTTGATAGAATCATTCATGTGATAAATATATGTTTCTTTCCATTATATTATAGCCCTGCAAAATAATTTTTGTTTTCTACAAAGGTTATGAGATATCATAAAAGTGTCTAATGCATCTGGTTTAAGAATCCAATTCTTCCTTCACATATTTCTGCATCTGTTCACAAAATCTCTTTGACTTCAAAGGAAGCTTTTCAAGTGAAAAAGAAGATACATACAGGAAAAACGGCCATAAATTTTTCATTTTCTAAAGCTATTTTACTAACTTTTCTAAGGCCATTTTAAATAACAGCACTGTGGGACAAGTACTGTCCCACAAACTCTCCCTCAGAGATCTACAATAGCACAGATGATATAATGGCTATGCATTCATCTGAAGATTTATGTTTTAAGACTTTTTTCTGGGTCTGAGAGTGGTATCTCTTCAATTTAGAACATGTGAAAACTACAGAAAGCTTAAAGAAGAACACTTAAATCACTTTTAATCCATTACTTAGGAAGACCAAAGAGAAAGCAAAAAATTTAAGAACAGTTGTTTCTTTCTAGTCCTTTTTCCTGTACATAGATACTCACATAAATATTTATTTGCAAATATAATATTACAATGACACTGTGAATGTAATTTTGTATCTTTTCTCAATTGGTCTTTCAAAAGACTGCACTAGTCCTTCAAACCATCATTTTTAATGACTGAAAATTATAGGAGGCAGTGGAGGGCTAAATTAGGAATTTGGAATTAGCAAATACAGACTACTATATATAAAACACATAAACAACACGGTCCTACTGTATAGCACAGGGAACTACATCCCATATGCAGCAATAAGCCATAATGGAAAAGAATCTGAAAAAGAATTTTAAAATTTACATGTAGAATTATGTTTTAAGAAGTGCTCATTCCTATATTTAATTTGTATTCTACCAAAAGCTAAATTAAAGGTTTGAGAACACTATTTCGAAGAATCTACATCTTGAAACAATCTAGATTAACAGTTGATTAAGATAACTGTATTCATAAATGCCACTGAAACAATAGTAGAGATTTCAAATTCTATTATTTAGCGTTTATAATGATTTAATGCCCTAAACTTCCTGGGACAAGCATTAGCAGACTGTAGTTTGTTTTTCTTTTCTCTTTGATTCTGTTTCTAATGACATTCACAACTCTTGAGTTTGTTATGAGAGGAAGTTTGGGTCTAAGATTTAGTAACTTTGGATTCACAGGTTTTATTATGCTACTATTACCTAGAAATATAGTATATAACTATAGTAATCAACCAAATCTCCCTGCACCCTCTGCTTGTGGGATCTTAGTTCTCCCACCAGGGATTGAACCCACACCCTCAGCAGTGACACCTCAGAGTCCTAACCACCGGACCGCCAACAATTCCCAGTAATCAACCAATTCTGGCACTACAGAATCATATCTCCAAACTTCAAAGAGAGGGATATTTGCTGTATTTATCTAATTCGCAATCAATTCTTACTTAACTATGCCACCTGCAATTTAAAACAATATTTAGAAAACTGTTCTGATAAATAACTTTCCTGTGTAATATACTCTATTCTTAGAATAATCTCGGAGAAGGCAATGGCACCCCACTCCAGTACTCTTGCCTGGAAAATCCCATGGATGGAGGAGCCTGGTAGGCTGCAGTTCATGGGGTTGCTACGAGTCAGACACGACTGAGCGACTTCACTTTCATTTTTTACTTCCATGCACTGGAGAAGGAAATGGCAACCCACTCCAGTGTTCTTGCCTGGAGAATCCCAGGGATGGGGGAGCCGTCACACAGAGTCGGACACGACTGAAGCGACTTAGCAGCAGCAGCCAGCAGAATGATCTGGTTAGGCCAATATCTATGAACACTTAAGTACAGAAAGTTAAGTAATTATGGGATGATTAGAAAAGCAAGTTGAATTTATATCTGGGTTTTGATAATTAATATCACTGCTTTACTCTGGCTTCGTTATCGTGGAGCCACTCATTTTTCAAAGCGTGAAGTAACAGTCATCAGTCTAACCCTTCCTCCACCCATTTTGCTGAAGAAAGGAAGTCCAGAGAGATAACGTGATTTGTCATGTCACACTTCCTTGGTGGCTCAGATGGTAAAGAATCCGCCTGCAATACGGGAGCCTTGGGTTCAGTTCCTGGGTTGTGAAGATACCCTGGAGGAGAGCATGGCAACCCACTCCAATATTCTTGCCTAGAGAATTCCATGGACAGAGGAGCCTGGTAACAGCAGTGCTACCAAGACAGGACCACACCTTTGGAAAGCTTGCTTAAATTCCTTCATAGAACCTTCTAGATACAGGTCTGCTTCCGGACAATGGGGAGAAATAAAGAGTGGAAGGTACATTGACATTGTTCAAGTATCGCACTGCCAGAGAGAGGATGCCAAGAGGGTGCACCTCCTTAACAGTAATTACTAATGAGGTGTCTTCTCCAATTTCTCCGCCAGGTACCTTGGCTTACTGTTAGGGAAAGGAAAGTAAAAACAGCAACATCAGGACTAGGGCAGTGCCGGATGGACTAGCGCTCTGGTGTCTGACAACGTCACACAGGAAAGAGCTTCCTGGGTTGCCCAGCAACAGTGGAGCTACGGCGCCCAGAGACTAAGGTACTAAGGCCAAGTGGGCAAGCGGCGGCGCGCACCTCCCACCAGGGGCGCGTTACGTCACGCGTATCCTTGCAACGTCCTCACGTTCCGAGTAGGAAGGCAGTCTTAGGTGAATCAACCTTAGGAACGGAAGAGCTCGGTACTCTCCAGAGAAAACGGGGAGGGTGAAGCAAAAGGAGGGAGGAAAGGGGCGAGAAGGACCTAGCGAGATGGGAAACCGGCGGAAGAAGGGCTAGCATTGGTTACCTGGGGAACGGGAGCAGCGTCGGGTCCTTGATGAAGTGCCCGGATGAAGTTCCAGCACTCACGCGCTTTCCGCATTGAGTGCAGCGCCATCTTGAAAAGGGCGGAGCCGTCTTGTCTTGAGTGACATCTGGTTAGAGGAAATCCCAGATTCGCAGCGCGTTTGCTTGCTGCGCATGCGCCCTTGCTCTCGGGGCCGTCCTCTGAGCTGGTGTCTGGGGGAGTCCGGCCTTCGCAGAGCAGATGTGAGTTAGGAACCGGATGTGTCTTGACTTTAGTATATGCCATGGAGACCTAGTATTTGCGCAGGTTTCTCGAAGGACGGGATATTAGTAACAGCGTTTTAAACTGGAAGAAAGTCAAAAAGCCTTTCGGATCCTAACCGTCCTGAGGCAAGCATTTAAGAAGTTTCTCTGGCAGTGGGACCTCCCTAATCCTCTTAGAAGGCAGCAGGTGGTTTTTTGAGGCCAATGTGGCCTCGTTAATGCATTTGATCTGCAAACATTTGCTGAACCCGGCCGTCTGCTAGGTATTGAAAGTGTAAAGACAGATCTTGCCTTCAAGTAGTGTATGGGGTAGCAGATAAATGATGCAGTTTTAGGTGTTAAAGAAGTAAATGCCAACATTGGGAAAGTGGGATGGTAAAAGACTGCGGTGCTTCAGCCTCCCCTAAAGAAGACTTCAGAAGGAAGGAGATACTTGATAGAAGAAAGTGTTTTGAGTTTTAGCTTAAATTATGAGAAGAGTTAACAGGGTACTCCTACCTCTGTTAATGCACCCCAAAATCTGTCAGTAAAAATATTGGGAAAGATTCATTAGAATTCATTTATGTGTTTTGTTATATTTATTCATTAGGGAGAGGTAGGAGATAAATGCAGGAGATAAAAGGATACCGATACACTTAATGGAACTGAAATTAACAAAGTAAGACAAAACTATTCAACTAAAACCATACAGTAAAAATTTCGTAAGAGAGGTACAGAGTACTGGTGAAGTTCAAGCATAATTAATGTAATTCAGAAGTAAGCAGAGAAGGAATCATAGGAATGAGGGCAAAAAGAACAAACAAAAACACTAAGGAAATCAAGTCTCATTCTTCGACAGAACTAATCTGTTTGGTTGTCTCTGTTAAATATGAGGTGCTTGTAGTACTTGAAAATATGGCACCAATTAGATAGATAGGTCTGGACCTCAGGAAAGAGGTCTGAGCTACAAAACAGATGGTAATTGAATCCAAGAAAACCTTTGAGACTAGGAGGTAGAGTTTGTGGAATAAAAGTAGTCAGATGATAGAAATTGAAGGGAGTTGCCAAAATATGTTTAAAAGTCCCCCAAATGTGATATTACTGAAACCCAGGAAAGAGACCTTGCCAGCAGAAGTGATGATTGAACTTTATAAAGATGTAAACTTATAAACATGCAGTTTTATAAATGCCTTGATGTTTTATACTCATGTGTACAGTAAAGCATTAACATTATAAAACACAGTTTTTTTTTTAACTGGTATATTATTAATTAGATTTAATGACCCTAGGAATTAGTAAAATTAAACTTCTAACATGCTCAGCCCTCTGGATTATAAGATAATGCCTAACAGTTGAAGAGGAGGGTTTTGGCAGAAAGCTGTCACAGGACCTGCCCACTCTACTTCCTCAAACAGTTAAGTTTAGTCTTTTATCTCTGGAGACTCAACATGACTGATGATATTTTCATGGGACATATTTCCAAGACGTACTTCCATTGAAGAAGGTCTGTCAGGACAGCAGCAGTGTAATCACTTCAGTATATATTTTTTAAAAGTAAGTTCTTTTCTTAAGGACCTACTGTATAGCACAGGGTGCTGAATCTTTTGTAATAACTACAAGGGAAAAAAAATCTTCTAAAAAATGTGTGTGTGTGTGTGTGTGTGTGTATAGGGGCTTCCCAGGTAGCTCAGATGGTAAAGAATCTGCCTGCAATGCAGGAGACCTGGCTTCAATCCCTGAGTTAGGAAGATCCCTTGGAGAAGGGAATGGCAACCCACTCCAGTTATTCTTGCCTGGAGAATTCCATGGACAGAGAAGCCTGGCAAACTACAGTCCATGGGGTTGCAATGAGTCAGACACAACTGAGCAACTAGTATACATATATATATATATCATATATGTATGTGCATAGAATATATACACACATATATATATATCCCAACCATTTTGCTGTACTCCTGAAATTAACATTATAAATCAACTATACCTCAAAAAAAAAAAAAAAAAAAAGTTCTTTTCAAACACAGAATAAATCGTGTTACCCACCAGAGTGGTGACCTGGTAACTCAGGTCACTCAACCAGCATGGTGATTCCTTTTGTATTTCTTAAATTTCCTTAGCATCTAGTATGTAATACCTTGCACAGAGTAGGCACACCTTTTAAATATAAATTTTAGTTTGACAAAGGAGACAAGCAAATAATTGATAGGTTGATATACTTTTAGACAGAAGGGACGACTGACAGCAGAAAAGACACTATTGAAAGCAAGCTAATTTTGTTTGCTTTTACACTTTTTCACAATGGCATTCTGAAACCTTTTGGTGTTGGTGAAAGTGTCACCAGAAAGCTCACCATCTTCTGCTCTTCTAAGAAGTGCTGTATATTCAGCATATTTTAATAAGTATTTTAAACCTTAATCCTGAATCTTCAGGGAAGGATTTGTTATTCAGTGTCTCTTTTAAAGAAAAATTTGTAACTTTTGGAAAAGTTTCTCTGTAAAATGGTTAACATTTTAAAGGTTTGTATAAGGCAGGGTTAGTTTGATTACATGGGAAGTTCTCTTACAGAGTATTGCATTGTTCAACAGTGTTTTTTAAATGAGGTGCCACTATATTTATTGGCATTATTTTACCATGGTTATCGTTTGGTAAGCCAAAGGGCTTTAGTAAAATGAGATATAAATGTATTAAAAGCAGACTTCAGATATACTTACAATTAAAACCTTTTATTGTCTAACAGTTGTAGTGTGCACTGTACGTCTACATATGTTCATGCTTACACTTTTGAGTGCTTGTTTAAAATTTGATTTCTCATCAACACTTTTATAGTAAGTTCTGGTAATTTTGCTCTTTCCTTAACATTCCCCGCAAATCCCATCTTGCTTGAAACAATAGATTAAAACCAGACTGGCGGTTGGGGAAGGCTTTCTATTGCAACCATGTGTGTCAGAAGAAAGGATTAGGTTTCCTTGTCCAAGAACATCAAGGGGAAACCTCCACCTCTGTAGACACACCTCTATTCCTCAGTAATGGAGAGTTTATATCTTGTTAGATTTAAATGGGATAAGGAAAGAGTTTAAGTCCAGTCTTAGCTCTTGTAGTGTAATAAGCCCTCAAGTCTCAAAGTATCCAATTTTGTTTTCTCTAATTTAATTCTAAGTGTCAGGTTGGTATTAGATGCTGATCAAGGTAATGGAGAGTTACCCTACACATTTATTCACTTAAAGAAGAATTTTGCAGAATGCAAAGACTAGATGGCATCTATGTTCAAAACTTACTTGAAGCGCAGTCCATTCACCTCTGACCTTTCATTTATATGGAATATGTTTTTCAAATACAAAGGGAGAGATTGCACAATGAAGGCAAACCTTTTTCTTCGTAATCTGGAGAGACAACCACAGTTCTCTGGCCATACCATCTTTTGCTGGACTCATTTTATTATGATCTAAATCGAATTGAGGCAGAGTCTGCCTTAGAGTGAGATAGCTTCCAAGAGTCACTAAAATACGTGGGAAATAATAACAGTGATTTGGACAATGTTCTTTTATACTTTTGGTTTAATTCTAGTTCTATACCTCATTTTATATCTAATGAAACTGGTCCGGAGATACTCAGTATCTTGCTGAAAATCACACAACAGATAAGAGCAGAAATAGGAAGAATTTGTTCTCCAGTTGAGTGCTCTAGTTTAAGTGACACCACTGTGAAGCTAAAGGAGCTAAGACTGATGCTGGTCCAAGCAGGGGATAGTTTTACCTAAGGGCACATCCTTGTCATACTTCAAACTCATAGTAAATAAATGGCTGAATCTTAGAGGGTTGATGGGCTCATCTTTCCTTCCCTAACATTCAAAGATGCTGTTTTTCCCTAGTAGTTTTTTGGGGGAAGTGCAAGTTGTAGCATCTTCTTTGAGTGAAGGTAGTAATTAGGAGGCTTATCTGGTCTTTAGGAAAGCTAGGGTTTTAAGGGTGCAGTACTATCACTTTTTTCCTGGAAGATGTCATCTAGTAAAAATCAAGGGAGAGGCTAGGTGATGTGGATTGGAAAGTAGAATTTTTCTCAAAGTATCTTTTTCTTAAGTTTAAGGATCAAGGTCATAGTCTTTTTCAGATGCAACTTCTTACCTTAAGGACTCTTTCTTAGTGCACAACAATGAAGACATTTTGAGCAGGGTTGGGAGAAGGTGGTAAGGATAGGAAAGCCAGAGCAGACATAAGTGATTAATTTATTGATCTTTGGACAACTGACTGCATTACCTGTAGAATTCTTTGTGTGCAATACTGGAAGACTCTTTATATGAGGGTGTTACAGGCCCTGGGATTCCTGTTCATTTTCTATATTTTCTCTCCATATTCTTTTTCAAACTGCCTTTTCAATATTAGAATACAGATTTTCAGAGAAGATAGAGAATTGCTTCCTTAATTTCCTTAATTAAGTGGGTTGAGAATGGTGAGAATAATTTTGGAGAAATGTAAGATTTTTTTCAATGTTTCCCACCCCTACTGTTTACCCACAATTGTAGGACATACGTTCCTTGCAGGAAATGGAGCTTAGAAATGAGCAAATTAAAGTTTTGAAGGAACATCTTACTTTGCTGTCTGTTTTTGCATGTCATATCTTTTCCAAGTGGTGTGGCCCCAAAGACAAGCTCTATATGTAATATGTACAGTCATTCTTCCTTTAAATCGCCACACTTTGCTCTTAGCTACTTCATCACTAGGGTGAATAGGCTTCCTTCTTCTAAATTTATGTTTTACAAAAAGAACTATAGCAAGGCCCCCAAAAGCTTCCTGGAGTGTCTTTAGATAGGTTCTTTTCTATTTTGTCTGTGTAATCAAACTACATCATATTCCTTCCCACACTGTACCTATCTGGTGTGATTCCAGGATCCTAGCTGTGAGCACAGAAAGTTAGACATAACTCTTAGGTTTTGGTCTTTCTAAAAACAACCTCAAAAGATACCCGAATTTCTCTAAAAATCAGCTATTTTTTTTTTTTTCACTTTTTGTCCTTAGTAAGTAGAACTGAGCATGAATTTGGAGAAAATTTGCATGGCAGTTCCATTACTGATCTCAGTGAACCATTTAATCATCATGTGCCTCTTTTTCCTTAAGTAAAATGAATAAAAAAAATAGGAGAGCTAAATGACCCACATTGTAACTCTTGGAATTCTAGGAACTGGTTTCTGTCAGAGAATCTAATTGTCCCAGATCAGATACAGTCAGGATCTGCATTTCAGAGCATATGCCCTGACCCATATCCATGGATGATACTGAGATACAGATATTGAGAACAGGCCTCAAAACTTTTTCAGGACTGTGCCCCAGGCAGCTACTCTCACCCAAATAAAATTGGGCCTACTTGTCATCCTGGTTTGGGAGGGTTATCTTTATGAAAAACAGAATATGAAACTTTTCACACCCAACTGTGAACATGAAGTAGCTTTGCAAAGATCTCTTTTCAGAGGGTAGGCAGGCAGAGTATCTTGATCTGTGACTTTAGGTAGCAGTTCACTTAGCTCCCAACTACATTGCTTTTTGATATTGATCAGAACTATATTTATGTCAGTGATTTATAGGACAGCTGCTAATCCAAGAGTTTTAGGAGAGGGTTACCTAGCAGGTGCTGTTATCTTTAGGAGAGGGATGTAGCCACTGTACACCCACAGCTTGGCAGGCGTGAGGAATGAGAATAGCCTTGCCTGTCTCTCCTCCCACATTCTTATCTTCTGATCTGTTGGTTTCTGTCATTCTTCGAACTCCAAGGCAAAAGGACACGAAGGTACCTACTCCCCAAGAAGCACAGAACATGTTGCAGAATGGTACAATATAGATCTGGAAGGCCAAATTAAATGCTCAATACAGAACAATCCATTTATAGAACTAGAAATATAACTTTAAAAAGTGAAAAAAAATCCCAGTCTTCTTAGGATAACATTTAATTGGGCATTAAACTTGAGGGAAAACCATGTTTTCATCTCTAATACCTGGGACATCAGAGAGGGTTCCATAAATATTGGCAGATTAATTAAATGAATAAATGAACACTTGTGAGAAGGAGGAGGGGGAGTGTCCAGTGGGGTAGTTTAAAGAGACAGTGCAGGGAATTGGGGGAAAAAATGTAAAGCCTAAAATAAGTCCTGGAAGCATTTTTTAAGTCTCTAATATATACTTTCTTTTTTGTGGTTCACTTTTTCCACTAAAAGGCAGAATGCATAAAATATTCTGATTAGTTGAGGCTTATTACTCAGATTCCAACTAATGTTTTATATATAAATCTCAATTACTTCTTTTCCTCCATTCTGCTTCTCTTTCTGTTTGGTCAGATCCCCGTGGGATGGAGTAACATTCCTGCGGTGGGTAAAATAATTTCTATGGAAATTATTCAGAATGCAATTTCAGTAAACACTATGTGAAGATATGATTTATTTCTGGATTCAGCTCTTGTGCTTGCATCATCTCCCTATTTATCATCAAGTTCTCTGTTTGCCAGCATCTCTTTTTAAGGATTTGTTCATATCAGTTTTGCATCTTAGAGGATAAACTTCGATCAGGAGGGTGGGAAGCAATGGGAAGCAAGAGAGGAGAGACTGTATGAGAAGAGACTGTTCCAGGAAGTGATGAGAGTACTGAATGGATTTTATTACCAGTCCCAACTCTGCCATAACTAGCATAGTGACATTAGAAAGTCCTTAACCTCTCAGCTTGCTTTTTATTTGAAAAATGGGAGTGGTTGAACCAGATCGTGTTCAAAACTCCTTCCAGCCCTTAACTATATAAGCTTATACTCATGCAGGTGTTACATGTTCAACCCAGAGGTCTCCTGCTAAGTCACTTCAGTCGTGTCCAACTCTGTGTGACCCCATAGACAGCAGCCCACCAGGCTTCCCCGTCCCTGGGATTCTCCAGGCAAGAACACTGGAGTGGGTTGCCATTTCCTTCTCCAGTGCATGAAAGTGAAAAGTGAATGTGAAGTCGCTCAGTCGTGTCCGACTCTTCACGACCCCATGGACTGCCGCCTACCGGGCTCCTCCGCCCATGGGATTTTCCAGGCAAGAGTACTGGAGTGGGGTGCCATTGCCTTCTCTGCAGAGGTCTCCTAGTGCTTTGCAAATACATCTACAGGCCAGTAGGCTGAACTGTCTTCCCATTTTGACAGATAGTCCCACTGGGACGTCAGTGACTCTATAATCATTTCATTGTAAGTCTATGAAAGATCTAGGAACTGTGTCTTGAGTACTGTGTTGGAGGCATCGAACCAAGTTGTGACTAACTTGAAGAGAGTGTTGGCAGTGAGAACATCATTAGATAATAAATTAAAAACAAAGTCTTCTAATATTTTCTAACAAATATTTTCTAATATTTTTGCCTAATATCTTCTAACAAACCAGTCTTCTAATATTATCACATGCACTGGGTTAGGGGGAAGTAGTGTTTGGGAGCTGGTGCCAGGGAGAGAGCCTGGAGGCAGAGTAAGAACTGGAGGAGATAGGAGAACCATTTAGCTGTAAAGTTGTTTGACAAATGCACTATTACTTTTATTGATTCATACTATTCATGCCTTCAAAAATCATTTAATATGTGCCTGCTGCATACATGCTCCATAAAACTAAAGTACTAAGAATATAATCTTTCTATCCCTACAAGTACCATGTGATACTTCTTGTATTTTATCATATGTATCACCTCCTTTGTTTGGCTCTAGTTTTCTGGTTCCCACTCTGAAACCTCAGAAACAAAAGGACTTGGAAAGCCAGCATTCTTTCTTGCCTCTCTCCCATCCTTCCTTCCTACTTCCTTGTCATACTTGTTGACCACCTACTGTTAACCTGAGACTGTCTGAAACGCTGGGGATCTGCAGAGTATCAGGACATGGATTCCACCATGGAGAAGCTGAGTATTACAGGGAAGACTACTTATAAACTTGTTAAAATACAATAGCATAGGCACCATTCTCAGATACCACAATTTCTAAAATATTAGCAACCAGATCACTAAATATGAGTCCCCAAAGCCCTTGACAGAACAAAGATGCACTTCTTGGGACATCTCTCCTGGTCGACACGCACAGCTCTTATGCCAGCCCCACCTACACTGATCAATTCTATTATCACTGTAGTCGGGAGATGGTGAAGGACAGGGAAGGCTAGGGTGCTGCAGTTCATGGGGTGGTAAAGAGTCAGACACGACTGAGTAGTGTAGCTGTAATAGACTGACAACTACAAACATCTAAATAAACACAAAATCCACATGCCTAAGGCACAGAAGATCTGTGGGTTCTCCTCAGAGACTAACACTCCATTAGAGCTTATTTTATTACTGCTTATTTTATTCCTGTTGTCTTAGAACCACTTGGGAATCAAGGAGGGAAGGTAAAGAAAGGGTTCTCTAGCTCTGATCTTTACTGTGTCAGGAAGATCCTGCCCCAATCCTGTTGCAGCTCCACTTGTTAAATAATAAGGCCCCTTTTCCTAGAACACTCAACCTAGGTCTCAGAGATTCTTAGACCCTTAAAGTTGTCTGACAGTTAATGCCAGGAGACAGTGGGGTGAAATTTGACAACATGATGCTAAAACACATTCTTCAGGGTTTGACATTCTGTTACTTATTCATCTATCAAAAACTTACTGGGTGTCTAGCCTATGCCAGCCACCATGCTAAGCCGTAAGTACACAAAAATGAATAAGATAGTGTCGATGCTCTTCCAGTTCATAGTTTAATGAAGGGAACTGCAAACACAAACAACTTCAGGGAAAATATCTTCGCATCAAGAAGATCTTTAAATTTTCTTTAGGGACAGTCCTGGGTCCACTACCTACTATTTGTTATGACCTTGGACAGGCAGCCTCAGGGTATTTACCCCACTCTCTTCACCCAAAGATAATGAGTTCCTGAGTGCCCTTACAGCTCTGAGATGAGTGCTGAGCTGGCTCATGAAGGAGGAACTAAGTGGAACTTCAAATTGGAAAGAGGAGCTGGATGCCTTTAGGAGGGATAACCACGTGATGGAAGCATGGATATGCAAATGAAGGACAGGGAAGGTGTCCTTCATGTAAAGGTGAACAGAGGAGTGAAGATAGGAGAATAAGGTACTAACATGTCTCCCTGCATCCATTCTTGTCCTCTTCAGTTTATTCTCAACCAGCAGCCAGAGTAAGCCTTTAAAATTGTGTTCAATCATGGCCACTCTGTTCAAAACCCTCCAGTAGCTTCTCATGTCATTTGGAAAGAACCCAAGGCTCTGCCAAGACCTATAAGGCCCCCATGGTCCACTTTCTTCTTCCCAGCCTCCCTTTCTGGCCTCTGGGCCCATTGCCTTCCTTTCACCTGGCTCTACCCTGGACACACTGGTCTCCTCAACAGGCCTCAGTGTGTATCACCATCTAACATATTCTAGTTTACTTTCTCATTCTTTAGAATGCAAGCATCATAAGAGCTGGGACTTTTGTCTGTTTTATTCTATATCTAAAATTTAGAAAGTGTGTGGCTAGCAACACACTTATTAGATGAATTTCTCTATTTATGGATTAAGAAATTAAGATCAAAAGAGGGAAAGTGTGTGAGGTCAGAGTGCTCCTTAAAAGGAGAGGCTGGACACAGTAAGACTTAAATCTTCTGTCTCTCTGCCCCCTAAGCTCTATGCTAGACAGAATAATAGACTCCAGAGACGTCTACACCCTAAAGCCAAGAAAAGTGGCAAAAGGGCCTTTACAGATGTGATGAAATTAAGGATCTTGAGATGGGGAGATGATCCTTTGGATTGTTGGCTTAACATCTGACATTCCTTCCCTCAGGTTCTTCCACTCTATTAGATTTATTTATTCACTCAACCGACATTTACTATATATATATATATATATATATATATATATATATATATAAATCTATTTTAGCAAAAGAAAAAAGAAGGATATGAAAAGGGAATTTTTAGATCTCTATGTAATTTTTTTTTTTTTTTGAGCTGTGGGATTAAGTATGTGTGTTTGTTCTGCTTCAATTTGTGGATTTCTAGTGTTTTTTAACTTAAAAGATTGTTGTTTTTGTTGTTTAGTCATATCCAACTCTTTTGCGACCCCCCATGGACTGTAGCCATCAGGCTCCTCTGTTCATGAGACTGCCGGGCAAGAATACTGGAGTGGGTTGCCATTTCCTTCTCCAGGGAATCTTCCCGATCCAGTAATTGAACCCACATCTCCTGCACTGACAGGCAGATTCTTTACCACTGAGCTACCAGGGAAGCCCATAAAAATAATTAATTTTCTGAGAGGTACTCTGAGCCACATACTATGGTAGATCCTAGAGATAAAAGAAAATTCTTTAACTACATACACTTAGAGCTTTCTAGGGGTAACAAATGAACAGAGAATCAGATTGTCCCTCCTCAAGCAAGTGTCACCAGGGAGGAAAGCAAGCTTTTGGTGGAGGCCCAGAGGGGGAAATCTAACCCTGCCTGGAGGACAGCACTGGGATGGAGGGGTAGCTATTGGAGAATCCCAAAAGTAATATCTCAATTCAGTGGTCTGATCCTTATCAAGTTTGCCTGTCCCTGGCCTCGGGTGTTTTGCTAACCAGAGTCAGCTGTTTTGTGGGTGCCTTCTCCCCGCTGTCTGACTGTCCCTCCTTGGTCCCTCCACTCCCTGCCTCCCATTCCCTGGCACGACACAGACATTTTCAGGCCCTATTCCCGGGAATTTATTTACAGCCAGCACCCTGTGCGGCTCAAAAGGAACTACAGCTCATGATGAGATATGGGAGGGATTTGGGAAAAAAACATGATGAACGTGGACAAAGTCAAGGAGGAAATATGCATGTTTTCATTTGCTTTCACCAAACAGGATGCTTTCATACCATTTCCCATAATCCAAGCAGTATGTTTCTCCTTAACATACTGTGAAGATGTGGTGACCATCTATTTTAAAGCCCCATGAGACATGTTTTCCTCCCAAAGGTGGGGTTAGCATGCCAGTTGGTGCTCCCTTCAGTGCCCTATGCTCCCATATCTTAGAGGGTCACTCACACTCTGTCTCAACACAATGACTGTCTGTGTTCTCTGTGGACTCCCAAGATCTTTCTAGAGCAGCCACCGGTTTTCCTGAGGTTGTATGGCACAGGCCCTGCATGCAGGCAATGCTCAGTAAACGATTGCTTAGTTGCATTAAATACTATAAAACAATGTAGATGCTAATTTGGGCAAATTTTGAAACATCTGAAGTCAAATTCTCATTTTGGATGGCTGACAAATCACTTTCAATTTTAATTTATTATTTTTGTGTGCTCAGTTATGTCCAATTCTTCAAGACCTCATGGACTGTTAGCCTACCAGGCTCCTCTGTCCATGGAACTCTCCAGGCAAGAATACTAGAGTAGGTTGCCATTTCCTTCTCCAGGGGATCTTTATCACCCAGGGATCGAACCTGTGTCTTGCACCTCCTGCATGGGCAGGTGGATTCTTTACCACCATGCTATCTGGGAAGCCCTTTTTATTTCTAAGGAAACATAAAAATATTCAGCTAATTCTCAAGTTAATATGGACTGATGAAATTTTCAGCCTGATTTGAGAGATTGAGGAGGAAAGGTAGGTTGTACACGTGATAGAAAATTATATTTTAATTGCCCTCTAATTTGTGGTTGTATGTAAAGAAGGAACACAGGATATATGAGGGGAAAATGCTTTGAGAACTCTCAAGTGGGCTGCAGACTTTGGTTTATGTTTCACACAACTGAAACAAACTGCCTCTGTGCACTCATTCCCTTGCAGACTGAAGCAGACATCAGTGTTTGGATGGGATACAGGAATGGGGAGGAATGGATACTTTCTGCACAGAGAATTCAATTGTTCTGGGCTTAGCCAGAATGCAGATGGTTTTCCATTGCTGGAATTGGTGGGGGAAGCGCTTAGGCTGTGCTTTCACTGAATTGGCAATGCAGGCTTTTAAGAAATCTTTGAACAATAACACTGTTCAGGTACCTACTTGGAAAGGTCAACTGCTTGATTCATTTTTTTAAAATTCCAATCAAACAAGTGACGGTGACATGTCTTGGTGCCATTTCATACCATCCCTGACTTCTCAGAAGCAGTTGGCGCCAGTTGTCTTCCCTGGCAGGGATTGCTAGTCCTGGCTTTGCAACAGTCCAGAGAGACTGCAGTTCTCCAGGGGAATTGCAAAATACTTTTAAATATTCTAGAAGTGAAATTAAATATTCATTCTATTTTAATTTACATATGCCATCCAGTACTTTTAGAAGATGTTAATACTGTGGAATGACATGGCCAGCCAGTGTATGTTTCAATTCTGACATACAGCTGTGAGTCCTCAGAATAAGATGCTGATAGTCCTATGGTACAGCATTGATTTTCACCTTGGCCAACTGTGAGGTTTAGCCAATATTTATCTTTCTGTGGGGCTGTAAAAAAAATTTTGTAGGTTCAAGATGGTCAGATCTATTTCATAAAGTCTTATTCTAATGAGTTCTAGCAGTTCTTAATCTTTCTCAAATAAATACTGGTCAGATATTTTCCAATAACAAAATAAGCATCCACATTTTACAGCTGTAATGTAATTTTAGTATGAGAAAACTATTTCCTGGTCTCCAAGATCTAGTTAGTAAACATTTAACAAATAATTAGGAGTCTTAGAATCATGGTTGGGGAAGCAGATGTTCTGTGTATCTCCATCCCAAGCTCTCCACCTCAAATTTCTTGCTCTCTTTATTTAAGCATATCTTGGTGTGTTGCCTGGGAGTTTAGACGTGTTATTATAACACAGAAAAGAATTATGTAAGACAAAACCCAACTTGCTTTTCTTTCCCCTTCCACTCCTACTATATCTTAGACAAAACTCAACCATTTTCTAACATTATGTAGAATGGCTACTGAAAAGGAAGGTTGTAGAAAAAAAAAGCTTTCAGGGAAAAATGAGAAACAAATGCATTATGATTTACTTAACTTGGGACTGTGAGTAAGAGGCATGCCCAAGAACATGGAAATGGCTTCTTGGAAATATCTGGGGTTTTTTTCAGTTTTAAAAGGTAAACAAAAATAATTCAAATTGTAAGAAAAATACAAAACAAGAGCAAAAAGTTCTCTTTTCCAATATCCTGTCTGAGATCCTGAATCCTGCTGCCCAAAGAAGTATTAGCCATTTGTCATGCATCCTTCTGAAAATATTCTATGCAAAGGATAAAGATGTCACAACACCCACGTGTTTTCTTTCCCTGCAAGCTCCACAACTTCATCTTTTCCCTTATTGTGTCGCAAGCATCTTAACATATCAGTAAACACTTATAACTCAGTTTTAACGAAAACGATATGCTTCATAGTTTTCCTTTGAATGAGAGTTATCTTTATTTGTTTATACAATCTCTTTTTGGTAGACATTTGGATTGCTTTTAGATTGTTACTATTGCAAACAGTGATTCAGTGAACACCTTTATAAATGCATGTTTGTACATATAAAAAATAAATCTAATATCTACAAGGTGAATTTCAAAAACTAAAATGACTAATTCTGAAATTATGTGTATTTGCATCTTGAAAACTATCTCATTTGTCTCCAAAGATGGTAACCTAGGTGTACATCCAGCAACAGGGCATGAAAGTATGTTTCCCGCCTGCTCTCATCACTAGAAATTTGTTTTTATAAATAACAACATATAAACACTCTCATGGGTTACACCTTTTGCTTTCATACATGTCTGTACTATATTTGATACAGTGACAATGTTTTCTTTTGTAATTAAAAAAAGATTAAAGTTTCCAAATACTTGTTTGTAACCATTTGGGGATAAGATTTCACTTGTAAAGCCCAGAGTATGAGACCATTCTCAAAAGAAGACATTTGGGAGGGAGAAGTCGGAGGCAGAATTTTGTCTAATACAGGTAGGCTGAAGGAGGGGAAAGGAATACACCTTATAGGCTACTCACCTGTGAGAACTGGAGGAGATAACCTGTGGTACCCAGATGCAGGAGCCCAGAGATAGCTGTAAATCTCTTGCAGTGTTGCTCTTTTCCCATGAGGTCGTTATCCATAGAATAGGGCTTACTGTAAAATTTTTTACAAGCTACAAGTAAAATGCAAAGGACAAGCTTAAGGACAGTACAATCTATGTTTCTTATTTTAAGTTCTTTGGGAATAAAGTCTGCTCAGTTCCTTTTCCCTCACATAGACTGGAAAACTTGGATCTATCCCCAGCTTTATACATTTTCTTTAGTTGAGAAAACCCACATGTCCTACTCTTAGAATCACTACTGTAGTAGAAGAGGTTTTTTTTTCAGGGCAAGAATTCTTTGTAAAACAATATCCAAATTCAGGATAAAACGTCTGTGTCATAACAGTTTAAAGTCCAATCTGGTCTGCTACAAAAGATGTTTCTACAATGTCAGGTATCTCATATGCATTTGGTAAATAAGAAAATAACTTGGGATTAGTGGAACTGAAACTTGACTTTCCTAGATAAGGAGAGCTAGAGTAGCTGGAAGAAAATTGTAACCTTCAGTATGAAAGGAACAAACTTTAGTGTGGCTACGGCTAAGCAATAGTTCTTTCAGCTGTACTTTAAGAAATTTAAAAATAAGTGCTTGATTGCTGGTGGTAGCACAAATTGTATAAACTGATGAAGTGGAATTTAACAGTACCTAGCATTGATTTCCACAATTTATTGTCGTCCACACAGTCAAAGGCTTTGGCATAGTCAATAAAGCAGAAATAGATGTTTTTCTGGAACTCTCTTGCTTTTTCCATGATCCAGCGGATGTTGGCAATTTGATCTCTGGTTCCTCTGCCTTTTCTGAAAACAGCTTGAACATCTGGAAGTTCACGGTTCACGTATTGCTGAAGCCTGGCTTGGAGAATTTTGAGCATTACTTTACTAGCGTGTGAGATGAGTGCAATTGTGCGGTAGTTTGAGCATTCTTTGGCATTGCCTTTCTTTGGGATTGAAATGAAAACTGACCTTTTCCAGACCTGTGGCCACTGCTGAGTTTTCCAAATTGGCTGGCGTATTGAGTGCAGCACTTTCACAGCATCATCTTTCAGGATTTGAAATAGGTCAACTGGAATTCCATCACCTCCACCAGCTTTGTTCGTAGTGATGCTTTCTAAGGCCCACTTGACTTCACATTCTAGGATGTCTGGCTCTAGGTGAGTGATTGTACCATCATGATTATCTTGGTCATGAAGCTCTTTTTTGTACAGTTCTTCTGTGTATTCTTGCAACCTCTTTTTAACATTTTCTGCTTCTGTTAGGTCCATACCATTTCTGTCCTTTATTGAGCCCATCTTTGCATGAAATGTTCCCTTGGTATCTCTAATTTTCTTGAAGAGATCTCTAGTCTTTCCCATTCTGTTGTTTCCTCTATTTCTTTGCATTGATCGCTGAGGAAGGCTTTCTTATCTCTTCTTGCTAAACTGTGGAAAATTCTTAAAGAGATGGGAATACCAGACCACCTGACCTGCCTCTTGAGAAACCTATATGCAGGTCAGGAAGCAACAGGTAGAACTGGACATGGAACAACAGACTGGTTCCAAATAGGAAAAGGAGTATGTCAAGGCTGTATATTGTCACCCTGCTTATTTAACTTCTATGCAGAGTATGTCACGAGAAACGCTGGACTGGAAGAAGCACAAGCTGGAATCAAGATTGCCAGAAGAAATATCAATAACCTCAGATATGTAGATAACACCACTTATGGCAGAAAGTGAAGAGGAACTAAAAAGCCTCTTGATGAAGGCGAAAGAGGAGAGTGACAAAGTTGTCTTAAAGCTCAACATTCAGAAAATGAAGATCATGGCATCCGGTCCCATCACTTCATGTGAAATAGATGGGGAAACAGTGGAAACAGTGTCAGACTTTATTTTTTTGGGCTCCAAAATCACTACAGATGGTGATTGCAGCCATGAAATTAAAAGACACTCCTTGGAAGGAAAGTTATGACCAACCTAGATAGCATATTCAAAAGCAGAGACATTACTTTGCCAACGAAGGTCTGTCTAGTCAAGGCTATGGTTTTTCCAGTGGTTATGTATGGATGTGAAAGTTGGACTATAAAGAAAGCTGAGCAAAGAAGAATTGATGCTTTTAAACTGTGGTGTTGGAGAAGACTCTTGAGAGTCCCTTGGACTGCAAGGAGATCCAACAAGTCCATTCTGAAGGAGATCAGCCCTGGGATTTCTTTGGAAGGAATGATGCTAAAGCTGAAACTCCAGTACTTTGGCCACTTCATGGGAAGAGTTGACTCATTAGAAAAGACTCTGATGCTGGGAGGGATTGGGGGCAGGAGGAGAAGGGGATGACAGAGGATGAGATGGCTGGATGGCATCACTGACTCGATGGACTTGAGTCTGAGTGAACTCCGGGAGTTGGTGATGGACAGAGAGGCCTGGCGTGCTGCAATTCATGGGGTCGCAAAGAGTCGGACACGACTGAGCGACTGAACTGAACTGACTGAGCATTGATTTGGGGCCGGAAACTGTCCCCTTCCGGATTCATATATTTGAATTCTTACCCCCAGTACTTCAGAATTTGACTGTGTTTGCAAATAAGATCTTTTAAGAAATAATTAAGGCAAATGAGGTTAGGTTATATAGGTGCTACCTGGGCTTCCCAGGTGGTTCAGTGGTAAAGAATCCGCCTGCAATGCAAGAGACACAGGAGACATGGGTTTGATCCCTGGATTGGGAAGATCCCCTGGAGAAGGAAATGGCAACCACTCCAGCATTCTTGCCTGGAGAATCCTATGGAGAGAGGAGCCTGGTGGGCTACAGTCCCTGGGATCACAGAGAGTTGGACACAATTTAGCAACTGAACAACAAGGTAGACCCTAATCCAGTACAACTGCTATCCATGTAAGGAGATCCTAGGACACAGACAACAGACAGAAAGAGGAAAGACCATGTGAGCACACAGCAAGAAGGTGGCCATCTGCAAGCCAAGGAGAGGCCTCAGAAGAAATCAAACTCACCAACACCTCAAGCTTGGATTTCCAGCCCCCACAACTGTGAAAAAATTAATTTCTGTTGTTTAAGCTACCTGCTACTGCTAAGTCACTTCAGTTGTGTCCGACTCTGTGTGACCCCATAGACGGCAGCCAAGCAGGCTCCCCTGTCCTTGGGATTCTCCAGGCAAGAACACTGGAGTGGGTTGCCATTTCCTTCTCCAATGCATGAAAGTGAAAAGTGAAAGTAAAGTCGCTCAATCATGTCTGACTCTTAGCGATCCCATGGACTACAGCCTACCAGGCTCCTCCATCCATGGGATTTTCCAGGCAAGAGTACTGGAGTGGGATGCCATTGCCTTCTCCATTAAGCTACCTAGTCAGTAGTATTTTTTTATGGCAACCCTAGCTGACTAATACACTCTTGGATATATACATATATACTCAGTATATTTCTGCCACAAAAAATGAAACAATGTATAATTAAAATTGTTCATTGTGATAATATTTGTGATAGCAAAAAAGCAGAAAAATCATAATTTCCTTCCACAAGAGATTGGTAAGCTATGGTATATCCACTCAATGGAGTTTGATGCAGCCATGATGGACAGTGAGGAAGACCTCTGTGAACTGCTATGAAATGATTTCCAGGACATCCTGTTATGTGAAAAAAAAAACAAAACAACACAAAAAAGAGCAAGATGCTACAAAGTATATGTAGTATATTATGTTTTGTGTTAGAAGGAAGGAAAAATAAAAACATGTGTGTCTTTGCTTATTTTTGCACAAAATAGACACAGAGAGTAAAAATAAAAAATGACAGTGGTACCCGATGTAGGGTAAGGGGTAGGTAATGAGCTCATTAAGATAGAGATGGGAGTGTGGTTTCCCTGAGTATATATTTAGTGTAGTCTTAGCCTAATTAATTAATTTATTTTGGGCTGCACTAGGTCTTTCCTGCTGTGGGTGGGCTTTCTGTAGTGGCAGCGAGCGTGGACTACTCTCTCGTTATGGTGCATGGGCTTTTCATTGCGATGGCTTCTCTTGTTGCAGGGCATAGGCTCTAGGGCATTCAGACTTCAGTAGTTGTGGAGCATGGGCTTCGTTGCCCTGTGCCATGTGGGATCTTCCTGGACCAGGAATTGAACCTATATTCCCTGCATTGGCAGGCAGATTCTTAACCACTCTACCACCAGGGAAGTCTGTAATGTAGTTTGGATTTTTGAATATACATTGATGTTTTACAAATTCAAAAATAAATTAATTTGAAAAGACTGAAAGTAGCAAACCCTCAAATTGAATACAATCAGAAAAAATAAACCTAACCCTTTATCAAGTTGATAACCATGCAGCTAAAAAGAATTAAGGTAACTTTTGAACACTGTAACCTGAGTGGTTTATTTTTCTCTTGTTCTTTTCTTTTAAAAAATTCTGTGCTTCATTTTATTGATAGATAGTTACTATTGGTATGTCTCCAAATTCACCTACTTTTCTTCCTTGATACCTAATATGCTGTTAATCCTGTCTAGGGTATTTCTTATTTTAGACATTTTAGTTTTCATCTATAGAGGTTCAGCTAAAAAAAATGTTCCCTGTCTTTACTTGTTCAATCTTTCTTTTGGTTTTTATTGAACAATGGAATAGAGTTATCATAAATGTTTTACTGTCCTTTATTAGTGCTATCATCTATGTAATTGTTAGTATATTTTGATTGGTTGGTTTTCCTCTTCATTATGGGTTTTCTTTTTCTTTTTCTTTTTTTTTTTTTTTTTTTGCGTATTTGGCGATTTTTTATTAGATGCCCAACATTATGAATTTTTATCTTGTGGGAAGTCAGACATTTTTGTATTCTTAAAAATATCATCCCACTTTGTTCTGAGATGTGGTTAAACTATTTGGAAACAGTTTGATACTTTTGGGTCTTGCTTCTAGGCTTTGTTTAGTGGGACCAGAACAATATTTAGCCTTGGGTTACTTTTTCCCCACTACAGAGGCAAGAAACTTCTTGTTACTAATCTCAGCCTCAGGAATTAAGAAATTTTCCATGCTGGCTGATGGGAATGGCCACTTTCCTGTCTCTGTGTGAACCCCTGAATAGTTTGCTCTTATTCCATAAGGCGGTTTACTACCTAGTCTCAGGTAGTTTGCTCACTGACGTGCTTAATCAGCTACCTACTGAAAGTTTGAAAGGGAATCTCAGCAGTTCTCAGTTCTCTGTGCAGTTCTCTCCTCTCTTGTTCTCTGTCTGAGAATTCTAGCCTTGTCAGCTTACCAGGACTCCCAAATTCATCTCCTCAACTCTTCTCTCTCTGTCACCCGACTGGAAACTCTTCAGACAGTAAGCTAGGCAACCCTAGGGCTCACTCAGAGATCATTAGTCTTCATTGCTTATTTCCAATATCTTGAGAGCTGTTGTTTGATTCATATATTTGTCTAAGCTTTTTGTTGCTATTGTTCTTCTTCTTTTTTTTTAAACACAGCAAAGTAAATCTAGTCACTGATAATTTACTCACATTTTCCAAACTGAAAGTGAATGGTCAAATTTTTGAGGATAGGTTTCATTTTGTAAGTCATTTTATTTCCTCCTTTGTAGTGCCCAGCACGTAGATTCTCAAAATAATTTATTGACTTGTTATAATAGATTTGTTGGTAGTCCAGGAATATATTATTGTCTTCACTAATATGATGATGACTAGCTATGATGTATGACTGTTTATGTGAGGCACTCTACCAGGCACTTTATAAAATATCTCATTCAGTCTCCACTATTGCTCTATGATATAGAGATTTTTAGTCCCTTTTTATAGACAAAAAAGGGCTTCCCTGGTGGCTCAGTGGTAAAGATTCTGCCTGCAGTGCAGGAGACGCAGGTTCGATCCCTGGGTGGAGAAGATCCTCTGAAAAAGGGTATGGCAACTCACTTTAGTATTCTCACCTGGCTAAACCCATGGACAGAGGAACCTGGTGGGCTACACACTCCATGGAGTTGCAAAGAGTCAGACAGGACTGAAGCAACTGAGCACAATAGACAAGGAAATGGATTCAGGGGAGTTAAACTTTATTAAAGGTCCCACATCTAGTAACTGATCTTGTTTAGATTCCAAACTCAATTCTATCTGATTCCAAATCCCAAGCTTCTTGTACTGCATTGTCCCATTCCATAATGCATAACGAAGCTTAGTGGTTCTTTTCTCGAAAAGGGAAAGAACTTAACAGGTTCTTTTCTCTTATTTTTCTTTCATCCTGTTAAAGAAGGGAATAAAAAAAAAGTCATTTTAGGACAAGGCAGTTTGAATAAATATGCATCTTGAGTTTTCTGGATTTCTCAGGGATTAGATTTGAGTCCTGGATGATTTCATGTGGCTGTTTTATCCCTGAAGACCAGGGAGAGATTATGTTATTAAACATGATAAACTAAGAAATGCCAGAATCCCTTGTTCCCTTTTAAAATAACTTTTGCAGTTTCTATCAATAGAGATGTATTTACTCTTCAAGCACACCCCAGTTCTTTCGGTCATGACAGGAAACATTATTTCACTTGGAGACTCTTTGCAGAGTTATGCAAAAGCTTCTCTCGGGAAGGGCTTGCACTAGATGAAAAATTGAGTTCTGATCTCAAATAGTTTTCCTAATAATATTGTGGTATGGACTGAGCAGGCATGTTCCCTGAGAAAGGGAGGATAAAATTATATTGACCTCACGATGGTGCATTTTACAGTTCCCCACATTTTGCTTCTCCACAACCAGGAAGCAAGATTTCAGGTTACTTGGGGGGTTGAGTTTGAGTGTGGTAGGGCCTCTTTGTGAAGGAAGTCAAGGAACATGAGCCCCGATTGTCTTCACAAGGGGAAAAGGAACCTAGATTCATGGACAGAGCCCAAGGTTTATCTGAATTGCCTTCAATCTTGGTCAAGGTTTAGCATCATGTCATTGGTGCCTATCACTGTGGCAATGAAGGATTATTTTTATTAAGCATTTTGTGTTTGTCCAAGAGCTTTCGGTCATTAATCATTTAACTCTTATTCCCCATGAGACTTTTGTGAAGTAAATGGGAAAGAAATAACAAAATTCTTATTTTACAGAGAGAAAAACTGAAGCATTTTTGTTTGCCGCTATTACACCCTGAAAGAGCTAAAGCCACATATTAGAATTTGGGAAAACCAGACTAGGAGTTTGATGAACTTTTGTTCTACCATAGAAGTGCGGTTTTCTGTTTTTACATAAAATGAATTTTCATGTTTTTCAATTTGAAAGCAACATGATGGATACTGAGGAATGCCAAAGACAAAAGTAGGCTTTATTTCCTTACCTAATATATTGTGAAAATTTGACTAAGTTCCCACAGAAAAATTGGGATCCAAATATGCATTTAAATTTAAGTTTGTAAGGCATCATTAATCTTGAGTTTTCTAGTAAGAAAAGATATAAGCAAACACATCTAGTATGGGTCCATATAGCCAATAATAAATTATAAAGGCACCATGAGAGGTCAGCAGGGAGATTTTGCTGCCTGGAATTAATCTAGTGGGCTTCCTGGAGGGGGTGTGTTTTGAATTTCAATTAAAAAAAAATTCAAAGATGGTCTGTCCTTCAGCCCAGATGCTTTGAAATATCTTTCTTCTTTCTTTCCATGAAGTGTAAACACTACCAAAAATTGTCAAATATCACAAGAAGGACAAATCAACCAAGGGGTCCACTAGGGCACATTTCAGAGTAATGGAAAGGAAATGAAGAAACGTTTTTCCGACAGTGAGATCTTTCATATTTGTTAACAATGAGGTGGTTCAGAGGGCAGATGGATTGGGGTGGCATGGAGCAGGGTATCAGTAGAATCCATTTAAACCAGACGAGATAAAACAAAGAGTGGTGACTTCAGGAAGCAGGGTGTCCTGGGGTGGGGGAAATGGTTAGAAATAGCACTTATTTACTTCCTTTGGCATAAGACAGACTGGATTCAAATCTATATAGAAACTACACGACTAAAAGTCTCAGGTTCCTCCTTTTCAAAATGGTACCAACAAGGCCTACCTTATGAGCTGATAAGTGACAAGAAAGTAGTGTGTTTACATGGTACGTGGACCAGAGGCAAATCTGGGTTATATTGGGTCTGAAGTTTATATAGTATTGGAAATCTTCTTTAAGAAAAAGAATATGCAATTCTGGTTATCAATTTAAAGCAGGTATTTATTTAGAATGAGAAAAGAACAAAGCTCTTAAAAAAAAAAAAAACCCAACAACAAAGCTCTTAAAAAAAAAACCCAACATCAAAGCTCTTAAAAAAAAAACCAACAAATCGATAAATCCCACAAATACCACAGAATCCACAAACATCACAACATAATATTTTAACTTATTAATTACCTGAAATATTTCTATTTGATATGTGTGTATATAGTCCAATGTCCTTTTCATATGACAAAAATTTTGTAATATATTGCTTAGAGAGAATGGAAACATTTCAACATATGTCTGATATGACTTATCAAGATTTGTTTTTAGTTACTGATAGTTTAAGAAACCTTTTTCAGCACAACTTGTTGCTTCTGCTATCAGGCAGAATTTTACAACTGTTGTCAAATTTGGGAAAACTTCTATGAAGGTTTTTCATATAAGCACAGTAAAATTTAGATAAGTCTTTCTGGACTAGCTTCTGACTATCCATGTCAAATCTTGTTCCATCATCATATTTGGAGCTGGGCTTTGTAAGATACATGCACAGTTCAGCATGATGTATTTGGTCTCAGCTCCTTGGGTGAACAGACAATGTTCGGAGTGTTTCTGGAATCCATTCCTACAACTGGGTGGCTAGGGTCAACTGTACACAGAAGTGATGTGTATCATGCATCATACATCCCACTCTACTGAAGCTGAATGTATTTTCAACTCAGCTCCGAAGCTAATCTAACAAAAGCAAGTGTGATAGGGAGAAGGGGAGTCAGAGCAGTATTGACTAGTTGGTATTAAATACCTTAATTTTGTAAACTTTATAAAAGCATATAACCATGCCCACATACTGATAGAGTCCCTAGGAGAGCCTTGGAGGGGTCTCATGCCATTAGCTTCATGGTCACCTGCCCCTGTGTGTTGTATCAACATGTTGAACAATTCCGTCCCTCATACTGGCACGTCTTGCTTGAAGTGAGCAAGATGGTGACAGGGATTTGGAATAACCAGTTCAGGAGACTTCCTGAAGGCAACAACTTGTCCAGGCACAGAGACAAGATGTGACCCCTTCAGCAGTGATGGATCCAAATTAAACGGAGACTCGAGAATCTGATGGTGGCGCATCAGAAGGAGCTCTTTGTCTTAGATTTTGCTGTTTTTTTTTCCACCCTTACCTCAGTTGGTTACATTTGATTTCAAAGCTCCTCTTTGAATTTGTGATGATTTATCTGACTCTCAACTCTCTCATCTCTGAAAATCCCTTCTTGGAGGCCCATGACCCCCTTGGAGCCCTGTGATACCTGGTGGTGGTAGAGGTAAGCTGGCAAGGTTGCAAACTTCCCTCAGGGCCCTTCCCCATAGTCCTGGGCAGAGGTATTTTTGAGGCTGGTGCAAGCAGCAGCTGGGAAGCAGGGGCCTAGTGGTGTGCTGGTCATCCCAGAAATGTAACCCCTCAGAAACGTGCTGCCCAGGCTCTCATAAGGAGGGTAAAACAAATAAAGCTGCCGCCAGTTTGGAACATACACTGACTCCTTCCACATCTGCAGGACATTTAGCTCCTTGCATCTGGTAATGTTTGTGCAAATATAATTCCATATTCACTAATAATTCCTGGGGCTAAAGGCCCCCCCCCTCGGGTAACCTTGTTAATATTCTCTCAAGGCCTGGTGTGAACGCCTCATAGCATTTTGATTAGAATTCAATCCTGTGTTTTTTTCCCCTCTCTGTCTCTCTCTCTCTTTCTCTCCCTCTCTCCTCTCATGCTTTCCCGGCCCCCGGTTTCCTGGCCACCCACATCAGGAGACATTCTCCCTCCCTTCCACTCTCCATTCTCAGTTTCAAGGAATTTCCTTGTGTCAAAGGCAAACTGTGATTGACATATTTTCCCCCTCTTAAGAGCAGCCATCACGGTGTTTCATTTAACCATCTCCTTATGGGGCTCACACAGTCATTACCTGGGTGAAAAAGAGACCTCCTGCTCACCCCCATGTTCAGGCACCAGGTTTGGACCCACAGAGCTCTGTATTTTTATAGAGTTTTAAATTGCCACTCTCCTCCTTTTCTCTACTCTTTTTTCTTTTTCTTTTTTCTCTCTTTTGGTAGGCACCAACAAATGATTCCCTGGTGCGTTGTACCCTGAGCCTGAAAGAATTTTTTAGTTATCTAAAAACAGGTAGACCAGCTGCCTCCTACCAGCGCCCTCAGGCCTGCCAAGAAAAGCACTTGCTGTTCTTCAGACCTGAGGGAAAGAACAGACACATAATGGGTGCTCTGGCTGTGAATTCACCATCTCTAGGCTAGTTGTGGAGAAGGCAATGGCACCCCACTCCAGTACTCTTGCCTGGAAAATCCCATGGATGGAGGAGCCTGGAAGGCTGCAGTCCATGGGGTCGCTGAGGGTCGGACACGACTGAGCGACTTCACTTTCACTTTTCACTTTCATGAATTGGAGAAGGAAATGGCAACCCACTCCAGTGTTCTTGCCTGGAGAATCCCAGGGACGGGGGAGCCTGGTGGGCTGCCGTCTATGGGGTCACACAGAGTCGGACATGACTGAAGCGACTTAGCAGCAGCAGCAGCAGCAGCAGCAGTAGGCTAGTTGTGCTCCTTGGGTTCCTCAGTCTTCCTTGACCAACTTATTTGTCTCTCGGGAGAAGAAAAGAGAAAACAAAAGCAAATTAGCCATACAAGTGAAGAATTATCTTTAAACCCGAGAAGAATTTCTTGGCAGTTGAAGAGATTCTGGAATCCAATGCACCCCCCTCTCTCTTAGGCTGCCTTATCCTCAAATTACTTTGGGTTCTAAGGGTTTCTGCCTACGGGGGATGAACTGGCTGACCTTGGAAGGTCAGTTGCAGCTTTTTCATTCAGCAGCCGCCTCTTCTTTTCTGTGGAGGGCCACACTTCTCACAGTGTTGGAGCCGACTCAGTCTTAAGGGGATTTATTCTTGTCTCTTCAGAGTAGCCTGAATTGCAGCCCGCAGTTCTCTTCAGTAAATCACACGTGCTGGTGCTGCTTGTGACGGGCTACCTGCACCAAGTTACAGTTGCGGGCAGCTCTGTTGCCATGCGATAAAAAGTAACTGTGTGTGTCCCAAATACCACTGTTTCAGAAGGAAATGGAGTGCTAGATGATCGAGGCTTGGATTTGCAGTAATAGAATTCTTTTCCTGCTGAAATTTCAGTAATAAAATGGCTTTATTCCATTGCATATATGTACCACATCTTCTCTATCTGTTCAGCTGTCAGTGGACATTTAGGTTGCTTCCATGTGCTGGCTATTGTAAATAGTACTGCAATAAACATCAGGGTCCATGTGTCTTTTGAACTGTGGTTTTCTTGAAGTATATGCCCAGTAGTGGAGCATACAGCTGATTCACTTTGTTGTATAGCAGAAAGGAACACAATGTGGTAAAGCACCTATACCCCAGTTTCTTAAAAAATCAGTTAAAAAAATAGTTTTAATAAAAGTTATATGTATATATGATCAATGGTGAAATGTCACTGAATGTTAGCTTTGTACAATGAAGATATTACAGCTATATACATATATGTACATATTGCTTTTCATAATTATTATCCATGTTATGATAAATAAAACATAAAGCCAACCTAGCAAAACAGGCATATATATTCTTACATTGAGAGTAACAGCAGTATATGCACTATAAATTGTGTCTTTGATTGATGTTATACCCTACTGCTTTAGGAAAACTTGGCTATGAAGGAAATGCCAGTCCTTCCCACTATATAAACACTCATAAGAATACATGTCAATCTGTGGTCCATCCATATAGTATGCAAGTCTGAAAGTAGAATTATGGACTGTGCATGGAAAATAGTGATTACCTTACAAGATACTGGCCCCAGAAGATTAGGAGGGACTTCAAGACTTTGCTACCTTATTTCAAATTCCTATTTCAGGTTTCCAATAGCCATTTATGAAGTCAAGACCTAGAACTGATGTGGCCCGCCATGTAGCTAAACCTTTTCTGTACCCAATTTCTATTTTCACCTTGTATGCTCACTTGAGATAATAGGTCTCATAAATTCATCACCTGCTTCATAGGGTAATACTTCCTCTTATTCATTGTGTATCTGCTTCTTTCAAACTCAAGGAGTGTCACCAAATTCTTGTATTCTAGGATTCAGTTTAAGAGTCTATGGTTCACCATTTCTATATTCTTCATGACCCGGAAAACTTTGATCAGATTTTTATTACATGTTCCACTCATCTGTCTATTCCTCACTGCCACCACTTTCATCTTTCCAGGTGGATAAACAAGAATTTTAAAACTTGAATCATGGAGAATCCCTTTCTCTCCTTCTAAATATTTTAGTCAATGATGTCCAGAAGCTCTTTTAGTACCTAAATCATGGTGACTGATATTACATGTATACAAAGACATGTATTTGTACATGTTGCTATAAGCTGGGATTTTCTTCTTAGAAGAGTAGATATAGTATATTCACGTCCTTCTATTCAGTTTTTCTGCTATACTGCTGTGTTTAAGATAATTAGACCAATTTTACTGATGACCACTATTAATAAGCTTTAATACCTGAGCCAGTAGTTTCTAATTTTGAGCAGTGGAAATAGTTTTTCAAATACAAAGTTATATGGAATACAAAAACAGGAATGTCATATAAGCAGCAGCAATTGGACACCAATGCCTAGCTCATTTGGCCTTCCCCTGGTCTCTGAGGTACTCCATGAAATAAGAGGTCCATGAAAGATGCTTTGAAAATCACCAAGTTTACCAATCACCAAAGTGAGCATCAACTAATGTTTACTTTAAAAAGTATAACTTAGTCTAAAATGCATGCATCCACATTTTTAAAACAATTCTTTCTTTACAAAACATATGATTTTGAAATGTGTCTTTTACTTCAAGTCACCAAATATTATCCAGGCCTCACCTGCTCATGGTTATAAATGAGGTCATGTGTGGTTCAGCACAAAGTACCTTGACAAGGTAACCCTAACCTGTGGGACAGTAGGACCCCGGGTGACTTCTGAGGTGTTCTTGTCCTCACCCCAGGTGACTTCTGAGGTGTTCTTGTCCTCTAGCATTTCTCAAGGAGTCTATAGGAGATGTTTTGCTTGTCCCCCTGCCCCCAGCCACCATCAGTAGTAACAGCGCAGACACGTTGTCCCTGACTGCAAAGTGGTTCTGCTGCTCCAGAGAGCTCTTTGTGGCCATTGTAACCATCACCATCCCCTCTGCCCAGGAGTAGACACAGAAACTTTCTTTAATACCCCACAGTGCAGCCAAGAACAGAACTTATTACTTTTTTTGTCCAGCCTCAGGAATAACCAGAAGGAAGTATATACCAAAATCATCTTTTAGCTGGCAACTATACACTGGGCTGGAAGAAGCACAAGCTGGAATCAAGATTGCCGGGAGAAATATCAATAACCTCAGATATGCAGATGACACCACCCTTATGGCAGAAAGTGAAGAGGGACTAAAAAGCCTCTTGATGAAGGTGAAAGAGGAGAGTGAAAAAGCTGGCTTAAAACTCAACATTCAGAAAACAAAGATCATGGCATCTGGTCCCATCTCTTCATGGCAAATAGATGGGGAAACAGTGGAAACAGTGTCAGACTTTATTTTGGGGGCTCCAAAATCACTACAGATGGTGACTGCAACCATGAAATTAAAAGACGCTTACTCCTTGGAAGAAAAGTTATGACCAACCTAGATAGTATATTCAAAAGCAGAGACATCACTTTGCCAACAAAGGTCCATCTAGTCAAGGCTATGGTTTTTCCAGTGCTCATGTATGGATGTGAGAGTTGGACTGTGAAGAAGCCTGAGCACCGAAGAATTGATGCTTTCGAACTGTGGTGTTGGAGAAGACTCTTGAGAGTCCCTTGGACTGCAAGGAGATCCAACCAGTCCATTCTGAAGGACATCAGCCCTGGGATTTCTTTGGAAGGAATGATGCTAAAGCTGAAACTCCAGTACTTTAGCCACCTCATGTGAAGAGTTGACTCATTAGAAAAGACTCTGATGCTGGGAGGGATTGGAGGCAGGAGGAGAAGGGGACGACAGAGGATGAGATGGCTGGATGGCATCACTGACTCGATGGACGTGAGTCTGAATGAACTCCAGGAGATGGTGATGGACAGGGAGGCCTGGCGTGCTGCAATTCATGGGGTCGCAAAGAGTGGGACACGACTGAATGACTGAATTGAACTGAACTGAACTGATACGTCTTCATGCAGTTTGCTATAGGCCACATTTCTGCTCAGCTGCTGCAGAGAAACTCCATCCAATATCTGTTCTCTGCTCTTCCTTCCTTGTAGAAAAATAACTTAATTTGAGACGGTGATGAACCAGACTAAAAGGATATCTTTCCCATCCTCCCTTTCAGCTAGGTATAGTCACAGGACTCAGTTCCAACTAATGCAACAGACGTGGACCTCTGGGAAGGCTCCTTGCTGCAGCTGATACAACTGGGAGGTGCTTCCTTTTTGCCTTTCCTGATGCTTGAAATGAGTATGTGAGGGCAGAATTGACCGTAGTCATCTTGGAATATGAGGTGGTCTTGAGGCTAGAGGGGAATGTTGAGGATGGTAGAGAAGAGAGAAGGAGATGGAGTCACTAATGACCTGGTGAGATCACCATGAAAACCTTGGAATAATGACTTCTGGACCTATTTGTGTGTGATGGGTTTTCTGTAATCTACAGGCAATCCTAATTAATCATGGCACAGCAGCAATGAGCCCGCTTCCTCCCTTGCTACAAGGCTGCTTAGCGCCTGACCTGGTTGCACATGGAGGAGTCCAGCTTCTCTCCGTTGTGTAGAAGAAACCTTAAGCACTTCTAGACCCTTCAGAGCTTCTTCTCAAGAGAACCAGAGCCCAGAAAGAAGTAATTTTCTCCTTACCCACAGTCGAGGGGCCAACTGCCAATGTTTCGCCTCCTGACCCAGAAGCTGCCTCTTTTCCGGGATAATTGAGAGTTATAATGATTATTCCCCTAGACCCCACTTTCTGCCCACAGGGGCGTGGCCTCACCTGCTGCTGCCAATAGTAAGCACACGGGCTCACATTTCAGCCACAGTTCAGTTCCTTCATCTGATAAATGGGGAACATTTAAAATAAACATAAACCACAAATGGCTTTTAAAATATACTCTTAGGTATTAGTTTTGGAATCCCTACCAGAGTACTTCTTAAATTTTATTTTTGACTCGTCTTATTTTTGGCTCATCTTACCCATATGTGCATTTTCTTAGATACACAGCAACCTATGAGTGTAAACCCAGAAATGCACAAGTACAGACCGGGTGCAAGCGTATGCATACATACACATGGAGATGCTTGTATATACTCCCACATCAATATATACACACACCCGTGACACTGATACACAAGCTCAAAGGAACATGAATAGAAGTTTAGTTAATAAGAAAAATAAGGAGTGGAGTAGATATAGCAGGTAAAAAGACTAGGCAGGTAGATTGTGAAAGAGTAAAATAACCCCCAGGGTACTCATTTTTCTATGGCATTGCAGTAAATTTTCTATATGTTCCAGGGATAGGCTTAATAAGAGGTTGATTAGGGAGATGGGCTTAGTGTACAGTCCAATGCTGCTGCTAAGCTGGCCCATGTTAACCTGGTCTTCTGACTGGTCTCTTCTTCTTTTTAAAAAATATTTATTTATTTAAGCTGTGCCCAGTCTTAGTTGAAGTGTTAGTGGCTCAGTCATGTCCGATTCTTTGGGACCCCATGGACTGTAGTCCACCAAACTCTTCTGTCCATGGAATTCTCCAGGCAAGAATCCTGGAGTGGGTTGCCGTTCCCTTCTCCAGGGGATCTTCCCAACCCAGGGATCAAACCTAGTTCTCCCGCATTGTGGCAGAGTCTTTACTGTCTTAGTTGCGGCACATGGGATGTTTGATTTTAGTTGTGAACTCTAAGTTGCAGCACTGGGACCTAGTTCCATGACCAGGGATTGAAACCAGGCCCCCTGCATTGGGAGTGCCGAGTCTTAGCCCCTGGACCACCAGGGAAGTCCCATCGCTGTTCTCTTCTTGATGGTAGAACTCTCATGAGCTGTTGTGAACTCCCTAAGAGTAGCAGGGAACAGCAGTCTTGTTCTCCAGCCTTATCATAGACACCCAGAAAGATTTTGAAATATGAGTGAATGATTGATACACTCTGCACAGAGCACCCAAAAGACTGACCCTCCTTGAGTATGCATGGGGAAGAGAGAAAAAGCAAGCAACATGCTTACCTGGATCCAAGACAGCACTAGTTCTAGGAGACGGGTGGTGGGGAAGGGGAACTTAGGTAGGGATAAAAAGCCTCAGTGGTGACAGCTCACCCCCTGGCCTGGGAGCTGGTGTGGGCTTGTAACGACGCAAAGGAAAAGCTTTTCTAGGATGTTATCCAAGGAACATCCCTGGCATTCCTGGAGAGGCCGCTCTGGAGATAGAGACAGACAGAAGGATGGAGACACTCTGTTTTTCTTTTCATATTTTTGTCTTTCTCTTGTTTACATCGACTGTTCCTCTCCTCTCCTGGTGATTGAACACTTGGAATACTTGTATGTTCTAACCACAGCCTGTCCCTGCTGTCATTTAGCCAAATTACACACATCTAGGTCTTTTCATCTTTCTTTATGAACCACTCTCTCCAGTCTATTTAATCATTTTGGCAGTTCTTTTCTGAATTCCATCCAATTTAAAAATAAGCTAAATTCCCCACTCCTGTGGATTTAAAAGCAGGCTGTTGCGAACCCATGCAGAGTTCTAGCCTGGCTTTGGTGCATACAGAGGAAAGATAACCCCATGTTTTAAACTCTCTATTCCCAGTTTTCCTCAGCAACAACAGCCTGGAAAAGGCCAGGGGTGGTAAGAAAAGGGGCAAGAAACTTTGTTGACCAGAGCAGAAGACCATGCTGATTGTTCTGGATTTGTTTTTAAATTTCCTTATTGACTGATTGATTTGTTGGTTGATTGTTAGAGGTGACAGTCATATTTGGTTCAGAATCTAAAAGGTGTAAAAGTATATACAATGAACTTAAAGTGTTGCTTCTGTTCCTGTTATGTAGTCACCAACCCTGAAGAAACAACCAAAGTCACTTGTTTCTATGTGACTCACTCCAAAGATATTTTATGTATACAATCAAATATATATTTATATCTGTGTGCACGTGAATCTCTTCACCTCCATTTTTAGACAAATGGTGACATACTGCACACACTGCTCTCCTCTTTGCATTGCACTGACTCAGTGGACGTGAGTTTGAGTAAACTCCGGGAGTTGGTGATGGAGAGGGAGGCCTGGCATGCTGCAGTCAATGGGGTCGCAGAGTTGGACATGACTGAGCGACTGAACTGAACTGAACTTGCATTTTTAAAACAATCTGTCTTGGAGATTTAGAGATTGGTTCATATTCACACACAAATAGTTCCTTTAGTATTTTTTATGGCTACATAGTATCTATACTATAAATGTGCTATGATTTTGGCATCCACAATTAATGAGCATTTATATACTGACTTTTTATGGTTGCTATTAATGAACATTTATGGAGCTTACTAATTTTTTTGATATTACTGATACAGCTTCACTAAATAAGTTAAACATTTTACACATGTATGAGTAGATATGTAGAATGAAATTCCTGGGTTAAAAGGTATGCGCAACCTAGCGGGGTGGGACGGGGTAGGGGTGGAAGGGAGGTTCAAGAGGGAATGGATATTCGTATACTTACAGCTGATTCACGTTGTTGTATGGCAAAAACCAACACACCTTGTAAAGCAATTATCCTCCAATCAAAAATAAATTAAAAAAAAACAAGGTATGTACATCAAGTTGTTTAGTTCAAAGCTGGCTGACCGTCAGCTTATACGCCCACACTGCATGGATATGCGTGCATGATCAGTCATGTCTGACTCTTTGCAACCCCATGGACTGTAGCCCACCAGGCTTCTCTGTCCATAGGATTCTCCAGGTAAGAATACTGGAGTGGGTTGTCATGCCCTCCTGGCATACCATGCCATCCCGACCCAGGGACTGAACCCATATCTCCTGCATCCCCTGCATTGGTAGGTAGGTGGATTCTTTACCACTGAGCGATCAGGGAAGCCCATACCCACACTACTGTATGAGAATAACTGTTTCCCCATACTCACATAAATACAAAATTTTGGGAACTTATGACAGTCTGATGGGGGAAAAGGTAAAACATTTTTGTAAATTTCCCTTATTGTAAGTGAAGTTGGCTTCTTTTCACAAATTTAAGCGCCATTTGAATTTCCTTTCGAGTGGCTGGTATATTTCCTTTCTTTACATTTCTGTTGAGTTGTTGGTTTTCTGTTGATTTAAAGAGGCTTTTTAATAAATTAAGAAGATTAGATCCATGTGACTTAAGTTGCAAATGTATCTTCCTGCTTGTCATTCTTTTCTATTTACAAAATTAATATATTCACCTCTTATTACATGATTTCTGGGCTTTGGTTTTGTGACATACTTAGATAAGTTTTTCCCACTTTGATATTGTTTTTAAGAAATTCCATGGTGTCTTCTGGTACTCATATAAATGACAAGCAAGCTTTGTTTTTCCAGATGACTACCCAGTTCTATCAACATCATTTATTAAATGGATATCTTTTATTCATAGATTTGAATGCTACTTTTATAATGTATAAAATCTCCATGGCATTTGTGCCTGTTTTCCTTGCTGGTTTCTTATATGAATTTTAGAATCAGGTTGACTATTTTAAAAAATCATTTTGGCATTTAAAAAAATCAGAGGCATGCTAAATTTACAGATTAATTATGGAAAGTAGGCATCTTTACCACATTGCTTGCTCCTTCCCAAGAAAACTTTTTCATTGTACA
The DNA here is from genome assembly GCF_029407905.1 of Bubalus kerabau. Classification (NCBI taxonomy): domain Eukaryota; kingdom Metazoa; phylum Chordata; class Mammalia; order Artiodactyla; family Bovidae; genus Bubalus; species Bubalus kerabau. The sequence goes on along the minus strand of NC_073629.1, from coordinate 24,876,484 downwards.
CACGTTTCTCAGTAGCACTTTAAAGTTTTATTTTTGTAAATTGTGCCCATTTCTTGATACTTTTATATCTTTTTGGTTGCATAGATTGAGATCTTTTATCATCTCTTCTAACCAATTGTGTGTGTATGCACTTTTGCTTTCTGCTGATTAATTTTGTAATCACCAGACACATTCCCAAATTCTCTTCTGTTCTCTCTGAGTGTTTCTCAAAGGTTCTTGTAGGCCAGGATTTCTCAACTCTGCACTATTGGCATTCTGAACCAGGTAATTATTTATTGCTGGGGTGATGGGAGAGAGGGATGGAGGTGTGGTCCTGTGTATTGTAGGATTTTAGTGGCATTCCTTGTCTCTACTTGCTTCTGATTAAGAACCATTTCTTTTGTTCATAATCCAAGGAAGGTATTCATTATTTCAACCTGCTTCCAGCCCACTTTTCTATTAGCCATTGTTGGGTCTAATCACAAGAATGGAAATAGCTAAGGTCCAATGTTCTGTTGTAACAACAAACAATGCCTAGAAGTGGCCATGGAAGTGATGGCCATTCATGGCCTATGAATTATTCATAGTTCATGAACTAATAGTTCATATTCATAGAACTATGAACTATTCATAGTTCATGGCCAAGCTACCAGTAGAAATCAGTCACAGTTACAAACCTCATGAATTTAAAAGTTAAAAGGAATAAAAAGAGGGAAGTGGAATCTATTGCTTTTGTATCACACTCCTTCCGCTTTCACTGCATGGTGTCTGGCATGTTCTCTAGCTGTTTGAAGGTGTGACCACTGTCTTCTCCGTGGGCTTGAGTCATACATGGCAGGCTTGAAGGGATATCATCATGTTCCTTAAGGCATGTTATGACGTCTTGCACCCTGTTGACACTCTCAACTATGTTGTACCATTTTCGCATTTTTGCAATGTTTACCGTTGTGCTGGGTTCATGGCAGGGTGTTTGGAGTAAGAAAGATCTGCATTCAGTTCCTTGTTAAGAGTTATTAGATTATTACCTGTATATACAAGTTATCTTATCTCTGTAAATACCATCTGCAAAGCAGTTATGAATATTACTCACATTGTAGGGTTGCAAGTGACCATTAAATGAGATCACATGAGCAATGCAATGAGAACATAGCAAGAACGCAATATGTTAACTCTCATTGAAAACTCAGGCACTTGATATGTGATAGCTGTTATCTTCATTGTTATTATGTGAATACAAGTTCTTTATCTGAAGAATTAAGACTAAAACAAACCAATCCAAATCATCTCTTAAAAATGTTAAATATTGGGAAACCAGTTGAAAGAACTGGCTTGATACTGTTGTAAGTCAGATATTTCTGTAAGAAACATCCATTCCTATTATTTCTTTTTTATTGAACATAGACTCTTTGAGAGTCTAAATAGTCTGGGCCTTGTCAGCAGCTTTGTGGGTGATTATTGTCTATAGAATTCAACATTGACTATAGAATAACATACAATGCAAAAGGGAAAAATTTGTTCTTAATCATGTTTTTATGAAGTGAAGCAGAATTTAATGATAGTATTTTTTAGCTGGACTTGCTTATTTTCTTGTTAAAGCCTTTTTCAAGTTTTGGAATGTCACACACATATAGAAATATATACATATATAAAATTTAAATGTACTGTATAAAATAAGCAAATAATAGGTAACTTCTACTCAAATTAAGAAATAGCACATTACCAGTCCCCGAACAGTGGATCCCATCCTTATCATAATCCTCCCGATCCTTGTTATTCTTTGTAACTTTACCCTCTATGAATATGTGCCCTATTGAGATAGTTTAATAATTTTTCTATCCTGTTTTAAAGCTTTCCATAAATGTATTGATACTAGACCTATTCTTTTGTATCTGGCTTCTTTAAGTTTGTTAGGTTTATCTATAGTTTTGCCTTATAGTGTTTCATTATATGAATATAGCGCAATTTATTTGCCCATCCTACTGTTGATGGACAGATGAGTTATTTTTAGTTTGGGACAAATATGAACTATGTTGCCATGAGCATTCTTGTACATGTATTGTGGCTGACGAGTGCAGGAGTTTCTCTGATCCAGTTCAGTTCAGTTCAGTCGCTCAGTCGTGTCCGACTCTTTGCGACCCCATGAATCGCACAGCAGGCCAGGCCTCCCTGTCCATCACCAACTCCCGGAGTTCACCCAGACTCATGTCCATCGAGTCAGTGATGCCATCCAGCCATCTCATCCTCTGTCGTCCCCTTCTCCTCCTGCCCCCAATCCCTCCCAGCATCAGAGTCTTTTCTAATGAGTCAACTCTTCGCATGAGGTGGCCAAAGTACTGGAGTTTCAGCTTTAGCATCATTCCTTCCAAAGAAATCCCAGGGCTGATCTCCTTCAGAATGGACTGGTTGGATCTCCTTGCAGTCCAAGGGACTCTCAAGAGTCTTCACCAACACCACAGTTCAAAAGCATCAATTCTTCGGCGCTCAGGCTTCTTCACAGTCCAACTCTCACATCCATACATGACCACAGGAAAAACCATAGCCTTGATTAGATGGACCTATGTTGGCAAAGTGATGTCTCTGCTTTTGAATATGCTATCTAGGTTGGTCATAACTTTCCTTCCAAGGAGTAAGCGTTTTTTAATTTCATGGTTGCAGTCACCATCTGCAGTGATTTTGGAGCCCAAAAAATAAAGTCTGACACTGTTTCCACTGTTTCCCCATCTATTTCCCATGAAGTGATGGGACCGGATGCCATGATCTTCATTTTCTGAATGTTGAGCTTTAAGCCAACTTTTTCACTCTCCACTTTCACCTTCATCAAGAGGCTTTTTAGTTCCTCTTCACTTTCTGCCATAAGGGTGGTGTCATCTGCATATCTGAGGTTATTGATATTTCTCCCAGCAATCTTGATTCCAGCTTGTGTTTCTTCCAGTCCAGCGTTTCTCATGATGTATTCTGCATATGTTAAATAAGCAGGGTGACAATATACAGCCTTGAGGTACTCCTTTTCCTATTTGGAACCAGTCTGTTGTTCCATGTCCAGTTCTACCTGTTGCTTCCTGACCTGCATACAGAATTCTCAAGAGGCAGGTCAGGTGATCTGGTATTCCCATCTCTTTCAGAATTTTCCACAGTTTATTGTGATCCACACAGTCAAAGGCTTTGGCACAGTCAATAAAGCAGAAATAGATGTTTTTCAGGAACTCTCTTGCTTTTTCCATGATCCAGCAGATGTTGGCAATTTGATCTCTGGTTCCTCTGTCTTTTCTAAAAGCAGCTTGACCATCAAATTCTGGATCATGCTGCTGCTACTGCTAAGCCAGGTGTGTGTAAATTCAAATTTAACAACAATTTTCAAAGAGGGATGCACTAATTCATATTCTCACTAACTCTTTGAGAGTTCTGCATGCTCCACATCCTTGCCACATCTGTTATTATCAGGATACTCATTTCTAGGAACCCAGTGAGTTTTGGTGGAATTTCATTATGACTTTAGTTCATGTTTCCTTAAGGTTGAGAACCTGAGACTATGCTAATTGGTCAACTATTTCCTCTGCCGTGAATTGCCTCTTTTAATCTTTTGTCTAGATCTCTGCTGGGATGATTCTGTTTGCTTTTCCTTAGGATTTTCATATCCTTTTTCAGAAGTGAGATTGGCATGTACTTTCTTTTCTTAAATTGACTTAGCTTGTGCTATCAATGTTCTAGCTTCATTTGATGAGTTAAGTGATATGTAATTATTTTCTATTATCTGGAAGAGTTGGTACAAGAGTAGAATTAGTTCTTCAAAGAACTTTTGATGAAACCTACCATCAAGTGGGTTTTCCAGGTGGTGCTAGCAGCAAAGAACATGCCAGTTCAGGAAGTATGCCAGTGTAGGAGACATACGTAGATTTGATCCCTGGGTTGGGAAGATCCCCTGCAGGAGGTAATGGCAACCCACTTCAGTATTCTTTTTTTTTTTTAATCTTAATTGGAGGCTAATTACTTTACAATATTGTGGTGGTTTTTGTCATACATTGACATGTATCAGCCACAGGTGCACATGTGTCCCCCACCCTGAACCCCCTCCCCCCTCCCTCCCCATCCATCCCGCTGGCTTGTCCCAGTGCACCAGCTTTGAGTGCCCTGTTTCATGCATTGAACTTGGACTGATGATCTATTTCACATATGGTAATATATATGTTTCAATGATGTTCTCTCAAATCATCCCACCCTCGCCTTCTCCCACAGGGTCCAAAAGTCTATTCTTTATATCTGGATCTCTTTTGCTGTCTTGCATATAGGGTAGTCATTACCATCTTTCTAAATTCTATATATGCTGCTGCTGCTGTTGCTAAGTTGCTTCAATCGTGTTTGACTCTGTGTGACCCCATAGATGACAGCTCACCAGGCTCCTCTGTCCATGGGATTCTCTAGGCAAGAATACTGGAGTGGGTTGCCATTTCCTTCTCCCAATTCCATATATATGCATTAGTATACTGTATTTGTGTTTTTCTTTCTGACTTACTTCACTCTGTATAATAGGCTCCAGTTTCATCCACCTCATTAGAACTGATTCAAATGTATTCATTTTAATGGCTGAGTAATACTCCATTGTGTATATGTACCACTGCTTTCTTATCCATTCATCTGCTGATGGACATCTAGGTTGCTTCCATGTCCTGGCTATTATAAACAGTGCTGCGATGAACATTGGGGTACACGTGTCTCTTTCAATTCTGGTTTCCTTGGTGTGTATGCCCAGCAGTGGGATTGCTGGGTCATATGGCAGTTCTATTTTCACTTTTTTAAGGAATCTCCACACTGTTCTCCATAGTGGCTGTACTAGTTTGCATTCCCATCAACAGTGCAAGAAGGTTCCCTTTTCTCCACACCCTCTCCAGCATTTATTGCTTGTAGACTTTTTGACAGCAGCCATTCTGACTGGTGTGAAATGGTACCTCATTGTGGTTTTGATTTGCATTTCTCTGGTAATGATTGATGCTGAGCTTTTTTTCATGTGTTTGTTAGCTGTATGTCTTCTTTGGAGAAATGTCTGTTTAATTCTTTGCCCATTTTTTGATTGAGTCATTTATTTTTCTGGTATTGAGCTACATGAGCTGTTTGTATATTTCTGAGATTAATTCTTTGTCAGTTACTTCATTTGCTATTATTTTCTCTCATTCTGAAGGCTATCTTTTCACCTTGCTTATAGTTTCCTTTGTTGTACAAAAGCTTTTAAGTTTAACTAGGTCCCATTTGTTTATTTTTGCTTTTATTTCTGTTACTCTGGGAGGTGGGTCATAGATGATCTTGCTGTGATTTATATCAGAGAGTGTTTTGCCTATGTTTTCCTCTAGGAGATTTATAGTTTCTGGTCTTACATTTAGATCTTTAATCCATTTTGAGTTTATTTTTGTGTATGGTGTTAAAGTGTTCTAGTCTCATTCTTTTACAGGTGGTTGACCAGTTTTCCCAGCATCACTTGTTAAAGAGATTGTCTTTTCTCCATTGTATATTTTTGCCTTCTTTGTCAAAGATAAGGTGTCCATAGGTGCATGGATTTATCTCTCATTCCAGTATTCTTGCCTGAAAAATTCCATGGGTAGAGGAGTCTTGTGGTCTACAGTCCAAAGGGTCACAAAGAGTCAGACACGCCTGAGTGACTAAAGCATGTGCTTATTGTTAAGGTGGGTTATTGAATAGACTGATCCAGATAAAATAAGAACTGAGGGAAAATCTCACTCAAAATCCAACAAACTTATGGGTATCTCACTTTTAGGCTGTGAATAGGCTTTGACTCTGTGTTTGTTTTTACAAATTGGATAGTATATGACTAGAGCACATATTTCAGGAAACATACCCAAGATGCAGTTAAAATATTTTTCCAAAGATATTTACCATTTTTTCAAAATCATGAAGAAGTTTGTGTTCCTGGTTCTGAGAGTACAAGACTAAATAAGATATGGGGCCTAGCAACAGTGGATCCAGAGTTTAGTGAGGAGATGGGTATAGAAACAGTTAATTTAAGTAAACTGTAATAAGTGTTATAATAGGTAGATGTATATAATGTCAGGTTGACATGAAAGTTGAAAATGGCGAATAAATCTTAAAAAGGCTTCACATGGGAAGCACCATTTGACCCAGTCTTAAAATATTTTCAGGAATTTCCCAAGCATGAAAAGAATGGAAGCAACTCATGGAAGAAGGAATAACATGTGCAAGAGCCTAGCGGTGTGAAAACACAGAAACATGTACTTGGTGACAAGGAAGTAGTTCTAGGAACTTTCAGTTAGGACAGGTGAGAGGAACTGATGGGAGGTGAGGCTGGGGAGCAGATAATTTAAGTCTTTGAGTGATAAGCTAGAGAGGTTGGTTTTTTATTGTCATTGTTTTTTTGCTATGAAGAGCCATAAAGGGACTTTTCCTTCTCTAGGGGATCTTTCCCAACCCAGGGATCAAACCCGGGTCTCCTGAATTACAAGCAGATTCTTTACCGTCTGGGCCAGCAGGGAAGCCAGACTAGTGCTAGTATTAGTGTGAAGAATATCTTGGAAACGAGACAGACCAGAGGCAGGAAGGCAATCATGAAGGCCTGTCGTAGTATAGTGTATAGTCAGACAAACTGAACTGAAGCAAATGGACAAGAAGGAGGAGAATGATATTAGAAGATGACTCTGCAGTGTTTATTCAAGTGGCCTAGTAGACAATAGATACACGGGTAAGGAAGACATAAAGAGGAGCTAGAAGATGGATACGGTTTGAGATTTCTGGAGTTACTGACAGCCAGGAAACACTTCTTTGTAGCTATCCATTGAAGACACTATAGACCTGAAGTTCACAGAGTAAGCAGGGTTAGAGATGAGTGGCATGGAATGGGACCACACTTCCAGAGGGGCATGTAGAAGGAGAAGGGAACCACTGATGGTATCTTGAGGAATGGCCTTTTGGAAAGGGTGACTGAAGAAAGAGGAACAAGCAAAGGAAATGATAAAGGGGTAGTAAAAGAAGTGGGAAGAGAAACAAGAGTGTCTTATGAAAACCAAGCAAAGCACTTTAAGAGGGAAGGAGTTAGAATTAATGTCACAAAGAGATTTAAAAGAATAAAGTCTGAAAACAAATGTGTACTGTTTCATCCATGGAGCTAGAAAGTAGAAGGCAGATTGCAATGTCTGAGATATTAATGGGAGGTGAAGAATGGGGGACAAATAAAACCTGTTTAGGGGAAGCAGTAGTTAAAAGCACAGATCCTAGAATCAGGCTGTTGTCATTAGCATCCCCACTGTGTTTACTAACTCTGTGATCTTAGACAAGGGGCTTAATCTCCCCTTTCCTCAATTTCCATATCTGGAAAATATGATAATAATAGCCTATATCTCATCAATGTTTTAAGGGTTGACTTACACATTACACATTACACAGGACTAGTGCCTGGCACAGTGGGGGTTCAATTAGCTATAGCTCTTATTCCATCAAGATGGAAACTGATGAAAAAGAAAGTGGTGGGTCAACAGCGTGAGGATGAGGACAGAAAGGAGGGCAATAATTTTGGAAGAGCACATTTGTAGGCAGATGCAAATCAGAGGAGAAGGAGAAACAACTCAATAGAGTGAGTAATTAGGGATTAGAGTCCAGAGGGAGAATGAGTCTGTGGAAGGAGGAGAAACGGTAGAGGTGTTGAGCCTATGCAGGATAGGAAGAAGCAGAGCTCAATGTATATATGTATATTTAATCATGTATATACATACACATGGGGGTCGCCTGGTAGCTCAGATGGTAAAGAATCTGCCTGCAGTGCAGGAAGCCCGGGTTCAGTCCCTGGGTCAGGAAGGTCCCCTGGAGAAGGGAATGGCTACCCACTCTAGTACTCTTGCCTGGAGAATTCCATGTTCATGTGTGTGTATGTATTTGTATATATACATAGTATATACAGCAGCATGCCATTCTTACATATTTATACCTTAATTTTCTAACCTAATAATATATCTTAGAATTCTCTTTTAATAGCTAGCTAGTGTGTCATTGAATGGGTTATCATAGTTCATTTAACAGCCTAGTGCTTAAGGAAGGGGCATTGAAGCTGTGTCCAGTTACTTGCTTTTACAAGTAACAACGTACTAAACATTCTTGTGTATTTGTGTACACATATGTCCACTTGTACAAATATTAATATATGCATAGGATAAAACTTTAGAAATTGTATTTCTAGGTGAACGGTATCAGTAATTACCCCTCCAAAGAGGAGAAGCTATTTTATACTCCTGCCTTAGAGTGTACCCATATCCCTGTCTTTACATCCTTTGAACACTGTTAATACCAGACTTTGCAATCCTTGTCATTCTAATATATGAAAAATAACTTTATTGTTGTTTCCATTCATGCTTCCTTAATGACAAGTGAGATTAGGCAGCTTTTAATATGTTTATTGGACAGCTATATTTCTTGACCTGTGGTATGCAACCTCTAAAGTGGCCCCAGGATCCTCAACTCCTAGTATTCAGATTCTTGTAGAGTCCTTCCCACAATGCACCAGGTTTGGTCTGTGTTACTAAAAGAAAGAATATGGTGGAAGTGATGGTGAGTCACAGCCAAGATTAAGTTGAAAAAACACACTGTGGCTTTTGTCTTGAGATCCCTCTCTCTCTTTGTCTCTCTAGTCGCTCACACTGGGAGAAACTTCTATGTCATAAGAACACCCAGGCAGTTTAGAGAGAGACCCACATGGGAAGAGGTCTCTGGCCAGCAGCCAGCAAGGAAGTAAGGCCTGACAAAAACTCTATGAGTGAGTTTGAAGCAGATCCAGCCCAAGTCAGGCCTGCAGATACTGTGGCCCTGCTGACAGCTTGACTGCAACTTCACAAGAAACACAGAGCTGGACCTCCCAGATAAACCACTCCAGATTCCCATCCCAAAGAAGTCATGAGATAGTAGATGTTTGCAGGTTGTTTTAAGCTGCCGAATTTTGGGGTAATCTGTAGTACAGCAATGTATAACTAATACAACATTTCCCCCCTCTTTTTTCCATAAATTGCTTATTTTTTTCTTACTGATTTTAAGAATATTTATCATTTTAAGCTAACCCTTTGGTGGCCAACTGGCACATGAAAAAGGAATCCTCCTACACTGTTAGTAGGAATATAAACTGGTGCAGTCATTATGGAAAATAGTATGGAGGTTCTTCAAAAAGCTAAAATAGAACTAGCAAATGATCCATCAGTTACACTCCTGGGTCTATAACCAAAGAAAGTGAAAACACTAATTAGAAAAGATGTGCATCCCAATATTCATAGCAGCATTATTTACAATAGCAAAATAATGGAAGCAATCTAAATGTCTCTCAACAGATGGATGGATAAAAAAGATGTGGTGTGTGTGTATACACACATACAATATTTTACCTAGCCATAAAAAGAATGAAATTTTGCCATTTACAACAACATGAATGGACCTGGAGTGTATTATGCTTAACAAAATGTCAGATAAAGACAAGTACTGTATGTTATCACTTCAGAATGAAGCAGGGCAAAGACTGACAGAGTTTTGCCAAGAAAATGCACTGGTCATAACAAACACCCTCTTCCAACAACACAAGAGAAGACTCTATACATGGACATCACCAGATGGTCGACACCGAAATCAGATTGATTATATTCTTTGCAGCCAAAGATGGAGAAGCTCTATACAGTCAGCAAAAACAAGACCAGGGGCTGACTGTGGCTCAGACCATGAACTCCTTATTGCCAAATTCAGACTTCAATTGAAGAAAGTAGGGAAAACCACTAGACCATTCAGGTATGACCTAAATCAAACCCCTTATGATTATACAGTGGAAGTGAGAAATAGATTTAAGGGCCTAGATCTGATAGATAGAGTGCCTGATGAACTATGGAATGAGGTTTGTGACATTGTACAGGAGACAGGGATCAAGACCATTCCCATGGAAAAGAAATGCAAAAAAGCAAAATGGCTGTCTGGGAAGGCCTTACAAATAGCTGTGAAAAGAAGAGAAGCGAAAAGCAAAGGAGAAAAGGAAAGATATAAACATCTGAATGCAGAGTTCCAAAGAATAGCAAGAAGAGATAAGAAAGCCTTCCTCAGCGATCAATGCAAAGAAATAGAGGAAAACAACAGAATGGGAAAGACTAGGGAATCTCTTCAAGAAAATCAGAGATACCAAAGGAACATTTCATGCAAAGATGAGCTCGATAAAGGACAGAAATGGTAGGGACCTAACAGAAGCAGAAGATATTAAGAAGAGGTGGCAAGAATACACAGAAGAACTGTACAAAAAAGATCTTCATGACCCAGATAATCATGATGGTGTGAGCACTGACCTAGAGCCAGACATCCTGGAATGTGAAGTCAAGTGGGCCTTAGAAAGCATCACTATGACAAAGCTAGTGGAGGTGATGGAATTCCAGTGGAGCTATTCCAAATCCTGAAAGATGATGCTGTGAAAGTGCTGCACTCAATATGCCAGCAAATTTGGAAAACTCAGCAGTGGCCACAGGACTGGAAAAGGTCAGTTTTCATTCCAATCCCAAAGAAAGGCAATGCCAAAGAATGCTCAAACTACCACACAATTGCACTCATCTCACACGCTAGTAAAGTAATGCTCAAAATTCTCCAAGCCAGGTTTCAGCAATATGTGAACCGTGAACTTCCTGATGTTCAAGCTGGTTTTAGAAAAGGCAGAGGAACCAGAGATCAAATTGCCAACATCTGCTGGATCATGGAAAAAGCAAGAGAGTTCCAGAAAAACATCTATTTCTGCTTTATTGACTATGCCAAAGCCTTTGACTGTGTGGATCACAGTAAACTGTGGACAATTCTGAAAGAGATAGGAATACCAGATCACCTGACCTGCCTCTTGAGAAATTTGTATGCAGGTCAGGAAGCAACAGTTAGTACTGGACATGGAACAACAGACTGGTTCCAAATAGGAAAAGGAGTTTGTCAATGCTGTATATTGTCACCCTGTTTATTTAACTTATATGCAGAGTACATCATGAGAAACGCTGGACTGGAAGAAACACAAGCCGGAATCAAGATTGCTGGGAGAAATATCAATAACCTCAGATATGCAGATGACACCACCCTTATGGCAGAAAGTGAAGAGGAACTAAAAAGCCTCTTGATGAAAGTGAAAGAGGAGAGTGAAAAAGTTGGCTTAAAGCTCAACATTCAGAAAACGAAGATCATGGCATCCGGTCCCACCACTTCGTGGGAAATAGATGGGGAAACAGTGGAAACAGTGTCAGACTATTTTTCTGGGCTCCAAAATCACTACAGATGGTGACTGCAGCCATGAAATTAAAAGACACTTACTCCTTGGAAGGAAAGTTATGACCAACCTAGATAGCATATTCAAAAGCAGAGACATTACTTTGCCAACAAAGGTCCATCTAATCAAGGCTATGGTTTTTCCTGTGGTCATGTATGGATGTGAGAGTTGGACTCTGAAGAAGCCTGAGCGCCGAAGAATTGATGCTTTTGAACTGTGGTGTTGGGGAAGACTCTTGAGAGTCCCTTGGACTGCAAGGAGATCCAACCAGTCCATTCTGAAGGAGATCAGCCCTGGGTGTTCTTTGGAAGGAATGATGCTAAAGCTGAAACTCCAGTACTTTGGCCACCTCATGCGAAGAGTTGACTCATTGGAAAAGACTCTGATGCTGGGAGGGATTGGGGGCAGGAGGAGAAGGGGACGACAGAGGATGAGATGGCTGGATGGCATCACTGACTCGATGGACGTGAGTCTGGGTGAACTCCGGGAGTTGGTGATGGACAGGGAGGCCTGGCGTGCTGCAATTCATGGGGTCACAAAGAGTTGGACACGACTGAGCGACTGATCTGATCACTTATATATGGAATCTAAAAAAAATGAAACAAATGAAAACAACAAAACAGAAACAGACTCATAAATATAGAGAACAAATGAGTGGTTATCTGTGGAAAGAAGAATGGAGGTAGGCAAGATAGAGGCAGGGGATTAAGAGGTACAAACCAGTATATATAAAATAAATAGGGTACGGGAAAATATTGTATAATATGAGGAATATAATAAATACATCATAATAATTTTAAATGGAGCATAATCTGTATAAATGTTGAATCACTGTTGCACACCTTAAACTAATGTAATTTTGTAAATCAACTATGTTTTTTCAACCTAAATAAAATTTTTGTTCAGGTTTCATTTCAAGCAGTTTTTAATTTGTATATGTCAAATGGCATTCTTTTTTCCTTTTTTATTTCTCTGTTTTATTTAATGTATTCATTTCAAAATTATTGTTAAAAATCACTCAGGCTTTCTTCTATTGCTGTGTCTTCAAGTTCACTAAAACTTTCCTCTGCAATGTCTAATATGCTGGTGTTCCCATCAGGTGTATATTTTTAATTTCAGATATTGTAGTTTTCACTCCTAGAAATTTGATTTGTGCCTTTTTATGATTTCTAGGTGATATATACTTATAATAATTGATTTAATATCCTTGAATACTAATTCTGTTGTCTTACTAATTCCTGACACTGTTTCTATGGATTGAATTTTTTTCACTGTGTAATATTTCCCTATTTCATTGCATCCCTGGTGATTTTTTTATTGGATACCAGACATTGTGAATTTTATCTTCATGGATGCTGATTTCTTTGTACAGTAAATATTCTTGAGTCTTGTCCTAGAACATAGTTAATTGCTTGGAAAACACTGATCTGTTTAGATCTTGTTAAACTTTGTTAGGTAGGACCAGAGTAGCATTCAGTCTAGGGCTCATTTTCCTCCATTAATAAGACAAACTCTTGTGAGTACTTTTCCTGATTCCCTGTGAGTTTTGAGGATTTTCACTGTGGTTGGTGGCAACAGGAACTGTTCCCAGCTCTTGTGAGGTATTGTTCTCTCTCAGCCTTTCAAATGGTTGCTTCCCCAGCCTCTGGGGCTTCTACTAGTTTATTCACATTTGCCAAGCAATACTGAGCTGCATACTTACTGCAAGGGAACTCTCTGAAAACCTCCAGAGCTCTCTCTGCAGCTCTTTTTTCTCTAGCACTCTACCCTCTACTCTAACTACCTTGGCCTACCTGGACTCACAGCTACATGTTTTCAATTTAGCGAGGTCACTTTACTGTAACTGGCTTCCTCTTCCCTATTCTGTAGCCTTGAAAGTCTCTCCAGCTCACAGCTGGGGCAATCTTAAAACTCATATCATTTGTTTCCTTCTCTCAAAGACTGCTGTCTTTTGTTGCCTGATTGCCAATGTTTTAAAATCATTGTTCCTTGTAGTTGTCTTTTTTTAAAGTTGTTTCAAGAGACAAGGTAAGATCTCTATTATTCCTCATTCTTTCTTTTATATCTTTTGTTTTATACATCTTAATCCATCTGGAATTTATTTTTTATTGAGAGAAATATAGTTTTAATATTTTTTCAAATGGTTTGCCAATTGCTCCAGATCATATTTTGAACTCTTCACTTCCATCCTCACCCAGTTGGAAATGTCACCTTTATCATAAGCCAAACTTCATGGATACTTGAGTCTGTTTCTGAACTCTTTATTCTGTCCCTTTGATTTTCCATCTTTTGTTGAATAGCAAACCTTTTTTACTTGTTGAAGTTTCAAAATATATTGCATTATCTAGTAGAGCTAATTATCTCTTATTTCTTTTTATTTTCAAGATTTCCTTGAGCATCCACATATGCTATTTTCTACTTGAGCTTTCATATCATTTTCAACTTTCTTCTGATTTATTATAGATGTTATGTGCTGGGATTACATTAAGAGAGTAGGGCCTGCTGCTGCTGTTGCTGCTAAGTCACTTCAGTTGTGTCTGACTCTGTGCGACCCCATAGACGACAGCCCACCAGGCTCCCCATCCCTGGGATTCTCCAGGCAAGAACACTGGAGTGGGTTGCCATTTCAGAGTAGGACCTAGACAGGTTCAAAGATGGCAAAGTGAAGAGTCAGGAGAGTAGAAGTTCAATGATTTAATTTTCATGGTGACCTAGGAGGCAAAGACAAGCTGAGAGTGAGTAGAGTAGGGCTGAAATATAGACCAAGGATGAACAATGGAAATTTGAGTGAATCCTATGTATTATAATCATGGGGTTATTGAATCCCAGGTATGAAGAGTGTTAGTGGGTATGTAAAGCATTGACTGAATATCTCAGGACTGCAAGTGAAGATTCATCAATGGGTGTTTGTATTTCTATGTTTCCTTTCTCTGAAAATATAAAATATGCCATCAAAGGGTCCTGGAATGTATTTGTTATTACCAAGCCAAGCAAATCTCTAGTCATCCAGCTATTTTTGAAAATGCATGTCTCTCTGGTTTGCTGTTATATCATCAGTGCCAAATATATTGCTTGTCCATATTTAGTACTGAGTAAATATTAATAGAGTCAATTAGTTAATTCGAGGGGTTTCCTCTGACTTCTGCTTAAGATGCTTTGTTGGTATCTCTGTCATTCTGACTTCAGATTCAAAATTCAGCCTCAAATTCTAATCAGTTCTTCAATTGCCTAGAAATGGAGAACTTAGGGTGATTGCTTTTACTATCCAAATGGCACAATGTGCTAAAATGCTGTTTGAATAAAGACTTGTTCAGTCTTAGACTTCTTAAACCTTCTTTCAAATTACCCAAGTTATTCATGTAAGTATGTTTATGGGAGAACTAAGATAAAGGAGGGCTTAAGGCAAAAGTGACCTGATTTCTTTCAACCATTCAGATGTGTTCATCTCAAAAATAATGATAGAGATGGGAAGAAGTCCACATCGTGTCAATGTATGATTTTACTTAATTTGGCCCTTAGTGTGCCGCACACTCCACTACTGAACCACTCAATGGCTTTGAAAAAGTAGACTCGCTTAGTTAAGTGCAAATTTTCAATAGTTGTCTCTTGGATTGCATGTAACAAGTATATGGTTTATATTAGTATAATACTTTCACCCTAAAACGTCTTGAGACAATTTCTCTTTTTTTAATTAATTAATTTATTTTTTAACTGGAAGATGATTGCTTTAAAATTGTATTGGTTTCTGAAGGTAATTTCTGATGGAGAAAGGCAGGGTATACCAAGGTTTTCAGGGACAGAGTTCATTCTTCTGATAGGAAGATAGATCTTAAGTGCTCAAGGCAGTCTCCTTGACAAGGAGATCAATTGATGAGAGTCAATTCTTAATGGAAAAGGAAAATTTAGAAAATTCAGAACCACTCAGATATTTTAGATCTTGGACTGATGAGAACTTTTGTAGACCAAGTAGAATCACTTGGAGCCTACCTCCTCCATTTTAACATTTATTATTTTATTTTAAGGGAAGCAAAGCTTGAAATGCTTTAATACCCCCTTAGAGACTATTTGGGTATTTCATAGCCCATAAAAAGTAATATTTGGATGATTTAAAGGGAAATGAATCAGAAATATTAAGTTTCAGTTTTCCTTTATGTAACAAGACTTCACCATACCCGCAGAGTCAATAGAAATAGCCTGTAGGGTAAAACACATCTTAGATTTTATTGAAACAAAAATGATTATTTAAGGTGTATGGCAGAAACCAACATAGTATTGTAAAAGAATTATCCTTCAATTAAAAATAAATATTTTTTAAAATGCAAAAAAATTATCAATGCATGTACAGATAGTAATGTCTGTTCCAAAATACTTTTATTTTAAAATATTTAGACACTCAAGCTCATAATTTTTCTACTGGTTAACAAGGGATCTAACAACTTCCCCAATTTCTTCAGAAAGGACAATTTCTTGCATCAAACCTATTGATTAAACTCTCTATTTCTTAACCAAGTAGAAATGTGATCTCACTGCCCCAGGCAGTGTTTTCATAAGGTTTTTCTTAAAAGCTACTTCAGGCTTCTCAGTTACATACAAAGAGGATGATGCTGGTAGAATCCAGAGTATCCATGTGACTGGTCGGCAAAGTTTTCAATGTGGTTATTCATTATACACTTAATGTTTACTTCTTCTTAAGTTTAAACAAGATTTTCATTTAGGCATTGGATTTGTGTGATATGCGCATTTCTCCGTAGGTTAATAAATGGCTTCACTCTTCACTGATGTAAAGGAAAAAGGAATCAGCAAATCTGGTTGTCTCTCCTTGCTCTGCCATTACCTTTCTGAGTGACACTGGGAAAATTCCATTATGTTTTCAGCCCCAGTCTCCTCATCTGTAAATCAGATTTGTTAGGTGATCTCTGGAATCCCTCTCACAGCTGCTGTGCAATTTTCACATTTTTTGTTGTTGTTCAGCCGCTAAGTCATGTCTGACTCTTTGTGACCCATGGATGTAGCATGCCAGGTTTCTCTGTCCTCCACTATCTCCAAAGATTTCTCCAACTCATGTCAATTGAGTGTGTGATGCTATCTAACCATCTCATCATCTGCTGCCCCTTCTCCTTTTGCTTTCAATCTTTCCCAGCATCAGAGTCTTTTGGCATGGAAATCATTCATTAAATGGTAACACTTATTTTTTATTGAAGAGTTTCCTTCATGGAGAATATTAGAATAGCTTAATTTTAAGAGTCTAAAGAGCTTAGAAATTGACTCAAAAGTCTTGGACTTCTGTCTCATTATTTACTTGATATATACTCTTGGGACATTTTTGCCACCTTTTTAAGGTCCAATTTCTTCATTTTTAAAATGAGACGAAGGTATTACTGTTAGGCACAGTTCTTTGTTGCAAATAATAGAATCCACTTTGGCTAGTTTAGGCAGGAAAAGAATTTGGTAAAAATATTAAGCAGTTCAAAAATCCTCTGGAGGGCAAGAGAGCCAGACTTAGAAATAGTGAGGCCAGACACCACACCAAATCATACTGTAGAATTTGCTCCAGTGAAAATACCATTGCTACCAACACTTGGCAACAACTCTGCTTCTTAGAGAGACATTGCCATTTGCACTGATAATGCCAAGAGCTCAACCACTGAGCCCCTGTGGTCGTATTCACTTGGGATAAATGCCATTCACGTCAGCACGCTTACAGCATTAGCTTGCCAGCTGAGGACTCATGTGATACATCTGATTGGCAACACCCATTGCATGTATAATGTCAGCAACAAGAGGGCCTAGGACAGTGACTTCTGGCTATATCTTGGGGGTTACAGAGGGGGAAACTCTCCAAAATTCAGAAACTATGTTCAGAAGAAATTGGACAGCTTCAAACTACTCTGTCTAGGAGAAAATCAGTGCCCCAGGTAACAACCCCTGTACTATATGAAAGGTAATTGCTACCTTTTAAAGCTTATTTTACTGAATAGGAAGAAAAATAAGGTAGATGGAGCTTGTAAATGAAAACTGCAAGGAAATCTAGCCAGATACACTTTCTCTTTTATTGTGAATATATCCATATATATTTATATTAATATGATTGTAAAATATATGCTCACTATTAAAAATTCATGAAGAATAGAAAAATTATAGGAAAGAAACAAGAATCATCAAATAATTCTACCAGCATAAAACTACTTTTACCTCTTTGGTTCATACTCATCCATTCATCTAATAAAATTACACGATGTGTACCTTGTTGTTTAATTGCTAAGACATGTCAGACTCTTTTGTAACCCCATGGACTGTAACCTGCCAGGCTCCTCTGCCCATGGGGTTTCCCAGGCAGGAGTGCTGGAGTGGGTTGCCATTTCCTTCTCCAGGGGATCTTCCTGACCCAGGGATCAAACCCTCATCTCCTACATTGGCATGCAGATTCTTTACCACTAAGCCACCTGAGAAGGCCTTAATACGTACATTATTCATATATATGCATCACTTCAGTTCAATCACTCAGTCGTGTCCAACTGTTTGCGACCCCATGAGCTGCAGCATGCCAGACCTCCCCGTCAATCACCAACTCCTGGAGTTTACCCAAACTCGTGTCCATTGAGTCAGTGATGCCATCCAACCATCTCATCATCCTCTGTCGTCCCCCTCTCCTCCTGCCCTCAATCTTTCCCAGCATCAGTGTCTTTTCAAATGAGTCAGCTCTTCACGTCAGGTGGCCAAATTATTGGAGTGTCAGCTTCAACATCAATCCTTCCAATGAACACCCAGGACTGCTCTCCTTTAGGATAGACTGGTTGGATCTCCTTGCAGTCCAAGGCACTCTCAAGAGTCTTCTCCAACACCACAGTTCAAAAGCATCAATTCTTTGGTGCTCAGTTTTCTTTATAGTCCAACTCTCACATCTATACATGACTACTGGAAAAACCATAGCCTTGACTAGATGGACCTTTGTTGATAAACTAATGTCTCTGCTTTTTAATATGCTTTCTACGTTGGTCATAACTTTCCTTCCAAGGAGCAAGCGTCTTTTGGCTTCATGGCTGCAATCACCATCTGCAGTGATTTTGGAGCCCAAAAAAATAAAGTCTCTCACTGTTTCCATTGTTTTCCCATCTATTTGCCATGAAGAGATGGGACTGGATGTCATAATCTTAGTTTTCTGAATGTTGAGTTTCAAGCCTACTTTTTCACTCCCCTCTTTCACTTTCATCAAGAGGCTCTTTAGTTCTTCTTTGCTTTCTGCCATAAAGGTGCTGTCATCTGCATGTCTGAGGTTATTGATATTTCTCCTGGCAATCTTGATTCTGGCTTGCGTTTCTTCCAGCCTGATATTTTGCGTGATGTACTCTGCATATAAGTTAAACAAATAGCCCAATTTGGAACCAGTCTGTTGTTCCATGTCCAGTTCTAACTGTTGCTTCTTGACTTGCATACAGATTTCTCAGGAGGCAGGTCAGGTGGTCTGGTATTCCCATCTCTTTCAGAATTTTCCAGTTTGTTGTGATCCACACAGTCAAAGGCTTTGGCATAGTCAATAAAGCAGAAATAGATATGTTTCTGGAATTCTCTTGCTTTTTTGATGATCCAAAAGATGTTGGCAATTTGCTCTCAGGTTCCTCTGCCTTTTCTAAATACAACTGGAATATCTGGAAGTTCACGGTTCACATACTGTTGAAGCCTGGCTTGGAGAATTTTGAGCATTACTTTGCTAGTGTGTGAGATGAGTACAATTGTATGGTACTTTGTGCATTCTTTTGCATTGCCTTTCTTTGGGATTGGAATGAAAACTGACCTTTTCCAGTCCTGTGGCCAACGCTGAGTTTTCCAAATTTGCTGGCATATTGAGTGATTGAGTGTAGCACTTTTACAGCATCATTTTTTAGGATTTGAAATAGCTCAACTGGAGTTCCATCACTTCCACTAGCTTTGTTCCTAGTGATGCTTCCTAAGGCCCACTTGCCTTCAAATTCCAGGATGTCTGGCTCTAGGTGAGTAATCACACCATTTGTGGCTATCTGGGTCATGAAGATCTTTTATGTATAATTCTTCTGTGTATTCTTGCCACCTCTTCTTAATATTTTCTTCTTCTGTCAGGCCCATACCATTTCTGTCCTTTATTGCACGTATCTTTGCATGAAATGTTCCCTTGGTATCTCTAATTTTCTTGAAGAGATCTCTAGTCTTTCCCATTCTATTGTTTTCCTCTATTTCTTTGCAATGATCACTGAGGAAGCTTTCTTATCTCTCTGTGCTATTCTTTGGAATGCTGCATTCAAATGGATATATCTTTCCTTTTCCCCTTTGCCTTTCACTTCTCTTCTATTCACAGCTATTTGTAAGGCGTCCTCAGACAACCATTTTGCATCTTTGCATTTCTTTTTCTTGATGATGGTCTTGATCACTGCCTCCTGTATAATGTCAAGAACCTCCATCCACAGTTCTTCAGGCACTCTGTCTATCAGATCTAATCCCTTGAATCTATTAGTAACTTCCACTGTATAGTCATAAGGAATTTGATTTAGGTCATACCTGAACGGTCTAGTTGTTTTCCCTGCTTTCTTAAATTTAACTCTGAATTTGGCAATAAGGAGTTCATGATCTGAGCCACAGTCAGCTCCCAGTCTTGTTTTTGCTGACTATATAGAGCTTTTCCATCTTCGGCTGGAAAGAATATAATCAATCTGATTTCAGTATTGACCCTTTGGTGATGTGCATGTGTAGAGTCTTCTCTTGTGTTGTTCCAAGAGGGTATTTGCTATGACCAGTACGTTCTCTTCACAAAACTCTGTTAGTATTTGGCCTACTTCATTCTGTACTCCAAGGCCAAATTTGCCTGTTACTCCAGGTGTTTCTTGATTTCCTACTTTTGTGTTCCAGTCCCCTATAATGAAAAGGACATCTCTTTTGGGTATTAGTTCTAGAAAGTCTTGTAGGTCTTCATAGAACAGTTCAGCTTCTTCAGCATTAGTGGTTGGAGCATAGACTTGGATTACTGTGATATTGAATGGTTTGCTTTGGAAACAAACAGAGATCATTCCATTGTTTTTGAGATTACGCCCATGTACTGCATTTCAGTCCCTTTTGTTGACCATGATGGCTACTCCATTTATTCTAAGGGATTCTTGTTCACAGTTGTAGATATAATGGTCATCTGAGTTAAATTCGCCCATTCCAGTCCATTTTAGTTCACTGATTCTTAAAATGTTGATGTTCACTCTTGCCATCTCCTATTTGACCACTTCTAATTACCTTGATGCATAGACCTAATATTTCAGGTTCCTATGCAGTATTGCAATCCACTTTGACTGTGTGGATCGCAACAAACTGTGGAAAATTCTGGAAGAGATGGGAATACCAGACCACCTGACCTGCCTCTTGAGAAACCTGTATGCAGGTCACGAAGCAACAGTTAGAACTGGACATGGAGCAACAGACTGCTTCCAAATCGGGAAAGGAGTACATCAAGGCTGTATATTGTCACCCTGCTTATTTAACTTATATGCAGAGTACATCATAAGAAACGCTGGGCTGGAAGAAGCACAAGCTGGAATCAAGATTACTGGGAGAAGTATCAACATCCTCAGATATGCAGATGACACCACCCCTATGGCAGAAAGTGAAGAAGAACTAAAGAGCCTCTTGATGAAAGTGAAAGAGGAGAGTGAAAAAGTTGGCTTAAAACTCAACATTCAGAAAACTAAGATCATGGCATCCAGTCCCATCATTTCATGGCATATAGATAAACGGTGGAAACAGTGGCTGTTGTATGAGTGTGTTATTCACTCAGTCATGTCCATCTCTTTGCGACCCCATGGACTGTAACTTGCCAGGCTCTTCTGCCCATGGGGTTTTCCAGGCAAGAATACTGAAGTGGGTTGCCATTCCCTTCTCCAGGGGAATCTTCCCAAGCCAGGAATCAAACCCTGGTCTCCTGCCTTACAGGCAGATTCTTTACTATCTTAGCTACCAGAGAAGTTGTTCTGTTATATGAATACACAATAATTTTTCACTAATAATCTATTCACTAATTACCTACTTTCTCACTAACTACCTGTATATGGGTGGTTTCCAATTTTTTGCTTTTTTCAATACAGTTATGGGGAGCATCCATATAGCCAAATATTGATATGCTGCTGCTGCTGCTGCTGCTAAGTCGCTTCAGTCGTGTCCGACTCTGTGCGACCCCATAGACAGCAGCCCACCAGGCTCCCCCGTCCCTGGGATTCTCCAGGCAAGAACACTGGAGTGGGTTGCCATTTCCTTCTCCAATGTATGAAAGTGAAAAGGGAAAGTGAAGTTGCTCAGTCTTGTCCGACTTAGCGACCCCATGGACTGCAGCCTACCAGGCTCCTCCATCCATGGGATTTTCCAGGCAAGAGTACTGGAGTGGGGTGCCATTGCCTTCTCCGAAATATTGATATATACTTGGGTAATTCCTTATGATGAATGTAGAGAAATAGAATTTCTGTTTCAAGTCTATTCAGTGAAGAATATTGATACATGCCTTGAAATTGGCTTCAAAAATTAGTAACAATTTATACTTTCATGTGCAACATTGTGTATGAATTTCCTCCTCACACTGTCACAATACTTGATATTACCAATCATTTTTATTTTGGTCATTCTTTGGGAGAAAAATATAGGCTTACCTAGTGGCTAAGACCGGAGAAGGCAATGGCACCCCACTTCAGTACTCTTGCCTGGAAAATCCCATGGACGGAGGAGCCTGGTGGGCTGCAGTCCCTGGGGTCGCTAAGAGTCAGACATGACTGAGCAACTTCACTTTCATTTTTCACTTCCATGCATTGGAAAAGGAAATGGCAACCCGCTCCAGTGTTCTTTCCTGGAGAATCCCAGGGATGGGGGAGCCTGGTGGCTGCCGTCTATGGGGTTGCACAGAATTGGACACGACTGAAGCGACTTAGCAGCAGCAGCAGCAGCAGTGGCTAAGACGGTAAAAACTCTGCCTGCAATGCAGGAGACCAGAATCAATCCCCAAGTTGGGAAGATCCCTGGAGAAGGGAGTGGCAACGCACTCCAATAGTCTTGCCTGGAAAATTCCATGGACAGAGGAGCCTGGCGGGCTACAGTCCATGGGGTCACTAAGAGTCGGACATGACTGACCACATACACACACACGTTAGAGAAAAATATCTCATTGATATTTATCTTGCATTTTTTAGCTTACCAAATATTTTATATATATTTATTTTTACTTACATTTCTTTGTTTTTGAACTGTGTGTTTATGTCCTTTGTCTACCAGTAGATTGATTTTTCAACCTTTTAAATTAGTTTTCAGAGTGCTCTATGAAGATACTAATTTTTCATCTTCTTTGTGTCATCCAAATATCTCTTCCAAGGTGGTCATGCCTTCTATTAAAACCGAGGTAAAACATATACAATAAAGTGCACAAATCTTAATTTACAGACAGGTATGTATGAGAGGGTAACAGGCAGGAAGGCTAGGGGTCTCCAAATGGAGGAAATAGGCTGCAAGTGTCAGACATTTTTCTCTCTCTCTTAAGTGGCAGGAGGAAGTAAACTACAAGTGTCAGGGTTTTTTTCCCCTTCTCTATACAAAATAAAGGAAGTTTCTCTTAAAATTCTGTGTTGCTGTGATGACACCTGGTTCCACCTGAACTTAACTTTTCACAAACCTTGAGCTAACCAATGTGTTTTTCTTATGGAAATGTTTTTCTGAAGCTATGTTAATGAGCTATGTATTTACCCTAGACTCTGTCTTTCTTCAAGTCGGTTCCACTTAAGACTCAGAACTGATAAGGGCTCAACAAACCTATATGTTTTACTCATACATTGTTCTCCTAATCTATGTTGATGAACTTATATATTTACTTGGAAACCTGCATTTCTTTAAGATTCATGTCAACCTTTTTTTCGCCCAGGATGACTCACCTTGTGCCAATGTTATCTCAAAATGCATGTTGGGGGTGAGGGGCCTGGTAGCACTCTGAGTTTTGAGACATTTCTTTTCTCTAATGAACAGCTTGCTGATAGGTATATAACATACTGCTAAAGGCTAGCAGAGAGGCACTCTTTCTGCCCCCTTCTAATGTCTATGTCAGAAGCTTTCCCTACCTTTTATACTTTAATAAAACTTTATTACGCAAAAGCTCTGAGCGATCAAGCCTCGTCACTGGTCCCAGATTGAATTCCTCTCCTCCAGAAGCCAAGAATCCTGGTGTCTTTCATGGCTCAGCAACAACCTTTCATGTATACATCACAGAACAATCACCTGGATCTAGAAAAATAACATTTCCAGTATCCAGGAAGGCTCCCTCACGTTCCTTTCCAGTCAGTGCTTCCCCACAGAGTAACCCCTATTCTGATACCATAGATCAATGTTGCCCATTCTTGAATTTCATATACTAAATGGAATCATACATAGAAACAAGTCTCTAACTTTTACTTACCATTATGTCTGGGACATTATAGGGTTCATGACATTGTACAAGAGGCAGTGATCAAGACCATCCCCAAGAAAAAGAAATGCAAACAGGCAAAATGGCTGTCTGAGGACACCTTACAAATAGCTCTGAAAAGAAGAGACATGAAAGGCAAAGGAGAAAAGGAAAGATATATCCATTTGAATGCAGAGTTCCAAAGAATAGCAAGGAGAGTAAGAAACCCTTCCT
Source organism: Bubalus kerabau (assembly GCF_029407905.1). NCBI lineage: Eukaryota > Metazoa > Chordata > Mammalia > Artiodactyla > Bovidae > Bubalus > Bubalus kerabau. The sequence goes on along the minus strand of NC_073629.1, from coordinate 24,852,584 downwards.
CGGTGATCAATGCAAAGAAATAGAGGAAAACAATAGAATGGGACAGACTAGAGATCTCTTCAAGAAAATTAGTGATACCAAGGGAACATTTCATGCAAAGATAGGTGCAATAAAGGACAGAAATGGTATGGACCTAACAGAAGCAGAAGATATTAAGAAGAGGTGGCAAGAATACACAGAAGAACTATACAGAAAAGATCATCATGACCCAGATAGCCACAAATGGTGTGATCACTCACCTACAGCCAGACATCCTGGAATTTGAAGTCAAGTAGGCCTTACGAGGGAGAAGGCAATGGCACCCCACTCCAGTGTTCTTGCCTGGAGAATCCCAGGGACAGGGGAGCCTGGTGGGCTGCCGTCTATGGGGTCACATAGAGTCGGACACGACTGAAGCAACTTAGCAGCAGCAGCAGCAGCAGGCCTTAGGAGAAGGCGATGGCACCCCATTCCAGTAGTCTTGCCTAGAAAATCCCATGGACGGAGGAGCCTGCTAGGCTGCAGTCCATGGGGTCGCTAAGAGTCGGACATGACTGAGCAACTTCACTTTCATGCATTGGAGAAGGAAATGGCAACCCACTCCAGTGTTCTTGCCTGGAGAATCCCAGGGACGGGGGAGCCTGGTGGGCTGCCATCTCTGGGGTCGCACAGAGTTGGACACGACTGAAGCGACTTAGCAGTAGCAGCAGCAGCAGGCCTTAGGAAGCATCACTAGGAACAAAGCTAGTGGAGGTGATGGAATTCCAGTTGGGCTATTTCAAATCCTAAAAGATGATGCTGTGAAAGTGGTGCACTCAGTCACTCAATATGCCAGCAAATTTGGAAAACTCAGACTCATCTCACACGCTAGCAAAGTAATGCTCAAAATTCTACAAGCCAGGCTTCAACAGTATGTGAACCGTGAACTTCCAGATATTCAAGTTGTATTTAGAAAAGGCAGAGGAACATGAGAGCAAATTGCCAACATCTTTTGGATCATCAAAAAAGCAAGAGAGTTCCAGAAACACATCTATTTCTGCTTTATTAACTATGCCAAAGCCCTTGACTGTGTGGATCACAACAAACGGTGGAAAATTCTGAGAGAGATGGGAATATCAGACCACTTTACCTGCCTCCCGAGAAATCTGTATGCAAGTCAAGAAGCAACAGTTAGAACTGGACATGGAACAACAGACTGGTTCCAAATTGGGAAAGGAGTACATCATGGCTGTGTATTGTCACCTTGCTTATTTAACTTATATGCAGAGTACATCACGCAAAATGCCAGGCTGGAAGAAGTGCAAGCTGGAATCAAGATTGCCAGGAGAAATGTCAATAACCTCAAATATGCAGATGACACCACCCTTATGGCAGAAAGTGAAGAAGAACTAAAGAGCCTCTTGATGAAAGTGAAAGAGGAGAGTGGAAAAGTAGGCTTGAAACTCAACATTCAGAAAACTAAGATCATGGCATCCAGCCCCATCACTTCATGGCAAATAGTTGGGGAGACAGTGGAAACAGTGAGAGACTTTATTTTTTTGGACTCCAAAATCACTGCAGATGGTGATTGCAGCCATGAAGTTAAAAGACACTTGCTCCTTGGAAGAAAAGCTGTGACCAACCTAGACCACATATTAAAAGGCAGAGACATTACTTTGCCAACAAAGGTCCATCTAGTCAAAGCTATGGTTTTTCCAGTAGTCATGATTAGATGTGAGAGTTGGACCACATTCAAAAAAAGCTGAGTGCCAAAGAATTAATGCTTTTGAACTGTGGTGTTGGAGAAGACTCTTGAGAGTCCCTTGGACTGCAAGGAGATCCAACCAGTCCATCCTAAAGGAAATCAGTCCTGAATATTCATTGGAAGGACTGATGCTGAAGCTGAAACGCCAGTAGTTTGGCCACCTGATGCGAAGAACTGACTGATTGGAAAAGACCTTGATGCTGGGAAAACTGAAGGCAGAAGGAGAAAGGGATGACAGAGGATGAAATGGTTGGATGGCATCACCGACCCTATGGACATGAGTTTGAGTAAGATCTGGGAGTTGGTGATGGCCATGGAAGCCTGGCATGCTGCAGTCCATGGGGCTGCAAAGAGTCAGACACATCTGAGCAACTGAATTGAACTGATGTCTGGGAAAGTCATCTGTGTTGATACAGGTAAAGCAGCTCATTATTCTGAACCAGTTTACCCGACAGTAAAATGAGGACAATAATATTCCTTATGTTGTATGTTGTGAAGATAAACGTGTTAATATATGTATAACAGTGTTTGGCCCATGGTGAAGATATATATCCCTAATCATGTTAGCTACTTGTATCACACTGCTGGATTCAAATTGCTAATTTTTCTATTTAGAGTTTTATATTGATATTCAGAATGAGTTCAGTCATGCTTTAGCATTTGTGCATTTATGTGCTTCCATTTTTGCCTTTTCATACTGTCCATGGGATTCTCCCAGCAAGAATACTGGAGTGGGTTGCTATAGGCTCTGAAGCTGGGAAAGATTAAAGCCAAAAGAAGGGGGTGGCAGAGGATGAGATGGTTAGACAGCATCACCAACTCAATGGACATGCATTTGAACAAAGTCTGGGAGATAGTAGAGGACAGAGGAGCCTGGCATGCTGCAGTCCATTTGGTCTCAAAGAGTCAGGCATGACTTAGCAACTGAACAACAACAAATTTTGGGGCTAGTCTTATATTGTTTGGATATTGGGTTTTGATAGTAAATGTTACCTTCACCTACCTGGGTATTCTTCAAGAATTTGTATACTGAACCATTACCACTCACATCCACCCAGATCAGATCAGATCAGTCGCTCAGTCGTGTCCGACTCTTTGCAACCCCATGAATCACAGCACGCCAGGCCTCCCTGTCCATCACCAACTCCTGGAGTTCACTCAGACTCACGGCCATCGAGTCAGTGATGCCATCCAGCCATCTCATCCTCTGTGGTCCCCTTCTCCTCCTGCCCCCAATCCCTCCCAGCATCAGAGTCTTTTTCCAATGAGTCAACTCTTCGCATGAAGTGGCCAAAGTACTGGAGTTTCAGCTTCAGCATCGTTTCCTCCAAAGAAATCCCAGGGCTGATCTCCTTCAGAATGGACTGGTTGGATCTCCTTGCAGTCCAAGGGACTCTCAAGAGTCTTCTCCAACACCACAGGTCAAAAGCATCAATTCTTCGGTACTCAGCTTTCTTCACAGTCCACCTCTCACATCCATATATGACCACAGGAAAAACCATAGCCTTGATTAGATGGACCTTTCTTGGCAAAGTAATGTCTCTGCTTTTGAATATGCTATCTAGGTTGGTCATAACCTTTCTTCCAAGGAGTAAGCGTCTTTTAATTTCATGGCTGCAGTCACCATCTGCAGTGATTTTGGAGCCCAGAAAAATAAAGTCTGACACTGTTTCCACTGTTTCCCCATCTATTTCCCACGAAGTGGTGGGACCGGATGCCATGATCTTCGTTTTCTGAATGTTGAGCTTTAAGCCAACTTTTTCACTCTCGACTTTCACTTTCATCGAGAGGCCTTTGAGTTCCTCTTCACTTTCTGCCATAAGGGTGGTGTCATCTGCATATTTGAGGTTATTGATATTTCTCCCAGCAATCTTGATTCCAGCTTGTGTTTCTTCCAGTCCAGCGTTTCTCATGATGTACTCTGCATATAAGTTAAATAAACAGGGTGACAATATACAGCCTTGACGAACTCCTTTTCCTATTTGGAACCAGTCTGTTGTTCCATGTCCAGTACTAACTGTTGCTTCCTGACCTGCATACAAATTTCTCAAGAGGCAGATCAGGTGGTCTGGTATTCCCATCTCTTTCAGAATTGTCCACAGTTTACTGTGATCCACACAGTCAAAGGCTTTGGCATAGTCAATAAAGCAGAAAAAGATGTTTCTCTGGAACTCTCTTGCTTTTTCTATGATCCAGCAGATGTTGGCAATTTGATCTCTGGTTCCTCTGCCTTTTCTAAAACCAGCTTGAACATCAGGAAGTTCACAGTTCACATATTGCTGAAGCCTGGCTTGGAGAATTTTGAGCATTACTTTCCTAGCATGTGAGATGAGTGCAATTGTGTGGTAGTTTGAGCATTCTTTGGCATTGCCTTTCTTTGGGATTGGAATGAAAACTGACCTTTTCCAGTCCTGTGGCCACTGCTGAGTCTTCCAAATTGGCTGGCATATTGAGTGCAGCACTTTCACAGCATCATCTTTCAGGATTTGAAATAGCTCAACTGGAATTCCATCACCTCCACTAGCTTTGTTCATAGTGATGCTTTCTAAGGCCCGCTTGACTTCACATTCCAGGATGTCTGGCTCTAGGTCAGTGATCACACCATCATGATTATCTGGGTCGTGAAGATCTTTTTTGTACAGTTCTTATGTGTATTCTTGCCACCTCTTCTTAATATCTTCTGCTTCTGTTAGGTCCATACCATTTCTGTCCTTTATCGAGCCCATCTTTGCATGAAATGTTCCTTTGGTATCTCTGATTTTCTTGAAGAGATCCCTAGTCTTTCCCATTCTGTTGTTTCCCTCTATTTCTTTGCATTGATCGCTGAAGAAGGCTTTCTTGTCTCTTCTTGCTATTCTTTGGAACTCTGCATTCAGATGCTTATATCTTTCCTTTTCTCCTTTGCTTTTTGCTTCTCTTCTTTTCACAGCTATTTGTAAGGCCTCCCCAGACAGCCATTTTGCTTTTTTGCATTTCTTTTCTATGGGAATGGTCTTGATCCCTGTCTCCTGTACAATGTCATGAAGCTCATTCCATAGTTCATCAGGCACTCTATCTATCAGATCTAGGCCCTTAAATCTATTTCTCACTTCCACTGTATAATCATAAGGGATTTGATTTAGGTCATCCCTGAATGGTCTAGTGGTTTTCCCTACTTTCTTCAATTTAAGCCTGAATTTGGCAATAAGGAGTTCATGGTCTGAGCCACAGTCAGCTCCTGGTCTTGTTTTTGCTGACTGTATAGAGCTTCTCCATCTTTGGCTGCAAAGAATATAATCAATCTGATTTCAGTGTTGACCATCTGGTGATGTCCATGTATAGAGTCTTCTCTTGTGTTGTTGGAAGAGGGTGTTTGTTATGACCAGTGCATTTTCTTGGCAAAACTCTTATTAATCTTTGCCCTGCTTCATTCCATATTCCAAAGCCAAATTTGCCTGTTACTCCAGGTGTTTCTTGACTTCCTACTTTTGCATTCCAGTCCCCTATAATGAAAAGGACATCTTTTTTGGGTGTTAGTTCTAAAAGGTTTTGTAGGTTTTCATAGAACCATTCAACTTCAGCTTCTTCAGTGTTACTGGTTGGGGCATAGACTTGGATTACTGTGATATTGAATGGTTTGCCTTGGAAACAAACAGAGATTATTCTGTCGTTTTTGAGATTGCATCCAAGTACTGCATTTCAGACTCTTTTGTTGACCATGGCGGCTGCGATGGGCACCCCATAGCGCGGCCGAGAGGAGCCACCCCATGTCTGAGGTCAGAGGCAGAAGCCGGGAGGACCCCATGCCCGAAGGGCAGCGGCCAAAAGGAGTTACCGCACGTCCGAGGTCAGGGGCAGCAGCCGAGAGTACCAGACTGCGACGGCGCAGGAACAGCTGAGAGGAGCTACCCTGCGTCCGAGGTCGGGGGGGCAGCTGAGAGGAGATACCCAGTGTCCAAGGTCAGGGGTGGCGACGAGAGGAGTTATCCCATGTCTGAGGTCAGGGGCGATGGCAGGGAGGAGATACCCCACGCCCCAAGCCTGAGGCCAGGAGCGGCGGCGGGGAGGAGCAACCACACAACCGAGGCCAGGGGCGGTGGCTGGGAGGACCAACCCCATGTCCAAGGAGCCATGGCTGCGTGGGCGCAGGAGGGCCTAGAGGAGCTATCCCACGTTGAAGGTCAGGAAGGGCGGTGGTGAGGAGATACCCCTCGTCCAAGGTAAGGAGCAATGGCTGCACTTTGCTGGAGCAGCCGTGAAGAGATACCCCACGCCCAAGGTAAGAGAAACCCAAGTAAGACGGTAGGTGTTGCAAGAGGGCATCAGAGGGCAAACACACTGAAACCATACTCACAGAAAACTAGTCAATCTAATCACACTAGGACCACAGCCTTGTCTAACTCAGTGAAACTAAGCCATGCCTGTGGGGCAACCCAAGATGGGCGGGTCATGGTGGAGAGATTTGACAGAATGTGGTCCACTGGAGAAGGGACTGGCAAACCACTTCAGTATTCTTGCCTTGAGAACCCCATGAATAGTATGAAAAGGCAAAATGATAGGATACTGAAAGACAAACTCCCCAGGTCAGTAGGTGCCCAATATGCTACTGCAGATCAGTGGAGAAATAACTCCAGAAAGAATGAAGGGATGGAGCCAAAGCAAAAAGAATACCCAGCTGTGGATGTGACTGGTGATAGAAGCAAGGTCTGATACTGTAAAGAGCAATATTGCATAGGAACCTGGAATGTCAGGTCCATGAATCAAGGCAAATTGGAAGTGGTCAAACAAGAGATGGCAAGAGTGAATGTCGACATTCTAGGAATCAGCGATCTGAAATGGACTGGAATGGGTGAATTTAACTCAGATGATCACATCCACCCAAGATCCCTCCAAATCTGCCTCCCAGATACATCTCAGGTCTGTGGACTTTTCTCCATCAGAACCTTCTCCTCTCTGGTCCACATTACCATCATCACTGCTTTTGTCCACCGTGCTAGTTACCTATCCTGTCTCCCAGTACTAAATATGTGCTCCTTCCCCTTGTACCTAGGTAACAATCTTAAGACTTTTTCAAGGTCTACCAGGTTCCTAATGTCATGGCCCTGCCTGCCTCTCCATTCCTGGCTTGTACCGGTGTCCCTCTCACCCTCATGCTTTGGACACATTCCCTGCTGAGCAACATGCTCCCCATCCCAGGACTGGCCAGTTCCTACTTATTCTTTCTCACTGAAGTTGTCCCTGACGTGGCAATGTCAAACAGATCTCTCTGTATAATCATTCGTCTTACCCTTTTCTTCCCTTTCTCAGCACTCACAGCATGTGTAATTATGTATTTATACATTTGTTTAATATCTCTTATGTCTATGAGTTACTATTTTGTCACTTTAGCATTTTTATTTTTTAGTTATTCTTATTTTGCACATAATGAATTGCTCAACAAATGCTTATTGAATGAGTGGCCCCCAGTCTAGCTGTGAAGACAGATGCATAGACACTAGCAATGAAAGGAAAAATTGAAACGGATATACAGACATAGATGTTGAGGGCACAGAAAAGGAAGAGGAAGAAAAAACTGTGCCAGGGGACCCCTCCCACTGGCGGTGTACAGAGAGGGTTGCTCACTGATTAACTAAGCTCCCCTTGAATGTTATGCTCTCAGAGTTGACATGTCGATGGCACTGTGTTACCATTTAACATTCAAGGGAGGTGTTGGGTTCGTGATGATACTGGCTGCACAAATTTGCCTGAGCTCTCGGCTCACACACAGAGCACAATGGCAGCTCTGAAGGTGGCAGAAGTCCTCTGCACTCCCGGCCCTGTTTATTTTCTCCTGCAGCAGAGGGGGTGGCGTAGGTCAGCTGAAATGGTGCATCCTGGTGAATATTTGTTGACCCAGAATATCATGCTGACAGACATGCAGACAGGCAGACACGGAGGCCTCACTTCTCGGCTGCCAAGGTTGTGACACGGCTGACACTTCCCCGCACGGGTCCTGACTTCCACAGCTGCTCCTGGGGAAGCTGGTGTCTCGCTGGCGGGGGTCCCTGCGGACACTGGGCCAGATGCCTTCCTTGCTGCTGCCTAGGCCTCTGCCCAGTGGTGGTCTCAAGATGTTTCCCGTTCCCCGAGCCTACACTGGCGATCACCGAGCCAGACTCTGTTTCCATCTCTCCCCTACTAACTCTTCCATCTCCACCTTAACTCCATTGCAAGAATGGTGCAAATTAAGTGTGCGTTTTGAAGAGGAAAGTCCTGAGTGACATCAACAATCATCTTTGTATACAGTAAAGAAAGGGGTTCTGCTTTTGCTATAAAAAGTAATTATGTCATGTAAATGTGATTCATTCTTAATATCTTTCTCTCCATCTTCTGGGTTTTCTTTCCCATCTCTCCCACTGAATTAATTTAAATGTTATTTGAAAATCTTTTTATTGTTATAATGAGTGACAGAAAACCATAAAAAGAAAATGTGCACATTAAAGTCACTGCTTTAAGATCGTGTGCATGCATGTATGCGTACTCAGTCACTCAGTCATGTCTGACTCTCTGTGAACCCATGGACTACAGCCTGCCAGTTTCCTCGGTTCATGGAATTCTCCAGGCAAGAATACTCAGGACTCTTGTAAACACTACCCATGATTAGAGAATTCTTCTAATCACCCCAGAAGCCCCCCTAAATGCCCGCCTCAACCACCACCCCTCTCTCTGCTAGAGTAACCACCATCCCATCTTTTATTGCAACCACTTCCCACTTTTCTTTAGTCTTACCACCTAGGTGTATGTTCCTAAACACTAGTTTGGTTTTACCTGTTTCTAAAATTATCTTTTAAATGTCCCTTAATCCATAGATGTTCCCTTCCATGACTTTATTTTTCCTTACAATTCACTTAATGAAGAAACTGGATCACTTTTTTGCAGTTTCCTATAGTCTAGATTTTGCTGATTACTTCCCCAGAGCGAAGCTTAATCTTTTCCTCTAACCTCTATGTTTCCACTTATCCCAATTCAGGTCTTTTTTTTCCCCCCCTTTTGGTCATGACAACCTCATGGGTGATGTGTTCTTCATCAGGAGGCATGTATGTCTCAAAGCCTTCCTTATGATAATAGTAGTCATTGATGTCCAACACTCTGTTAATTCATTAAGATTACACTGACATTCTATTATTCTTTCTTTGTGAATTTGTTAAAATATTCTAGTTAAATACCCATGTAGTTGTTTTCTTCCATGATGCAGAAGAACAAGATAAAAGCTGTTTTCAAAAAAAAAAAAAAATTTTTGCCTAGTATCTTCTGAAGATATCATTTTGGTTTTTTAGAGTTTAACTTTAAAAACAAATAAGCAACTAGTCATGCAGTACACTGGCAGCCCTTCAGAGGTTGTTACACATCCTAGGAGAGAGAAGGGGGGAGGTTAGGCCAGCAAAGTGGGAACCCCAGCAGAAGCCCAGCAGGCAGACAAGCCTCACTTTTGCTCAGAAATGACCAAAGTAAGTGGGTTACATTGGCCACACTAATGTAGAATCAACACTTGGAGAGGGATTCAGAAGAGACCTCTTAGGAGACACCACCTTCCTTTCATACTCAGTGCGTGACCCTTCTTGGAATGTGGTGGTTCATCTTCCTTTATTCGTGTTTCTCCATCCAGCCTCCTCCCCACTCCTCACAAGGAATGTTCACAAACTTTAGATGGGCCTCAATTCACCTATAATCACCGATTGATGTCTGTCCTCCTGTTTTTTGTTTTTTCCTTTAGGAGTAGCTATATAGGATTGGATCTGGGCTTCACTGGGGTTAGAGTTGGAGGCTGAAAGGTGGAGAGGCTGGTGCTCTTTGTAACTAGACACACTTTCCAAGTTAATATTAGAGTTCCCAGCAGGGTCTTAAATGTCATTTGAGCAATACCAAAATCTTCTTTAAAATATTTTTTGAAAGTGAAAGTGAAGTCGCTCAGTCGTGTCCGACTCTTTGCGACCTGGGGGACTGCAGCCCACCAGGCTCCTCCGTCCATGGGGTTCTCCAGGCAAGAATACTGGAGTGGGTTGCCATTTCTTTCTCCAGGGGATCTTCCCGACCCAGGAATCGAACCCAGGTCTCCCGCACTGCAGGCAGACGCAGGCAGACGCTTTAACCTCTGAACCACCAGGTATATAATTCACATACCGTACAGTTGCACTTTAAGGTGTACAATTCAGTGGGTTTTAATATACTCAAAAGGTTGTGCCACTATCACCATTATTTCAGTTCAGTTCAGTTCAGTTCAGTTGCTCAGCCATGTCCGACTCTTTGTGACCCCATGGATTGCAGCACACCAGGCTTCCATGGCCATCACCAACTCCTGGAGCCTACTCAAACTCACGTCCATAGAGTCGGTGATGCCATCCAACCATCTCATCTTCTGTCGTCCCCTTCTCCTCCTGCCTTCAGTCTTTCCCAACATCAGGGTCTTTTCCAGTCAGTCAGTTCTTCACATCAAGTGGCCAAACTACTGGTGTTTCAGCTTCAGCATCAGTCCTTGCAATGAATATTCAGGACTGGTTTCCTTTAGGATGGATTGGTTGGATCTCCTTGCAGTCCAAGGGACTCTCAAGAGTCTTCTCCAACACCACAGTTCAAAAGCATCAATTCTTTGGTACTCAGCTTTCTTTATAGTCCAACTCTCACATCCTATATGACTAATGGAAAAACCATAGCTTTGACTAGTTCTGCCAAGAGAATGTGCTGGTCATAGCAAATACCACTATTTAGTTCTGGAAAATTTGCATTTCTCCTAAAAGAAACCCTGACCCCTTAGCAGTCACTCTGCATTATCATCTCTCTCCAGCCCCTGGCAATCACTAGTCTGTTTTCTGTCTCTAAGTTTCCCTGTTCTGGGCGTTTCATGTAAATGGATCACAGAGTATGTGGACTTTGGTATCTGGCTTCTTTCACTCATCATCTGTTCAAGGTTCATCCATGTTGTAGCATGTATTAGTACTTCTTTCCTTTTATGGCTAAATAATATTTTATTGGATGAATATACAACATTTTATCTGTTCATCAGTTGATGGACATTTGGGTTGTTTCCATCTTTTGGTTATTACAAATTGAGCTTCTATAAACTTTTGAGTGTACATGTTTTCAGTTCTCTTGGGTATAAACTTAGTGGAATTGCTGGGTCATATAGACATCTACATTTAATTTTTTAAGGAACTGCCAGACTGCTTTCTAAAAAAGCTGCACCATTTTATATTCCAACTAGTCATACACAAGGGTTCCAGTTTCGCCAGATCCTCATCAGCACTTGTTATTTTCTGTCATTTTTACTTTAGCCATCCTAGTGAGTGGCAGGTGATAGTTCACTTTGATTTTGGTTTTGATTTGCATTTCTCTAATGACTAATGATACTGAACATCTTTTCATGTGCTTATTGACCACTTATCTTCTTTGAAAAGCATTTTCTTTTTAATACTGTATGTGTCTCTGGAGAGATCTGCCTTTGTTACTAGTTCTCTCTAGCTTACTCTTTGCTTCTCCTCTTCACCTTAAGAGTAAAGTGCTAGAGTGCTGTGCATATCTTTCTCTTGATTGCATCTTTACTTGGAGAGAACTGAACAGCAGAAGCAGCAGTAGACTCGGAGTGGACAGAGGGTGGGGAAAGGGGGTGATGTTCTTTGTGTCACTAGAAACACCTCCTTAAGGGAGAGTGAGAAACACCCAATATGTTAGTGCTTATCTTTTTTCCCTTTGGGTTCTATTTTTGAACACTTTCTCCTTTGATGTCTATAAGAGGGTGAGAGAAATTGAGGTCTTAGAAATCACGTTTGTTTGCATTAGAAGAAGGAGAGAACAGCAAAAAAAAAAATGTAGCCCATGAAGAAGTTAGTGAGATATTTGTAGCCAGGGACTGGCTCCAGGGACCTATTCCCCTGTCTGCCCTTTTTCTTCCTCAACTCTTCCTTCTGCTCTGACACAGAAGGGCTTCCGAGTGGCTCGCAGTATCTTCTCAGTAAGGGACTCAGCAAACTTCCCAGTCTAGAATGATAGGGACTCCATCTTGTCACCATCTTGTGAACGAGGCTCAACTCGTACATGCTTCTCATGGTGCTGGGTGCTGGGGTGATGTTACAGGAATGCGGGTTTCTTTTTCCCTCCTTTACTTAAGAAGTTCCTTCTGTGCACCTATGATGTGCCAGACTCAGTGCTTTCCTGAGGAAGACCAACTTGGGGAAAAACAACTTAGATCCCAAGTCAGCACTTGATGTGTTCCATGTGGATGGTCCCCGTGTGAAGCAGAGCTTGAGAAGAGAAGAAGCAGGTGGAGTGTTGAGTGACGTTACGCTGAAGTGCAGAGTCAGGGTGAGTGGCCAGTGGTGCAGCTCCCACCAGCTGGCCAAAAAGCTTGGACAGGGAGCCCCCCGTCAAGGAGAAAGGAATAGCATCATCATGACATGCAGGTGGAAACAATGTTTTTGAGCTTTTGCATGTTTCCCTGCATAGAATTAGGAGGCTATCTAATTTCATGAGCTAATATTATTTATGGAGGCAAGAAGTAAACTCGATCCATCATCAACTGCAAGGAGAGTATTACCACTTTAAATATAATTTTATTGAGTTTCCTGCACCTTTTTGATTGCCATTTCCTTTTTAGTCGGTGTCAATTAATTTGCCATTGCTGGTTTTAGTTTTCTACTTGATAAGCAAAAGTTTTGAATCCATCTTGATTAAAGCAGTGAGGCCCCAAACTCCATCCTGCCAGCTTTCTTTGAAGTTCACGTAAACTCTGTATTCAGATCAGCTGCTCAGGGCACAGAGAAAGATGAGCTATGAGCTATGACAACACGAGGGCCCCAGGCCAGATGCTTTAAGACAGTCTGCTTCCTTCTGGGAATAGAATCACTAGAGAGTTTGATCTCTCTGGAATGGTTTAGGTGTGGCTGGGAAGGAAAAAACACAAAAATCCAAAAATGAAAAGATGATTTTTCAGGTCTCTTTCAAAAATGGTCCAAATTAGACAAAAATCTATTTGTTAAAGCTGATGGCAGGCTTTCCAGTGCTTGTGACTGCCCTGAACTCTAGATTATTCCAAGATACATGCTGTCTGTTAAGTTGGAGGGTTGGTTGTTACACAGAGGAGTTAGGAAAGGGAACAGTGGGATATTGTTAAATATATACCATGGCATATTTTTCTCATATTTGTGCAACAACCCTTCTGCTTTCTGTCTTCTTATAAGATTGCCTCTTCTCTTTCTTCTCTTAGTTTTTTCTTTATTCTGCCTCTCTCTGTGTCTCTGTCTCTCTGTCTCTGACTCTGTCTGTCTCTTGCTGCAAAACCAACATCTTCCTTTGTTTCCCTTTTCCTCTTTCACTCTTTTTTTCCTGTTTATGCATATTTTCAAGTGGAAGCTTTGGTTCTGATGCTGCTGCTAAGTCGCTTCAGTCGTGTCCGACTCTGTGCGACCCCAGAGACAGCAGCCCACCAGGCTCCCCTGTCCCTGGGATTTTCCAGGCAAGAACACTGGAGTGGGTTGCCATTTCCTTCTCCAATGCATGAAAGTGAAAAGTGAAAGTGAAATCGCTCAGTCATGTCTGACTCTTAGTGACCCCATGGACTGCAGCCTACCAGGGTTCTCCATCAATGGGATTTTCCAGGCAAGAGTACTGGAGTGGGGTGCCATTGCCTTCTCTGGTTCTGATGCTAATACATTTCAAATAAGCCACTTTCCCTCTTTAGGCAACAGGTTTTTTGTTTTTTTTTTTCCCAGTAATATATAATGATTCTTAAATTTCCCTCCAATACTAAAATTCTCAGATTCTTTGGGATACCTATTTTGTTCAAGTAACACAACTTTCTCCCCCTAAAATCTGTGGAAATTGACCCTATCAAGGCTGACAAGGCAAGTGATAATTCAAACCCCTTTTATTTCTCTGTGGGGATCACTTTACCCTGCATCTATATTAAAAAGTCACACATGATCTCTGATACCCCCATGCCTCCCAGAAGCCTGAGAATAATGGGGTGTTCCCCTGAAGCAACAGATTCAGACATTTCATCAACATCAGAAGCTCAGGATCTGGGGAAGAAGGATAAGGAAGAGGAGAAATTTAGAAAACACGACTTTTAAACAGAAGAATTTTTGTGTGTGTGGTATTGAACTCTCCTGAAGATTATTGTATGTATCTCAGATTGCATGCCCTACTCTCCGTGCCATGTATTTTCAGGTTCTTTCCTGGACAGAATATCTAAGAGAACACCCCCTCTCTCCCCTCCAAAAGAATGAGTTTTATTTTCCATGTGGTATATGCTAGCAATCCTGGCATTTGACCACATTTATGTAAACATGCAGAGATAACTATAAATTATTGGATTTGTCCCAGTTTGAGTTTCCAACTATGTACTACAATCATTACAGCTGTTCTTACTTTAGCCTAAGATATTTTGGTCCATTATATGGCTGATTAGTCATTTCAACTGTAGACTACATTTATAACATTGTTTGGGGAACATAACAGATATTCACTGGAGGCACCAAGAGTCAATATATAAGCCAACAGTTCTGCAAACTGGTAGAGATCCCCTCACCCCTCTTCCATCCTAAGTAGTAACTGACCGTCCAGGCTACCCAGAGCTACCCAGCACTTTGAGGCAATTTTGGGAGAACTTGGGCTCTCCCCCAGAATATTTAGATTGAAGAGAGCAAGAGGCTGGGATAACTAAGACCCCCACTGTTAAAAATCTGGGCCCTTTCCAACAGATCTGGGACTTGTTGGTGGGGAGAGGATCCTGGTGGGCCTTAATAGCATTGTAGGAATCTTGGCAGTAGAGATTAAACTGAGCTTTCTCACTCAGCTCCCCCCTCACTCATCCCCACCACAGGTCTCACTGCTTAGCCCAGGCTGAGTTCAGATCCCCTGAGGGTCCCACAGGGCTGGAAATCTTGGGCTCTAGCCTGGTGTCAACATCTGGGACAACCTGCAGGGGGCGCCCTAAAGCAGATGCTCCTTCCCACAGCTCTTTCACTTCAGTTCTGAGAGGAGTTTCCACTGTTATTTGTAATTAACCATGAAATTTGTTCACATTACATCTTAGGTTTTGGGGCAGCTTTTTCCCAAATAAATTTTTATATGTTTTGTTTAATTTTTCATCCACTTCTCACAATCACCAGGCAAAGTAGCCTGTGTAGAAAGGTGAAATGATTGTCAAGTTTAGGTGGTCATCAGTGGTACACAGTATCTGGAAGTCAAGCATCTTGAGTCCCAGACCTGTGCTCTTTCTACAAAAGTTCTTTACAATGAGGATAATAGTAAACAGAAAACACTTCTGCTGTCCCTTTTCTTTTCACTTTCCTCTTTAAAACTTTGACATGTTTTATTTATGTCAGTCCTCCTGAGATCAGTTTTCATGAAACTCTAGTACGTTATTGGCTGTCCTCCATGCTCAAACAATGTTGGGTAGGATCTCCAGTCTTGTTCTGATTTATTCAGCAGATGGAGAGTTATTATCAATATTTCTTCAGAGTTTTGAGGGGGTATTTTTGGATGATAGAGTTAGTTTCCATTTATCATCATTTTTATCCCCAGCGCTGCTTTGGGGGCTCTGATTTTTGCTGTATAAATGTGAACCCTGAGTTTGCATTCATCATGATCTACTTTCAAAGCCAGAAGAATAGAGACCAGAACACCGAAATGTATGATGGCCTTTGGCAATTTGGTGGGGATGTTCACTTAAGGCACTTGTACCTCTTCAGACCTTGAAGAGGTCATAGAAAACGTTTAGTAGTTCTTGTTCTCACTGATGCAGAAAGTGAGACTCAGAGAAGTCAGGACACTTGCCTGAGATCACACAACTGCATGGTGGTGGTGCTGAAAATAGGCACCAGGTCATTTGTTCTGGGTCTGAGGTATCATCTGTGTAACCACAGGCTCTCTCAAACCTGAGGGCTGGCTATGCCTAGAGAATGCTGAGGGAGAGTTCATGTGATTAACTCAGTTCAATAAACACTCACTGAGGCCACTTCAGGGAAAACCACTGAGGTGTGTGGGACACCCCCTCCCCACCACAGCTCGCAATGGCTGACTGGGCAGGTCCAACTCTATTTGTTCCTCAATTCTGTTCGGAGGGGCCTAAGGGCCAGGCCTCCTGAGACGCTGCTATGTCTACATTGAGAAATTCACTCTGAGGACTAAAATCTTCTGTCTGGAGGGATGGGACCCAAGGTTTTCCTTTGTTTCCTGTGGTAACAAAAAGGAAGGCCATGGAGAGGCTTTCCTACCAAACCACAGGAAGATTAAAGGGCCAGGGAAAAGGAATGCATCTTGGATGAGGAAGTCGGAGAGTCTGTGGGCCCAGAAAGGAGCTTTCTCATTATTAATGGTGGCTGTACCACAGCTGTGGCTTGGAAACGGAGAGGCAGGAGGCGAAACAGCCCCGTGTGTGCGTCTGTGTTGCTCTGACTGTAGGCGTGTCCTCGGGACACCGTGTCCCACCGACGTTCAGAGGGCAGCAGGAGTCCTTGCCACCCGCATCTGGCAACAGTCCCTGCTGGCCACCTTCTCCCTGGCTCGGGGGCAGTGAGCACCATGGGGGAGGAGATGAAATTGCTAAGAATAGCCATGGTCTTTGAGATCTGCTCTTTTCAAGGAATCAGTGGAATTAGAAATGAGATATTAGCTCTAATCAGTCACATATGTTGGGTTCCTAGGCCCTAGGAAAACAATTTCTGACCGTGGCTCATCACTCGGTAGGGAAAACGCATATACACCTGTGGGTCTGGCAGGGCCCCTCTTCTGTCCTCGGGAGGGTCAGAGACAAAAGTACCCCTTCATATATGCTGTCAGTCCATCGTCTGGTCTCATCTGAAGTGGCCAGACTTCTGACTAAGCATCCCCTATGTGGCTTTTCAACAAGTGCAGATGAGGTTCAAGGCACACATCGTTCCATACTGAGCCAAGAACTAGGACTGGAGGTGAATTCCACTTCCCCTTTGTCTTATGTGCTTATGTTTCTGAGATGTGCGGGTGTTCGGAGGATTAGGCACTTAGGGAGAGGATGGGTTTTTTGGTTTGTTTGTTTGTTTTACTTTGCTTCTTATTTTACAAAAATTTAAACTTATGAATAAATTTCAAGAATAATCAAATGAACCCCTGGGTGTCCTTGGTATAGATGGAGGCTTGGTGAGCAGGTTTTCACTAAGCATGTGAGTTTCTCAGTATGGTCCCCTGACCACCCAGAGCTCTTTACTCAGGACCTCAGGGCAGTCTGGGATGCTGCACTCCATACAGTTCCCCAAGGAGCGTTGATGGGCTGCTACCTGTGAAATGCCCTGTTGTGATCGTCAATACAGAGCCAGGAGTCAATTGACCTGCCCATTCATTCTTTGTTTTGCTAACTCTACCAGCTCCAATGGGTGGTCAGAATAGTGTGCTAATTGATATCATCTCTTTCGACCCTGCATTATACCTTTAAAAGTATAAACAAAGACAATCACCCCCTTTTCCTTTTCTAACATTGCACTCTTCCACTTAGCTACTAGGCATGACCCTTCTTCAAACTCAACAGACTTGTAGTGAAAATAAAATTTTATGTTAAGGTTCTTGCCAACTTTTTAATACTTAAGTTTAATTTCCAATTCACATTGAAAGTTGATTTTATAGCCCTAGGCCTGCCCTTAACTAGAAACGTCATCTGTGAATTATTTGTGTATTGGTGATGGGTGTGAATACAAATGCACTCACACAAAACACTCACAGAACTTTTAAATGTCAACATCCAAGTATTCCAAAGGGAGAAAAGGACAAAGTTAATTTTCAGGATAGATTTGAAGTCCAAGGTCTGATCTACAGTTGCTTCTGTTTGGGGGTCTGCATTATGTCATTTAAAACAAGAAGAGTTAAGGAAGCAGGGATGGGTGAAATGGAAAAGGATACGGGTGGGTGGTCAGGGAGTGAGCAGCAGATTAGGTGTTGGCCCACTGAAGTCGTAGTCAGGCAGCAGAGTCATGGCAGGTAAGAGACTGCAGCCAGAGTAGGTGGTTGGCATTTGCTGAATGCTTTTATGAATGTCATCCCTCAGTTTCTTCTGAAGGGGCTGCTGTCATAATTTCAGAGCTTAGAGAGGGCAGGTGGACCTACAATCCTGTCCCTGGGGCCCACATTTTGGTTTCTCCTTTGGTTCCAGCTACTCACAGCCACCCTGTTGCACAACTTCGGGAATCACATTCACTTGTGCACAACAGAGAGTGAATGGAGGTCCCCGCACTGGGCCCCTAGCAGCTCTGAATGTGCCCTGGGCACCTTCTGGGAGGATGCTGTGGCTGCTATGGGCACAGCCCCCTGGGGCTGGCAGATTTTATTTGTGTATCAGCAGTCCCTCCTATTATTCACTCACTCACCAGTGCAACTTATCTACACTTTGGTGTTGCTTTCTCAGGGAATCCTAGGGGCCAGATCCCTTTAGGAAAGTGACTACCCTCTTTCGCAACGATATTTTTATCCACAGCATTCCAACCCTGTTCTATAATAAGTATCATAAACGCCGAGAGTATCCGGGACTCTTAAAGCTGAAGACATTCACTTTATTGAGGTTCTAACAGAAGGCCTTAGAGTTATGGCTCTTGGAGAAATGAAGGATAAATATGATATTTTGGGCACACACTTTTTCAATTATGGGCAGCTCAAACCCAGTATTGCTCCTCATCCATCTCAATCTGAAGGCTGTGGGGAGGCTGCTCCTAAACATCTTTGCACACTTAATCTCAAACCCCACTCATGCAGCTTCTAAATTTTTTAAGATTAATCAAATCTTAGTCTTGCAAAGTGTGCACCCTGATTTATATGAGTTTTGGCAAACAGGCACACCGAATAAAATCTTTCCTAGTTGGAAATGACAGCATTAGGGGGAACAAGGGGTGGAGAACCATACCAGGGCACCCTGTTTTGATGAGCCAGTGGCAGCTCCTGGAGCTCCCTTAAAGGATTCAGCTTGGTGTGGTGCTAAGGCCAGGGCCTCCAGGTAACATGTAAGGATTGGTGTGTTCTCTCACCCTTAGATTTATTTTGATCTCTAGTTCCCATGAAGGAAAACCTTAGAAAGACTCATGTCAGAGGAATTGCTGTGTAAGAATAGTCATTTCCAACTCTTTGAGACCCCATGGACTGTAGGCCCACCAGACTCCTATGTCCATGGGATTTTCGGGCAAGATACTGGAGTGGGTTGTTATTTCCTTCTCCAAGGGATCTTCCTGACCCAGGGATCGAACCTGTGTGTCTGGCATCTCCTGCATTGGCAGGTGGATTTTTTTTTTTTTTTTTTTTTTTTTTACCACTGAGCCACCTGAGAAGCCCTTTATTGTAGGGGCTGGAGGCAATGATGAGAAGCTGAAATCAAACCTGGCCCAGGGTCTCATCAGAAAGATGCCCAACTACCCACTGTAGGAGTCAGTGAATTCACTCTTGACTCAAGCCGTTGGTTTCTAAGAAAGTCCAGTAGAATGAATCAATATGGCAGCAATCAGTAGAGCACAGTAACATACAGTTAAGCTTGGTTCCGGGTTCCTGGTCCTGGGTCAGTATTCCATTATTAACCATTTCCCGGCAGTGAATTGACCTTGCTCTTGGCCTTCATCTTTGGCAAACTTAGCTTGTTCCATAAGAACACTGAACAGTGAAGCCTTTTAGCTGGCAGTGCTTTGCTCTCCTGCCAGGGGAGGGGAGTGGACAGGGTCAGACTAGCTGACTAAGTGGATCTGGAGGTCTAGGCAGACTGCCAGCCCACAAGGGAAGTATTCAGTAGGAAAGAGAGGGAGAAGCCCAGTCACTTGAGTTGGGCCTTCTGATGGGAGAAAGGCATAGCTATGGCTTGTCAGACTCAACATCAAGTATACAAGATAGGGTGCAGATGAGTAGCAATAAGACCAGTTCCAGACCTACTGGGTGAGGGTCTGAGCCCCTGGAAAAGCATGGGTTTTTGTCAGACTGGCTTCAAAACTGGGTGGGACTGGACTTGGCATCTACCTAGGCAGGAAGAACTCTTCCTTTCTAGACAAATGTCAAAGGAGCAGCACCCTCTGTGAAAATAGAAGAGGGTTTAAAATGAACACCTAGGAAAAACTTACTTAAACATCTGGACAATACCTGGTATGTGTTACTCTACATTTTCTTTTAAGGTCTTTTGCAATACATGACTAGATTTTCTCAACCTATTTTTGTTGTTCAGTCACTCAGTCATGTTTGAGTCCTTTTGACCCAATGGGCTGCAGCATGCCAGGCTTCCCTGTCCTTCACCATCTCCCAGAGCTTGCTCAAACTCATGTCCATTGAGTTGATGATTCCATCCAGCCATCTCATCCTCTGTCGTCCCCTTCTCCTCATGCCCTCAATCTTTCCCAGCACCAGGGTCTTTTCCAATGAGTCAGCTCTCCGCATCAGGTGGCCAAAGTATTGGAGCTTCAGCTTTGACATCAGTCCTTCCAATGAATGTTCAAGGTTGATTTCCGTTAGGATTGACTGGTTTGATCTCCTTGTTGTCTATCACAAGCACTAAAAAATATTTTCTGGAGAGACAACAAAATATGAGGGTAAAGTCACACACCGCCCTACAGAGCAGGCAGCAGGAATTCAGAGCACAGACTAATCTGAGACACCAGGTGCTGCCCTGCCTTTGACGAGTTCACTGCTGTCTGAGAAGTAAGATTTAACACGTTGGAAAGTACAGGGACCCATATCAGCCAGATGATGAGTGTCATACAAATGCAGACAAATGGTCACAGGGAAAGGGCAAATGGACAAAAAGACACTGGAAAACAGTTGACAGGGGGAGAATGAGGCACAGGGTGCTCCCAGACACTAGTGAAAGGGTCGAGCAGAAGGAGGGCAGCATGGGAACGGGCAGGAAAGAGGGCGGATGGCTTCATTCTTCATCTTTCATTTTATCCAGTCCAGGGGACCTACTAGAGATTTGGAAAGATCTCCAACCACCACTCAGGCTTCACATACACTCAAGGGCGAAGTCAAAGATGCCTAATGATTTCCTTTAGTGTTCAGGTCTAGTCATGAAATCTAGGTCAGTAAAACAAAGTGATTTGGGCCTAGAATTTGGTGCGTGTATGCATGTGTGCTAAGTCACTTCAGTCATATCCAACTCTTTGCGAGCCCATGGACTGTAGCCCACCAGGCTCCTGTGTCCACGGGATTTCCCAGGCAAGAATACTGGAGTGGGTTGCCATGCCCTCCTCCAGGGGATCTTCCTGACCTAGGGATTGAACCCGCATCTCTTATGTCTCCTGCACTGGCAGGCAAGTTGTTTACCACTAGCACCACCAGGGAAGCTTTGGTGAAGGTTGGCAAACTTTTTGCATTTTCCCTCTGAAATCGCCCTGTTGTTCTGTCATTAATAACAGCGGCAGCAGTAGCAGCAATGATAATCATGAAAAGCAAACTTGTGCTCCATGTGGCAAACACTGTTTTAAACTCTGTGTATTAACTCATTTAATTTTCACATCCACCTGATAAACTCATTACAAATATCATTCCCCTTTTTAGGTGAGGAAGCTGGAGCAGAGACAGTTCCTGCTTTAACCACTGTTTTCCCTGAGTCTTATAAATTACCAGTAGGATGACCACAGTGTAATATCATGACAGGGCCCAGCTCACAAGTGTTTTGTTTTGCTTTCAAATATTATTATCACTTGTTCTTAGGTACCTTGAGCCATCTTGGAGGAAATATTTGAAACTGGTGCCTGATCCGAGCATGGGTTTTTCCAGGCATTGTGAGGGATTTGAGATGGTGTGGTCCACTGAATTTTGCATTCCACAATGGAATTGGCTCAAGCCCAGTGCCATTTACCTGGGCACACTCTACAAGGTAAAACTTCAGCGTACCTATGCCCTTTGAGTAGAAGGCATGAAATTTAACTCGCATATTTCACAATTCTCTTCACAAAATCATGTCAGATCTTTAAGGAATTCCCATTTCTTTAATGTTATTGTGTATTTATTAAGAACAAAGCATGGTTGCACTTCCCTGGTGGTTCAGTGTTTAAGAATCCACCTTGCAATGCAGGGGACCTGGGTTCAACCCCTGGTCAGGAAACTAAGATCCTACATGTCACAGGGCAACTAGAGAGCCCACATGTTGCAACTGCTGAGTGCACGCACTGGAAAATCCAACGTGATGCAATGAAGATCCCACATGCCTCAACTAAGACCTGGTGCAGCCAAATAAGTAAAAAGTTTAAAATGAATATTAAAAAACAAAAAGAACAAAGCATGGTGAGCATTTTCAGGGATACAGTGATGAATCAGAAAAGGGCTCTGATCTCATTTACAGTGCTCTGGGGTAGGCAGAGTATATGCAGATCATTGTAATGACCAAAAGACATTCTTCCAGAACCAGATCTGTTGTGGTTATACAACTTTTGGTACTTTCAATCAATTCAACTCAGTAGACTTTTATTGAGTATCTACTGTGTGCGAGGTGCTCTGATAGATTCTGAGGACACAAAGGTGAAGAATCTTCTGTTCCTGTCATTATCTGTAGCTGCTTTAATTCAAGGCTGTGTGAAAACACTGAAGGGAAGCCAGAGGAGGGAAGGAATAATGCTGCCTGGTGTGGGGCTATAAGGAAGGCTTTCCAGAGGAGCAACAGTTGAACTGGACCTTTATGGGACATCACTAGACCAGAAGAAAGGGAAAGATACTTTTAGGATAGGAAGAAGTAAGCAGACCCACAGAGGCACAGAAGAGTATGGTGTATTTGGTCAATGTACTCTGTGAGGCTGGAAAGAGTCTGGAACCCAACTGTGGAAGGCTCTTAACAGTCACAGTACAGTGTTTAGACTTTACCTGGAGCAGTGGTGGAAAGGAGGTAGGGAACCAGATAATAAATTGGGCAGTCTGTTACTGAAATGTGCCAAGTCACTTCAGTCCTGTCCAACTCTTTGTAGCCCACCAGACTCCTCTGTCCAAGGGATTCTCCAGGCAAGAATACTGGAGTGGGTTGCCATGCCCTACTCCAGGGGATCTTCTAAACCCAGGGACTGAAAACCTGTCTCTCCTGCATTGCAGGCAAATTCTTTACCCAGAGTCACCTGGGAGCCCATTCCTGAAATAGTCAACACTAAGCTTAATTAGATTCTGGTGAATGCACTGCAAAGCATAACAGATTTTAGAGTCAAAGGATCAGGCTTAAATCCCAATCTGTCGATTATAAGCCATGTGACCTTGACTAGCTTATTTAACCTCAGCTGTAGAAGGAGGCTAATAAGTTTATCAGCCTTACAAGGTCATTATAACAAGAGGAGACAGGAGAGGAAAAATGGTTTCTGTACTGTCAAGCACTATGTAAACTTTAATTATTAATGCTATTTGGCACCAAAAAAAAGAGATGCCGGGAAAGGAAAGTGTCTGCTTAATATTTTCTCTCTGTATTGTAGAGAATTCTTGGTTTTTCTGCAGCGTAAATACTAGTGGTTTGCTTTCCACATCCATGAGAACACTTATGAGAGGTGATGCTTCTAAACTTGGCATACAGCTTAGCATAAACAAGGGCAAAAGGAAACTAGCATTTTACTGTCCTGTGCCAAACTCTTGGCAAACATCCTCTCATTTAACCTCCACTTTAACAGTTAGAGGTAGTTATTGTCCCCATTCTATAGACAAGGAAATCAATGCTGAGAGTCATTTAACTTATCCAGATTAATTAGGAAGTGGCAGAAGGTGGTTTTGAAAGTTTTGTCTATGCTGCCGTGTTTATTCTGCCTCACTGTGCTGTACAGAGCATAGAGTTAGTGTTTAAAATCAATCCGCCCACATCTCTTTTCCCTGGTAAGTCCCCCAACCTCTCACTCCTGACGAGGGGCCTCCTGAGATGGCCATGCTTGTAAGACATGACTCCGTGGTCACGGCTGATTGGACCACTTCTGATGCAAGCTGGACCAGTTACATTCCTCTTTCTGAAATTTGGAGTTGTAATATTTGGCACCTGAGACAATCATTGTGGGAACCAGGTGGGAAAGACAAGTCAAGTCAAGGCTTGAGCCCACAGTCTGGAGAGACAAACAGAGATGCAGGCTTGAGAATGAGGAGTGGTCTCCACGGATCAAAAGAATATGATGTCCTGGAGGAAGATGGAACTGCACAAACAGGATCAGAGCCTGCACACTCTATGCCCACAGAGAGCAAGGTGAGCGGAGGGCTATCTTAACAGCCCTCAGTGGCTTTCCAGTTTTCAGTTCCAATTCACTTGATATCTTGATGTTCTTACAATCTCCTTATCTAATTTAAACTAGATCGCCCTGCAATCTGACGGCATCAATCAAACAAGCACACAATAAATTCTTGTAGAATGACTGGCTAATCAGTGTATCTTCTATCACTTGTCTAGATGTTTTCACCCTGTGCACCACCTACTATATGTTAATTGATTTCACTGTAATTCTTTGGTCTGCCATTTGGTCCTGGGGCTATTGTTCTGGAAGAATGAATAAATGATGCCTTAGAAATTACTCACCAAATAAAGGTGGCGAGATATTGGAGCAGAGGTACTGATAAAACCTTCATGGGAATGTTAAGCTATTTTAGATGGTCTGAATACCTGTGAATAAATTATACAATGTCTCTAAAATCCATATGGTGCTCTATTTCAATGTATTATAACATTTAATTTTTGTTATAGGCTAGGGGTTTTGGTTCCACTTTTAATAATAACAGCAAAAATTTTAAATGGATGACCAACAAGGACCTACTGTAGGGCACAGGAAACTCTACTCAGTATTCTGCTGCTAAGTCAATTCAGTCATGTCTGATTCTGTGTGACCCCAGAGACGGCAGCCCACCAGGCTCCCCCGTCCCTGGGATTCTCCAGGCAAGAACACTGGAGTGGGTTGCCATTTCCTTCTCCAAT
Organism: Bubalus kerabau; assembly: GCF_029407905.1. Classification (NCBI taxonomy): domain Eukaryota; kingdom Metazoa; phylum Chordata; class Mammalia; order Artiodactyla; family Bovidae; genus Bubalus; species Bubalus kerabau. The sequence continues at coordinate 24,828,006 of NC_073629.1, read as the reverse complement.
GCATGAAAGTGAAAAGTGCAAGTGAAGTTGCTCAGCCGTGTCTGACTCTTAGCGACCCCATGGACTTCAGCCTACCAGGCTCCTCCATCCATGGGATTTTCCAGGCAAGAGTACTGGAGTGGGGTGCCAGTGTCTTCTCCGACTCAGTATTCTATAACAACCTAATTGGGAAAAGAATTTGAGAAAGACTAGATACATGTACATGTAAAACTGAATCATTTTGTTGTACACCTGAAACAAACACATTGTTAATCAACAACAAAAAAGACAACTCCAAAAAATTGGATTTAAAATTAAATAAAAAGGACAACTCCAATAAAAAAGTAAAAAAAAAAAAAAAAAGAATACCGGAGTGGGTTGTGATGCCCTCCTCCAGGAGATCTTCCCCACCCGGGGATTGAACCCATATCTCTTATGTCCCCAGCATTGGCAGTTGGGTTGTGTACCTCTAGCACCACCTGGGAAGCCCAAAATGACAGCAGATGTCACAATACGAAATGGACAATCCAAAACACTTACTTTATTCCCAGTGTGAATTTTGAGTATGTGGAATCCTTGCTGGTGGTGGAGAAATGGAAAGTACACTGAGCTGGGAGGCGGAGGACCAAGTTGCCTGCATCACTGCCACTATTTAACTTCTCTGCGTTCAGGTATTTCATTGATAAATTAGTGATGATAGGAGAAAGGTCCTTGGAAAGTCTTCATTTTCTAGGAACATGGGGTTGAATCTTCTAGAAAGGTTGTGGACAGGATTGATAAAATCCCATATTTGATAGTGACTAGCATAGTCCCTGGAGCAAAGTGAGCACTCTAACTCTGCTTGCTATTGTCCCCATTCCTTCACTCACTGGCGAGGCTGCAGTAAGTCCCTGTTAACCAAAAATAACAGTATCAGCAGCATCTGCTACTCTGCCTTAGCCCCACCACTGGTTTTCTGTTGCTTGGTGGGTACCAGAGGGTATGAACCATTCATGCTACCTGAGCAGGAGAAATCTGTGTCTCCTGGAACTTAAACACTTGGGAAGCAATTGATTCTTTTCCATATTTGAGTTTCAAAATAAAATCTCTAATCTAGCGTAGATGTGTGCTCAGTAACTTCTGTCATGTCCAGCTCTTTGTGACCCTATGGACTGTAGGCTGTCAGGTTCTTCTGTGCATGGAGTTCTCAAGGCAATAATACTGGAATGGGTTGCCATTCCTTTCTCCCAGGGATCAAACCTGCATCTCCTGCATTGCAGGTGGATTCTTTACCACTGAGCCACCGTGGAAGCTCCTCTAGTCTAGCTAGAAATCTAATTTAAAACTGGAATGATCAAGTGGTTCAAATGATCAATGTCTTCCATTTACAATGGCCAAGACATAGAAACAAGTCAAGTGTCCATCAATAGACAATTGGCTTAAGAAGATATGGTATGTGTCCACACACACATACACAAACTATGAAGTATTACTCATCCATAAAAAGAATGAAATATTGCAACTTACAGCAACATAGATGGACCTAGAGAATATTATACTTAGTAAAGTCAGAGAAAGATAAATACTGTATGATGTCACTTATATGTAGAACCTAAAAATAGTACAAATGACTCTATATACAAGATAGGGCAGATTCACAGACACAGAAAACAAACTTATGGTTATCAAAGGGGAGAGAGAGGGACAAATTAGGAGTATGAAATTAATAGATACAGACTACTATAGATAATATAGATAATCAACAAGGATTTTCTGTATAGCACAGGGGATTATAGTCAGTATCTCATAATAGCTTATGTGCTGTGCTTAGTCACTCAGTCATGTCCGACTCTTTGAGACCCCATGGACTGTAGCCTGCCAGGCTCCTCTGTCCATGGGGATTCTCCAGGCAAGAATACTGGAGTGGATTGCCATGCCCTTCTCCAGGGAATCTTCCCAACCCAGGGATCGAACCCAGGTCTTCCACATTGCAGACGGATTCTTTACCATCTGAGCCACCAGGGAAGCCCAATAACCTTTAATGGAATGTAATCAGAAAATAACTGAATGACTTTGCTGTACAACTAAAATTAACACAATATTTTAAATCAACTATACTTCAATCGGAGAAGGCAATGACAACCCACTCCAGTACTCTTGCCTGACAAATCCCATGGACAGAGGAGCCTGGTAGGCTGCAGTCCATGGGGTCACTAGGAGTCGGACACGACCGAGCAACTTCACTTTCACTTTTCACTTTCATGCATTGGAGAAGGAAATGGCAACCCACTCCAGTGTTCTTGCCTGGAGAATCCCAGGGACGGGGGAGCCGGTGGGCTGCCGTCTCTGGGGTCGCACAGAGTCGGACACGACTGAAGCGACTTAGCAGCAGCAGCAGCATAATTCAATCAGAAAAAAAATCAGCGTCTGAGAAACAGAAAAGTCAGCTTCCACAGGAATATTAATACTTAGGAAAGGAGGCCCTAGCAAGGGTGAGCTCTGATTTGGAGGGTATCAACCTGAAGACGGGATGTGGGAGTGGGGGCAGGAAGCAGAAAGGACGCCTCAACATTCCTTCATCAACTGCAAATTGCTTTGTCAGGGAGGATTCCCCACTCGGGCTCAATCAGCAGTTCTCAGCTGATACTCTTTAAAGCCTAGAAAAGTGTGGAAGCAATCACACGGTGGGGGAGTTTCCATGTGGCCCCAGGCCTGCCGAGGTAGAAGAATGAAAGCTGCCCTAGAGCGCTCAAGAGGGAGGAAGGGAAACAGCTGCGAGCATCTCTGGACGGAAGCAAGCAGTAATAGATGCATACAGGGTGAGAAAGAGAAAGGAGCAGGAGACAGGGCAGCAGGGAACAGCTTATTTCCACTCATTTCATCTCGAAAACACAATGGGCTTCTTTAAAAAAAATTCAGGAACCAGTTCACACTATGCAAGTTTGTTTTTAGCAAGTGAGTAAACAAATTGGGTTTTAATTTAAAAAATGGAATTCTCCACCTTTACTGCCCACAGTTTCATCAGCGTGGGCTTGACAGTACATAGTAAAGCTACAGAGTTGAATACTGTAGTAGATAGTAGAGTTTAACACTGCATAGTAGTGGCAAAGACTCTGCCTGCCAGCGCAGGAGACGTAAGAGATGTGGTTCAATCCCTGTGGGTCAAGAAGATCCCCTGGAGGAGGAAACAGCAACCCACTCCAGTATTCTTGCCTGGAAGATCCCATGGGCAGAGGAGCCTGGCAGTCTGCAAAGACCATGGGGCCACATGAGTCAGACACGACTGAGCATGCACACAAGCCACTGAAGTTAACTGGTGACTAGTTTAGGATGAAGCTAGCGTTGGATGCAACTGAACAAAGATGGAAACATGGTCTTTATTGCTTCCTCTCTATAGCAGGCTAGAAGACACTGTGCTTCTCCAAAGCAACCAAGATGATAGGACTATATGTTGGGAGACTAACTTTAAAGAATGTGAAAATGGGGAAGTAGCTACCTCTAACTGTGTTGAATACCTCCTTAAACTTTCTGAGTCTTTGTCTCCTCATCTGATAAATCAGGGTAATAATACCCATGGGCTCATGAAAATAAGATTATACAGGGCATGTAAAAGGGCTTGATTTATAGTAGTGAAAGTGTTAGTTGCTCAGTCATGTCTGAATCTTTGTGACCCCATGGACTGCAGCCGACCAGGCTCCTCTGGTCTATGGTATTCTCCAGGCAAGAATACCGAAGTGGGTTGCCATTCCCTTTTCCAGGGATCTTCTTGACTCAAGGATCAAACCCAGGTCTCCTGCATTGCAGGCAGGTTTATTACCATCTGAGCCACTAGGGAAGCCCTTATAGTAGTAGATATTGGACAAATCAATCTTGGTTCACTTTCTCCGGCAGATCACCCTGTTCTCTGGCAAAGTATCTTAACTGCAGAAGTGCATTTCATGTTATCTAAGGCAAATGGGGTGTTGGGTGATAGGGGTCTAAGTTTTCTTTTCAAGTACATTGAGTTGGTGATGCCATCCAACCATCTTATCCTCTGTCGTCCCCTTCTCCTCCTGCCTTCAATCTTTCCCAGCATTAGGGTCTTTTCTAATGAGTCAGCTCTTCGCATCAGGTGGTCAAAGTATTGGAGTTTCAACTTCAGCATCAGTCCTTCCAATGAATATTCAGGATTGATTTTCTTTAGGATTGACTGGTTTGGTCTCCTTGCAGTCCAAGGGACTCTCAAGAGTCTTCTCCAACATCACAGTTCAAAAGCATCAATTCTTTGGCACTCAGCCTTATTTATGGTCCAACTCTCACATCTATACATGACTACTGGAAAAACCATAGCTTTGACTAGATGGACCTTGTTGGCAAAGTAATGTCTCTGCTTTTTAATATGCTGTCTAGGTTGATCATAGCTTTTCTTCCATGGAGCAAGTATCTTTTTCATGGCTGCAGTCACCAACTGCAGTGATTTTGAAGCCCAAGAAAATAAAGTCTGTCACTGTTTCCATTGTTTCCCCATCTATTTGCTATGAAGTAATGAGACCTGATGCCATGATCTTAGTTTCCTGAATGTTGAGTTTTAAACCAGATTTTTCACTTCTCTCTTTCACCTTCATCAAGAGGCTCCTTAGTTCCTCTTTGCTTTCTGCCATAAGGGTGGTGTCATCTTCATATCTGAGGTTATTGATATTTCAGTATCAGTGGGAAATCTTGATCCCAGCTTGTACTTCATCCAGCCCAGCATTTCACATGATATACTCTGCATATAAGTTAAATAAGCAGGGTGACAATATACAGCCTTGATGTACTCCTTTCCCAACTTGGAATCAGTCAGTTGTTCCATGTTCAGTTCTAACTGTTGCTTCTTGACCTGCAAAATCCAGGCTTAAGTTGAAGAAAGTAGGGAAAACCACTAGATCATTCAGGTAGGACCTAAATCAAATCCCTAGCAATTATACAGTGGAATTGACAAATAGATTCAAGGGAATAGATCTGATAGACAGAATGCCTAAAGAACTACGGACAGAGGTTTGTGACATTGTACAGGAGGCAGTGATCAAGACCATCCCCAAGAAAATGAAATGCAAAAAGTCAAAATGGCTGTCTGAGGAGGCCTTACAAATAGCTAGAAAAGAAGTGAAAGGCAAAGGAGAAAAGAAATGATATACGCATCTGAATGCAGAATTCCAAAGAATAGCAAGGAGAGTAAGAAAGCCTTCCTCAGTGATCAATGCAAAGAAATAGAGGAAAGCAATAGAATGGGAAAGACTAGAGATCTCTTCAAGAAAATTAGAGATACCAAGGGAATATTTCATGCAAAGATGGGCACAATGCAGGACAGAAATGGTTTGGACCTAACAGAAGCAGAAGATATCAAGAAGAGGTGGCAAGAATGCACAGAAAAACTATACAGAAAAGATCTTCATGACCCAGATAACCATGATAGTGTGGTCACTCACCTAGAACCAGACATCCTGGAGTGTGAAGTCAAGTGGGCCTTAGGAAGCATCACTACAAACAAAGCTAGTGGAGGTGATGGAATTTCAGCTGAGCTATTTCAAATCCTAAAAGATGATGCTGTGAAAGTGCTGTACTCAATGTGCCAGCAAATTTGGAAAACTCAGCAGTGGCCACAGGACAGGAAAAGGTGTTTTCATTCCAACCCCAAAGAAAGGCAATGCCAAAGAATGTTCAAACTACTGCATAATTGTACTCATTTCGTATGCTAGCAAAGTAATGTTCAATGTTCTCCAAGCTAGGCTTCAATGGTACATGAACTGAGAACTTCCAGATGTTCAAGCTGGATTTAGAAAAGGCAGAGGAGCCAGAGACCAAATTGTCAACATCTGTTGGATCATAGAAAAAGCAAGGGAATTCCAGAAAAACATCTACTTCTGCTTCATTGACTACACTAAAGCCTTTGATTGTGTGGATCACAACAAACTGTGGAAAATTCTTAAAGAGATGGCAATACCAGACCACCTTACCTGTCTCCTGAGATTTAAATTAGGAGGGTAGATATTTTGTGTTTCTTGCTATGTCAGAGATTTATTGGTTGTTGGGGGCTGACTGGGAGTAGGGTGAAAGCTATTCTGATGTCTCTTTAAATCATACATTAGATGGTTGCCAGGCAGTTGAAACAACTACATTTTCTGGCATGGTTTAATTCTTCTGGCCTATAGACAGATTGCCTTAGAGAGATCCTCAAAAGAAATACAACAGTGTTCAGTGTCCACTCCTCTTGGATACATGCTAGGTGCTTTCAAATGCAATACCCCATTTGCTCCTCAGACTTACTCTAGGAAGTAACATTTCCACTTTAAGAAAGGAAGACCACAACTGAGAGACATTGATTTGCCTCCAGCTATATTACAATCAGCACCTGGACCCTGAAATGAGCTAAATACCAAGCCTGAGTTCCTTCTGCACTGATGGACGGGAAAGGAAAGAAAAAAAGAGTAAGAACCAATTCTGTGGTATTGATTTCAGCTGCTCATTGCTTCCACTGTGGACATCTCTTCAGTGTTCTCAGGAAACCTCTGGAAGAATCCTGCACACATGGAATGATTCCAGCCACCACAAGGCACATCCCTGGAGCTTCAGCTCAGGAGGTAAGTCGCAGCCCGCTCTGCTTGCTACAGCAGAGAGCTACTCACGAAAGGGATTGTTTCGGAATTAACTTCATTTCATTGGTGAGTTTCATTTCACGGTTGAGCAGATATGCCTAGGTTATCCATGAGCACTCCTTTAGGGAGGAGCCAAGTTGCATGGTGTATTATATTATTGCTATTCTTAGAGTGATAAAAAGAAACCACCACTTCTTAAATAATTGCTGGCTGTTGACCAGCATTTTATACACATTGTCTCATTTAATGTCACAACAACTCTATAAGATAAATATCATCATTCTCATTTTATAGACAAAAAAAGTCAAGGAAGTTCAGAGGCTTGAAAAAGGTCACAATAAGTGACAAAGCAGCAATGCACAATGCTGTCTTTTTAATACTCAAGCCTGTGGTCTTTCCACCTCATCCTGTGTGTTTGTACGCATGCTGAGTTGCGTCAGTCATGTCTGACTCTTTTCGACCCCATGGACTGTAACCCGCCAGGCTCTTCTGTACATGGGATTTCCCAGGCAAGAATACTGGAGTGGGTTGCCATTTCCTTCTCTAAGGGATCTTCCTGACCCAGGGATTGAACCTATGTCCCATGCCTTGGCAGGAAGTTTCTTGACCACTGAGCCACTAAGATAGAAAAGATGATCTCTGTCCCTTTTCAAGGCATCTCCCAAATTTATGATCCCCAAACCAGGGCTCTCCTGCTGGATTTTGCTTAGAATTTTTCCTCACCCTCCATCATGGATGCTAACAAGATCACTGATTCTTTCTTCCTAATGTTTTCTGTATTCATGCCTTGTCATCTAATTCCACTGTCACCACTCCTGTATTATTTCAGTAGTTTCCTGACTTTCTTGCTTCCAGGCTTTTCCTATCCCAAATCTTGCTCCTAGATCAGTCCTCCGAAAATGTCATCTTGTAAATGTCAATGCTCATTCAGAAACATTCCATTGATATGATATAGCCATTTAAGCTGATGTTGGAGAAGAACAGTTAATGACATGATATGGAAAAAATGTTTATAGTATGTTATTAAGTGAAAAAAAATTATGAAATACTCCCAATGTTAGTATGGGTGATCTGTGTGGTGGAATCATGGATGATTTTATTTTGTTTTTGCTTCTCTAGAGCTCTTAAATTTTTTGCAATAAACATTATTCTTATAATAAGATGAAAAAAACTAGGATTTAGAGTAAAAATAATGAAAAGGTACTCAGGGTAGTATAAAAGAGAATAATAATGAGATTTTATTCCATTTTTTAAATTGGATGTATTTGACATAACCATGTAACCTTCAGATGTACAACATGTTCCTTTGATATGTGTATGTATTGTGATATGATTACCTTTGTAGATATAATTATCACATCACATAATTATAGTACAGTATTGTCTATATTCATTATACCTACATTTGATCAGTGTGGCTTATTTGTTATTCATTACAAATTTGTACCCTTAAACAACATCAGCTTTATCTCCTGATTCCTTTTTTGTTTTTTACACAATTCAATTAGCAAAAAAAGTACAAGAGTTAAAATAGCGTGTGTTTTGGGGAAAGGGCATGTTGACACACAGCAGTTGAGGGTATAAACTAATACAACTTTTGTGGAAGATACTGTGCAGGATTCATCAAGGTGAAAAATTTGCAGAAACTTTTACCCAACAAGTTTAATTTTAGCAATCCAGTGTGGGGAGAGAGCAAATTAGCCAAGATGGCGTGTTCAGACTCTCTCACCCCAGGTTTGTAAATAATGACTATGTAACAGCTGAGAGCATTTATAGCACTGCTTATGTGCCTCACAAGGTACTCGCTTGGTCACAGGCTACTTTGTGTGGTCCCGATATATGCTGCTGCTGCTGCTAAGTCGCTTCAGTCGTATCCGACTCTGTGCGACCCCAGAGACGGCAGCCCACCAGGCTCCCCCGTCCCTGGGATTCTCCAGGCAAGAACACTGGAGTGGGTTGCCATTTCCTTCTCCAATGCATGAAAGTGAAAAGTGAAAGTGAAGTCGCTCAGTCGTGTCTGACTCTTAGCAACCCCATGGACTGCAGCCTACCAGGCTCCTCTGTCCATGGGATTTGCCAGGCAAGAGTATTGGACTGGGTTGCCATTGCCTTCTCCGCCCGATATAAGAGCTCCACCTAAAAAGCAGTGGGATTACTGCTGCATCATGGTTGTGTCCATTGGGTCAGCCAGGAGAGATCCTGGTGTGGCATCCAGGATCTGTGGTTTAACAGTCACTGGAGAGGCCATTCTGAGGCACGCTGAAGTTTTAGAGCCCCAAAAAACAGCCTTCCTAAGTAAGTACCTTTGTGAACAAATGCACAAGTGTTACTGTATAATGATTTACATTACAATCTTACTTAAAATGTTATAAAATTAAAAACAACCTATGGGGCTTCCCCGATGGCACAGAGGGTAAACAATCCACCTGCAATGCAGGAGGTGCAGGAGACTCGGGTTCGATCCCTGGGTTGGGAAGACCACCTGGAGAAGGGTATGGCAATCCACTCCAGTATTCTTGCCTGGAAAATCCCATGGACAGAGAAGCCTGACGGGCTACAGTCCAAAGGGTCAAAAAGAATCAGACATGACTGAATGACTAAGCGCACATGTACTCAGTAGGAAAATAGATTCTATTAATTTATCCTGTGAAATACTATGCATTGGTTAAAGAGAAAAGGTATTAGCATAGAAAGCCCATTAGTACATATGACTTAGCAAGGAAAGTAATTTGCAGACATAAATATGTCATATTCTTTTTTAAAATTAATTGATTTTTTTTGCAGCACTGGGTCTTTGTTGCTGCACGCAGGCTTTCTGTAGTTGAGGTGAGCTGGGGCTGCTCTCTAGCTGTGGCACATGGTTTCTCATTGCGTTGGCTTCTCTTGTTGCGGAGCATGGGCTGTAGGGCATGTGTGCTTCATAGCTGTGGTGCACAGACCTACTTACTTGCTCCAACGCATGTGGGATCTTCCCAGACCAGGGATCAAATCCATGTCCCTTGCATTGCAGATAGATTCTCAACCACTGGACCACCAGGGAAATCCTACATATTATATTATTAACCACAATTTATATTGTTTTAAAACAATAAATTCATTTATTACTTATGCAAAATAAAACCTCCCCTTGGAAAATTCTGAAAGAGATGGGAATACCAGACCGCCTGACCTGCCCCTTGAGAAACCTATTTGCAGGTCAGGGAGCAACAGTTAGAACTGGACATGGAACAACAGACTGGTTCCAAATAGGAAAAGGAGTATGTCAAGGCTGTATATTGTCACCCTGTTTATTTAACTTCTATGCAGAGTACATCATGAGAAATGCTGGACTGGATGAAGCACAAGCTGGAATCAAGATTGCCGGGAGAAATATCAATAACCTCAGATATGCAGATGACCCCACCCTTATGGCAGAAAGTGAAGAGGAACTCAAAAGCCTCTTGATGATAGTGAAAGTGGAGAGTGAAAAAGTTGGCTTAAAGCTCAACATTCAGAAAATGAAGATCATGGCATCTGGTCCCATCACTTCATGGGAAATAGATGGGGAAACAGTGGAAACAGTGTCAGACTATTTTTCTGGGCTCCAAAATCACTGCAGATGGTGACTGCAGCCATGAAATTAAAAGACACTTACTCCTTGGAAGGAAAGTTATGACCAACCTAGATAGCATATTCAAAAGCAGAGACATTACTTTGCCAACAAAGGTCCGTCTAGTCAAAGCTATGGTTTTTCCTGTGGTCATGTATGGATGTGAGAGTTGGACTGTGAAGAAAGCTGAGCGCCGAAGAATTGATGCTTTTGAACTGTGGTGTTGGAGAAGACTCTTGAGAGTCCCTTGGACTGCAAGGAGATCCAACCAGTCCATTCTAAAGGAGATCAGCCCTGGGATTTCTTTGGAAGGAATGATGCTAAAGCTGAAACTCCAGTACTTTGGCCACCTCATGCAAAGAGTTGACTCATTGGAAAAGACGCTGATGCTGGGAGGGATTGGGGGCAGGAGGAGAAGGGGACAACAGAGGATGAGATGGCTGGATGGTATCACTGACTCGATGGATGTGAGTCTGGGTGAATGCTGGGAGTTGGTGATGGACAGGGAGGCCTGGCGTACTGCGATTCATGGGGTCGCAAAGTGTCGGACACAACTAAGCGACTGAACTGAACTGAACTGATGTATTCTTGCCACCTCTTCTTAATATCTTCTGCTTCTGTTCTGTCTATGCCGTTTCTGTCCTTTACTGTGTCCATCTTTGCATGAAATGTTCCCTTGATATCTCTAATTTTCTTGAAGAGATCTCTAGTCTTTCCCATTCTATTGTTTTCCTCTATTTCCTTGCATTGATCACTGAAGAAGGCTTCCTTATCTCTCCTTGGTATTCTTTGGAACTCTGCATTCAGATGGATATATCTTTTCTTGTCCCCTTTGCCTTTAGCTTCTTTTCTTTTCTCAGCTATTTTAAGGCCTCCTCAGACAGCCATTTTGCCTTTTTGCATTTCTTTTTCTTGGAGATGGTCTTGATCCCTACCTCCTGTACAATGTCATGAACCTCTGTCCTTAGTTCTTCAGGCACTCTATCAGAACCAATCCCTTGAATCTATTTGTCACTTCTACTGTGTAATCGTAAGGGATTTGATTTAGGTCATACCTGAATGGTCTAGTGGTTTTCCCTACTTTCTTCAAGTTAAGTCTGAATTTGACAATAAGGAGTTCATGATCCTTTTATTGCAAAGTTCAGAAAGCAGTGCAGCCCTGCCCATAGCTTGATTTCACCCTGGTAAGATTGACAACCAGCCTTCGACAGAAATGTGAGAAAGCCAACATGTGTTGTTTTAGGTTGCTGTTTGAGGTAGTTTGCTGTGGCAGTGTATTTATCTGCTCTGCTTGGGCTGCCATCACAAAGTACCACAGACTGGGTGACTTGAACAACAGAATTGTGTTATCTCGCAGCTTTGCCCAAAGTCAAGGTGTCGCACTCTTGATGCCTTCCTTGGTGCTGGGAGAGAAGGACCTGTTCCAGGTCTCCTTGGCCTGAAGGTGACCATCTTCTCCCTGTGTTTTCACATCATTTTCCCTCTGTGTATGCCCTTCTATCCAAGTTTCATCTTTTCATAAGCATGCCAGTCATATTGCATTAGAGCTTACCCTTTAATGACTTCATTTTAGTTTCATTACCTCTGTGAAGACCCTATCCCCAAATAAGATCACATTCTGAGATACTAGGCGTTGGGGAACTCAATATATGTGTGTGTGTCTATGTATGTATATATTTATAAATTGTGTGTGTGTGTTCAGTTGTGTCCAACTCTTTGCAACCCCAAGGACTGTAGCCTACCAGGCTCCTTTGTCAGTGGAATTTTCCAGACAAGAAATACTGGAGTGAGTTGCCATTTCCTTCTCCAGGGGATTTATAAATTATGTACATATAAATTATTCTGTTTATGAATTACACACACACACATTTCCCTCTAACCATGTCAAACAAAAGGGCCTTTGGCAACAACACCAACACCACCACTGTGGCAATGAGCACACCTTGCACCCAGATCTTGATTTCTAAATATCACTTCTCACTAGAGAAATGAAGAAATAAGTGCTTCTGATCTGGTACAGGGCAAACACAAGGGAACCTGGAGAAATCTTGGTGTGCCAGAAAGAAAGGAAATACTTAAAGATTAATGAGGTCATGTCAAAAGGACACAGGATCTTGCTTGAAGGAGTTCCCACTGGCCAACTTTGGAATAATTTGAACATCAAAAAGAAAATGACAGTAATGGATTAAAATCCATTGAAGTTTTTTTGGGGAAAAAAAAAAAGCCCATGAGTCCACAGTCATTCTGAAAAGAGAAATAACTTAAAAAAAAAAAAAAAAAAAGGGTTCTATCTTCCACCTAATAAATGCAGAAAAAGTGGTAGAATTAGGGAATCATTGTGTTTCAGTCCCTACGGTAATAATAGATTCAGGCAAGGACCATCAGCAGATGTTAACCACTGAGTAAAAGTAACTGGATGTTCATACAACATCAGTATATTTCCTCACAAATTATTAATTACAAAAGGGAAAATGTTTGGTTTGGAGAGATTTGATGGTTATTGCTTTAAGTGATCAAACTGAGCATCACCAATAGTGGAACAATCTGATATTATTTAAGCCTTTTGATATGAAGCCCACTTATGGATTATTTTTGCCAAAAAATATTTAAGTTATTAATGAATCTAACCATAAGAAACAACCTTATAAACCCAGAATGTGGCACATTCTATAGATGGTTGGTCTGGACTCTTCACAAAAGTCAGTGTCATTAAAAAAACTTATAAAAAAGCAGTCAGGGGGGTGACCATTCTAGATTCAAACAAACAAACACCATATGCAATATGCAGCCTTCATTGGATTGTTGATTTTTTAAAAAAATGCTATGAAAGACATTTGGGGGACGATTTGGAAATTTTTAGTGGGAAATGTCTGTTAGATAATACAATGAAGCATGTTGCTAATTTTTCCCCATAAGTGTGATAATAATGTTGTGAATGTTTGAGAATGTCCTTATTCTTAGGACACACACTCTGAAGTTATTTGGTTCAGGGCCATTGTATCTGCAAGTTATTTAAAATATTCAGGAAAAATATGGTATACTGGAACTGGCTCTTACCAGCTCCTGAGAGCAAATAAATATCAGGAAACCATTGTTAAACTAATGGTTTAAAATTAGTTTGAAATCAGTCATGGTGGGAGTCCTTACACCACAGAGATTGACACATGTTACACCTAGGGCTTTCTCCTGTGCCCCCAGAGACTGGGTTTATCAGCACACCATTGAACATAGAATTAAATTTTAATAATTGGTGAAATGATTCAAGTGTGCCTCGTGTTCAGTATGGTATTCTTTCAAGCTTTGTGAAGATTTTAGATTTTTCATAATGAAAGTTGGGGAAAACAGAACAGAAAAAGAGCTTCCTTCCTGGAAATGTGAAAACCACAGAGTGAAGGATACGGAGGAGAGCGGGGATGCTTGGGAATCTGCCAGGTGAGACTCTTAGATGAGTCTGTGGCCTCAGGTGGGCTGACTGGGAACCTCTGTCTGAGGCCACCCAGGTGCCTGCAGGATGAAAGAGTTACCCGCTTTAGCCCAGGGTACGTGAGACACTTCCCTTCCCTCCCCCAGGCCTGGAGCTGAGCTGCTGGGCTGTGGCTTACCTGAGATTACCAGGTCCTCTAGGAATTTTCTAATTTCTTTGAATAAAAGGGGTAAGGTATTATAGTTGTGGCTTGTGTGGTAACTAAGGCAACTCAGTGGCAGGCTTCAACTTTTCGTTTGTCTTTTCTTTACTCCTATTCCTTTCCTGGTTTCTCTAATACCAGGAATGCCTGCCCCACACCTCTGCCTACCTACCTCACCAAACTTCTAGAAGATTCTTAAGACCCACCTCCTCTACCAAGTCTTCCCACGATTACCTCTGCCCTTCTTTCTCATGTTCCATGACACTGACATCTGCTTTATATTCTGTCATATTTTGTTCCAGGATGAGCTGTGTGACTGAGCATTTTAACTAACCTGTAAGCTCTTGGAGGGCAGGAAGCAGTTTTGATAGATACTTATTATATAAAAACACTTCTCTCTCCCACAGAATACTTATTGGAATCGATTGAATTACTTTCCTCTCCTTCTCGTCTCGATTCTCTTTTTCTGTTGTTCTCCCCTTCCCTTCCTTCTATTTTGTTCCTTGTTTTTGTCCCCCGCCTGCCCATGCTCTGTTTAGCTTCTTTCTTTCCCCTTCCTTTATCCCTCTCCTTGCCCCACCAAGGCCGCAGTTGTGGCTGCCTCCTGACTCTGGACCTCTTCTCAGGGCTTTCCCCTGACGCATGAAAGTTTTGCACACCTAATTGCACTGCAAGAAGAAAAGCTGCCAGTTCAGTGATTAAGACTCCACACTCCCAGTGCAGAGAGCACAGGTTCGATCCCTGGTCATGGAACTAAGATCCCACATGCTACACAGAGCAGCCTTTTTAAAGGAAAAGAAAGAAAAGCTGCCTCTGAGAAATGTACACTGCCCTCATTCAGGATGTCCATCCCCCACGACTCTCAGCTTCACAAGGGAAGCAGCATTGGGGCAGCACATAACTCTCAGACATCTGCATCCCACATTTTTTCTCTCCCATCCCCTCTCCACCCACCACCACCACCACCGCCGCCCCCCTCAGATTCTTTGGACCAATTCTTGTGGTAAAATCTCACACATTTTCTCAATCTATATGCAAACCAGGTAGGATTGACAGCTGAAGAAAGCTGCACATTGCCTGGGCTCAAAGTTATCTGTTCTCCCTCTGAGGGAAAATCTTTGAGCTCCGTGACAGTGCCTCGAAGCCATGGCCCCTGTCCTAGACTCTGCCCCAGCCCAGGCGAGCGCCTGACCCCTGCTAATGTGTGGGATCTTTAGCAGCAGAGAGTTGGGGAAGGTAACCAGAGCCCCCTGCATGCCAGTGATTCATGTTTTCTGAAGGGATCAGAGTGTTATTAGAAACCTTGCCTGCCAAATGTGGGGCAAATGTAACCAATTTATTAATGCTGAAAAACCAACGTGTGAAATTGGACCAAGAGGGGCTGGCGCCCCTCTCCCTGCTTCCTGCTCTCTGGCAGTGACGGAGGGAGGGTGGTGGACAAAGAGTTCTGTCTTCTTCAGGAGGATGTTGCTGTCCTAATCACACGTGATAGTGACAACAAATATTCCTGGCTGAAACTTCAAAGGGCTGGGAGATAATTGCATCCACCATCCTTGGCCTGGCTGGTGATGCCTCAGCCTGCAGCTCTCAGGTTGTAAGTGAGTTGGCTGGAAGGTGGGGAGCTTGGTCTTGGTTTTCCCCTGCCCAGCTCTGTGCCTCAGCAGTGGGACCAGGTGAGAAGGGGAAGTAGAAACGCTCTGTCGTTTGTGTTCACGCTGTCTCTCCATTTCCAAATTGATGTTGTACATTGATCACTTGTTGTTGGTAATGAGTCACTAAGTCGTATCTGACTCTTTACAACTACCTCATGGACTGTAGCCTGCCAGGCTCCTCTGTCCATGGGATTGCCTAGGCAAGAGTACTGGAGTGGGTTGCCATTTCCTTCTCCAGGAGGTCTTCCCGACCTGGGAATTGAACCCACATCTCCTGCATTGGCCCACAGATTCTTTATTGCTGAGCCACCAAGGAAGCCCACACTGGTCACTTAGCCCTTTTCTACAAATGGTCTTAGATTGATCTCTCAAGGTTTCCTGGGTGGTTGCAGTTTCTCTCCACCAGAGATGGTTACTTCAACAGAAGTGTGCATTTTTGTATGACTTATTGCCATTTAGCCCTTAAACAGGTGGTTGAGTTGAGATGAAGACATTAGCAGCTGCCATTTATTAAAGAATTACTGTATGGTGTGTTATTATTATAAATTATCTCATTCAAGCCCCACACAAATGTCCTTGTAAATATTGCTATTCTTGATTTTCACTTGAGGAAACTGAGCTGTGTTAATGAACTTGCCCAAGACTATATTAGGTTTAACTGGATGGGATTCAAGCCCATATCTATTTTAACTATACTCTTCACCACCCAAATTTAAGAAGTGGCAATCCCAAAAAATTCTTGCATAATCTGGTGGGATAGTCAGAGAGCAAATATGGCAGATTTTCTTGCTAAAGCTGTCTTAGAAGTCTCATATTTCACATTACCAATTTTCAAAGAATCACCTTACCATAAAAATAATGAGCATACATTTTACAAGAGAATAAATAAAATCTTGATGGTGAGTTGGAGAAACTTTAGAAACTTAGCAGATGTCAGGCTTTTTTGGGTTGTCATCATTATCATTGTGGGGTAGGAGACGAAATCTGGTTATTTTAGATTTCTAGTCATTTAGATTCTGGCTGAATGTCATTTATTCTGTAATGTGTCACTGCATGTCATGTCTCAACATAATGTCTAGTGGGGAAGTCAAATAGTAAATCTTGAATTAGTGTCTTGTTAGTAGTTCTCTTATGAAGGAGAGATGCTGATAGAATCCCCTGTGCCTGAGTGCCATTAAATTCACCCATTCCTTTCTGCTGAAAACATGCTTGACACATTGCAGTGTTGCTCTGATTGGCGTGATGTGCCTAAAGGGTGCTGGTGCCTTCCATTTCTGGGAGTTTTTCTCCTCCTCCACTTTCCTGTGATAGTTCAACTGATCTTGCAGTGTCTGTGTGTCATGAGGCAGGAGTAGTTGCCCCCATCTGGAGGGAGGGAGGGTCAGTTCTAGAATCACTGAGATCTAGAAGCAAAGGTCAGTCTTCATTTTGAATTAAAACTCAGTCCAATTCCTCTTGCTTAATTTGGTGTCTACAAGAGTGTCCCTTTGGGACTTCCAGTGGTTAAGACTCCATTCCACCAGGGCAGCAGGCTGGGGTTCCATCCCTGGTCAGGGAACTAGATCCTACATGCCACCAAATAACTGTATTTTTTTAATATAGAAGAGTGTCCCTATTTCTTCCTTTCTTTTCTACAAACTGTAACTCTCCCAAACCCTTCTTAGAAGAATAAATCACTCACTAAAAAAATTCTATAAGCCAATGAAGTTATATTTATGTACTTAAAAACAATTTTTAATATCTGAAAAAGGTGAAAATGGCTTTTTTGTCCCTATAACTTGGTAACAGTAAAGGGCCGTTTGAGAATTTGAAAACTGGGTTGTCCTCTAAGACTTGAAAAATCCACACTCAAAGGCAGTGATTAGCTGTGTGGTTTAAGAATAATGATAACTCCCCAAATAATAATGGCAATAATAAGAATACAAGGGACTGACTACTTAAGTGTCAATCCAACCAAAAGTTGAGCTAAGAATCCTCCCAAGGAGACGTGGCTGAAATGTAGATGTAATTTAGTAAGAGGAAAGGGAATAAAATATAACTCTGTTCTCTCTGGAGATCGACTATAAGCAGAGATCAGCCCCAAAAGATAAAAAGGAAAATCTAAAGAGTGCCGATCTTAATCATTTAGAGGTGAAGAAGGCTTTACTAAAGGGTTCTGAGCTTTGTGATTTTCAGGGTATATGTTTTCCTATCATAAAAACTCACAGACTGGCACCTGATAAGCCCAGTCTGGCCCACAGACAAGTTTTTCTTGGTCTACACTGTATTGATTCAACAGTATTTTAAAAAGTTGTCTATTAATTTCATATAGAAAACATCTAAGATTCTCGCTTTTGTTGAAAAATTAGGAAGACCTGGCTTGTCTGAGCTGGCAACAAGGGGCTGGAGTTATAAAGCAGCAGCGACTCCCTTTAGAAAGGGGTCACTGTCTGGTTTGCCACAGCCTCTACTATTCCTTACACTCCTGCTCCCTGACCTGCCTGATTCATCTGTGTTGCACTCTTTTGTACCTCTTGGCTTTTGACTGTGTGACCCCCTAATGGTAAGCTGGCCTTCAGCTATATGAACTGAAATTAACTTTTTAAGACCCTGAACTCTCCTTTTTCTTATTCTGTGCTCAGCATGCAACTTGGTGAGAATCTGGATTCCCATGTAATTTGCCTATAAAGAATGCACTGATCTTCTGCCCTGAGCATCTTGCTTTATATGAGGAGGTGCATAGAATACAGTTTAAAAGGTTTTGGCTTTGGAGTCAGACAGGTCTGGTTCCAATTCTGTCACTGACACTTACTAGATAAGGTCACCATGAGGCCTCTGGGCACCCCACCAGTTACCTTCTCCTGGAGATGTGGCCCTGGGTCACCGCAGGCCACATACCAGAATATTCAAATTTTAAGAACACTTTATGAGCAAAATGGATACCCCTAAGTCACAAATTACAGCAAATCTAGCTAACCAACCAACTTTATAGCAGCCCTGAATCCAACCAACCAACCAACAAACGTAAGTTTCTCTAGAGATAGTAGACATATCTCTATGTAGAAATCTCTATGTATAGAAAGCTATTGATCAGAAACACAAACTCTGATGAACTCCGTTCTAGTGAGTCATAGAGGGAAATGGTGGCTAGAACATGGATTTAGACTTGTATTCAAGTCCTAGTCCTTTCTCTTTATATGAACTTAAGAAAATCATTAATTGCTCCACATCTCCAAAATAAAAGTTTCCTCCCTACATACCCAATAGAAACTTTGTGAAGATTAAATAAAATAAAGTGGGGAAGACACTAGGCAAACTCTAAAATGCATGGAATTGTTAATATAAAAAATTTTAAGGAATCTCTGTACTGTTCTCCATAGTGGCTGTATTAATTTGCCTTCCCACCAACAGTATAAGAGGGTTCCCTTTTCTACACACCCTCTCTAGCATTTATCATTTGTAGACTTTTTGATGATGGCCATTCTGATCCTTGTGAAGTGATGCCTCATTGTATTTTTGATTTGCATTGGAATGATTTGAGAGAATGGCATTGAAACATATACATTACCATATGTAAAATAGATAGCCAGTGGGAGTTTGCTGTATGAAGCAGGGAACCCAAAGCTGGTGTTCTGTGACAACCTAGAGGGGTGGGATAGGGAGGAGTTGGGAGGGAGGTTTAAGAGGGAAGGGACATAGGTATACATATGGCTCATTCGTGCTGATGAATGGCAAAAACCATCACAGTATTGTAAAGTAATTATCCTCTAATAATACTAAAATTTTTTTAAAAGGAACAACAAAAGAGAATGAAGCAATGTACCCTGGTCAATGAAGGACGTGAAAATGTAGATAATTGCTGTTGTTTGAATATGATATATGACAGTTTATTCCAATAAATGATTTCAACAATAAAACAAACAAACAAAAAATGTATACACCCCAGTGATCATGAGAGTGGAAGCAGTGGGAGAAGAACCCAAAAGGCCCCAACCAAGAGTTTCTAGGCTGCCAGAGCAGTATTCATAACCTAATGATCAGTGCCAGGTTTGGAACACCCACCGCCTGGAGTATACATAGAAGCCTGCCGTGTACATCAAATTAGGCTCTGATTTGTGAAATAAAGCAATACTATACAGTGGTGACTAAGGTGGGGGGAAGGGCCTCACACCTTGCTGGTAAAAGTATAAACTAGAACAAAGAAGGCAAGTTGACAGTACCTATTAAAATTTTAAATATGCTCTCAGCACTTCCCTCCTAGGAATTTATCCTACAGAAGCAATCTTTAGTGGCCGAGAATATCTGTACAAGAATATTCGAGGCAATATTGTTCATAATGTAAAATATAGAACTTCCCTGGTGGTCCAGTGGGTAAGACTCCATGCTCCAAATGCAGGAGGCCGGGGTTTGATCCCTGGTCAGGGAACTAGATCCTATGTGCTGCAACTAAGAGCCTGCATGCAGCAACAAAGATACTGTGAGCCGTAACTAAGATCTAGCATGGCCAAATATGTCTGTGTGTGTGTGTTTTATAATATAAAATTAATGCATATTTTTGCTATGACTACTATGTAGTCATTAACAAGAATGAAATAGAAACATATATACTGAAATGGAATGGGTGTCTGTAGTGTATGATTGAGTTACAAAAAGCAAGCTGCAGGACAAGCTCTGCTGCTGCTAAGTCGCTTCAGTCATGTCCAACTCTGTGCAACCCCATAGACGGCAGCCCACTAGGCTCCTCTGTCCCTGGGATTCTCCAGGCAAGAACACTGGAGTGGGTTGCCATTTCCTTCTCCAATGCATGAAAGTGAAAAGTGAAAGGGAAGTCGCTCAGTCGTGCCCGACTCCTAGTGACCCCAGGGACTGCAGCCTACCAGGCTCCTCCATCCATGGGATTTTCCAGGCAAGAGTACTGGAGTGGGGTGCCATTGCTGACAAGCTCTAAACATATATAAATCTAACTTTTAAAATTGATTTCCACTGGGGAGGGTGAGTAGAATGAAAGGAAGACACTCCATTTCTTACTTTATATGCTTTTATGTGGTGGTTTCTGTTTTTAGTCACTAAGTCATGTCCAACTCTTTTTGCAACCCCAAGGACTGTAGCCTTCCAGGCTTCTCTGTCCATGGGATTTCCTAGGCAAGAATACTGGAGTGGTTTGCCATTCCCTTCTCCAGGGGATCATCCCAACCCAGGGATTGAGCCCGTATCTCCTGTATTGACAAGTGGATTCTTTACCACTGGACCACCAGAGAAGCCTATATTTTTATGTTACTTGACTATGTTATAATGATCATGCATTACTTCTGTAATTTTTTAAATACATCTAGAAATCAAAAGAGAAAACAAATATTTAAACCAATATTTAAGCTAGGGAAAATAAAATATAATTAAAGAGCCAAGGAATAGAAGCTGGGGCATAGAGCCCAGAAAACCATATGCCTGGGGTCTCCCCAGTAACTGTTCCCACACACCTGACCATTGAGATTTCAGGACCACACTTGTCCTCCTGAACTTGGGGTGCTCTTTTGTGGAGTCAGTGCCTGCATAGTTTCAACTGCTACTATAGTACTGCTCACTGTTGTCCTATTTCTGAAGTTGAGAGCTGTAACACATGCCTTCAAAATTAAGAGTCTTGCTCATGCCACAAAGCACTGGGGCTTCTAAGAGAGCAGTTCTACTGTTCCTGAGGATTTAACTGGACTGACTATCCTTCCCCCTTGACTTCTGCATTTTGTTCTATATTAACTCCTTGTGGCTTTGACCTTG
Source organism: Bubalus kerabau (assembly GCF_029407905.1). Lineage (NCBI taxonomy): Eukaryota > Metazoa > Chordata > Mammalia > Artiodactyla > Bovidae > Bubalus > Bubalus kerabau. Next base: position 24,806,816 of record NC_073629.1, on the reverse strand, counting down.
GATTTGACCAGAGATTCTAATTCTGCCTCTGCTCCAATCATGTGTCTTCTCTTATGGTAACCTACTGTCTGATTCTGGCCAGTTCCATGATGGGTTTTCTTCAGGGGCTGGATTTGGGCATTTTCTTCACATTTCCTTCTAACACCTAATCCTCTTCCAACCTTACTTTTAACCCTGTGGTCCTATTTCAACATTGATATCACCAGCAAAGAGGCCAGCATGGGCCCAGACATAACTACGGCCATGATACCTACAAGACATGACAACTCATTATCACTACAGACATGGGGGCAACTGGGAAGCTTGCTGTCGGGGAAGAAGCTGTCCTTAACTTCACGTGTAGTTCTTAATGAGATGACAGGAAGCCAGTGCGAATGGTCATGTTGGAATCACAGTGCCGTTGTCCCTAACAGCTCCCAACACTTCAGGAGCAATGTGCCTAAGCTGGTGTGTGTTTTGTGAGTTATGACTGTATGGAGGGAGATGGGATGCCACCAGCTTGATCCAGTCTGTCCCTTTTATCTTGCCTAAACACTGTCCTCTCCAAATGATGACTTTTTCTTTTTCATCTCATGACACAGAAAGAACATGTGGGAAGATTCCAGGAGTGAGTTTAACTTTCTTTTGAACCATCGAGTGTGAGTCAGAATTGCATCTCCCTATAGTTAGGGACCTTTCTTCTCAGACTTCACCAAGCAGCCTGGGTGAGGTTTGTGCATTGACAAGGAGATGGTTAGAGAGATAGAGCTTCTCCCAAGGCTGGAATTGAAACCCAACCTCAATTAGGTTAAGAAATCCTCAATTGAGAATGTCTGGCCCTCTTCAGCTTGTCAGATTTTAGGGGTTGAGACAGGATCTCCCTAGGACCCAAAACAGAAGCATTTTGTAATAAAATTCCTTATACATTTTCACTTCTCCATGGCTATTAAAATAATCCTTCAGCATGAAGGGTGATTTTCCCTTTTGAATCCCAGATCTGGATTTCCTGCCAAAAAATAGGCATTCAACACACAGTGTACCCAGAAGCCATAAAGGAAACTAGTATATTACATTTGAGAACTTTAAAACATTTATATAAAATCTATAACCAAAGTCTAAGGACAAATAGTAGTTTGGTAAAAAAAATGTCCAAAACAAACATGACAGATAAAAGGTTAATTTTCTTACCTTAAAGAGACAATAAGTACATAAATTTATAAACAAGGAGTTATCAGAAAAAGATATAAATAAATACAGTGTATGTGTATATGTGTGTGTATATATATAATCTTTTTGTGAGAACTCCCTGTATATGTATGTATGGCCCTGGTGGCTCAGTGGGTAAAAAATCTGCCTGCCAAGCAGGAGATGCAGGTTCGATCCCTGGATCTTGAAGATCCCCTGGAGGAGGTTATGGCAACCCACTTCAGTATTGTTGCCTGGGAAATCCATGGACAGAGGAGCCTGGTGGTGTATAGTCCATGGGATCACAAAAGAGCCAGATGGAGCTGAGTGACTAAACAACAACAGCAATGTGAATATATATACACACACACACACACACACACACACTATATATATGTGTGTATATATGTACACACATACATACATATACAGGGAATTCTCAGAAAAAGATAAAATACAAATGAAATATAAGAAAAGATGCCCAACCTCACTGGGGATTTAAAAAGTGCCAATCAAAAAAACAACAAAAAAAATCATTTCATCAGACAAATAGGCATGTATTAGAAGTTTTACAAATTTGATATTGGAAAGAAAATATTAAAGTAAGAAAACTTATATACTGTTGGTCAAAATTTAAATTAGTGTACACTTTTGGAATGCAATTTGGCAATGTTTCAACATGTTCAAATGTCCTTTGAGCCAGTCCTAAAATTTATCCTAGAAATATACTTATAAAAGCAACCTGATATAGATAAATAATATGAAAACCTGAACATAACCCAATATTCATCAATATAAGATCCATTAAATAAAGGTTTTTTGTCACTAAAATGGAATACTATTTAGCCACTACACATATTAAATGTCTATGTGTTGGAATGAAAATATTTTCTCATATAAGTGAAGAAAGCAAGGGGCAGAACAGCATGTTTGGCATCACCTCATTTATAAATAAACAGGGTATTATATGTACATGTAGAGGGATACATGCATAAACAATTTTTCTAAAAGTTTAACAAGGAAGTGTTAACAGTTTGGCAGAAAGATCTGTTAGGAGGTGGAAGTAGATGTTTCTCTTTTGACACCTCTGTAGATCACTTTTTTCTAGGTGGCTACCTTCTTCTTCTTTAAAAAAAAAAAAAAGTTGAAAGTGCTATCGTATGCAATATGTTGTATATGATAAGTGGAGGTGGTGGTGCCATGGAGCATAGGATGGGCAGTATGAGTAAGGCAAGAAGAATGTCAAGCCTTTCTGCATCAAAGGAGGACTGGGCTTCATTTTTAAGGATAAGAAATCCTGAGATAAAGATCAGGGTCAGGGAACTCCACATAAATGAGAAGGAAAGTCATGCTTAGGGAATTAAAGGGGAGGGGAAGGTGTGTAGAGTGATTAAAAGCAAAAAAATGGTCAAGTAGAAGCTAAGACTTACTGTCTTAAGGACTCTGGATTTTCTCTTAAGGCAGGGAGAAGTCACTAAAGAATTCAAAGTGAAGGAGTGACCTAGTTAAGACCTAGTTAATAAACCCTAACTTTGGTCATCATGAGTTGGATTAATAGCAGGGACAGTCAAGTAACTTCAAAGAGAATAATAGGAATTGAGACTCCAAGAAGTAGAAGTTGAAGAAAAAATTATTAGTCAGGAACCCGGCAGGACCAAGAGTCCTTGGAGAGTGACACTCATCAGATACTCGGCATGTGACGGGAGCCAGCCAGATGGCCCCTGAGCACAGCAGCACAGTCTCAGACCTTAAAACAAACTGAGGTAGATAGGCTCTGCCATGTGCAGTGGGCAGATTGATGTGTCAGTTTGGCCGGCTACAGTCTGCAGGAGTTCAGGTAAACACTAATCTAGGCATTGTTTTGAATATATTTTGTAATATCATTTAAGTCCACAATTTAAGGCTGACTTTAAGTAAGGGATCACACCCTAGATAATCTAGGTGAGCCCGACTCAGTCAGCTGCAAGGCTTCAGAGCAAAGCTGAGGCTTCTCTCAAGAGGAAATTCTGCCTGTGGAAGCATCTCCTGCCTGTGTGTTCCTGATGGCCTGCACCATGGATTTCAGATTTGCCTAGCCAGCCTCCACAATCACAGAAGCCAATAAGTCTCTTAAGGGGGTTCCCAACCTCTGGGATCTAATGCCTGATGATCTGAAGTGGAGCTTAATAATAATAATAGGAATAAAGTGCACAATAAATGTAGAGCGCTTGAATCATCCCCAAACCATCCTCCACCCCAGTCTGTGGAAAAAATTTTCTTCCACAAAACTGGTCTCTGGGGCCAAAATGTTTGGGGACTGCTGCCTTAATATGTATCATATACTGGTTCTGTTTCTCTGGTTGGATCCTGACTGATACGATGTCAGAGGATGGGGTAAATAAATTTACAGGGAAAAGGAAATAATACATATGTGATCTTACCCAGTAAATCTTCGTTGAATATAGTTTTTTTGCCTCTCTTTTTTTGGGCAACATGAGTCTGCCTTACTCAAATACTCAGGAGTTTGACTGCTATACATTCATATCATATGCCAAGTAAACTCCATAGGTTACTTTCCTGGGCTCTCACAGTGGAATTTATTACAATAAAACCTTTAGATCACTCAGGACGTTTAGTCTCAAGTGACAGGTGTGTGCATGTTTGTTAGTTGCTCAGCTGTGTCTGACTGTTTTGCACCCATGGACTGCAGCCCACCACATTCCTCTGTTCATGGAATTCTCCAGGCAAGAATACTGGAGTGGGTTGCCATTTCCTTCTCCAGGGGATCTTCCTGACCCAGGGATCGAAGCTAGGTCTCCTATATCACAGGCAGATTCTTGACCTCTGAGCCACTGGGGAGCTAAGTTAAACTAACATCAGCCCCCAAAAAGGGGATCAATAGAAAGCATGAACCACAGAAACTCCAGAAACCTCAAGGGCCAGAATTATGACACTTGAGCCTATCGGGACCCTGTCTTACTTCTTTGCTTCTTTCTGTGTGTTCCCTACCAGTTTCTTTGAGATGGCAGATTTCATGGCTCCTGGAAATCCCATTATGTGTTTATTCATTTAACAAATACTTGTCAAGATCTTCTGTACTTGCACAGTTCTCAATGCTGGGAATACAGCTCTAAATAAACATAGAAACTCTACCTTATGGCAGAAGAATCAGATAATGAACCATACATAATATGATGTCATCATTACAGGATTATCGTGGTTTTTGGAGGGGACCGCAATGCAGAGGAAGTTCTGACTGGATAGCTTTGAGTTTCGTCCCTTCCTCTCCACTGTGACAGGCAGTCCTTACTCAAATTCCATGGTCATAGCTGATGTGAGGGGGCAGGGGAAGCAATTCCTAAGAGAAAGAAGGTACATTTCCCAGAAAAGAGGGAGTTGGCCAGGTAGACAAGAATATTTCATATCTTCTCCCAACCATTATATTGGAATTACTGACTTATTGTTTTGTTGGCACTCAAAAACATATTTCCTGTGAATTTAAGGTTAACATTCTTTGGGGAACCAAAGTAAAAGAAGAATAGAACAAATGCTAAGTTGTTCGATAATCTGATTATTTTAGAAGACTTAATGTGTGTGCAGCATCACAGAAAGCCCCTCCTAGGGGCATCAAGCCTGGGATGTGAAAGGTAAAATTTAGTTTCATGGCAATGACTTAAAAGATGTGTATTGTTCATGTATTTTTTCATCCATTCATTCATCCATACTCATAAAAACAAATATTGAGTATATTTTATATTGAATATATATTATATGCAAAACAAATACTCTAAACTCCGAGAGCAAAAGTGCGAAATGTACTGTCTCTGTCATCAAAGATGGAGGGGAAGGCAAATGTATTAAACAATCAAAATGTGCTCTGATTAAGTTCTGTAGTGTACTTAGCATGACAGAAACAGTGGAGGCAGTGCTAAATTCATAGAGGAATCAGAAAAGGCTTTGCAAAAATGGCAACATTTGAACAGGACCTCAAAAGATAAAAGGAGCTCTCCAGGTGTGCAAAGAGGCAGACATGACCAAGCAGGCATGCAACAACAACAGCAGGTGAAAGAGAGGGGGCTGCTATTCCAGAGATAGAAAACAGCAACTAAGGCACAAAGGTACAAAATGAGTAAAAGCATAACAAGGAGAGAAGTTAGGCTGCTGCTGCTGCTGCTAAATCACTTCAGTCGTGTCCGACTGTGTGACCCCAGAGACGGCAGCCCAGCAGGCTCCGCCATCCCTGGGATTCTCCAGGCAAGAACACTGGAGTGGGTTGCCATTTCCTTCTCCAATGCATGAAAGTGAAAAGTGAAAGTGAAGTCGCTCAGTCGTGTCCGACTCCTAGCGACCCCATGGATGCAGCCTACCAGACTCCTCCGCCCATGGGATTTTCCAGGCAAGAGCACTGGAGTGGGGTGCTATTGCCTTCTCCGGAAGTTAGGCTAGAGAGCTCTAATACAGAAGGGAGTGGAGATGAAATTGTGGAGAATGCTCACAAGCCATCCCAATGACTTCAGACCTTTCAACCCATAGGCAACAGGGAGCTACTGAAAAATTGGCAGCAGGAGAGGTGTCATGTTCTAGAAATTCAATCTTCTAGAAAAAACTGCTGGAGGGCTGTCGAGGAGGAGTGAAGTCTGTGATTAGCCCTTTGGGAGCTGTTGATACAATCTTGGTAAGAAATAATAAGAAACTAAATGTCGTCTAGTTCCCTGGTGGCTCAGATGGTAAAGAATCTGCCTGCAATGCAGGAAACCTGGGTTCGACCCCTGGGTTGGGAAGATCCCCTGGAGAAGGGCATGGCAACCCACTCCAGTATTCTTGCCTGGAGAATCCCATGGACAGAGAAGCTGGGTGGGTTACAGTCCATGTAGTCTCAAAGAGTAAGGCACAACTGAGCGACCAACACTTTTACTTTCAAATGCTGTCTAGAGCCACAGGATTAGAAGGGATAGGAGATATCTGAGAAATAATAACAAAGCAGATAGAAGAGGACCAGATTCGTTGAATTTCTACCTTATCCCAGGCCCCAAAATACTTTGCACACTTTATTTTATGTAGTCTTTGCAGCAACCATGTGAAGGTGTAACATCCCCCTCCAGAAGCAGAACAGTAGAGAGGCTGACTCACACAGGGAAGATCATAGAAGCATGAAAGCGCAGAGCCAGGACCAAGGTCTGCTGAATCCCAAAGTCCACGCTCATCCTCCCTACTAACGAAGAATCAGGAGGACCTGGTGATTAGGGCTCCATCATCCCTCGCTTTCCAAAACTTTGTAGGAAGCAGCATGTGGTGTGCACACCAGCCTGTCATATCTGGGAAACAATGTATTCTGTTAGAGTACACTGTGCTAAAGTGAGGAGGACTTTGCATATCATGAGGAGTTTGGACGTCAAGCCCATGTTCACCCCATCTAACTCTGTATATAGTTTTCTATTTTTGTTGCTGTAACAAACTGTCATAAACTTAATGGCTTAAAACAATATAAATGTATTATCTTACAATTCTGTAGGTTAGAAGTTCAACAAGGGTCTTGCTGGGCTAAGATCAAGTTGTCAGCAGGGCTGAATATATTTTTTTCTGGAAGCTGTAGGGATTCCAGCTTCTTAGAAATCACCAGTTTTTGTTTTTTTGCTTTTTTCATGGCCTCCTTCCTCCAGCAGTGACCGGTCCAGTCTTTACATTACATATCAAGATCTTTCCTGATCTCTCCTTCTGCATCTCTTTCCACTTTTAAGAAGCCTTCTGATTACACTGGACCCACCTGGATAATCTGGGACAGTCTCCCCATTTTAAGGTCAAGCAATTAGCAACCTTAATTCACTCTACAACCTTAATTCCCCTTGGCCACGGAACAGAACATATCCCTAGGTTCTGGGGATTAGAACATAGACATTGTCAAAGGACCATTATTCTGCCAACCACGAGTTTCTTTATACGATTTGAGATTTGACTCTTGCCGTGCTGGTTCTGGAAATCTACAAGCAGAGGCTCAGAGAAGCAATGGTGTGTGAAGAGTTAACCAGTCATCCAAGAAACACAATGACCTCTCTTGACTGCATTGAGCGTAGTGGAGACCTATGGGCCAGGAGCTGGGCTGTTGGGGTGAGCAGCTCACATCTTCAAGGAAAGCTCATGAAGGCATGACCGGTAGAAACCAAGACGCCAGTCACCTGGGAAACCAAGTAAACATAAACATACAGCCATCCATCATTATCCTCTGGAAAAAGTTGGGTAGTGAGGGTCTTCCTGTTAGGCCCTGCTCCAGTATTTATTTGTGTAGCTGGAGACCCCAGACCAGTCTTTCTGTCAGCAATGCTTCAGTGAGGTATTCGGGGCTGAATCCTAGGCTGGAATTAAAACACATCACCTTTCTGTGTGAATGTGAATATAAATATTACCAGCAGGTCACTCGAGAGATAGTTGTCCTTATTTCCAAATATAAACAATCTCTGTCAGTCAGACATGAAGACCCCATGTGCTCATTGGCAACATCATCTTTAGAAAAAAATTAAAATCTGAATTCCCAGCGAATGCTACATGTGTCCTGTCCAGGAGTTATGGTGTCCAGGAGCCTTGTCCCACCAGCTCCACACTGGTCAGTGATCACATAGAGGGGTGCCAGGGGGAAATGGTTTTAACTGGGTTCACTGTGCAAAGGAATACATTAAGTTACACAGGCTCTCCTCCCAGGAGTCTCACTGTTGGTCAAGAATGTTTTCAGGTGTTGCCCCAACCGTGGTGAGAGATTTGCCCTGCTCCCCTCACACGCTCTCACCCTGTCCCCCAAGTATTCAAAGATATTCACAAGGCAGCTGGCTGGGGTTTGCAGGGGCAAGTCTGAGGCATGGATCAGAGCAAAGTGAAATGACCCGTACAGGGAACAAACCTATGACCTTGGCCTCTTAGGCACTTACAGACTCAGCTGACAGAGCTTTCTAAAAACCCACCCTTCACTGGGTTCATATGCAACATTGAAACACTGAGAGGCTGTGGGCCACCGCAAGAAGAAGAATATTCAGACCAAGAGGGATTTCCCAGCGTCACGTGTCCTCTGACCTATATATTAGGGTGATATGGAGTCAGAACCAAGCACATTTTTAAAAATTTTATGCAACTTTTAAAGGCTACTTTCCATTTATAATTATTACAGAATATTGGCTACATTCCCCATGTTATACAGTACATCCCTGAGCCTACCTTACACCCAGTACTTTGTACCTCTAACTCCTACAACCCCATTCCCTCTACCCACTGATAACAACTAGTTTGTTCTCCATATCTATTGTCAGCTTCTTTTTGTTTTATTCACTGCATGCGTGCTAAATCTCTTCAGCTGTGTCCAACTCTTTGCGACCCTATGGACTGTAGCCCACCAGGCTGCTCTGTCCATGGGATTCTCCAGCAAGAATACTGGAGTGGGGTGCCATGCCCTTTCTCCAGGGGGTCTTCCCCCGACCCAGAGATGGAACCCAGGTCTCCTACGTTGCAGGCAGATTCTTTACTGTCTGAGCCACCTCGTTTGTTGTAGTTTTTAGATTCCATGTATAAGTGACATCATACAGTACTTGTCTCTGACATATTTCACTTAGCATACTGTCCTCCAAGTCCATCCATATTGCTGCAAATAGCAAAATTTCATTCTTCTGACTGAGCACTATTTCATGGTGTGTGTGTGTATGTGTGTATACATATACCCCACATTTTCTTTATCCATTCATCTGTTGATAGACACAGATTGTTTCCATATCTTGGCTATTATAAATAATGCTGCTGTGAAACTTCAGGTGTCTATATCTTTTCAAATTAATATTTTTGAATATATACACTGTAATGGAATTTCTGGGTTATATTGTAGCTCTGGATGAAAGTGAAAGAGGAGAGTGAAAAAGTTGGCTTAAAGCTCAACATTCAGAAAACTAAGGTCATGGTATCCGGTCCCATCATTTCATGGGAAATAGATGGGGAAACAATGGAAACAGTGACAGACTTTATTTTTCTGGGCTCCAAAATCACTGCAGATGGCGATTGCAGCCATGAAATTAAAAGACGCTTACTCCTTGGAAGGAAAGTTATGACCAACCTAGATAGCATATTAAAAAGCAGAGACATTACTTTGCCAACAAAGGTCCGTCTAGTTAAGGCTATGGTTTTTCCAGTGGTCATGTATGGATGTGAGAGTTGGACTATAAAGAAAGCTGAGCACTGAAAAATTGATGCTTTTGAACTGTGGTCTTGGAGAAGACTCTTAAGAGTCCCTTGGACTGCAAGGAAATCCAACCAGTCCATCCTAAAGGAGATCAGTCCTAGGCGTTCATTGGAAGGACTGATGTCGAGGCTGAAACTCCAATATTTTGACCACCTGATGCAAAGAGTTGACTCATTGGAAAAAACCCTGATGCTGGGAAATATTGAGGACATGAGGAGAAGGGGATGACAGAGGATGAAATGGTTGGATGGCATCACCGACTCAGTGGACATAGGTTTGGGTGGACTCCGGGAGTTGGTGATGGACAGGGAGGCCTGGCATGCTGCGGTTCATGGGGTCGCAAAGAGTCAGACATAACTGAGTAACTGAACTGAATTGTAGCTCTATTTTTAGTTTTTTGAGAAGCCTCCATACTGTTTTCCACAGTGGCTACACCAATTTACAGTCCCACCAATAACGTAGGAGGGGTGCCAAACACATTCCCGATGACTGTGAAGTGCTGTAGATTGTCTAGGAATTCCCCATCCTCATTCATGATCATGTGTGAGCTCCCACAGGGCACAACAATGCTGTATCCAGTCCTTGGCATAAGGTGGATGCTCAAAGCTTGTCAGTGAAATGAATTGTAAAAGTGGATGAATTTGTGAGATGGATAAATTTGTCATATATATATCCTGACTTTACTTTGAAAAGTGGTTCTCAAAATCCTCATATTCCATATCACTTGTTTCACAAACAGGAAACACCCTAGTTAAATACTGCCTATTGGAAATAGAATGCAAATCCCCAATGCAAATCACACTCATATTTTCAAATTTTCTAGTAGCTACATTAAAATAAATAAAGACAAAGAGATAAATTTTAATTATATTTTATGTAACCCTATATATCTAAAATATTATGATTTTATGTGTAAGTTATGTAAAAATTATTGAGATGTTTTTCTTTTTTTTTTGGTGCCAACTCTAGCAAGATATCTCAGTTCAAACAAACCACATTTCAAATAGCTACATATGGTCTGTGACCACTGTATTCAACAGTTTAGCTCTAGATACTATCAGTGTTCACTGGTCAATATTATTATTAATTAACATTTTAGTAACCCTTAACAAAAGAAATCTTACTTTTTTAACTCATTAGTAATGACTATGTTGATAAGTTCCATTATTTCCCCTTTATAGTTGAATAAGCAGGCTTAATTTCAAGCTCGTAAGTAGTTGAGCTAAGACTTGAAGCCAGGTGCTTAAGTCTGCATTTTCCAGCACACCAGGTACTACCATTCCTGCAGGGAACCTCAGCACAGTGTGGAACAGGTGAGGTTTCTTTGGAAGGCTCCAGGGAGCTGCCTTTTAATTTTGATTCACTATCATGTTATAGGTGGCTTCCCAGGTAGCGCAGTGGTAGAGAATCCACCTGCCAACGCAGGAGACACGGGTTCCATCCCTGGGTCAGGAAGATGCCCTGGAGTAGGAAATGGCAACTCACTCCAGTATTCTTGCCTGGGAAATCCCATGGACAGAGGAGCCTGGAGGGCTACAGTCCATGGGGTTGTAAGAGTCAGAGATGACTGAGCACGCATATTATAGTTAATGTAGGTCAAATGGTTTAGACAGACACTGCCACATTATAAATGTCATGCCATGAGCACCTGTGGCTGATTCATGTGGATGTATGGCGAAAACCACCACAATATTGTAAAGTAATTAGCCTCCAATTAAAATAAATAATTTTTTTTAAAAAGAAAAAATAAATAAATGCCATGTCAGCTGCCCCAGCTCTCACTGTACACCTTCTGATTCTGGGAAGAAAAGCAAAGCCTGTGGAGAAACACATTTTTCCTGTGCCATTACATGCAGCTCCCTAGTTTTCATTATTTTGTTCATTTAAGACCTCCGAAGAACTTGCCTGAACCTCATAGTCCTGCTTCCAGAAAGAAAAATGAACTCAATTTTCATTCTTTTCTTTCTAATTTCCCAACAGTAATAGTATCTGATAACACTTTTCAATTTTATTCCCAGTGACCAATGGCCTCAACTCCCTTCCCAGTTATACTGTCAGAAAGACTTAATTATGATTCTTTTGCAGCATTAATTTTTGTAGTCTGACTGGCCTATAATACCCCTTTGCTTGGAGCTCTGATGCTGTGATTTTCCTTTTAAAGTCCAAATTGTCTTTGGAAAAGCCAACCAGTTTTTCACCCACGCCACGTCCAAACAGGTCTGGTCAGCAGACCATATCTGGCATGAAAAGAGGCTCAGTGCAGTGCACAAAAGATGACTGTAGTCTAATTTTAGACCAGATGGTTCTCAAGACCATGTTTCTTCTCTGCTGACCCCGCTTCTTATCCCCTTCAGACCCCTTCCTCAGGGAGGGACCCTGACAGGCATCAAGAACATACAGGAATGAACATAGGATTTTCCTAAAACACACATGTGATCCTGTTATTCTCCTAATGAAGACACTTTAATGGCTTAGTACACTCTATGAGACGAAGTCCAAACTCTCATCATGCAACAGAGCCCTTCTTGTTGGGAGTCTTTCCTACCTCCCCAGCCTCCTTCCCTATCATATCTCATATTCATGCTTCAGTGGCACCAACATTTCTGTAATTTTTTTCTAAAAATACCAGGTGGCTTCAGGCCTTTGATCTCCATACCTGAATGGCCAGTTCTCCCTTGCTTATCTCTGTACACTTTGCCAACACTCACCCAAACTGATTTTCACCTGAACCACCCAGATGGAATTGTCCATTCTTTCCTCTGGACTCCCAACACTGTCCACCCCTCCAGCACAAAGCTTGTAACATGCTGCTGTACTTTTTGCTTACATGGCTAAACAAAATGTTACCTGGGGGCAAGGACTATGTCTTAGTTATCACTGACCCTCCTTTGCCTATCAAGATGTCTGGTGCGTTAATAAGCATTTTATTTATTGATGAAGTTAGGAAGACTAGTGTGAAGTCAAGTGTTAATCAACTTGCCCTTCTCTTATCTTATTTGGAGATATTTAGAAATCTAAACATGAGGGACGTTCTGGTACTTTTTGGTGGCTGGAAAAGCAGAGCAAATCAGATGGACCTCGAGTGAAAAAACAAGTTGTTGATTGTGCAGCTTTTCTTCTTGGCTTAAGGAAAAGGGAACAAAGGGATTTTCAGGTATTCCTTTATGTTTCCCAGCTTAACCCAGCAGGGCGGCACAGGAAAGGAGGCAGGATTCAGGGCAAAAGACTTTCTCTGAAATAAGTTTCCATGTGACTGGAGAATTTATCATACTCTATCTTGTGAAAGCATGATGTATACTATATCTTGTGAAAGCAATTAAGTGAGAACTCAAATTTTATTCCCTTTAAATCTAGGAAGGGAGGTTCCTAGATCATCACTTGATGCTTGCAATTTTTAAATGACTCAAGAAAATGCTGCAGGATCTGAAATTATTAGGATGATTTATCCTTGATTTATAGAGTCTAAGGAAGACCCCTCTCCTTTAGAAAGGGATTATATGTCATATGGTACAGACTTAATAATTGGGGTTATAGTACCAGTGACTTAAAAAAAAGGGTATATTCCACCTCTAGTAATATCTGAGTATTTATTATCAGACCATGTATGTGCCCATGAATGCACACACCTCATGCACAAGTGCACACACACTTGTCAAAATATGTTTTTTAAAAAAAAACTATTGTTATAGAAGAGAGTTAATACATGAAGAAAATGATACCATTGAGTTTCCAGATTTTATACTTTTCAGACTTTAATCTGCACCAGGCAGATGGCTAAAGCTCTAGTATGAAACCCAGTCTTACTGGAGAAAAACGAGAATATGGTCCAGCTGCAGCAGTAGAAAGTTAAGTGGGAATCCCCAAAAGGACAGATCCCAAGAGAGGGAAACACAACTGCCTACAACCTGACTGAACTTGGAAATACACTTATATAGGGCAAGCACCAGACGCCTAGTAAATCTAGAAGAGCTGAACTGAGATTTGAGCTGTTACTCTCAACATGGGAAACATTAAAAGGATAAGGGAATATAATACATACTAAATTTGACAAATAAATGAACAAATTCCTTGGAAGATGCAAACCAGAAAAACTACTCAAGATAAACTGCACAGTCCTATATTAAAACTTTTGGATCCATAGTTTAAAACATTCCCCAAATACAACTCCTGGCCCAGATGCCTCACTGGTGAATTCTGCATTTTATCAAGATGTCATATCAGTTCTATAAGAGAAAAAAAACCGTAATGAGAAAAAAACTTTCCAACTCACTTTATGAGTAACTAAATTTAATTACTGTGATATAAAAGTCAGACAAAAACATTGTAAGAAAACAAATGAATATTCCTTGTGAATACAGATATAAAAAACTTCTACAAAATATTGGAAAATAAAATCCAGCAATATAGGGACTTCCTTGGTGGTGCAGTGGATAGAAGTCCACCTGCCAGTGCAGGGGACATGGGTTCAATCCCTGGTCCAGGAAGATTCCACATGCTGTGGAGCAGCTAAGCCCAGGCACCACAACCAGTAAGCCCATGCTCTGGAGCCTGCAAGCCACAACTACTGAGCTTGTGTGCCACAACTGCTGACATCGTGTGCCCACAAGCCTAGAGCCTTTGCTCCCACAACAAGAGAAGCCACTGCAACGAGAACCCTGAGCACCACAACAAAAAGTAGCCCCGGCGCACTGCAACTCGAGAAAGCCTGTGCACTCACACACAGCACGGGCAAAACAAAAAATCCAGCTATATATTAAAATGATAATATACCGTGACCAAGTGGAGTTTGTCACTGAAATGCAAAATTGTTCACTATTTGAAAATCACACAATATAATTTACCATATCAGCAGATTGAAGGGAAAAACCATGAGATCATTCACTAGTTGCAGACATAGCATTTGACAAAACCACCGTTCATGATGAAGACTCTAAGCAATCCAGGAATTAGAGGTAATTTACGTACAAGTTGCTTCAGTCGTGCCCAGCTCTATGGGACCCCATGGACTGTAGCCTGCCAGGCTCCTCTGTCCATAGGTTTCTCCAAGCATGAATACTGGAGTGGGTTGCCATGGTCTTATCCAGGGGATCTTCCTGACCTAGGGATCGAACCTGAGTCTCTTGCATCTCCTGCATTGGCAGGTGGGTTCTTTATTACTAGGGCCACCTGGAAAGCCTGATAAAGGGCATCCATGGAAAAGCTATAGCTAAAATCATACTTAATGGTGAAAGACTGAATGCTGATACTAATATCAGAAATACAATAAACATGCTCCTTCTCATCACTTTGATGCAACATCATACTGAAAGTCCTTATCAATGCATTAAGTCAAGAAAAAGAAATAAAAGGTATATGAGTTAGAAAAAAAGTAAAAGGGTCCCTAATCACAGATGACATGATTGCCTATATAGAGTCTGTGTAGAAACTTGAAATACTAAGGGAAAAATCTAATAAAATATGTGTAGGATTTGTATACTGAAGGCCTAAAACTATTATGAGAGAAACAAAATACTTAAAATAATGGAAAGATATATTGTGTTCACTAATTGGAAGACTCAGCCTTGTTAAGAGATCAGTTTTTCTCCAAATTCATCTCTAGAGTTAATGCAATTCCAATCAAAACCAATCAAAATTAAGCAGGTTTTTCTTTCTTTCTTTTTTTTTAGAACTCTATAAGCTGACTCTAAAATTTATGAGAAAAATAAAAGGAATTAAATAATCAAAGCAACTTTGGAAAATTAAAAGGGGACTCACATTACATGTTTTCAAAACTCACTAGGAAACAACATTTATCAAGACAGTGAGATATTGGTGAAATGAAATACTTAAAAATCAGTGAAGAATTTAGAAATCAGCCAAGGCAATTCAGTGGTGAAAGAACTGTCTTTTCAGCAAAGGATGATGAAACAGTGAGATATCCATATGAAACAAAATGTGTCTTGACCCATACATTAACCTATGTATAAAACATATCTGGAAAATGGATCACAGTCCATTTTCAAACCAGCAAACCATGAATTAGAGGTAATTTACTTTCAAGTCCTACCCAACTCTATGGGACCTGTAGCCTGCCAGGCTCCTCTGTCCATGGGTTTCAGTCAAAATGTAAAGCCTAAAAGTTTAAAAATTCTAGAAGAAAACATAGGAGAAAATCTCTATGACCCTGGGTCAGATAATACTTATTAGATAAAATATAAAAAGTACAACCCATAAATGAAAAAAATGATAAAATGACTATCAAAAATTTAATATGTTTGATACTTTAAGAATATGTAAATACAAGATATAGACTAGGTGAAAATACTTTCAAACACATATTTAAAATATGTTGAGGACACTTACAACTCAAGAAGAAGAAAACCAACAACACAGTTTAAAACTGAGCGAAACAGTTGAACACACACTCCACTAAAGATAATACATGGATGGCAAAGGGCGCTCAACAAGATACTCAACCACATTAGTAATTATGGAAATGCAAACTTAAACAGCAGTCAGATACCACCTATTAGAAAAGGGGTGCCACCAAGAATGCAGAACAATGGAACTCTAATACATTGCTGATGGGGTTGCAAATTATATAGCTACTTTGGAAGACATCCTGGAAGTTTTCATAAAGCAAAATATGCAATTGCCATATGACTCAGAAATCCCAATCATAGATAGTTACTCAAGAGAAGTGAAGATATATATCTACACACAAACATATACACAGCTATTTATAGTCACAATATCCAGCATTGCAAAACAATGGAAATTATTCAAATGTTCATTAACTCAGTGAGTCAATTCAGTCCCTCAGTTGTGCAACCCCATGGACTGCGGCATACCAGGCTTCCCTGTCTATCACCAACTCCTGGAGCTTACCCAAACTCATGTCCATTGAGTCGGTGATGCCATCCAACCATCTCATCCTCTGTCATCCCCTTCTCCCCCTGCCTTCAATCTTTCCCAGCATTAAGGTCTTTTCAATGAGTCAGTTCTTCGCATCAGAGAGTGAAAGTATTGGCATTTCAGCTTCAATATCAGTCCTTTCAATGAATATTCAGGACTGCTTTCCTTTAGGATTGACTGCTTGGATCTCTTTGCAGTCCAAGGGACTCTCAAGAATCTTCTCCAGCACCACAGTTCAAAAGCATCAATTCTTCACCTCTCAGCTTTCTTTATAGTCCAATTCTTACATCCATACATGACTACTGGAAAAACCATAGCTTTGATTAGACTGACTTTGTTGGCAAAGTAATGTCTCTGCTTTTTAATATGCTGTCTAGGTTGGTCATAGCTTTTCTTCCAAGGAGCAAGCATCTTTTAATTTTATGGCTGCAGTCACTATCTGCAGTGATTTTGGAGCCCAAAAACATAAAGCCTGTCACTCTTTCCATTGTTTCCCCATCTATTTGCCATGAAGTGATGGGACCAGATGCCATGATCTTAGTTTTCTGAATGTTGAGTTTTAAGCCTACTTTTTTCACTCTCCTCTTTTACCTTCATCAAGAGGCTCTTTAGTTCTTCATTACTTTCTGCCATAAGGGTGGTGTCATCTGCATATCTGAGGTTATTGATATTTCTCCCAGAAATATTGATTGCAGTTTGTGCTTCATCCAGCCTGGCGTTTTGCACAATGTACTCTGCATATAAGTTAAATTGGCCTTGACATTTCCTGATTTAGACAAGTCTGTTGTTCCATGTCCAGTTCTAACTGTTGCTTCTTGAGCTGCATACAGATTTCTCAGGAGGCAGGTCAGGTGGTCTGGTATTCCCGTATCTTTAAGAATTTTCCAGTTTGTTGTGATCCACACAGTCAAAGGCTTTGGCATAGTCAATAAAGCAGAAATAGATGTTTTTCTGGAACTCTCTTGCTTTTTCCATGATCCACTGGATGTTGGCAATTTGATCTCTGGTTCCTCTGCCTTTTCTAAATCCAGCTTGAACATCTGGAAGTTCACAGTTCACATACTGCCGAAGCCTGGCTTGGAGAATTTTGAGCATTTTGCTAGTGTGTAAGATGAGTGCGATTGTGCAGTAGTTTGAGTATTCTTTGGGATTGGAATGAAAACTGACTTTTCCAGTCCTGTGGCCACTGCTGAGTTTTCCAAATTTGCTAGTATATTGAATGCAGCACTTTCACAGCATCATCTTTCAGGATTTGAAATAGCTCAACTGGAATTCCATCACCTCCACTAGCTTTGTTTGTAGCGATGCTTACTAAGGCCCACTTGACTTTGGACTCCAGGATGTCTGGCTCTAGGTGAGTGATCACACCATCATGGTTATCTGGGTCATTAAGATCTTTTTTAGTATAGTTCTCTGTGTATTCTACCCACCTCTTCTCAATATCTGCTTCTGTTAGGTCCATACCATTTATGTTTTTTTATTGTGCCCATCTTTGCATGAAATGTTCCCTTGGTATCTCTAATTTTCTTGAAGAGATCTCTAGTCTTCCCCATTCTATTGTTTTCCTCCATTTCTTTGCATTGATCACTAAAGAAGGCTTCCTAATCTCTCCTTGCTATTCTTTGGAACTCTGCATTCAGATGGGTATATCTTTCCTTTTCTCCTTTGCCTTCCACTTCTCTTTTCTCAGCTATTTGTAAGGCCTCCTCAGACAAGCATTTTGAGTTTTTGCATTTCTTTTTCTTGGGGATGGTCTTGATCACTGCCTCCTGTACAATGTCACAAACCTCTGTCCATAGTTCTTCAGGCACTGTATCAGATCTAATCCCTTAAATTTGTCACTTCCACTGTATAATCATAAGGGATTTGATTTAGATCATACCTGAATGATCTAGTGGTTTTCCCTACTTTCAATTTAAGTCTGAATTTAGCAATAAGAAGTTTGTGATCTGAGCAACAGTCAGGCCCCGGTCTTATTTTTGCCGACTGTATAGAGCTTCTCCATCTTTGGCTGCAAAGGATATAATCAATCTGATTTCGGACTGACCATCTGGTGATGTCCATGTGTCGAGTCTTCTCTTGTGTTGTTGGAAGAGGGTGTTTGCTATGACCAGTGCATTCTCTTGGCAAAACTCTGTTAGCCTTTGACCTTTGACAAGACTACAAGATGGTGAAGTCGAGGATGCGTGTTCATCTTCTCCTGCAAGAACTCCAAAATTACAACTCGCTGCTGAACAACTGTTGATGGGAGAATGTGTATTAACTAGTGAATGAATAAACAAAATGTGGTACATCTACACAGTGGACTATTACTCAGTAATGAAACAGAATGAACTACTGATCCATGTAACAACATGAATCGATCTTAAATGCCTTATGACAAGTAAAAGAAGCTGGGCTCAGAATGCTAAGTACTGCATCATTGTATTTACATGACATTCTGGAAGAGGCAAACTTATAAGGATAAAAAACAGATTAGTGGTTATTTGTGGACTGGAAATGTAAGGAGGGATTTGACAACAAAGGAGCATAACAGAACTTTTAGGTTGAGAAAAATGTTTTGTATCTTAGTTGTGGTGGTGGCTAGTGTACTGTATGAGCTTCTTAAAATTTATTGCACCCAAAAGGGTGGGTTTTACTATGTGCAAATTACTCTTCAATAATCCTGACTTAGGAAAAAGAAGATAGAGTAATGTCCTTTGTGACAGAGTGAAGCAGTCTTTTCATTAGACTGAAGAAGACACAGATCTAACCTCATTCTTCCTATTTGACCTCACCCCTTGATAGAAAACAGGAATGGTGAAATTGATATTTGCTTGAATGGAAAAGAAAACATGAGGTTATTCTAAGTGTAGAAAACCAAGTATAAGTTTCAAATAATGAATTAAGGATCCATTGTGATAACTGAATTATGGGTAATGACAAGGGAATGAACAAAAAGATACTTGAGAAGTATATGAAAACGTTCTCTTATTGAGTATCAAGTGAAGTTTACTTCCCAGATGAGGTTACCCTGGATTGTAACTTGAGAATTAAAATTCACAGAACTAGCCTTTTTAATTTGTATTTGATTTTAAATCAACATCTTTTTGCTATTTTTCCTTTTGGCTGGAAAAACTGGAATCTAGATTTTACAAGAAAACCACTTTTCAGGTAATATATTCTAGTTCATATGTAATTGAACTACAGTACCATTTTCTAAGGCCTTTTTTACTAATAAAGAGAAAAGTATAAGGTTTAGGTAATTTTCAGGATATATAATTTTGAAGGGGGATGTTCAACCATATTTTAACTTATAGATAATAATATTTTGAAACAGAAATTTTATATAGATAAAACCTATATAGTTTGAAAAAATAATTGAAAATTTTGTCATTTAAATTTTATAAAGTTGAAGTGAAATAGATAGTGTAAAAATATAAATAAATGTCACAGATACTATTTTTAAAAGAAGTTTTAGATTTAGATTGGGACAGTACTCTGAAATTTTCTCTAGTTTCCTACTCAGTTACATATAAATTCAAAATATTTACTGTAAAAGAGTATATAATAAGAAATCTTTCAAACAACTTTATGCCAGTAAATTTGAAATTTTCAATTTAAACTCCTTGAGTAACACAATTTATCAGATGTGGGACAAGAGAAAATAAGAAATCTAAATAGATCTGTTGTTGTTGTTTAGTCAGTAAGTCATGTCTTACTCTTTTGTGACCCCATGGACTATATCCCACCAGGCTCCTCTGTCCATGGGATTTTCCAGGCAAGAATACTGGAGTGGGTTGCCATTTTTTTCTCCAGGAGATCTTCCTGAGGGATTGAACCCGAGTCTCCTGCATTGCGGATTTTACTGCTGACCAGCAATCTTATCAGCTTGAAGAATTACTAAATGGAGTTTAGTACTAGGACTACTATTGGTGCCCTGGTGGCTCAGACAGTAAAGAATCTGCCTGCAATGCAGAGACCTGGATTCAATTCCCGGGCTGGGAAGATCCACTGGAGAAGGCAATGGAAACCCTCTCCAGTAGTCTTGCCTGGAGAATCCCATGGACAGAGGAGCCTGGTGGGCTTCAGCCTGGGGTTGCACCAAGTCAGACACAGCTGAGCAACTAACACACTTTCAAAGCAGCTAGAGAGAAAATCGGAGAAGGCAATGGCACCCCACTCCAGTACTCTTGCCTGGAAAATCCATGGACAGAGGAGCCTGGTAGGCTGCAGTCCATGGGGTCGCTAAGAGTCGGGAACGACTGAGCGACTTCACTTTCACTTTTCACTTTCATGATTGGAGAAGGAAATGGCAACCCACTCCAGTGTTCTTGCCTGGAGAATCCCAGGGACGGGGAAGCCTGGTGGGCTGCCGTCTCTGGGGTCGTACAGAGTCGGACACGACTGAAGCGACTTAGCAGTAGCAGAGAGAAAAGACATATCATAGAAGTGTGAGCAAAGAGAGGAGCTCCAAAGTGTGCGTATAAACTCTGCTCAAACCCTGAATAACCCCTGAATTATACATGTGTGGGGTAGACTCCAAATAGCCCAGTGAAAAGCAGCAACAGAAGTCTGAAAGAATTTAGCAGAGACACTAACTACTGCACATCATAAGGGAGAGATCCTTGAGTGGGAATTCAGCCAAGCTAATTCCTTGATAGGAAGGGGGAAAAAAAACTCTTCAGAGGAAGATAACAATATCCAGCCTCTACAGTGTGATGAAACATTTTTAGACACACAAAGAAACAGAAAAATATGATTAACAGAAATAATCATCTATAGAAACTTACTCTAAGGTGATCCAGATATTGGCATTTTTATACTTTAAAGTAGCCATATAAATATTTTCAAAGACTTTCAAAGGAAAGCATGATTATAATTAATGAAGTTATGTGGAATTTCAGCAGAGAGGTGGTAACTATTCTTGCATGCATGGAAAGTCGCTTCAGTCATGTCCAACTCTTTGCGATCCCATGAATTATAGCCTACCAGGCTCCTCTACCCAACTCAGGAATTGAACTTGTATCTTCTGCAACTCCTGAATTGTAGGCAGAGTCTTTACAGCTGTACCCATCAGGGAAACCCTATTAAAAACAGCCAAATGGAAATTCTAGACCTGAAAGGAAAAACATCAGAAATGAATATAACTGACTGGGGTTAAGAGCAGATATGAAAAGGCCAAAGAAAGTGTCACTATAAGGAAAAAAAAAAAAAGATCAATAGAAAGTATTCAATCTAAAGAACCAAGAAAAAAAAATTAGAAAAAAAGGATCACCAGAACTTCGTGTCATGGAGGACAATGTCAAGTGGTTTAATTTAAGGGTGATTGGAGTCTCAGAAAGAGGGAGATTAAATGGGGCAGAAAAAAAAGTATTAGAAAAATTTCTGAATTTCATGAAAAAATTGATCCAAGAAGTTGAATAAATGTCAGCCATGATAAATACAATGAGAATCACAACTAGGTATATTATAGTTAAACTACTGAAAAGCAAACATAAAGATAAAATCCAGAAGGAACCAGAGAAAAGTAAAACATTGTGTATGTTGTTGTTCAGTCACTCAGTCATGTCTGTTTGTGACTCCATGGCCTGCAGCACACCAGGCTTTCCTGTCCTTCACCATTTCCCTGAGCTTGCTCAAACTCATGTCCATTGAGTCGAAGAGGCCATCCAACCATCCCATTCTATGTTGCCCCCTTCTCCTCCTGCCCTCAATCTTTCCCAGCATCAGGGTCTTTTCCAATGACTCACATTAGGTGGCCAAAGTATTGGAGCTACAGCTTCAGCCTCACTCCTTCCAATGAGCAGTCAGGGTTGATTTCCTTTAGGATTGACTGCTTTGATCTCCTTGCTGCCTAAGGGACTCCAAGAGTCTTCTCCAGCACCACAGTTTAAAAGCATCAAGTCTTTTAGGGCTCAGCCTTCTTTGTGGTCCAGCTTTCACATCTGTACCTGACTACTGGAAAAGCCATAGTTTTTTTCTTTGTTCTTTAGATTGAATACTTTCTATTGATCTTTTGCCTTTTTTTTTTAAATTTTATTGACACTTTATTTGGCCTTTTCATATCTGCTCTTAACCCCAGTCAGTTATATTCATTTCTGATGTTTTTGCAAAGTAATGTCTCTGCTTTTTAATATGTTGTCTCACTTCATCATAGCTTTCTTCCCAAGGAGCAAGTGCCTTTTAATTTCATGGCTGCAGTCACCATCTGCAGGGATTTTGGAGCCCAAGAAAATAAAGTCTGTCACTGTTTCCACTTTTGCCCCTTCTATCTGCCATGAGGTGATGGGACTGGATACCATGATCTTAGTTTTTTTAAATATTGAGTTTTAAACCAGCTTTTTCACTCTCTTCTTTCATCTTTATCAAGAGGCTCTTTAGTTCCTCTTGATCGTGTATGAGAGCAATTCAAATGATGACTGGGATTCTATCAGAAACAATGGAGTAAAAAGACAATAAGACAGTATCTTTAAAAGTGCTGAAAGGTGGCAAAAAGAACTATAGACATAGAATCTATATCCAGTGAAAATACCCTTCCTATGAGGGCAAAATTAAAACATTTTAAATAGACAAAGCTAAGAAAACTCATTACCATCTATATTCTTACACCAATTCCCTGACAGGATCTGGGTGTTCTGCAATTAAATTCAGTTCTGCACTACCTGAAGTTTGTCAGAACCCACAAGTTAAAGGCAAAGTTATTCATGAGACTACTTCAACTTCAGACTCCAGTCAAAAGTCTTGGAGGCTATCCACACTTCTAACCTACCAGCTATAAATTTAGGAGTTCCCATCACCCTTTTGGGCTTCCCAGGTGGCACTAGTGATAAAGAACCCACCTGCCAATGCAGGACATGTAGGAGTTATGGGTTTGATTCCTGGGTCAGGAAGATCTCCTGGAGTAAGTAGTGGCAACCTGCTCCATTATTCTTATCTGGAAAGTTCATGGATAGAGCTGCCCGGCAGGCTACAGTCCATGGGGTTGCAAACAGTTGGACACTACTGAGTGACCAAGCACAGATATGAGAAGCACACACATCACACTTTCAGTTTGAATAATTCACTAAATTGATTCACAGGACTCAGGAAAGTCTATATTCACTACCATCTTATTATAAAGGATACAAATGAATAGACACATGAACAGATACATAAAGGAAGATCTGCAAGGGTTCCAAGCACAGGAGCTTCTGCCCCACAGAATCATTATTCTCCTAGTACGTCAATATGTTCATCAACAAGGAAGTTCCACTGAGCCACAGATTTAGGGGAAGGAGTAAGGGATCGCTGCATAGGCAGGATTGATGAAATCATTGGTCATATGACTGAGCTCAGTGTCTAGCTCCCCTCCCTTGTCCAGAGATTGGGCTGGCCCAAAGTTCCTCTAATTATGTGGTTGGTTTTTCTAGTGACCAGTCCTCATTCTGATGCTATCTAGAGATCTACCAAGAGTCACCTCCCTAGCATAACAAAGACACTCCTATCACTAAGGAAATTCTAAAGGGAGAGAGACCAGACATAATTTTTTTTATATACCACACCAGCAGAACTAAACTATAAGACATGCTAGAGAAGCTTCATCAGGCTGAAAGGAAATGACATTAGATGAAAACATGAGGCAATAAGAAGGAATGAACGTGACTAGAAATGGTAAATACATAGATAAATAGAAGCATATTTTTTCTCCTTTTGATTTCTTTATAAGAAATGACTATTCCATATGAAACTATAGAATTGTAGTATGTAGCTTATAATACAGGTGAATGTAATACATGTGCAAAATGGTATAAAAGATGCAGCTTTAAATGGAAATGCACTGTTGCAAAATTCTTACATTGTGCATGAAACTACACACTATTAGCTTCAGAAAATCTATGATAAGTCAAAAAGGAATATAGTAATTTCTAAAGCAGGCAATAGAAACAATAGGCACATGAAAAGATGTTCAACATTGCTTATTATTAAAAAAATACAAATCAAAACTACAACGAATTATCACCTCACACTGGTCAGAATGGCCATCATCAAAGAGTCTACAAATAATAAATGCTGGAGCAGGTGTGGAGAAGAGGGACCTATCCTGCACTCTTGGTCATAATGTAAATTGGCATAGCCATTATGGAAGAAAGTATGGCAGTTCCTTAAAAAGCTAAAAATAGAGTTACCATATGATCCAGCAACCCTACCTGGGCATATATCTGGAAAAAATGAAAATTCTAATTCAAAAAATACATGCACCCCAACGTTCGTAGCAGCACTATTTACAACAGCCAAGACGTGGAAGCAACCTAAGTGTCCATCAATAAATGAATGGATAAAGAAGATGTGATATATATTTGAATGATAATAAAAATACAATGGCAACCCACTCCAGTGATCTTGCCTAGAGAATCCCAGGGATGGCGGAGCCTGGTGGGCTGCTGTCTATGGGGTTGCACAGAGTCGGACACGACTGAAGCGACTTAGCAGTGGCAGCAGCAGCAAAAATACAATGTCAAAATTGAAGAGATGTAACTAAACTTAGCAGAATGTAGAGGGAAATCTATGGGCTTCCCAGGTGGCTTAGTGGTAAAGAATTCACCTGCCAATACAGGAGACACCAGAGACGTGAGTTTGATCCCTGGGTTGAGAAGATCCTCTGAAGTAGGAAGTGGCAATTCACTCCAGTCTTCTTGCCTGGTAAATTCCATGAGCAGAGGAGCTTGGCAGGCTACAGTCCATGGGGAAGAAAAGAGTAGGACACAACTTAGTGACTAAACAACCTTAAAGAGGTTTACCAACTCCCAGAGTTCACTCAAACTCACGTCCATCCAGCCATCTCATCCTCTGTTGTCCCCTTCTCCTCCTGCCCCCAATCCCTCCCAGCATCAGAGTCTTTTCCAATGAGTCAACTCTTCTCATGAGGTGGCCAAAGTACTGGAGTTTCAGCTTTAGCATCAGTCTTTCCAAAGAACACCCAGGACTGATCTCCTTTAGAATGGACTGGTTGGATCTCTTTGCAGTCCAAGGGACTCTCAAGAGTCTTCTCCAAAACCACAGTTCAAAAGCATCAATTTTTCGGCGCTCAGCCTTCTTCACAGTCCAACTCTCACATCCATACATGACCACTGGAAAAACCATAGCATTGACTAAAATGAACCTTTGTTGGCAAAGTAATGTCTCTGTTATTGAATATGCTATCTAGGTTGGTCATAACTTGCCTTCCAAGGAGTAGGCGTTTTTTAATTTCATGGCTGCAGTCACCATCTGTAGTGATTTTGGAGCCCAGAAAAATAAAGTCTGACAGTGTTTCCACTGTTTCCCCATCTATTTCCCATGAAGTGATGGGACCGGATGCCATGATCTTCATTTTCTGAATGTTGAGCTTTAAGCCAACTTTTTCACTCTCCACTTTCACCTTCATCAAGAGGCTTTTTAGTTCCTCTTCACTTTCTGCCATAAGGGTGGTGTCATCTGCATATCTGAGGTTATTGATATTTCTCCCAGCAATCTTAATTCCACTTGTGTTTCTTCCAGTCCAGCGTTTCTCATGATGTACTCTGCATATAAGTTAAATAAACAGGGTGACAATATACAGCCTTTACGAACTCCTTATCCTATTTGGAACCAGTCTGTTGCTCCATGTCCAGTTCTAACTGTTGCTTCCTGACCTGCATACAAATATCTCAAGAGGCAGGTCAGGTGGTCTGGTATTCCCATCTCTTTTAGAATTTTCCACAGTTGATTGTGATCCACACAGTCAAAAGCTTTGGCATAGTCAATAAAGCAGAAATAGATGTTTTTCTGGAATTGCCTTGCTTTTTCCATGATCCAGCAGATGTTGGCAATTTGATCTCTGGTTCCTCTGCCTTTTCTAAAACCAGCTTGAACATCAGGAAGTTCACGGTTCACATATTGCTGAAGCCTGGCTTGGAGAATTTTGAGCATTACTTTACTAGCGTGTGAGATGAGTGCAATTGTGCGGTAGTTTGATCATTCTTTGGCATTGCCTTTCTTTGGGATTGGAATGAAAACTGACCTTTTCCAGTCCTGTGGCCACTGCTGAGTTTTCCAAATTTGCTGGCATATTGAGTGCAGCACTTTCACAGCATCATCTTTCAGGGTTTGGAATAGCTCAACTGGAATTCTATCACCTCCACTAGCTTTGTTCTACTAAATAGAAAATTCAAAAATAGGTAAAACTAAGCTATGGCATTAGAAGTCAAGAGAATGATTACCTTCTGGGAGAAGAACAGGGGCAGTGTCTAGAAGGCTGCCCAAAGCAGATGTCTGTTAAGGTTCTATTTATGAGTCTTTTTGATGGTTTCATGAGTGATCTGGGTGGTGGATGCATGGATTACTTTGTGGTACATGGACACTTTTATGTATGTATGCTTAATATCTATAAAAATGGGTTTTTAAAAAATGTTTATAAATTGGGTTAAAAGTCAGGATGGAAAGACATGAAAGAATAGGAGGCAAGTCAGATTATCTGAATTGATATCTTCTTTGGTATCAATGACAAGTGCTGGAGAAATATAGAAAAGAGAGAAATCACTGACAATTAGATTGAAAGTGTTTTCTTGGACTAGGTCGAAATTGATTTGGGTGCTGAATAATGGTAGAATTTGGACAGGAAGAGAGGAGGGGCAAGGCATGCAGGCAGAGAGGTAGTCTGAGTAAGGTGAGGATGAGCATGCTCTGTTGAAAAAGAGGGGTCCTGCTTGGGGTGAATTTTCTTTTTGGAGAGTGAAGAACAGTTCTCAAAATATTGCCTCATCTTATACTTTACAAAGCTCTTTCTCATACTCTGTCTTATTTGATGATCAAGGTTGATTAACAAGTGTTCAGGAAGAGTAAGTCACTTGCTCAGAGCCATTTAACTGCTGGGGTTGTATTCCCGGTTTAAGGAACCACTGAACTGGATCCAGTCCTAGGTCCATTGAACTCAAGATTATAATGGTCACAAAAGTCTGAAGGAATGTGTCGGGATGTGGCATATCAATCAATGTAGGTTGTAATCTAAGGGTACAGAAATGTTTGGTAGATAGGTTTGCCAATGCAAGATTTTCTTCCACTGAATGAAACTCTGTTTCAACCTACTAAAACATTCCTAAACCTTAAACTTGAACACTTCATGAAAAAAGCCCTTAATGAAATCCTCAGGAAGTTTCTAAGAACAGAACAACTTGCATTCATCTTCTTGGCTCATCCCAGCATAGCATGCTGCTGTGGCCAAGACCCGTGTCCTTCTTGAAATTGTGGAAAGCTATCTTGTCATGCCAGGGTGCAAAAGCCATCCCTGATTCCTTTCTCTATAAAGAATACGATGTTCACCTGTGGTGGATTTAGTTTTTTGAGGCAAAGAAAATACAGGTCTAAAGCAACAGATGAGGCCATAATCACTACTTTTTATGCCTAATTTTTAAACATAAAATGTGCAGCAAATTAGTGACCATCATCTTAGTACCAAACAATGTGACTGTTCTACTGTTCCTTTCCTTATATGGATCAATGTGTTCTAAGAAGTCTATTCAGCAAAATTTAGTTCTGTTTTGTTATTCTAGGGAACAGTTTTCATCCCAGATGCAGTGATGGAGAGGTCTGCTCTGAGTACACAGCATTCTTTTATAACAATAATTAATTAATAACTAAAAGAAGACATAGTCATGCATGATGCAGAGATAAAGCAAGGGTTGGAAAATAGATGTGAATATATTTAGTAGAGACAGTCTGCTGCTGCTGCTAAGTCACTTCATAGACATCATTTAGTAGAGACATCTTCCTTTCTCCCTGAGCTATTCCATCTCGTTTCTTTAATTTGCCTGTATTTTAGTAACAGAATGATTAGTTTATATTCTTTTTTTATAGAACTCTTTTTTTCTGATTATAAAGGTAATAATGATCCTTTTAGTAAATAAGTAATATGGACAAATACAAAAACACAGAGTTTATTCATAATCTAACTTTGGTGAATTTCATTATCTTTTTCATATATTTATATATAAATTTTGTCTTAGATAGCTAAATTTTTATTATGTTTATAATTTTGGTCTCCTGGAAGTAGCTTTGGGAAATGGTAATGTGGCTGAAAAGAATGGACTCTGGGGTGAGGAGGGTGGACAAACATGTAGGACATTAACTCTTCCATGTCTTTCTCTTATGCCTTTAGGTAAGTGGTTTTCAGCCTTGAATATACACTAACATCAACTGGGGAACTTTGAAACAAAAGCCTGTGCCTCAACCCGGAAGTTTTAATGTGCAGCCAGAGAACCTCTGGTCTGGGTCGTGGCCCTCACCCCAGTCACCATGAGGTCACTTGAAAAAAGCCTCAGCCTTGGGGACAGTGAGCAGCTCCTGCAGCTCTCCCAGTGTGGGTCCTTTGGCCCCCTAAAGGGCCCCCAAAGCTCTTATTACTTAGTGATCAATGTGGACCTTACCATAAATTCTTTAACACCCAGAGCAAGCAGGTATTTCCAGTGTTTGTGAAATCATGACAGAAGTTCCCCTTCCCATGCACTGTCACAGGAATGCAGTTGACTCTTGAACAACACTTCAAGAGTCCAGATTTTTCAGTAAATGTGCACATATCACAGGACCACACAGTCCATGGTTAGCTGACTTCATGGATGCCGAACTGAAGATATGGAGGGCCCACTGTGAAGTTACACATGGGTTTTTGATGGCAAGGGAAGTGGTCATTGTTGAAGGGTCAGCTACAATGTTTTATAAGAACAAAGCCAATAATCATATGGTTTTTATCTTTCAATTTGTTAATGTGGTGTATCACATTGATTGATTTGCAAATATTGAAGAATCCTTGCAACCCTGGGATAAAGGCCACTTGGTCATGAGGTATGATCCCTTTAATATGTTGTTGGATTCTGTTTGCTAGAATTTTGTTAAGGATTTTTGCATCTATATTCATCAGTGATATTGGCCTGTAGTTTCTTTTTTTGTGGCATCTTTGTCTGGTTTTGGTATTAGGATGATGGTAGCCTCATAGAATGAGTTTGGAAGTTTACCGTCCTCTGCAATTTTCTGATGGAGAAGGAAATGGCAATCCACTCCACTATTCTTGCCTGGAGAATCCCATGGATGGAGGAATTTTCTGGAAGAGTTTGAGTAGGATAGGTGTTAGCTCTTCTCTAAATTTTGGATAGAATTCAGCTGTGAAGCCGTCTGGTCCTGGGCTTTTGTTTGTTGGAAGATTTCTGATTACGGTTTTGATTTCTGTGCTTGTGATGGTCTGTTAAGATTTTCTATTTCTTCCTGGTTCAGTTTTGGAAAGTTATACTTTGTTAAGAATTTGTCCATGTCTTCCAAGTTGTCCATTTTATTGGCATATAGTTGTTGATAGTAGTCTCCTAAGATCCTTTGTATTTCTGTGTTGTCTGTTGTGATTTCTCCATTTTCATTTCTAATTTTGTTGATTTGATTCTTCTCCCCCCCCTCCTTTTTTTTTTTTTTTTTTTGATGAGTCTGGCTAATGGTTTGTCTATTTTATTTATCTTCTCAAATAACCAGCTTTTAGCTTTGTTGATTTTTGCTATGGTCTCCTTTGTTTCTTTTTCATTTATTTCTGCCCCAATTTTTATGATTTCTTTCCTTCTACTAACCTTGGGGTTCTTTATTTCTTCTTTTTCTAGTTGCTTTAGGTGTAGAGTTAGGTTATTTATTTGACTTTTCTCCTGTTTCTTGAGGTAAGCCTGTATTGCTATGAACCTTCCCCTTAGCACTGCTTTTACTGAATCCCATAGGTTTTGGGTTGTTGTATTTTCATTTTCATTTGTTTCTATGCATATTGTGATTTCTTTCTTTTTTTCTTTTTTTGAAGGGGCAGAAAATTTATTGAAAAAAACATTTGTGTGTTTTTTACTCTGTGCCAGGTGCTGGTACTTGCCATATATTAACTCATTTAATCTTTAATAACTTTATGAGGAAGGTACAATTATTGTCCCAGTTTTACAGATGAAGAAATTGAGACTCTCAGAAATTAAATATTTGCCCAAGTCCAGAAAGTCAATAGTCAGGAGTTAAACTTTGGCAGTCTGGTTCCAGACTTCATACTCTCAATCACTCTATTGTATTGCCTTTCAAGGCTGCAAGCAAACTTCAAAAACAATAGACTCCAAGTTGGAAAGGTCATTAAAGGGCTTTCAGTCCAACCTTCCAACCAACACAAGAATCCCCTCTATGTACTTCCTGCCCTGCTTGAACATTTTCTTTCTTTCTTTTTTAAAAAATGAATTAATTAATTTATTTATTGGAGGCTAATTACTTTACAATATTGTATTGGTTCTTTTTTAATTTCTTCTGTGATGTGTTGGTTATTCAGAAGCGTGTTTAGCCTCCATATGTTTGTATTTTTAATAGTTTTTTTCCTGTAGTTGACATCTAATCTTACTGCATTGTGATCAGAAAAGATGTTTGAGATGATTTCATTTTTTTTTTAATTTACCAAGGCTAGATTTATGGCCCAGAATGTGATTTATCCTGGAGAAGTTTCCATGTGCACTTGAGAAAAAGGTGAAATTCATTGTTTTGGGGTGAAATGTCTTATAGATATCAATTAGGTCTAACTGGTCCATTGTATCATTTAAAGTTTGTGTTTCCTTGCTAATTTTCTGTTTAGTTGATCTATCCATAGGTGTGAGTGGGGTATTAAACTCTCTCACTACTATTGTGTTACTGTTAATTTCCTCTTTCATCCTTGTTAGCATTTGCCTTACATATTGCAGTGCTCCTATGTTGGGTGCATATATATTTATAATTGTTATATCTTTTTCTTGGATTGATCCTTTGATCATTATGTAGTGTCCTTCCTTATCTCTTTTTGCAGCCTTTATTTCAAAGTCTATTTTATCTGATATGAGTATTGCTACTCCTGCTTTCTTTTGGTCTCCATTTGCATGAAATACATTTTTCCAGCCCTTAACTTTCAGTCTGTATGTGTCCCTTGTTTTGAGGTGGGTCTCTTATAGACAGCATATATAGGGGTCTTGTTTTTGTATCCATTCAGCCAGTCTATGTCTTTTGGATGGGGCATTCAACCCATTTACATTTAAGGTAATTACTGATAAGTATGATTCCATTGCCATTTACTTTGTTGTTTTGGGTTCGAGTTTAATAAACCTTTTCTGTGTTTCCTGTCTAGAGAAAGCCTTTTATAAAATTCAACATCCATTTATGATAAAAAAAAAAAAAAACCTCCAGAAAGCAGGTGTAGAAGGAACATACCTCAACATAATAAAAGCCACATATGATAAACCCACAGCAAACATTACCCTCAATGGTGAAAAATTGAAAGCATTTCCCCTAAAGTCAGGAACAAGACAAGGGTGCCCACTCTCACCACTACTATTCAACATAGTTTTGGAAGTTTTAGCCACAGTAATCAGAGAAGAAAAAGAAATAAAAGGAATCCAGATTAGAAAAAAAGAAATAAAACTCTCACTGTTTGCAGATGACATGATCCTCTACATAGAAAACCCTAAAGACTCCACCAGAAAATTACTAGAGCTAATCAAAGAATATAGTGAAGTTGCAGAAAATTAACACACAGAAATCCCTTGCATTCCTATACACTAACAATGAGAAAACAGAAAGAGAAATTAAGGAAACAATTCCATTCACCATTGTAATGAAAAGAATAAAATACTTAGGAATAAATCTACCTAAAGAAACAAAAGACCTATATGTAGAAAACTATAAAACACTGATGAAAAAAATCAAAGATGACACAAATAGATGGAGAAATATACCATGTTCATGGACCGGAAGAATCAATATAGTGAAAATGAGTATACTACCCAAAGCAATCTATAGATTCAATGCAATCCCTATAAAGCTACCAACAGTATTTTTCAGAGAACTAGAACAAATAATTTCACAATTTGTATGGAAATACAAAAAACCTTGAATAGCCAAAGCAATCTTGAGAAAGAAGAATGGAACTAGAGGAATTAACTTGCTTGACTTCAGACTATACTACAAAGCTACAATCATCAAGACAGTATGGCACTGGCACAGAGATGGAAATATAGATCAATGAAACAAAATAGAAAGCCCAGAGATAAATCCACGTACCTATGGATACCTTATCTTTGACAAAAGAGGCAAGAATATACAATGGAGAAAAGACAATCTCTTTAACAAGTGGTGCTGGGAAAACTGGTCAACCACTTGTAAAATGATGAAACTAGAATACTTTCTAACACCATACACAAAAATAAACTCAAAATGGATTAAATATCTAAATGTAAGACCAGAAACTATAAAACTCCTAGAGGAGAACATAGGCAAAACAGTCTCTGACATAAATCATAGCAGGATCTTCTATGACACCTTCCAGAGTAATGGAAATAAGAGCAAAAATAAACAAATGGGACCTAATTAAACTTAAAAGCTTTTGCACAACAAAGGAAACTATAAGCAAGGTGAAAAGACAGCCTTCAGAATGGTAGAAAATCATAGCAAATGAAGCAACTGACAAAGAATTAATCTCAAAAATATACAAGCAACTCCTGTAGCTCAATTCCAGAAAAATAAATGACACAATTAAAAAATGGGCCAAAGAACTAAACAGACATTTCTCCAAAGAAGACATACAGATGGCTAACAAACACATGAAAAGACGCTCAACGTCACTCATTATCAGAGAAATGCAAATCAAAACCACAATAAGGTACCATCTCAAGCCAAACAGAAGGCTGCTATCAAAAAGTTTACAAACAATAAATGCTGGAGAGGATGTGGAGAAAAAGGAACCCTCTTACACTGTTGGTGGGAATGCAAATTCATACAGCCACTATGGAGAACAGTGTGGAGATTCCTTAAAATACTGAAAATAGAACTGCCATACCACCCAGCAATCCCACTGCTGGGCATACACACCGAGGAAACCAGAATCGAGACACATGTACCCCAATGTTCATCACAGCACTGTTTACAATAGCCAGGACATGGAAGCAACCTAGATGTCCATCAGCAGACAAATGGATAAGAACGTTGTGGTTACACAATGGAATATTACTCAGCTATTAAAAAGAATGCATTTGAATCAGTTCTAATGAGGTGGATGAAACTGGAACCTATTATACAGAGTGAAATAAGCCAGAAAGAAAAACACCAATACAGTATATTAACACATATATATGGAATTTAGAAAGATGGTAACGATGACCCTATATATGAGACGACAAAAGAGACACAGATGTAAAGAACAGACTTTTGGACTCGGTGGGAGAAGGCAAGGGTGGGATGATTTGAGAGAATAGCATTGAAACATGTATATTACCATATGTGAAATAGATCACCAGTCCAGGTTTGATGCATGAGACAGGGTGCTCAGGGCTGGTGCACTGGGGTGACCCTGAGGGATGGGATGGGGAGGGAGGTGGGAGGGGGGTTCAGAATAGGGAACACGTGTACACCCATGGCTGATTCGTGTGACTGTATGGCAAAAACCACCACAATATTGTAATTAGCCTCCAATTAAAATAAATTAATTAATTAAAAAAAAAAAAGAATAAAGCCAAACAGAAGCCAGCTACACCCAGGACCAACAGATGGCGCTATTGGCCAATACCCTACACTTTAGGTCTCTGTCAAACATTTATTCTTTAGTATAGTTGCTGCATTTTGGCATAATTTTCAGATGTTTTATAAACATTTTTGACTCCATATACTTTAGAGGTGCTAAAATAGTGAGACTATTAAAATGTCTACTGAGAAAAGAAGTATAAATATCACAAAAGGAAAGTAGATATAATTTTTAAAAATAGAAGGTGGTGAGAAAATAAATGGAAGGTTGCACATACATATGGAGTTAATTTTTAGATAGTAGAAACAATCCCAAAGGGCAGAGTAAATCATAAAGCCTGAGAAAGGAGTTATGCCTACGCAATTGACAATAATAAGCAAGAGATGCTGGGACTGATGAAACGGATTACAGTACTCAGTGCATGCTTTATCTTTACCACCAACCATCCAAGTTCTTTCTTTCCTTTCAGTTTTATCCAGCCAGCCAAAACCAAGCAATCTCAATTAGGTTGCTTTTTATTCTGGGGAAAGCTGGGGGTTGTTTTTCCAGAACTTGGAACTAAACATGGTAAAAGTTCTGCTACTTAAGTTTCTGGAATAAGTCGTTGTGATATTTTGATTTATAGAGAAAACAGATATTGGGTCATTCAGATGTTCCTGGCTCACAGCTCCTAAAACTCTTGCTATTTCCTGAGTGATAAGAACAATGGCATAATATTTGGTCTCTTGTCCTCAGTTTCTGAAAATGCCTTGGGGTAGGGTATTTTGGGGTCTGACCCAAGGGTAGGGGCCAGTTGCCAAGAGAACCAGCCATGTCAGTAGAGGGTTAGAACTTTCAATCCCACCCCTCTGACCTCAGGAAGGGAAGAGGGGCTGTAGACAGAATTGGTTGCCAATGGCCAGTGGTTTAATCCATCATGCCTGTGTAGTGAAACCTTCATAAAAACCCAAAAGGACAGGGTTCAGGGAGCTTCTGGGTCAGTGAACACATGGAGCTTTGGGGACAGTAGCCCTTAGAGAGGTCATGGAAACTCCACACCTTTTCTTTTGACCTTGCCCATCTCGTCTTCTATATGGATGTTTATCTGTGTTCATTATCATATCCTTTTATATTAAACCAGTGCTCCAGTAAATTAAATGTTTCTCCGAGTTCTGTGAGCCACTCTAGCAAATTAACCAAACCTGAGGAGGAGATCATGAGAACTTCTGATTTATAGCTAGTTGGTCAGAAGTACAGGTAAAAACCGGGGCTTGTGACTAGTGTCTGAAATGGAGGGTGGTCTTGTGGGATTAAGCCCTCATCTGTGGATTCTGATTCTGTCTCTGGGTAGATGGTGTCAGGATTGAGTTGAATTCTTGGACACTCTGCTGGTTCCCAGAATTGCATGTTGATACAGGAAACCCTCTGCATACGGGTGTTGGAATTGGGTCTGAAAACTCAAAAGAGTCATGGACAGTTCTGTAGTCTTAAAGCCAGTTCCAATCTGTACTACTTCAAGGTGGCAGAGCAGCCCAGTCTGATGTTAAGATCTGTTTCTTACCACCCCTGCATAAATGATTGAGAAAGATGGGTTAGATCCATAGATTTAATACAAAACAAACACATCCATGTTAGGAAAAGATACTTGATAGAATGTATCGGCAAGAAGAAGGAGAGTGCCAATGAATTCTTGTATCAGCAAGAATGATTTAAAGCTGTGAAAGCCTGACATCTTCTTAGTTACTGGAAATGCATTAGGGAACTCCAAGCTCAAACTCTTTCAGTTTGAGCTTATAGTGTATCAGCTCAAGTGTATTTCAGCTTGAGTTTATAGTGTATCAGTCAGAACTCAATCAGAGAAGCGGCAGAAGTAGGACATGTGTATTATGAGATTTATCGCAAGGAATTGGCTTAGTTGACTGTGGGGACTGGCTAGGGAAGTCCCACGTCCATAGGGCAAGCTGTCAGAAAGGCAGCTGCCAGGCTGCTGTCCACAGAGGGAATTTTTCCTTCTTTGGAAAAGCCTCAGCTGTGCTTTTAAGGTCTTTTAACTGAATGAATCAAGCCCACTGAGATTATCTAAAACAATCTCCCCTATTTAAAAATCCACATGCTTTATGAATGTTAATTACATTTACAAAATACCTTCACAGCAACACCTATATTGTGGGAAAAAAAAAAGTGAAAGTATTCATTGCTCAGTTGTGTCCAACTCTTTGCAGCCCCAGGGACTGTAGCCCACCAGGCTCCTCTGTCCGTGGAAATCTCCAGGCAAGAATACTGGAGTGGGTAGCCATGCCCTTCTCCAGGGAATCTTCCTTACCGAGGGATTGAACCCTGGTCTCCTGCATTACAGGTGGATTTTTTTACCATCTAAGCCACCACTGCTTTGTTAAATCACTAGGTACTGTCATCTGGCCAAGCTGACATACCCAAAAGACCATCACAAATTGTGTTTTAAAACCTAGGCTCTTTCTAAAGAGAAGAGCTTTTAGATTAAAAATAAATAAATAAAAGATACTCTGTAGACTCCAGGAACTAGAGATTTATGTAGAAGGCACATTGCCATTGTCTGGAGAATCTGGTGGTATTCTTCTTGTGTACACTAACTCATTCATTCATTTAGCTATTCAACAGACGTCAAGTACCCCTCCTTTGCCAGTCAGTGTGGAAAGTACTGGGACTATAGAAACATGGTCCTTGCCCTCAGGAGGCCCACAGTCTAGAGGGAGAGACAGAGACACTGAGAGCTTCAGGACCCCCCGGTGACTGTCAGATGGGCCTCTGACCCAGCTGGTGAAATCAAGGAAGGCTTGCCAGAGGAGGAGCATGAAGTAGGGTCTAGACTTAAACCTTGTGGGACTTGGCATGGAGGGGTGCAGAGAGGAGATGGCAGGAAAGTCACTGCAGTGATGTCCTGGCCCCTGGCCCATGCTGACCCCACTCCAAGCAGCTGCTAACCTCGTTAGTTGCAGTGTAAAGGGCAAGCCCAGGGTAACCTCCCACAGATCATTTCTATTTACAGTGTTTCAACCTCTGTGTCCCTCAACATGGCTATCAATGATGTGTCCCTGACCCCTTACTCAGGCTTCTAAACCTTCACAGAGGTGCTGCCTCAGCCAGATGTGAGAGTTTGCTCTGAGACTGAGAGCTGCACGTGGCCCAGGCGTTCAGAATGACGGCTTTCTTTTCCCACCTCAGCTTGGCCAGGTCATCTTCTTCCTCTGAAAACATCACTCTCCTCGCCTGTTTCTCCATCACTTTACCCACATTTATCCTCCCTTTCTCTCTTCCTTCAAGTAATCAGTCTTGTGCACTCATTGTCCACAGTATTCATTACCATGATAAGTCTCTTCAGTTTCTCAATGGATGAAGTAATATTTCTTATCTCCCTCTCAAGAAAGTGAGGGTAGGGACTTTCCTGCTGGTCCAGCGGTCAAGACTCAACACCTCTAACACAGGGGGCCCAGGTTTGATCCCTGGTCAGGGAACTAGATCCCACATGCTGCAAATAAGAGTTCTGATGCCACAGATAAAGATCCCACGTGCTGCAAGCAAGACTCAGTGCAGCAAAAGTACAGACTAGGTATTGCCATCATCTGTCTCTACCCATCCATCCATTCATCACTTCTAAGTTGTGTCACTTAGGAACAGAGATCATCTTTGAATCTAGTACCTAGTACGGTGTTCTTCACATACTGCTGCTGCTGCTGCTGTCGCTTCAGTCGTGTCCGACTCTGTGCAACCCCATAGACAGCAGCCCACCAGGCTCCCCCATCCCTGGGATTCTCCAGGCAAGAATACTGGAGTGGGTTGCCATTTCCTTCTCCAATGCATGAAAGTGAAAAGTGAAAGTGAAGTCGCTCAGTCGTGTCCAACTCTTAGCGACCCCATGGACTGCAGCCTACCAGGCTCCTCCATCCATGGGATTTTCCAGGCAAGAGTACTGGAGTGGGGTGCCATTGCCTTCTCCGTCTTCACATACTAATTACTCGTTAACTGTCTTGTAAAGACAAGGATAATGAAATCATCTGCTGCTTGGGGAGACAGATCACTGCAAATAGCCACACCATTGGTACTAGAATGTTCCAATTCCCTACCGTAGGTGAGTTGGTTCTATAAGACTCAGCTTAAGCATCATCTTTGCTAAGAAGGCCTTTCCTGCTCACACACACGTCTGAGTTGAGCACCTTCTCCTGTTACCATAGAATCTTCTTAATACATGTGTCATTTCTCTTACTGGGGTGGGCTTTGTCTCACCACAGCCAGGGGATTCTCTGAGGTGAGGGATTGTGTCCTAATAATCTTGGCCAGCATGGCATGCCATAAACAATAAAATAATAGCATGACATTTGTCCCTATTGATACTTGTTTCAGTATTAACCTCATGCTAGACAGACTCCTCTGTAGAGGGAATAATGCTTAGGCATGTGCTTGAAATTTCTTTTGTGACCTTGTCAAGTGCGTAGAAAATGAAATGGAATGAGGAGCTGCAGGCTGAGTTCCTGACCCTGTGTTTTCTTAGAGAAGACGTGGTTCTGAGTTACCTCTTTGAAGTTTCTCTTGAGCAGATGCTGTGTGTTACTCAAACTGTGTCCCTCACAGGGCTGAGCACATAGGAGTCTAGGTGGTGTGAAGCAGTGACAGCAAAACGCACCCAACACCCAAGGAACTTCTAAGGCAGCTGGTGGAGGAAATGTCATCCTCCCATGTTTTAAAAAAGAAAAAACAGAAAATGTTTATGTCTCTGTAATGTTTCTACAATGCTGGGGACTCTTTAAGGGAGTCAGAATGTCTGAAATCACTTTTGTATGGCTCAGCTCTAACTCAGTTAGGCACTCAATAAATATTTATTGATTTAAGTGTCTGTTGAGCTTGTACCCTAAAGGTTGGGGCAGGGTTCTAATTTTATTGCCCCTAGTTATGAATCTGTCTCTCAACTTGACCATTTCCCATTGCAGTGAGGTGCCTGGCAACGTGACTTCACAGCACATACATACAAGAGCCCAGCCAAGGTATCTCTTTTAGACAGTGAGTCAGAAATACAAAGACAAAGTAATACTTAGTTGCACATTCTAGGGAGGACACACACATCAAGATAGTCTCGTTCTTAATAGTGGGCTCAGAATTATGCATTAAAGCATTAACTCTGCTGTCTTCTGGAATGTGTCTGCCCCAAAGCCATCACCGTGGGGTTGGTCTGGGTTGGTTCAGCAACTTGCAGATGCCAGCTGGACTACAGGAAGAGTTTGTTGCATTAAGTAATTTATGGGGTGTTAAGAAGTTCCTTAAGCTATTATTAAAAACATGCAAACCTCTCCCTGGTTAGACCTCTAGTAAGTCAGACTTCTAACTAAGCAGAACTGATAGACCATCTTTTGATGTTTAATGAGTTCTGCAGCAGATGGGCGATGTGATAGACAGGGCCATGGTGGTGATTTACTGGTCATGAAACAGAATGATGAGAGCTCTCTCCTGAAAAAAAGAAAATGTAGCTAAAAGGACAGGTTTTCCCCCTTCGCCATCCTCTCCCACCAGCCCCTTCCCCTCTCTTTCTTGGTGCATGTGGTTTTGATTTCCTCACCCCCGTGCCTCTGAGTACTGGGATCGTTTCCATTCAGGCACACACAGAACACTGCAAACTAATTAGCCTTGGATACAGCCACAGGAAGTCAGGCTGCCAAATCCTCTTTCCCCCACAATTCCTCAACTTTCCCAGCCCGCCTCAGGCCCATGGCCTTGCAATGGGCCTCTCTATATAAGTTGCCAGTTCTAATTTTGCAATTTCCCTTCACCTTATCTAATATGCCCCAAGCCTGCCAGGGAATGGAGAAGGGAAGGGTTTGGAGTCAGTCTTGTCCTCTGGTTTCTTTCCTCTGGCCCCTTCTCTGATTTTCTCCCCACAATTAGGGAGACTTGTTTGGCTACAATTTCAGTGTTGACTTGTTAATCTGACCTTGGTTAATGCTCTTTAAAGGAAAGCCTTGCCCATCATGTAAAACTCAAGAGACTTCCCTACTGGTCTCTCCCACTCCACTTACATCCCCACCTCCTGGCCAGGGGCCCTGTACCTCTGACTTTTCTCAAAGGTTAATCCATTTTACTATGAGCTATAGGTGTCAAGTCTTCCCCAACCAGTTTTGATTGAAAGCCTTTGACACTTACTGGACTAGGATGTGAGAGAGGAATGCAGAGAGGAGATTGGGCTGAGAGAAGGAGAGATAGTGGCCTAGGCTCTGGGATTCAAACATGGTACACAGGGCCTACAGGGTCTTCCTAAGAAGCACACTTTCACTCGTTGTTGTTGCTCAGTCACTAAGTCATCTCTGACTCTTTGTGACCCCATGGACTGCAGCATGTCAGGCTTCCTTGTCCTTCTCTATATCCCAGAGTTTGCTCAAACTCGTGTCCATTGAGTCGATGATGCCATCCAACCATTTCATTCTCTGTTGCCCCCTTCTCCTCCCGCCCTCAATCTTTCCCAGCATCAGGGTCTTTTCCAATGAGTCACATCAGATGGCCAATGTTTTGGAGCTACATCTTCAGCATCAGTCCTTCCAGTGAATATCAAGGACTGATTTCTTTTGGGATTGGTTGGTTTGATCTCCTTGCCATCCAAGGGACTCTCAAGAGTCTTCTCCAGCACCACAATTCAAAAGCATCAGTTCTTCAGCACTCAGCTTTCTTTAGAGTTCAACTCTCACACCCGTGCATGACTACTGGAAAAACCATAGCTTTGACTAGATGGACCTATGTTGGCAAAGTAATGTCTCTGCTTTTTAATATGCTGTCTAGGTTGGTCATAGCTTTTATTCCAAGGAGCAAGAGTCTTTTAATTTCATGCCTGCAGTCACCATCTGCATTGATTTTGGAGCCCAAGAAAATAAAGTCTGTCACTGTTTCCATTGTTTCCCCATCTATTTGCCATGAAGTGAAGAGACCAGATACCATGATCTTAGTTTTTTGAATGTTGAGTTTTAAGTCAGCTTTTTCACTCTCTTCTTTCAACTTCATCAAGAGGCTCTTAAGTTCCTCTTTGCTTTCTGCCATTAGGGTGGTATCATCTGCATATCTGAGGTTGTTGATATTTCTCCCAGCAATATTTGTTCCAGCTTTTGATATTGATTCCAATACTGATTCATCCAGCCCAGCATTTCACATGATGTGCTCTGTGCATGCCTTCAATGGAAGCCCCAAATCAAAGGTACAAACTGGTAGCTCTAAAGCTGGATATGAGCCATCAAAATGGAAAACTAGTGATTGACATTTAAAAATCAGGAGATTTCACATAAAAATCCTACTGCTTGCTTCCTAGAAAAGAAATAGATATGGTGACACTGGGTCAGTGTTCAGGCCTGCATGACTATGGTTGACGGGAGCTGAGCAGCTCTCAGGCTGGAGATACAATGTTGACTCTTCAGGTCAATACTCTCCATGCTCCCCTCTGTTGATCATTAATGTTACCCACCTGGCCTCTGTTGACATTTGAATTTGTCATTCTTGCTTTAAATGGAGGAAGGGAAATTTCATCCTGAATCCCAAGGTACTTGACAGGGCTTTGTGCATGACTTTTCTTCTGCTCCACAGTCATTTCATCAGACCAGAGAGCATACCATGTTACAGCAGTTGCCTGTTGAGTTCTTGGGCTTCTTTCCCCATCAGACTGTGAGCTCCCTGAGGGCAGGATCTCAGATGCCTTATTCATTGTTATACTCGCAGTGCTTTTCACAGTGCCTGGATGCTCAACACATTTTTCTTGGCAGATTATGATTTGTTTTCTCATTTGGCAGGCATTGACTGACTGCTTCATGCATTGTGCTAGGTGTTTAGTGTGATTCCAGGTCAGGAACATGACCATTAATGAACTTAATGAGCTCAGAGAGTAGGAAATATGGGGGGAAAATAAGATAAGCATGAAAGGCAGAGATGTCAGAGGATTTAAAAAAAATCTGCTTTTCACGGAGCAAGTTCTAAGGCAAGGAGGCTACACTGGCACAGGGCTTTATAAGTTGGGTAGGATTTGGGCACAGTACTCATTTTTTAATCACACCCTTGGTATCACCTTTGCATTAGAGGGCTCATCCTCTGGACACCAATTTTTATCTACCCAAATCTGCCAGTGGCTAAACTATTTAATTTCTGCTGCTGCTGCTAAGTTGCTTCAGTCGTGTCCAACTCTGTGCGACCCCATAGACGGCAGCCCACCAGCCTCCCCGGTCCCTGGGATTCTCCAGTCAAGAACACTGGAGTGGGTTGCCATTTCCTTCTCCAATGCATGAAAGTGAAGAGTGAAAGTGAAGTTGCTTAGTCATGTCCGACTCCTAGTGACCCCATGGACTGTAGCCCACCAGGCTCCTCCGCCCATGGGACTTTTCAGGCAAGAGTACTGGAGTGGGGTGCAATCGCCTTCTCCAATTTAATTTCTAATAGCTGCCTAATGGCTTTGTTGCTGTGTGGTGGGAGGCCAGATAGTATGAAAAGTCATGAGCTCCAGCTCACTCTGTGGTAAGCCTGTGTGGGTGCTAAGTTGCTCAGTCATGTCCAGCTCTTTGAGACCCGGTAGACTGTAGCCTGCCAGGCTCCTCTATGCATAGGATTCTCCAGGCAAGAATACTGGAGTGGGTTGCCATGCCCTCCTCCAGGGGATCTTCCCAACCCAGGGATTGAACCCATGTCTTAGGTCTCCTGCATTGGCAGGCAGATTCTTTGTCACTACTGCATCTGGAAAGCCCTGTAGTAAGCACAGCAGAAAAAAAATAGCAGGGGAAAGAGAGAGTGGGACAATTTGAGAGAGTAGCACTGAAACATATACATTGCTATATGTAAAATAGATAGCTACTGGGAAGTTGCTGCATAACACATAGACCTCAACCCTGTATTCTGTGACAACTTAGAAGGATGGCACGGGGTAGGTGTGGGAGGGGGCTTCAAAAGGGAGAGGATGTATGTATACCTGTGTGTGATTCACATTGTCATATGGGAGAAACCAACACAACATTTAAAAATTCTATTTAAAAAAATAGATGCATAATAAATATGATGATAAGGGGGAAGGATTATCAAGTCTTAATAATGATGATAATGAAATAGTATAGGCTAGAAAAATGGTGTAGATGAACCTATTTGTAAAGCAGAAATAAAGACACATACATAGAGATTAAATGGATAGATATCGAGGGGACATGGGGGAAACTGGGTTGGATTGGGAGATTGGGATTGACACAAATATACTATTGATATTATGTATTTGTTGTTCAGTCACTCAGTCATGTTTGACTCTTTTTGACCCCATGCAGCATGCCAGACTTTCCTGCTCTTCACCATCTCCCAGAGCTTGCTTAAACTCATGTCCTCACTGAGTTGGTGATGCCATCCAACTGTCTCATCCTCTTTCATCTCCTTCTCCTCCTGCCTTCAATCTTTCCCAGCATTAGGATCTTTTCCAAT
Source organism: Bubalus kerabau (assembly GCF_029407905.1). Classification (NCBI taxonomy): domain Eukaryota; kingdom Metazoa; phylum Chordata; class Mammalia; order Artiodactyla; family Bovidae; genus Bubalus; species Bubalus kerabau. The sequence continues at coordinate 24,763,638 of NC_073629.1, read as the reverse complement.
GAATTGGCTCTTTGCATCAGGTGGCTAAAGTACTGGAGCTTCAACTTCAACATCAATCCTTCCAGTGAATATTCAGGACTGATTTCCTTTAGGATTAACTGGTTTGATTTCCTTGCAGTCCAAAGGACTCTCAAGAGTCTTCTCCAACACCACAGTTCAAAAGCATCAATTCTTCACCTCTCAGCCTTCTTTATGGTCCAACTCTCACATCCATACATGACTACTGGAAAAACTATAGCTTTGACTAGACAAACCTTTGTTGGTAAAGTAATGTATATAATAGCTAACTAATGAGAACTGACTGTAAAAAAATGAATAAATAGCATGGGCAGAAGGCTGAAACATTAAATGTATAAAATGTGAAATGCAAAGCAGAAAAACAATCTTGTCTTCATGAGCTGCAATGAAAAAGATGTGCAGTGTCATTTAATAGTGGAATTCTTTCCTGACCCTGTTGCCACTGACAAGGGACTATGTGTTGGGTAGCATAACCCACCCAATCCTTGTGAATCAAGGAAATTTCTCTCATGGGTGGTCTGTGTTCAGAGCTTGGAATTCCTTTTCTGAAAAGCCTTTTTGATGTAACCACCATTTGTCATTCTGATGGGAATAACCTGGGGAACCTTCTCTCACAAGACCTTGCTATAGAGAGGCAGAGAAATTGTGATTATGAGCATTGTTGGGAGGGGAAGGTAGTTGACCAGAATTATTTCATAGGGCTAAAACATGTCAAAGAAGTCAATCTATGCCTAACAAACTTTCTTTCATAAACATTGGCTAGTATTTGAGTTAAGTTAACATTGAAATAGATTCATCAAAGATATCCCGGAACTATGATTAAATCATGGTAGGTATCATCAGAAAAAACACTGGAAGGAAGGCATTAGCAACTTATTACATACAGTTTATATAGAAATACTTATTTTAGGAGCACTGTCGAAAGATATCTGCAATAGTCATAATCTTTAAGATCTTGGATATGTTGGAAAAAATTGAAATTGTATATGTGTATAACTGGGCTTCTCACGTGGCTCTAGTGGTTAAGAATCCACATGCCAATGCAGGAGATGTAAGAGAAGCAGGTTTGATCCCCGGGTTAGGAAGATCCCTGGAGGAAGTCATGGCAACCCACTTCAGTATTCCTGCCTGGAGAATCCCATGGACAGAGGAGCCTGGCAGGCCACAGTCCATAGGGTCACAAAGAGTTGGACACAACCGAGGCTTCAGCAATATGTGAACCATGAACTTCCAGATGTTCAAGCTGGTTTTAGAGAAGGCAGAGGAACCAGAGATCAAATTGTCAACATCCGCTGGATCATGGAAAAAGCAAGAGAGTTCCAGAAAAACATCTATTTCTGCTTTATTGACTATGCCAAAACCTTTGACTGTGTGGATCACAGTGAACTGTGGAAAATTCTGAAAGATATGGGAATACCAGACCACCTGGCCTGCCTCTTGAGAAACCTATATGCAGGTCAGGAAGCAACAATTAGAACTGGACATGGAACAACAGACTGGTTCCAAATAGGAAAAGGAGTACGTCAAGGCTGTATATTGTCACCCTGCTTATTTAACTTATATGCAGAGTACATCATGAGAAACGCTGGGCTGGAAGAAGCACAAGCTGGAATCAAGATTGCCAGGAGAAATATCAATAACCTCAGATATGCAGATGACACCACCCTTATGGCAGAAAGTAAAGAGGAACTAAAATGCCTCTTGATGAAAGTGAAAGAGGAGAGTGAAAAAGTTGGCTTCAAGTTCAACATTCAGAAAATGCAGATCATGGCATCTGGTCCCATCGCTTCATGGGAAATAGATGGGGAAACAGTGGAAACAGTGTCAGACTTTATTTTTGGGGGCTCCAAAATCACTGCAGATGGTGATTGCAGCAATGAAATTAAAAGACGCTTATTCCTTGGAAGGAAAGTTATGACCAACCTAGATAGCATATTCAATAACAGAGACATTACTTTGTCAACAAAGGTCCGTCTAGTCAAGGCTATGGTTTTTCCAGTGGTCATGCATGGATGTGAGAGTTGGACTGTGAAGAATGCTGAGTGCTGAAGAATTGATGCTTTTGAACTGTGGTTTTGGAGAAGACTTTTGAGAGTCCCGTGGACTGCAAGGAGATCCAACCAGTCCATTCTAAAGATCAGTCCTGGGTGCTCTTTGGAAGGACTGATGTTGAAGCTGAAACTCCAATACTTTGAGTAAATCCACCTCATGAGAAGAGTTGACTCATTGGAAAAGACTCTGATGCTAGGAGGGATTGGGGGCAGGAGGAGAAGGGGACGACAGAGGATGAGATGGCTGGATGGCATCACCGACTCGATGGATATGAGTTTGGGTGAACTCCAAGAGTTGGTGATGGACAGGGAGGCCTGGCGTGCTGCGATTCATGGGGTCACAAAGAGTTGGACACGACTGAGCAACTGAACAGAACTGAACTGAATTGAAGCAACTTAGCGTGCATGCATGTATATAATTATATTAAATAGTTTATGATATGTAATACAATTAAATATTATAATTAGGCTGTATAATTCATATACATTAGACATATTCACTATAAATTGAAAATTTTAATTCTAAATGCATTTGAATTTTCACATTAAACATTTTGTCATCTATAAGAAACACACATGTTGTCACCCCTCCCATGATCATTACATCATAATCTAGATCTTAACAAAACAATATTTTTGATGACAGGTTTTAGATTACATAATACTCACAAAGTAGCTATAGATTATTTCACAATTCACGTGCATTATACAGTTCAATCCACCTAACATCCCAGCAAGGTAGATATTATAATTTTTAGGATAAGAATACTGAGATTTGGCTACTATGAATAATAATATTAAAGAAAATAGATATTTTCAGTTTAGTTCAGTTCAGTCACTCAGTCATGACTGACTCTTTGAGACTCCATGGATTTCAGCACACCAGGCTTCCCTGTCCATCACCAACTCCTGGAGCTTCCTCAAACTCATGTCCATTGAATCAGTGATACTATCCAACCATTTCATCCCCTGTTATCCACTTTTCCTCCTGCCTTCAATCTTTCCCAGCATCAGAGTCTTTTCCAATAAGTTCTTCGCATTAGGTGGCCAAAGTATTGGAGTTTCAACTTCAGCATCAGTCCTTCCAATGAATATTCAGGACTGATTTCCTTTAGGATGGACTGGTTGGATCTTCTTGCAGACCAAGGGACTCTTAAGAGTCTTCTCCAACACCACATTTCAAAAGCATCGATTCTTTGGCACTCAGCTTTCTTTATAGTCCAACTCTCACATCCATACATAACTGCTGGAGAAACCATAGGTTTGACTAGATGGACCTTTGTTGAAAAAGTAATGTCTCTGCTTTTTAATATATGCTGTCTAAATTGGTCATAGCCTTTCTTCCAAGGAGCAAGCATCTTTTGATTTCATGGCTGAAGTCACCATCCGCAGCAATTTTGGAGCCCCCCAAAATAGTCTCTCACTGTTTCCATTGTTTCCCCATCTATTTGCCATGAAGTGATGGGACCAGATGCAATGATCTTAGTTTTCTGAATGTTGAGTTTTAAGCCTACTTTTTCACTCTCCTCTTTCACTTTCATCAAGAGGCTCTTTAGTTCTTCTTTGCTTTTTGCCATAAGGGTCGGTGTCATCTATGTATCTGAGGTTATTGATAATTCTCCCAGTTATCTTGATTCCTGCCCTTGTGGCTCAATTGCTAAAGAAACCGCCTGCAATGCGGGAGACCTGGGTTCGATCCCTGGGTTGGGAAGATCCCCTGGAAAAGGGAATGGCTACCCACTCCAGTATTCTGGCCTGGAGAATTCCATGGACTGTAATTCATGGGGTCATAAAGAGTCGGACATGACTGAGCGACTTTCACTTCACTTACTTCAATCTTGATTCCAGCTTGTGCTTCATCCAGCCCAGCATTTCACATGGTGTAATTTGCATATAAGCTAAATAAGCAGGGTGACAATATACAGCCTTGACATACTCCTTTCTCTATCTGGAACCAGTCTGTTGTTCCATATCTAGCTCTAACTACTTATTGACCTGCATACAGATTTCTCAGGAGGCAGGTAAGGTGGTCTGGTATTCCCATCTCTTTAAGAATGTTCCACAGTTTGTTGTGATCAGTTTGTTGTTTGCTAAGCTATACTAAGATTAGCACAGCAGAATTTCCTCGATAAAACTGACCTGTCACTCTCTTTCCAATCTCTCTGATTTTGGGAAACTAACTCTCTCTTTGTCTTTCCACTTAACCATTATGCCTCTTTTAAAATTCCTCTTCTTTCCATAAAACTCTATATCTGTACAGATTTAAAGGACAAGAATTTCCAACCTGAGTATAAAAGGAGAGCCCTTGCCCAGCCCAAACTACTAGCATTCAGCACCCTCTGGGGAGGACAGTTCATCCCTCCTTGGTTAAAGCTGCTCAAGCCAACAATCTTTATTCAGAGAGGTCTGTGCCTTTGGAACTTTTAGTCAGAAGGATCCAGATTAACTGTAAGCAACTGGGTAGATTTGTCTTCTTGTTTCCAGGGAAGAATCAGATAGAATGACCAGCTTGAAATTAGCCACAAGGTTCATCTTCAAATGTAGGACCGACTTGACAGGTAGATATTTCCCAGCCATATGTGACCCTGCCTCTCTGTGCACTGCAGAATAAAATAGGATTTAAGTAGCCCTGAGTCCACAGTATCCACAAGAAAGTGACTAAGATAAGTTGCTAAGAAGGTCACAAAATTGACACCCATGTTACTTTGAAATATATCACTCTAAAAATTGACATGAGCATTAGACAATATCTGTCTCTATCTCTCTCTCCATCTCTCCCCATCTCTCTCTTTTTCTCTCTCCAGTATAACTAATTTTGGAAAGGCATCAACCCTTAAGGAGACTATCCAGTTTTGCCTAGGTATTTGAGATGGGATAACTCCACAGCTTATCAATACAGTTGTCCCAAGCTTTCAGTTATATTCCATCACCAGACCAAATAACAATCCAGGTGAATACAGTTATCAAGACATCATAGTCCTTAAAAAAAATACACATTAAAAGTACATAACTGAATAGAATTTGTGCCCTGCTTTTGTGTGAAAATTGTATAAATCTTAATTATGTTGAATTGGTTCATAGTGCTTTTCAGGTCAACTATATCCTTCTATTTTTACATCTGTTCATTCTATTAATTTTTGAGGATTTGATACTGGACTGCCAACTTAAAATTTTAATTTATCTACTTGAAAAATAATTCTAATATATAGTGAAACTATGTGTAACTTTGTTCTGTATTTTCCAAGTCTCCTGTAAAAATATTATCGTACTTTCATAATTTAAAAATTAAAAAAAAGAACAGGATTTTTAAAAAGAGTACATAACTGGACTTTTTAATCAGGTGCATGAACTTTGAAGTAGGCCAGCTCAACATGGATTGGGCTGAGTCACTGCCCAATGGTATTTGACCTATATGTAACCTATATATTAATGACTAAAGTCTTCAAATTTTTATAGGTAATTTGGGGGTGACTTTTATCCAGTTATCATGGAAATGACTTGAGAGTCTACTTGTCTGAAATCCTCCTTCAGACCCTAGGAATGGCTTTCTGAAGTGTATCTAATTCCTAACTTCATATGGTCATGGCACAGGAATAATAACTCTCCTTTTAAGGAGCTATGTTGGTTACCAGAGGATGTTTCTGTGTGATGTCCTTAAACTGTGTTCTCCCAGTCTCCTCAGGGAACCATGAAATCTGCTTATTTCCTATGTCGTCAGAATTATCACACGTTAGGCAAGAACTTTGTGTTCTGTACCTTCTTGCAGTTACTAATTTACTACTGTAGTTGTTGTTCAGCCGCCAAGTCATGCTGGACTCTTTCCAAGCCCGTGGACCGCCGCACACCAGGCCTCCCTGCCCCTCACCATCTCCCAGAGTTTGCCCAAGTTCATGTCCATTGTATCAGTGATGCCAATTTACTACCAACTGTCAATAAATTAGGTACTGGAGTGCACATTTCCACTACACTGTTCTTTTCAGTAACTGTTATCACCTTCTACACACTTGTTTTTCTGTTACAAATGACAGATTGAGCTGGCGATTTGGACACTAGTTCAGGAAATCTGGGTTACATTTGATGAAATATATTTAGACTAGAACCCTCCTGGGTAGCAGGTCAGAAGCTCAAAGAGAATTGTTAACAGCTTATTATTAAATAGAAAAAGCATTTCATTACTGGAGTTAACAATCATCAATGAAGCAATATAGAGTGAGTACTGGCCTAGAACAACTCTTTCCTTTCTGCTGTTGTCTATTTTTATCTTTGTTATGAGCTTACGCATTAACAATAATAATGCCCTCAGTTGTTAAGAAGCAAAACCTGACAAGTAGATGTGATATGCCTACTTCAAAATTTCCTAAATTCTTCACTTTAATACAAGTTTTTCAAATTAGATCAGTAATGTTTTAGCTCACTTTGTTTTGCAGTAGAGCCAGAAAACCATCTATATGCATGTTATCATCCTTATCATCATCACCATCATTACCCTCAAAAGATCATCTTCAAGCTTTTAAAACTTAGGCTATATCTGGTCTAGTTGGCTGCTGAGGGTAAGAGTGGTTATAAGTAATTAATTGATGTAATTAGACACTTTTAGGAGTCAAGGCTCCTGGTAGAGAAATATATTTTTATTCTTCTAGCAATTAATACTTACTGAGTGTGTGCTTTGTGCCAACAATGAGCAAGATGTTGGAATACAGTAATAAACAAAACAGACATAGTCACTGTCTTTGAGGCACTTACATTCTAGTAAAAAGACAAAAAGATTGTCATCTTTGAGCATCATCCTGCAGCCATCACTCAGTCGTCAAGGGTATACATCTCTTCAAGTGTCTACTCATCATATATTCCTATAACATTCATGTCTTAAGCACAGAACCCTAAACTTAAGATGGGAAGAGAGTGACTAATGCTTCTTTTTGTTGGTCACCAATGGACGAATCATGTACTTTTAACAAATCATTTGCTTTCTCCAGGATTCAGTTGTCCTATTTATAAAACTATTAATAACTGTTTTATAAGAACGAAGCAACCATGCACAATATGATTTCTGGAATCACTGAAGTCCTCTTTTTCCATATGTAAAAATGAAGTGGGGCGGGGAACTCTGGCCTGACCACTAAAGTACCCATGGGTGAAGACTGCACTCCTTTGGGATGACAGAGCCGCAGTCTGACCATCAGGAGGTGTGGGCTATGGTTCTAACAGAGTCTACTCTGTAAACTTGGACAAGTTGATAAATTATCCAGCTTTGATTTGCTCTAAAATTAGGGGAAATTGAGGATATTTCATATTATTTTAAATAACACAAGTTTTTCCTTTGTAAACTTTACACAAAATTTATAAAAAAGAAAAGGTAATATGAACACAGCATTGAAACATTTATAGGAAAGGGGGATAAGAGGGTGGCAGAGGGAGGCAGATTCTTGAAAATTCAGCCTATATTCTTCACTCTCTGCAGTGACTCCCAAAACTCCTCTGTGCAACCCCTTGGGTTCCATGGTGCACAGCTTGGGAAGCATTAAGTCCTTTCCTTGCTAATAACATGTGTGTTGGTATAGGCAGACTTCTCTTAAAGGTGCAGAGTAGAATGATGCCATCACCAATTCAAGTCAACTAAATCCCAGTCAACAAAACAAGAATAGAGAGAGAGATCAAGTCAGAGAGCAAGGAAACCCATTCAAGTGACAGGAGCCTCCCCATCAGTCACTGTTTCAGTCCCAACCTTGCACCCATTGGTACAAAACATCAAGTCACACCACTAGGTGGAGCCAGGATCTTAGCTGAGTGTTGTGGGCTCCAGAAGACAGTGCACACCTTGCATGAGAACTGGGTTCCTTGGGAGACTAAAAAGGGAAAAAATGATGAAGTGGCATTGTGGGAGATTACATGTCTATATTGGTCTCTGCCTGCAAAAAGATCACTTGAATTGAATTGAGAAATCATTTCTCCAAGCCACCTCAGCCCTTTGTCAAAATTTAAAATAAAAGGCTTAAATATTTAAGTCACGATTGATCTCCATTAAACCCATAGAGCTCTTGGAGGTCCCATTCAGACACTGGTTTAATAGGAACATTACTCCACAGGAAGTGGCCTGGGAGGTCATCAAATCCAACCATCTCAAAGTGGTCTTCTAACCTTGGCTTATACACTTCTAGTGATACAGAGCTCATGGACACAAGCATATTTCCTTTCTGCCACATATATTTATCATAAAATTCTTTCTTTATATTGAGCCAGAATTTGTTCCCCTATGGATTTCACCTTTTATTTGTGATTCTTGTCTCTAAAGTTGTGGGGAATGAGCATAAATCATCATGAGAGTCTTTCATATATTTGTAAAGAACTAACATGCTTCTTGAGTGTCTTCACTTTTCCCAACCAAAATCTCTTCCTAATAAGGTTTATTACCTCATTACCTGAGACAGACTGTGGTCTTTTCATTGTAATATTAGAATCATCTTTCTAGCAACCAACTGATGCAACATAGAAAGGATTTTGATCTTAAACAGCTGTAGAGTTCATAAACACAGCATCATCTTATAACAATGAGTAGTGTTAAGTAACTGGAATGTAAAAGACATGGAAACGGAGGTGGGGAAGGTGAACCAGGCCAGGCTGGGAAAAGTCAAATATTCCTCCTCATAGGTCACCCATCCATCTTTGCTTTATTCAACTAACAAATGTTTCCTGAGTAACTGGGAAGCATATAGTGAACAAAACAGAAATAGTCCTTGCCCTTAAGCAATATGCATTCTAGACATTAATGAATAAAATCATATAAATATAAATGGAAGTGAGTTATAGGCAGTAAGCATAGGCACCTATGCAGAAATATAAGTAACTGGAGATATGATCTGGAGAAGGGATGGTCAGGGAAGACTTCCCTGGAGAAAGGACCATTTCAAATGATATCTTAAGGAAAAGAAGTTAAAGACTAGGTAAAGAGAAGGCGGGTGGGGTCAAGTGGAGGAGAGCTTTACAGACAGAGGGAATAGCTTGTACAAAGGTCCTGAAGTAGAGAAACTGAGAGAATGCTGAGGGGCCTGGAGGTCCGAGGGGAGGGTAAGAGTGAAGATTAGGGGACCTGGAAAGCCAAACTAGCAGTTTAATGTTTATGCTATGACCAGCTAGAAAATGTTGAAGGAATATTATCATAAGGTCTTTGTAGTAAGAGACATGGTTAGATCTATGATTAGAGAGATACAGTGGCAGCAGGTGGCGGAGGTTGGACCAGGTACATACTTAGCACAGGGAGAGACTGGTGGTGGGGGAGTAGAATCAACTAAACATGAGGTGCGTGCATGCATGCTCAGTTGCTTCAGTCATGTCAGACTCTTTGTGACCCCATGGACTGCAGCCCACCAGGCTTTTCTGCCATTCCCTCTCCCAGGGTATCTTCCCAACCCAGAGATCAAACCCACAAGTCTCCTGTGTCTCCTGCAATGCAGGTAGAAGTGTGAGATGATGAGGGCCAAATCCAAGACCATGACAGTGATGAATCATAGCTTCAGAATGGACCAGAGAGGAAGCTGGAGCACCTACTGTATTTGTCTCATTGGATGACTGATAGCCTGAAGGGGAAGGAATCTATATGACTTGCTCAAAATCATGATCAGTTGATAGCAGAGGGAGTATGGGAAGCAGGATCAAAACTAAATTATAGTCTAGTAGTCATCCCATTTTTTTTTTTCCCAAAAAAGACAACCTGGGCATGTCAAGAATGGGTAATGTCAACAGATGTGTTTCTCAGACAAGGACATGTAGCAACTAAACCCAACTGTTCACTGAAACATGTGTTCCTTAAATAGGAGACAGGGTTTCCACAAGATTAAGCCATGAATAGGAGGACTCTGGATTTTAGGGTTGCTCTTCATGAGCTTCCTTCGTCATACTCTCTGCTATTGCAATTGTAAAAATAGATGTTAGGTCTAGAAGATAGTTGGTCCTCTGTTTAGTCTGGTATTTTTTCAGCCATATGTCATAGTTCAACAAGGACATGCACACCCTTCAAAGATGGGCTGCCAGTGTTCACTGAGGTGTGGATTCTCTTTTCTATATCTGAGTGGTTTTTATGGCAATGCTCTCCAACAGAATACTGAATTGAGCAGGGCATGTGATCTCGTAAGAAGGGATCTTTGGACCAAGAGCTAAGACTATGACCTTCAGAACACACAGAGTGTTGGTGGTAGAAAGGAGAAGTCAAGACCAGGACAGTAATTGCTTCTGTTAGTAGCCACCCAAGAACTAAAGGGGGGTTGTGTGCTGAGAGCCCTCACAGGGCAGTGTTGCAGGCATTCTGAGACATTGCTGTGATGATATGGTGATTCTGGTGTCATTAGTGGGATTTGGAGGCTTTTCATCCCTTCAGGTGTGCTATCAGAACTCCTAGTGTGCCTAAAATTCCCCCCTCTTCTAGCCCAAGAGAAAGGCAAGGTGACATTGACCTTGACCCAAACAGGATCAGGACCCAGTTCTCTGATAAAGCTTCTGCTAAAACCAACCACACAGAGGCTCTCTCAGTTAGAAATACAGTAACAAAAGACATGAAACTAAAAATACATAAGACAATTCTTAAAACTTTAAAAAAAAATCTTAAAAAAACTGATAATAATGCTAGAGTTCCAATGAAGGATTTATTTCCAGAAATCTTTTACATGATACCACAAATAAACCATTAAGATGATGGTAGGTAGACTATGCTTAAGGTTGTTCATTTATCAGTGACAAAGAGGTTTCTTCAACAACAAAATCTCCAGAAGCAAGAGAAATAGATTCAGTGTTAATGAATGATTCCTTAGGGTGAACCAATTCCCATCTTAAACAATTAACTTTCTGTATCAGTCTCCCGAGCCTCTCTTAGCCTCATCTGTCTTCCAGGCCCTTACCTGCTTTCTCTGCTCTCAGAGTTGCCAGCTTGGTACTGGCCAGAGTCTCTAAACCCTCCCAGCTGTTCCAAATTCAGATGAAATACCATACCACAGCTTTTGGAATACCCAAAGGATCAAGTCACACAACCCAAAAGTGCTGAGGAATTACTTCCACAGGGACATTAACCAACTAGAGACAGGATAGAGAGAGGCCAGCAGATAAATTTCCTCTCCATTTCCATCTCTGATGGTCTGTTCTGAGGCACTGTCTACAGCAGAGCCATGTGCAACCAACTCTGACTATTCAGAAAAGAGTGATTCATTGGATAATAAAGCATCTTGAATTTCCATGCCAACTTTTCCAGCCTGGCATCACTTCTCCCTCAGTCTTGTTGCCCTGGGACGTGGGGTTGTGCATTAGGCCCTATCTTCTAAAAAAAAACTCTTTCTCTATCTCTCTCTCCTTCTTTCTGCTAATGACCTAGCCCCCTGCCTAGAGATTTGAAGAGAAAATACATATGCATTTTATTTAACTAATTAGTTAATTAATTTTGGCCACACTCGGTCTTCCTTCCGGCGCGTGGGCTTCTCTCTAGTTGCAGTCTGCAGTCTTAGTTGCCCCGAGGCATGAGGAATCTTAGTTCCCTGACCAGGGATCAGACCCATGGCCCCTGCATTGGAAGGCAGATTCTCAATCGCTGGACCACCAGAAAAGTCCCGCAGATGCATTTCAAATGGTATTACCACATCCTTGTCTCAGAAGGGAGAATATTACCTCTGAAGGATTCTTATTATGTAGACTTCAATGACCATGATTAAGACTTCAACAAGATAAAAATCATAGTTCTGACCCTCTTTTTCAAGGAAGCCACAATACCGAACTAAGAAAAGCCCAAAGAAAGATATATAGGATACTTTTATTTTTTCAGAGATAAACTTTTAGTAATTTTGAAATATTTCTCTGCACTTTTTTATGGTGAAAACATGCGTTCAGTCTTTATTACTATGGGCAATACAGAGAAGCCAAAATCCAAGGTGTCCACCCAAAGCTTCTCCACCTTCAACCAGAATCGAACCTTCCACCTCCTCGTGTCTCATAGTTTATGCAAATCTGTTGTCGTTGTTTAGTCGCTAAGTTGTGTGCAACTCTTTTGTGAGATTACTTTCTCCTATTTCGTGTAGACTCTAATTATTGAAGGGAAACTCACTCAACATCTTTGATTCTAGTAAGTTCACAGGCAACTGTCCTCTGCCTTTGGTACCACTGCAGGTAGGCAATGCCCTTCCACCCCTTCTCACCCATCCCCGGCCCAGGCTTCCTAAGCTGTGTTCTGCCTCTTCGGCCTTAACTCCCTCTTCTGGCTCCTGCCATTCCTTTCTTTCCTCCCCACCCCAACTAAATGTGCCAGTCTTGTCCCTCAGAACGTTAGGACATCAGCCCTGAGTCACTCCCGCCACCTTGCAGAGCTGGTATCATCCTGAGTGAGCCCAGCACCAGCCAATGTGCCTGAAAATACCATGACTTGCCTCTTTCAGCTGCCCTTTCCCCTCTGGGAGGCCCTCACCCTTCTCTTCTCTTTTCTTCACATTCCCGCCTTCACTGAAAATGCAGAACAAGAAAGCAGATACATAATGATGTAAATTTTAAGAATTCATTCATTTATACAGTTGACACTTGAACAACACAGATTTAAACTGCAAAGGGTCTTCTTCCACCACCACCACCCCACCCCTTTGCCTTCCCCTGAAGTTCAAAGACACATTGTTCAAAGGTCAACTGTATACCGTCCGTGACTGGTTGAATCCATGGGGATGTAGAATGGCCCGTCCTAAGTCAGGGGCCCAAAGTCACACAGATGTGGGTGAAATGCCACAAGGCAGTTCGAGACTGCTGAAGATTAATGTGTTGGGCGCAGAGAGGTAGACACCAAGACCAGGGGCTAGACAGGGGCCAGGTCAGGGAGGGAACCTGTGCCCCACCGTCAGGCATTCAGACGTCCCCCTGTGATCACCAGGAGTCAGAACAGTTGTAACTAGTACAGTGACCAGATCTGAAATGCCTTATAAAAATGACACTTTTTAAAAGGATAACATGGCTCATATTATTGCCTTTCCCGGGAGAGGTTTATATTCTTTTGGAAGTTAAGACTCAAGCTACATCAATGAAACTCATTAATATTAGAACTCAGGAGTCACAGTACAGGAAGGGGAGGAATTTGGAGAAGATAGATTGAGACCTCTGTTCATAGAAATCAGGGCTTCCCTGGTGGCTCAGTGGTAAAGAATCCACCTGCCAAATCAGGAGACTCAGGTTTGATGCCTGGGTTGGGAAGATCCTCTGGAGAAGGAAATGGCAACCCCTCCAGTTTTCTTGCCTGGGAAATCCCATAGACAGAGGATACTGGCAGGGTACAGTCCATGGGGTCGCAAAAGAGTCGGACATGACTTAGCAACTAGACAACAACAACCATAGAAATCACACTTGGAGAATCCTTCAAAGCTTGATTTTCGCATTCTCTTCACCCTGCCTGCCCAGTTCTCCATAACTGGAAGAACTTTAACAGCAGAAAGAAAACACAGAATCCCTAAGCCCCATTCCCACTCGCAGCCCCCTCCTCCTTTTGTTAGAAGGCTCTGTAGAGAGCAGTGAGTGAGAAGATCAAAGCATTCATTTCCTCCCCTTTGATGTGCAGTCAGACAGGCTCTGATGTCAGAGGCGTGTTGCATTTCATTAGACCTGATATTAAGCTTCCTAGAGGTCAGGGTAACTGAGCCATTTTAACCTGGCTAAAAACAGCTTCATTTGTCTGGAAATAGCAGTGATCTTCAGCTCTCTTAAGGTCCCATTAGGAAATGATACAGGTAAAGAAGTTGCCGGGTAAATATTTTGTCTTGCTGTAAACTGCTTTGCATTATGAGGCCCCTCTTCAAGCTCAATTTTCTTCCCAAACAGGCCTGATTCTGCATTCTAACTTCATATGCCTTCCTCATGTCAAGTTTTGGAGTTTCAAGCAGGTATGAAAAGGGGCATGTTTTGGGTTGAAACATACCATTTTCAGCTGAGAGAGTCCTCTCTCTCTAAAATGACTTCTGCAACCTCAGCTGATTGCAAGTTCTGTGTTTTTCTCAGGCCAAGTTAGGTGAGCTCTGACTAATGGCACTGGATTTGCTACCAGTTTGGGAAGAACCAGAGTACAAACTCCAGTTAACTTCTCTCCAGAGAAGAAAACTTAACCATGCATGCTTTTTCCTATTTTTAAGACAAATGGTTTAAGCTGCACAAGCTGTGCTTATACCCTCAAAGGAGCAGGTCTTTTAATGTTACCAGGAGGGGGACTCCTTCCAGGGCCCAAGAGTGGGTTCTTGTTTAACACTCAGAAATGAATTGTCCAAGAAGACACACACGATGACAAAGCAAAAGATTTTAATTGAGACAGGTCACCTGGGTGGCTTCCCAGATGGCACTAGTAGCAAAGAAAGACATGGGATCAATCCCTGGGTCAGGAAGATACCCTGGAGAAGGAAATGGAAACACACTCCAATATTCTTGCCTGGAGAATCCCATCCACAGAGGAGCCTGGAGGGCTCCAGTCTATAGAATCTCAAAGAGTCAGACACAACCGAAGTGACTTAGCACGCACCTCAGCAGAGAGCAACAGGGTGAGGGAACCCAGGAGAACTGCTCTGCCACGTGGCTTAAAGTCTCAGGTTTTGTGGTAATACGGTTAGTTTCCAGGTTGTCTTTGCCTTGCCATCTCCTGGGCTGGCATCTCGTCCCACCATTTGGCTCCTCCCAAATCCTCCCCAGTTAGTTTTCAGCAGCAGCACCATGCTCCTTATCAGAACCTCCTGCTGTGAGACAACTCATGCAACCAGTTGTTCCAGTGCCTGGCCAGGGCGGGCAGCTTTGGTCGGCAGTTCCTTAACATTAGCACACCTTGATTTCAGGCTGCGTTCAGAATTTGCCATGGGAAAGCCCTTTTAATGGAAAAACCGAGAATTTTCATGAGTTAGATCTGTTCACTTCCCAGGTCAGATTGAGGACTTAGGCAAACCTGTATGTGGACTAAGAATGCAGCCTGGCATATCAGGAAACAAAAGGTGTTGCAGCCCTTAAGCCACCACATTACAGCCACCCTGACGGTGAGCCCTGAGGGAACTCAGGGAGGAAACAGAATGCCAGCCATCAAGCAGTTGCCGCCCCCCACCCCCACCCCATGGTGCACCTGAGGAGACTCAGGATAAGAAAACACGGTATACCGGCCCCAGATAACTGAAAAGTGAGTGTAGTTGCTTAGTCGTGTCTGATTCTTCACGACCCCATGCACTGTAACCCTCCAGGCTCCTCTGTCCATGGGATTCTCAAGGCCAAAATGCTGGAGTGGGTTGCCATTTCCCTCTCCAGGGGCTCTTCCTGACCCAGGGATCAAACCTGGGTCTCTTGCCTTGCAGGCAGATTCTTTACCATCTGAGACACCAAGGAAGGCCACAGGTAGCTGAGGTGCATATCAAAGGAATGATTTCAGTGAGCCTTGATCCTTGCATCTTCCCATGGGGGGCCTCGCGGGTGGCACTAGTGGTAAAGAACCTGCCTGCCTATGCAGGAGACTAAGAGATGCGGGTTCAACCCCTGGGTCACGAAGATCCCCTAGAGGAGGACATGGCTACCCACTTCAGTATTCTCGCCTGGAGAATGTCATGGACAGAGGAGCCTGGTGGGTTACCATCCATAGCGTCATAAAGAGTCAGACACGACTGAAGTGACTTAGCACACATGCAAGATATCTGTTTTTCTTTAATTAACAATAATCTTTTGATGTCCCGACTACCTGATCTTTGTTGCAAAAACTCTTATGTATCTTGGCTCCCTACTTTGCCTCTTTAGAGCAGTTTCTCAGCATTACTTGAGATGTCTCCTGGTCTTGAAGTCCTCAGTATGTCCGCCAAATAAAATATAACTCAGGTTTTACATTGTGCTTTTTTTTTTTTTTTCAGTCCACAACCGGATTCATCTTCCCCATGACTAAACTCATCCTGTCTGCAAAATGAGGAAGTTGTCCTTAACACCATTCAGTTGGATGTCAGGCTCATCCCGACACATGCAGGTGACTTCAGCAGCTCCCTAAACCATTTTCAGCCCAGATTTCTCACCTATAAAATCTACACAGAGCACTGTGTGGGGATTCAGAGAGCCAAGGCAGCCTTCACTTCCCTTCTGAAGATAACCTCTCCCTCCTCTTTCTCTTTTTCGTCTCTCCCTCTAACCTCCTTTCTACTCACAACAAACTGAAGATGGTATGCCCTATTCAGGCCTTGGATTAAGCTTTTCTCTTTGGCTGGAATACACTTTCCTCCCTCCCTCTCTATCCTATTCTATCCTTGAAACTCAGCTCTATTTTCTCTTAGAGGACTTTTCTAAGAGTTAGTAGCACTGTCTTCTGTGATGCTCTAGAATTTCAAGAATATATTATAATATCATAAGTACTGCACGTGTATCTACCTGTTTCAATTAGGCTAAACACTCCCCAAGGCAGAGGCCAAGTCTTTTGTGTCTTGCTTTCCTTATGTAGCACTGCTGTTAATAATAATAGCTACACTGAATTTATTGTGTGCTAGGCAATGTGCTCCTCATTCATTCATTCCATTTTTTACTCGCAAATGTTTATTGAGTACCTGTATTAGTCTGTAAAGTCTGTTTTTAAAAAATGCTTACCATATGTATGTATTCTGAATAGTTTAGCATTTGCAATTTTGAATACACAGGATGTTATGTCCATCTGCCCTCTGTACCAGTTAGTGGGTCTTTGTGAATTGGTAAATGCCTTGAACTCTAAACAGAATTAACAAGGGGAAACACTTCACAGTGTAAATTAACAATACTCAAATCACCTTCTAGAGAAAAAAGGAAGAACAATGTCAATGAAAGAACAAGTATCTAATTGGTATCAGACTCTTCAACACTGAAAACAAGAAACCAAAGGGGTAATTTACATCTTCAAAACGTGGAAGGATGGAAAGAACTTTGAACCTGAAATGTTTGGTCTGTCATGATCTGAGGAGGGTGTCCTGAAGGTATCCTGAGGAATATGTTCACCTCATTTGTGTGTCTTGAGTTGGGTGAAAAATGTAAGCCTGAGCCAGTATGGCAGTAGAAGGTATGAGGAAGAGTGAAGTCCTGTCCCTCCAGACACTCTGTTCCTAGGATGACACACGTGACCCATATGACATATGTGAACTGACAGCAGTTCCTTTCTGCTCCTGTGCCAGCTGTGGGACCAGTTAGGTTTGTGGTGGTGGCAGCCAGCCCTATACTTAATGTGCTGCCTGTAGTTCTACCAATGCCTGACTTCTTCACCACTCCTCGCTCCTTCCTCGTGACTGGAGGAGCAATGGCATCTCGTGTCCTTACAGCCAATCAGAGGACAGGAGACATTTCTAATCATGCTTGCCAAGTTCTTAGAAACCATGAAGTTGGTCCAAAGAAACCAGCAGTGGCCAGCTTCCAGGTATATGTCACCTGGCTGCAGAACCTCAGTTTCTGGTTCCTCATTCTTGGCTATACTCCGGTAGTCAGATATAATAGGAAGAGGAATGAGTGGGGGGACTTCCCTGGTGGCCCAATAGTTAAGAATCTGCCTGACAATGCAGGAGACATGGGTTTGATTCCTAGTCTGAGAATATCCAACATGCTATGGGGCAACTAAGCCCATGCACCACCACTACTGAGCCTGTGCTCTAGAGCCCATGCTCTGCAACAAAAGAAGCCACTGCGGTGAGAAACCTTGGCTCACCAACTAGAGAGTAGCACCCTCTCATCACAACTGGAGAATGTCCATGAACTGCAATGAAGACCAAGCATAGGCAAAAATAAATAATTAAAAAAAAAGAAAGAAATGGGGTGATGGTGGAGGAAGATTTGTTCCTGGGGCCATAATAATCTGCTAAACAGAAATCAGAACCTTTTACTTTCAGTTAATGCATATGGTATTCCTGTTGCATCAAGTGCCCTTTTGGTTATGAGTAATAAATGTCTTATTTAACCAATAGATCATTAAGGTTGTTGCTTTGACTTTTGATAAACCATGAAGTGGAAAAGTCAACCCACATGGTTGGGAGAGTAGGGCACACATCAAAAGCAAAGACTGAATGTAAGCATTAGCAAAGAAGACAGGCTTAGACCAAATGGACAAAATGTTGCCTTTCAGTGGTTAGACTCTGGGCCAGGTGCTGGAGACCAAGAAAGACCTAGTCACTGCTCTCAGAGTATACTAGAGAATTTCCAAAAATGGCTACCGCTGATTTTTCCTGCTTTCTATATATGCATGCGTGTGTGCTATATATGCACGCTTCAGTTGTGTCCAACTCTTTGCAACCCTATGAACTGTAGTCTGCCAGGCTTCTCTCTCCATGGGATTCTCCAGACAAGAATACTGGAGTGGGTCACCATGCCCTCCTCCAGGGATCTTCCCAACCCAAGGATTGAACCCACATCTCTTATGTCTCCTGCATTGACAGGCAGGTTCTTTACCACAAGCACCACCTGGGAAACCCTTCTATATGTGCATACCACTCCTTTATTGATGAGTATTTATTTTCTCTCCTCTTGAATTTTTGTCTGCATAGACCAATAGAATGCTGCAGAATCAGTATTCTGGGGCTTTGGAGCTCAGACTTGGAGAAGGTTTGCCATTTCTCCTTTCTTCCTCATAGAATCCATAACTATGCTGGGAGAAGTCCAAGTCCCATAGAGAGGCCATACATGGGCGCTCTCACCAACATCTCCAGCTGAGTTTCAGCCAACAGCCTGCACCAACTACTATAGCCATGTGGATAAGCTCCCTTAGATGCCACTGCCTAGTCCAGGCCCCAGGTAACTGAAGCTCAGTTGACACCATCTAGAGCAAAAGCGTCACCCAGCTGAGATCCGTCATCCTGTGGCACCATGAGAGTTAATTAAACCACTGCAGTTTTAAGCCACTGAGTTTTGGGTGGCTTGTTATACTGGAGAAAGTAGCGGAAACATTAAGCTTCTAGTTGAGTGAAGATGACAGGTATTATTAAATAGGAGATAATAGTAAAATGTGATGAGTATGCAGGGAACTATGGAGTGTAGAGTGTGTCCCCAGGTTGAGAGCTTAGGATGAGTAAAAGTTAACTAACTGAAAAGGAGAGATGAATGTTCTGGAGAGAGGCAAAGTCATGTGTGAAGGTGAGAAAAGAAAGAGTTCAGGGCACATCTAAGAAACCCACATAATTTTCATGCAACCTGATCTTGGGGCATGAGGAGGAATAAGACGAGAGGAAGGCAGTAGTGTTTAGAATTTGGAAATCTATCAGCAGGAAGGCCTTCGAAGGATTGTAAACCCAAAGCTGTTGTTCTGTCGCTCAGTCATATCCGACTCTTTGAGATCCCATGGACTGCAGCATGCCAGGCTTCCTTGTCCTTCACCATCTCCCAGAGTTTGCTCAAACTCATGTCCATTGAGTCGACGATGCCATCCAGTCATCGTCATCCTCTGTCGACCCTTTCTCTTCCTGCCCTCAATCTTTCCAGCATCAGGGTCTTTTCCAATGAGTTGGCTCTTTGCATCAAGTGGCCAAAGGATTGGAGCTTCCGCACCAGTCCTTCCGATGAATATTCAAGGAAACCTGAAGTAGTGTAAACTGATTTGTGATTAAGTTCCATCTTGACTGCAGTGTCATGTGTGTGAGTGCTAACCAATGCAGCCACTTTTATTATACACGTTTTTGGCTAACTGGATGGGAGAATAGAGAATCTTTGGCATTGTGAAACTCCCATCAGTACTCTCAGCTGTTTCAGGCCATGGGGTAGTTTTGTTCTTGGCCATGGCAGCTCTGGTCCCCTGGCTTGGCCACCTTCAAGTTAGCTAATGGATGGGAACTGATGGCTTCCATATGAGCTGAAAGCTTCTTGGCATGGACTGGTACAGCTCCATCTCCAGTGTTCAACATTGTTGATCAGTCTGTCCCAGCAACCCACCAGAGATGCCTGCCGTCTTTCAGGAAATTCCATGCTCCTGGGCCAAGCTCATTGTTTGAATGCCCCTGAAAGTCTCCCAAGGAGCTGCTCTCAAGCCCAGCCAGAAGGAGAAATAGATACAAACCCAAGGAGACTGGAAAATTGGGGCAGGAAGCTATAAAATGAGATACAGCTTGAAAAAATACAGATTGTTACAACTGGGAGAGAAAATAATACATTACCAACAATCCCTGTATTGCCACCACCTCCCCACCCCAATCCCAGCAAATACATAAATATATGCAAGCCTGGGAGCAGAGGTAGATTATTGTCAAACAAGCAAGGCTTAAACATCAGTCCCTCAATTGCAGACCCCTTCCAAGGCCTTGGGAGAGCCTAGCAATACACTTCTTCATAAGTTTTTGTAAGGTTGCAAAAGTAAGCTACTTTCATTCTTTTCTTAATTTAAATAGGACCCTCTCCCCCAAATTGTACAAGCTTCATGCCACACAGAACCTGGATCTGCCCTTTGGCAGTCTGAAATGTTTGGGCAGTCTGAAATCAGTGACAGTGTTGGTGGTCACTCTGCTAAGCAAGAATCTCTCTTCCTACCTTGTACAGCTCTGTTGGAATAGTCTCTTCAAGCCATATATAATGAAGTTAGGCTCAGACCCTTTCAGTGCACACCTCTGGGCAAGGCTGTGGGCAAATGCTGGATTGAGCGTGTGCTGGCAGAACTAAGGCATCACACGACTCTAAGATGGGTCTTCAGCAAAGTCGTGAAATTAAGGCAGTACATTCTAACACCACCAACCTTTCTGACGGTGAGCCTCTCGTGTGGTATTCTTCTCTCCCCCTTCACTAAATCTTGCCTTTGGTTTTAGAGCATGGATTATGTTCACACTGAAATAGATTATTGACCCAAGGTATTTAGGGATGGAGGTCACTGTCTTCATGTTACTGGAATTCAAAGCCTTAAAGTTAAAGAATTCTCTTCTACCAGTAGAGTTAATTTCCGAAATGGCAAGTAGGGATTCCTAGGGATGGATTCCATATGAGCTGATGGCTTTCACAGGAAATCTGGGAAGCCCCCTAAAGCCATGGAGAGCTTGCAGGTTAGGCTGTCTCTCCGTGAATGCTGACCCCTGGGAGTCTGAGAGGCACCGCCTGAAACAAGAAGAAGAAACCTTGCAGTTACTTTTTTGCAAGCTCATAGACAGTGTTGATTATATTCCACACAGAAGAATGTTTTCAACTATGTCCTATTGAGCAAACTTGTCCCCGTAGGAGGACACAGGTGATTATATGGTTCCCACACCACTTAGCCATCTGTCACACAGGCCACGTACCCCAGCTGAAGAAGCCCACTTTCACTCATTTATCATGGAGTTTGCAGGAGCACCTTTGGCTCGAAAGAAGACCTCCTCACAGCATAGGACAAAAAGGAATCTTCCGTATCTGGAAGGGTTCATGCTTTCTATGTTTCCAGCTGCAGTCCTTCGGGGCTGGGCTTCTAAGCCAGTCCCCTTAACTGTGCACACACATTTGGAAGGAGGAGCATCCTTGGTACAGGGTGGCTGTGTGAGCGGCTCCTTGGGACCACTGGGAAGGGTGTTTGTTGACAGCAGAGGTGTGCCTGGCTTGCCTGAGCTGGGTTTGCCCTTTGGGGGCGCTGTAGGTGCTGTCTTAGCCAGGGGAGTGCTCCTCCTTGCCAAAGCCTGGAATCTGTGCCTTCATCAGTCATCACAGAAGGAGCCTCACATCTAGTCAAGTGTATCCTTCTTCTCTGTGCTCCTTTGTCTGAAGCTTAATAATATCACATTTACCAAACAATAACAACTTCTGATTAATGAAGACTCCTGACACTGAGCAAAAAGGTACCTAAGTGGGCTTGGCCTTTGACCCTTTCTTGACTCCTTCCCTGTGCCTGCTACCATTTATGTTTTTGTCTTCCACAGGAGTTCCCTCTCCTCTGGACACAGGGCTCTGGTGATTCAGACTTACAGTCACCCCTCCAACCATAGCGAATGTACACTGAGGGCCTCAGACTTGGTGGCTTAGTCCTCTTAGAAGTACTCCAGTGCTTCCCCGGTGGCTCAGTGGTACAGAATGCACCTGCCAATGCAGGAGACATGGGTTCGATCCCTCGTCCAGGAAGATCCCACATGCCGCAGAGCAACTAAGCCCGTGCACCACAACTACTGAGCCTGTGCTCTGGAGCTCAGGAACCGCAACTACTGAGCCCACGTGCCACAAGTACTGAAGCCCTTGCACTCTAGAGCCCCTGCTCCACAACAAGAGAAGCCAACACAAGAAGTCCACGCACCACAACTATAGAGTAGCCCCTGCTCGCTGCCACGAGAGAAAAGACTGCAGAGCAACAAAGACCCGGCACAGCCAAAAATAAATAAAGAAATAGAGTTACTTAAAAAATAAAAAAGAAATATTCTAGAAGAAGACTTCAGAAAGATGGCAAACTTAACACTAATAAATAAGTCTTTAATGATGAACACTGAAGGACCTACCGAGGAGTTTTGTTTTTACAGTGGGCCTTCTCGGGGAAAAGGCAAGTCCTACCAGAAACCCCTTCAGTAGGCTTTAGGACTTCCTGAGAGCAAAATCTGCTCAGGCGCTCTGAACTAGCAGTGTTGCTCTGTTGAATCAGGGTAATAGTTCAGGAGATGGAGAAATGTACTTCCAAATTGCAGAAGGGACCCCTTGGTCCAAGTTCTATTCCTTCCAGATACAGTCTTTGCTGCAATGACAAGAGCTTGTAAAGATACCCATGAATTTTTGCATGCTGCTTCCCACGCATCCCAGTCTCAGTGCTGGGTGAGGTGATCCCCAGTCACAGGGGCCTCTGCTGCAGGACCTCTGGGATCCTCGGTGATGGATGCACTTGGTCTCCTAGGAAACCAGCCCCAGTCAGTGAGATGTGTGGAGTCCCACATACAAAACAAGACTGGGCCAATCTGAGACATTTGTGGGGTAAGGTGCCTCATAGGTCTGTTCCTTGACTTATTACTGGCCACCCAGTTTTTGAGGCCACTTACTTCTCTAACTTCTTCCCACTTTTTTCTCTAATTCTGCTCTTGTCCCCTCTACACACACCATCCTCCACCTTACCATCTTTCCTCCAATCTGAGTCATGTCTCAGACTTCTTGATTTATTTCCCAGGGGCTCCTTTCAGGCACAGCTCACACAGGAAATGCTCACCCTGCTTTTGTGCAGGATCCTATGCAGCCCTGCTCAGGAGTAGTCCAGCCCCATAGTGCTTTCCCTCAGTCAGCAGTGGGAAGCTGGATCTGGCATGTTCATGGTCCCTGGAGAGGATTAGGAGGAAATTTTCAGTAATTGCAAATGAATTCAAATTATGGGGAATGTACCAGCTTTATTTCAGATCGGATAAATGACAATGCCAAGTGGGAGAAAAGGAGGGTCGCACTGAGGATATTTACCTGTTTCTGTAGTCATCTTGTGTGTGTGTGTGTGTGTTAGTCACTAAATCATGTCCGACTCTTTCAACCCTATAGACTATAGCCTGCCAGGTTCCTCTGTCCATGGGATTTCCCAGGCAAGAAAAGTGGATCGGGTTGCCATGCTCTTCTCCAGGGGATCTTCCTGACCCAGGGATCGAAACTGGGTCTCCTGCATTGCAGACAGATTCTTTACTGTCTGAGCCACCAGGGAAGTCCATTGATTACTATAAGAGGCCAAGAAAAAGCAGTTAATTTCCATGTAAACTTGGCTCAAAATGTAGACAGCCTCTTAGCAATCAGGGCCAGCCATGTTACAGGGTCACTGCTCCCTGTAACAACCTCTGGAAGGAAACACAAAAAGCTGGCAGGCTGGCTGTGTTCCCTTGCCCTGGACTCCATCCCGTTTGGGTGGGTCTCCCTTGCCTGTCATATGTGTGAAAGCATCTGTTTCCCTGATCCTAGTTTAGGCTGAAACTGATTTTTTCCAAAATCTGTTGTGTATTTAGGGTGTAACGTGCCCTGAATACTGGGTTTCAGTGCTATTCCAGGAACTTGTACAATTAATTGCACTTTCTATACAGGCGATTAGGGTTTGAGCTGGCGTGAAGCGTATATATTGGGCAAGAATAGCATGCAGATGCTACCTAGTAACGAAACAAATAGCTAACATTTGTGTCGTGTGCTGTCCTTCACAAAGCACTTTAACGTGCGTTATCGCTTTTGGCCCTCAAAGTGACCCCCTTGAGGTAGGTAGCAGAGTAAAAAACCTTGTTACTCCACTTTACAAATGATAGATATGGGACTCAGAGGAGTTAAAAGTGGCATTGTCAGAATTCGAGATCACAGGTTCCAGTAAAGAACTTGCAGGCTGAAAAATATGCGACTTTAGCTCCAAGTGTTCTGTAGTTACTTCGTTTCAAATTCTCTGTCCTTAGTCTGCATTGACTTTTTATTTAACGTCTTTATTGAGGTATAATCAACACACAATAAACTGCACATATTTAAAGTGTACGACTTGATAAGTTTTGACATGTGTGTATACCCATGAAATCAGCACTGTAATTAAGATAATGAACTTATTCATCACCCCCTCTACCAGACAAAAGTTTCTTTGGGCTTCACTGTAACTACCCCTCCTCACTCCTCCCTGCCACTCCCAGGCAACCACTGATCTGTTTTCTGTCACAATCTGTTAGTCTGCATTTGTTAAGAATTTTATATAAATAGAATTATACAGAATGAGCTCTTTTCAAATTTGACATAAGATTCATTCATGTTGTGGCATCTATCAGTTTTTTTTTTTTTTCTCAGTAGAAGTCTATTCTATGGTTACATCACAGTTTGTTTACCCATTCACTGTACTGAATGAATATTTGAGTTGTTTGCGGCAGTATTTGGCTACTACAGGTGAAGCTCCTGAGAATGTTCATGACAACTCTTTGTTTAGACAAATGTCTTCACTTCTCCCTGGCCAGTAGGTAAGAGTAGAATGTTTACGTTATATGGTAGGTGTGTCTTTAACAATCTATGAAACCCTTAAGTTTGTTTCCCCAGAGGATGGGGTCATATTAACATCCCAGTAGCTGTGTAGGAGTGTTCCAGTTCCTCTCCATCCTTTCTAACACTGGTGTGATCAGTCCTTTTATTTCCTCAATCTGAGAGCTATGTAGTAATATCTCATTATGGGATTAATTTGCATTTCCTTAAGGACTAACAATGCTGAATGTCTTTTCATTTGCTTATTTGCCATCTAATTGTCTTCTCTGGCAAAGTATCAGTTAACACCTTTTGCCTATTTTTTAATTGTATTTGTTGTTTTCTTATTGTTAAATTTGAGTATTCTTTCTAAGTATTTGTTGTTGTTTTTCAGTCACTAAATCATGTCCGGCTCTTTGCAACCCATGGACTGTAGCACACCAGGCTCCTCTGTCCTCCACAATCTCCCAGAGTTTGCTCAAATTCATGGCCATGGAGTCGGTGATATTATCTATCTCCTCCTCTGCTTCCTTCTCATTTTGCTTTCAGTCTTTCCCAGCATCAGGGCCTTTTTTTTTCAGTGAGTGGTGGTAGTGATAGTGGATTATTCACTAAGTCATGTCTAACTCTTGAGACCCCATGGACTATCACCCACCAAGCTCCTCTGACCATGGAATTTCCCGGGCAAGAATACTGGAGTGGTTTGCCATTTCCTTCTCGGGAGATCTTCCCAACCCAGGGATCAAACCCATGTCTCTTGCACTGCAGGAGCCATGGATTCTTTACTACTGAGCCACTAGGGAAGCCCCACAGTCCATGAGTACTAGACCCAAATTACTTTCAGATTTGCACTTTACAAATAGTTGTAGTCTGTGACTTAGCTTTTCATTCTCTTAACAGGGTCTTTTACATTTTTTAAATTAAATCTAATTTATCTATTTATTCTTTTATAGATTGCTCTTTTGGTAATATATCTGAGAAATCTTGACCCAACTCAAGGTAACAAAGGTTTTCTCTTATGGTTTTATAGTTTTAGAATTTACATTTAGGTCCATGATCTATTTTGAGTTAAATTTTTATATGGTAAAAGATATGGATAATGGCTCATTTTTTGCATATCAATATCCAATTGATCTACTGTGTAAAAAACTATTTTTCACCATTGTCTGCCATTGTACCTCAGTTGAAATCACTTATCCATTTGTGTATACATCTGTTTCAAGGCTCTCTTTTTTATTCCATGAATCTGTTTGTCTTCATGTCAATACCACATTGTCTGGATTACTGTGATGGTTACTTTTACATGCCAATTTGGGTATATACCAAGTTATATAAGCAAGCCCTAATTTAGATGTTACTGTGAAGATTTTTTGTTTGTTTGTTTATATTTTTGTGTCTGTGAAGATATTTTGTAGATGTGGTTAACATCTACAATCAGCTGACTTTAAGTAAAGGAGATTACCCTTAATCATGTGGGTGGATCTCATCCAATCATTTGAAAGGCCTGAAGAGCAAAAACAGGTTTCCTGAATAAGAAATTCTACCTCAAAACCTAATAGTAACTCTTGCCCAAATTGCCAGCCTGCCCTATAAATTTCATTCTTGCAGGCCCCTCAGTTATGTGAGCTAATTCCTTAACCTACACACACACACACACACACACACACACACACACACACACACACGTCACTCACGTCACTCAGTCAAGTTTGACTTTTTGCAGCCCCATGGACTTTAGCCCACCACTCACCTCCATCCATGGAATTCTCCAGGCAAAAATACTAGAGTGGGTTGCCATTTCAAGGGATCTTCCTGACCCAGGGGTAGAACATGGATCTCCTGCATTCCAGACAGATTCTTTATTGTCTGAGCCACTAGTGAAGCCTGGTGTTTCTTGACCTCCTACTTTTGCATTCCAGTCCCCTATAATGAAACAACATCTTTTTTGGGTGTTTTTTCTAAAAGGTCTTGTAGGTCTTCATTCAACTTCATAGAACCATTCAACTTCAGCTTCTTCAGTGTTACTGGTTGGGCCACAGGCTTGGATTACCATGATATTGAATGGTTTGCCTTGGAAATGAACAGAGATCATTCTGTCATTTTTGAGATTGCATCCAAGTACTGCATTTCAGACTCTTTTGTTGACCATGATGGCTACTCCATTTCTTCTGAGGGATTCCTGCCCGCAGTAGTAGATATAATGGTCATCTAAGTTAAATTCACCCATTCCAGTCCATTTTAGTTCACTGATTCCTAGAATGTCAACGTTCACTCTTGCCATCTCCTGTTTGACCACTTCCAATTTGCCTTGATTCATGGACCTGACATTCCAGGTTCCTATGCAATATTGCTCTTTACAGCATCGGACCTTGCTTCTATCACCAGTCACATCCATAGCTGGGTATTGTTTTTGCTTTGGCTCCATCCCTTCATTCTTCCTGGAGTTATTTCTCCACTGATCTCCAGTAGCATATTGGGCACCTACCGACTCGGGAGTTCCTCTTTCAGTATCCTATCATTTTGCCTTTTCATACTATTCATGGGGTTCTCAAGGCAAGAATACTGAAGTGGTTCACCATTCCTTTCTTCAGTGGACCACATTCTGTCAGGGCAAAGGCTAATAGAGTTTTGCCAAGAGAATGTACTGGTCATAGAAAAACCCTCTTCCAACAACACAAGAGAAGACTCTACACATGGACATCACCAGATGGTCAACACTGAAATCAGATTGATTATATTCTTTGCAGCCAAAGATGGAGAAGCTCTCTACAGTCAGCAAAAACAAGACTGGGAGCTGACTGTGGCTCAGATCATGAACTCCTTATTGCCAAATTCAGACTGAAATTGAAGAAAGTAGGGAAAACCACTAGGCCATTCAGGTATGACCTAAATCAGATCCCTTATGATTATACAGTGGAAGTGAGAAATAGGTTTAAGGGACTAGATCTGATAGATAGAGTGCCTGATGAACTATGGATGGAGGTTTGTGACGTTGTACAGGAGACAGGGATCAAGACCATCCCCATGGCAAAGAAATGCAAAAAAGCAAAGTGGCTGTCTGAGGAGGCCTTACAAATAGCTGTGAAGAGAAGAGAAGTTAAAAGCAAAGGAGAAAAGGAAAGATAAAAGCATCTGAATGCAGAGTTCCAAAGAATAGCAAGGAGAGATAAGAAAGCCTTCCTCAGTGATCAATGCAAAGAAAGAGAGGAAAACATCAGAATGGGAAAGACTAGAGATTTCTTCAAGAAAATGAGAGATACCAAGGGAACATTTCATGCAAAGATGGGCTCGATAAAGGACAGAAATGGTAGGGACCTAACAGAAGCAGAAGATATTAAGAAGAGGTGGCAAGAATACACAGAAGAACTGTACAAAAAAGATCTTCACGACCCAGATAATCATGATGGTGTGATTACTCACCTAGAGCCAGACATCCTGGAAAGTGAAGTCAAGTGAGCCTTAGAAAGCATCACTATGAACAAAGCTAGTGGAGGTGATGGAATTCCAGTTGAGCTATTTCAAATCCTGAAAAACGATGCTGTGAAAGTGCTGCACTCAATATGCCAGCAAATTTGGAAAACTCAGCAGTGGCCACAGGACTGGAAAAGGTCAGTTTTCATTCCAATCCCAAAGAAAGGCAATGCCAAAGAATGCTCAAACTACCACACAATTGCACTCATCTCACACACTAGTAAAGTACTGCTCAAAATTCTCCAAGCGAGGTTTTAGCAATACGTGAACCGTGAACTTCCAGATGTTCAAGCTGGTTTTAGAAAAGGCAGAGGAACCAGAGATCAAATTGCCAACCTCCACTGGATCATGGAAAAAGCAAGAGAGTTCCAGAAAAACATCTATTTCTGCTTTATTGCTATTGCTATTGCTAAGTCACTTCAGTTGTGTCCTACTCTGTGTGACCCCATAGACGGCAGCCTACTAGGCTCCCCTGTCCCTGGGATTCTCCAGGCAAGAACACTGGAGTGGGTTGCCATTTCCTTCTCCAATGCATGAAAGTGAAAAGTGAAAGTGAAGTCGCTCAGTCATGTCTGACCCTCAGCGACCCCATGGACTGCAGCCTTCCAGGCTCCTCTGTCCATGGGATTTTCCAGGCAAGAATACTGGAGTGGGGTGCCATTGCCTTCTCCGATTTCTGCTTTATAGACTATGCCAAAGCCTTTGACTGTGTGGATCACAATAAACTGTGGAAAATTTCTGAAAGAGATGGGAATACCAGACCACCTGACCTGCCCCTTGAGAAACCTGTATGCAGGTCAGGAAGCAACAATTAGAACTGGACATGGAACAACAGACTGGTTCCAAATAGAAAAAGGAGTATGTCAAGGCTGTATATTGTCACTGTGCTTATTTAACTTCTATGCAGAGTATATCATGAGAAACGCTGGGCTGGAAGAAGCACAAGCTGGAATCAATATTGCCAGGAGAAATATCAATAACCTCAGATATGCAGATGACACCACCCTTATGGCAGAAAGTTAAGAGGAACTAAAAAGCCTCTTGATGAAAGTGAAAGAGGAGAGTGAAAAAGTTGGCTTAAAGCTCAACATTCAGAAAATGAAAATCATGGCATCTGGTCTCATCACTTCATGGCAAATAGATGGGGAAACAGTGGAAACAGTGTCTGACTTTATTTTTGGGGCTCCAAAATCACTGCAGATGGTGAATGCAGCCATGAAATTAAAAGACACTTACTCCTTGGAAGGAAAGTTATGACCAACCTAGATAGCACATTCAAAAGCAGAGACATTACTTTGCCAACAAAGGTCTGTCTAGTCAAGGCTACGGTTTTTCCAGTGGTCATGTATGGATGTCAGAGTTGGACTGTGAAGAAAGCTGGGCGTTGAAGAATTGATGCTTTTGAACTGTGGTGTTGGAGGAGACTCTTGAGAGTCCCTTGGACTCCAAGGAAGACCAACCAGTCCATCCTAAAGGAGATCAGTCCTGGGTGTTCATTGGAAGGACTGATGTTGAAACTGAAACTCCAATACTTTGGCCACCTCATGGGAAGAGTTGACTCATTGGAAGACTCTGATGCTGGGAGGGATTGGGGGCAGGAGGAGAAGGGGATGACAGAGGATGAGATGGATGGATGGCATCACCGACTCGATGTATGTAAGTTTGAGTGAACTCCGGGAGTTGGTGATGGACAGGGAGGCCCGGCGTGCTGTGATTCATGGGGTCACAAAGAGTCGGACATAACTGAGCGACTGAACTGAACTGAACTGATATGTATACACACACACATATCAGTCAGGGTTCTCTCTTATATAAATCTATCCATTAATATCTATGTGTCTCTATCTATCTCTGCCTATTGGCTTTGTTTCCCTCGAGAACCCTGACACGATTACTATAGCTTTACAGTAAATCTTCCAATCATATGATTTTAATTCTCCAACTTTGACCTTCTCTTTTAAAATCTTAGTCTGTTCATACAGTAAAGCAAAGAAAAAGTCTGACATTCTGCTGAGTGTTCAAAAAGCTGTACAGAAAGATAGGGTCTAAGTTGGACCATGAAGTTTTTACAAATAAACCTAGTAGGATGGGTGCTATTCCATTTCAAGGGAAGGAAACTGTTTGAACAAGCCCTCAGAAGAATAATTTTCCCCAAATACTCTGGAAATTGGAATTGTCAAGTATGGCTAGAGAATAAAGGACATAAAGAAAGAGCAGCATGTTAGAAAACATAACTGGGGTTAGTACCCTTTCATTTGCAAATGAAGAAATGAATTGAAACTGATTCCTGGTTTCTGTACAGAAAGGAATTTGTTAATACAAGCTACTGAACAATTCAAAGGTTTACAGCTTCAGGCATGGCTGGTTCCAGAAAGCTCATTCATTCTCTTCCCCATTCCCTGCCCATTGTCAGCCCTGATTCTTACTATGTGGTTTCAGTTACAACCAGGGCTTCTCCATTA
The DNA here is from genome assembly GCF_029407905.1 of Bubalus kerabau. Taxonomy (NCBI): domain Eukaryota; kingdom Metazoa; phylum Chordata; class Mammalia; order Artiodactyla; family Bovidae; genus Bubalus; species Bubalus kerabau. Next base: position 24,732,830 of record NC_073629.1, on the reverse strand, counting down.
GGTGTACCCTGAGAGCTACAGGCTTATGTTACTTATATAACTTGCCATCTTTGTAGAAAGAAATCTTCTTATTTTCACATTAGTTTCAGTAAAACAAAAATTATCCCAGAAATGAGTCTCATTGGACTAAGTGATGTCACATATATCTACACCAGAACCAGAAACTGTGTTCTAGCATACACTGACTTGCTAGACCTCGGTCATGTGAGCATCAGTGAAGTGGGGGAAAGGGAGGTGGAGGGCAGAGATGGAGATCGATGGAATCACGGCAACCTTCTCAACTTCCTCTCTCAGGGACAAGTTTTGCAACTCTGTTTGCATTTGTTTTTTCATTTTATCCTTAACACCTTCTGTTGGCTGCTGTTTTCTACACTGCTCCTTTCCTTTACAGAAAACGTGCCTAAACTCCTGTTTCTTTCACCAGAAGCGTCAGTATCATATGTGCTGATTCCGCCACGGTGTGCTGTCCCTGGGTGTCAGTCGGTTCTCTCCAGTTTATCGCTGTCACCACTGGAGTTTGCAACAGCTTTCAATCTGGCTCCTTTGTGAATCTCATTAACATGCAGTTATCACCTCTCTCGAGATCATTATCAGACATTAACCAAAACCAAAGCTAATAATGAAGTCTGAAGAGTCTGTGGCAATACCTCTTTCACAGGAAACTAGGGAACTTGACAGAGGAGGAATTTGAGTGAGAACATGGAAAGGGCCTCCTTTCCCAGCACTCGGAGTCTTCATCAATCCCAAAGGGAGACCTTGAGAGGAAAATGAAAGAACCACCATGTAAGGACAGAGAGATAGAGAAATATACCCAGCACCTGTTCCTGGAAATTCAGGGTAAAAATTCTAGCCCTGAGTAGATGCAAGGTTCAGAGGTCTGAGGTTACAAACAATGGTTTAAGTGGGAACTCAGTGAGCAAGGCTAAATGGAGGAGCAGTTGACAAAAAAAAAATTTAGTTGTTCTTGTCCACATTCTGAAATATTCACTCTTTGGTCTTAGAGGTGTTGTCAAGCTGCTTTTTTCTGGGCTGGTGGTTCAGTTTTAGCCTGAGTGTCAGAGTATGATATCCTTACCATTGCTGAAAAATATAAGCTTCTTCTGTTGACCTACAGTTGAAATTGTTTTATGACTTGGAGCTTATCCTGTTCTGCTCACTGTTGATCTTGACTGATCTTCATAATCATCAAATCCATTGATTCACAAGTATTATCCTCGCTCAGCTGGACTACTGCACCAGCTTCCTAGCTAACTGGCCTCCTTATGTCCATCCTGTGCTCCACTCCCCATTATGAAGACACCCAACCCCTTCTCCTTACTATAGTCAGCAGGAACCTCTCTAAAACACAAATAGATACCAGACAAATAGTAAGGCAAACATTATCAGCAGTGCCCTGCTTTGTGTATATGGTAAGAAAGTAAAAACCACTGAATGGATTAACACTATGAGCCTTTAAATGTAGCTTGGCCACGTGCCTATTTCTATCCAATGAGTTGCAGGGGGGAATCAAGTAAGTTAGTTCTAGGCTGGAGCATTTATGACCCAGGGTGGGGGCTTCCCATGTTTAGCGTGTGGTGACAGCCTCCATCAGCTGGTTTTCTGTGGGATTGCAATGAGCAGAGCTTTCCTGCCAATCTGCATTGAACGGATAGGAGTAACCACAACCTTGTTTCAAACTACTAAATTTCTAGGGTTGTTGTTTACCAAAGTATAGCCTATTCTGATAGATAAAGATGTCAGAGCAGGAAGAAAGATGATATTGTAACAACAAAGAAACCCCAATGTGACCCCCAAAATAAATGACATTGGCTAATAGGCCAGGTGGTGGGTGGTAAGAAAACTGATATTGGAGGCTGGAAAGTTGATGATCCATGTTATAGATAAAGCATTTGATAAAAATGTCACCACCAGTCATTTTGGAGGCATACCATGCATCTAATTAACATACAGATCTATGAGAAGAGTTTGGGAAGCAGAATATTGTAGTGTGCACTGGTCTTAGTTGGTTATATGTAGCAAGGTGCGATTAGAAGGAGATGCAATCAGAAAGAATTTGTTTATTTACAAGCAGGAATGAAAGCAAATAGAGAAGATTTAAAAATTCAGGAACTAGAAGAGTTGCAAAGTCAACTGCTTCTCAATTCTAAACTATAAAAAGTAGGAATAAAGAAGGCTGTGAGCAACAAAGGCTAATTAAAATGCAGCCCTGGAGGGAGGATCAAATTGAGGGTATACCATTGTACAGAGTGTTAAAACCCCTGAATGAAGTAACATGTCTTAAAGATCCAATGAAGGGTGGGGTATCCAGTAAATAAAAATAAAGATGTGACACTTGAATTAAGAGAGAGAGAAAGCAAAGGAGATGAGAAATAGCAAATATGGAAGCCATGTTTCAGAAAGGACTGAGGGTGTGGTTAGCAGCATATTAAGCTAACTGAAATCCAATATATGAGGACTTTCATTTTTTTGTATTGAAGTATAGCTGATTTACAAGTTTGTATTAATTACTTCTGTATAGCAAAAGGATACATCCCTGGTGGCTCAGACGGTAAACAATCTGCCTGCAATGCGGGAGACTCAGGTTTGATCCCTGGATTGGGAAGAGCCCCTGGAGAAGGAAATGGCAACCCACTTCAGTATTATTGCCTGGGTAATCCCATGGACAGAGGAGCCTGGCCAACTATATAGTCCAAGGAGTCACAAAGCATCGGACATGACTGAAGCAACTGTACAACAACAAATATATATATACACATATGTATTCTTTAAAATCTATTCTTTCCCATTATGGTTTATCATAGGATATTGAATATAGTTCTCTATGCTGTATAGAAGGACCTTGTTGTTTATCCATTCTGTAGATAAAAGCTTACATCTGCTAACCCCAATCTCCCACTCCATCCCTCCCACAACACCTCTGCTCTGGTTCGTGAGTGTTTGAGAGTTATACACCAAGGAATCATAGGCTTTGACTAAAAAGATGGTGACTGTTATGACCTGAGCTTCTAATCATCTAGGGCAGGAAGTAGACTGGCATAAATTCTCAGTGCCCTAGGAAATCATATTCCCTAATGCTTATTTTAGAGGTAGTCAGTGGGATGAAAGAACAAGAAGAACATCCCATAGGGTGGATAAAGCAGTGAAAGAGAAGAACGGATGAGGGAGCTCTTTCAACCTGATGAATCAGAGATTAATTAAAGTACATTTCCACACCAAGCAGGGGGCCTCAAGAAGTTAACCCAGTAGGGTTCAGAACTTTAGCAGGCCAGTGTTTGCTTCATTCTTCCTCTTTACTGAATAGGTGTGCTTATTGTGGTTACTATGTGGAGTTACCATCCCCACTGTGAATTGGGAAGTGAGAACAGACCACTTGGATTTTTGGTTCATAGCTCTTGAGATAAAAAGATGCCACATCCAGACCTGACATACAAATTGCAACCCAAGTTATCATGAGCAAGGAATGTCTACGCTTCATTCAGGTATCCTAAACTTTAATTCCTGACTTGGGATATTTAAGATCATGGCATCTGGTCCCATCACTTCATGGGAAATAGATGGGGAAATGGTGGAAACAGTGTCAGACTTTATTTTGGGGGGGGGGCTCCAAAATCACTGTAGATGGTGATTGCAGCCATGAAATTAAAAGACACTTACTCCTTGGAAGGAAAGTTATGACCAACCTAGATAGCATATTCAAAAGCAGAGACATTACTTTGCCTACAAAGGTCCGTCTAGTCAAGGCTATGGTGTTTCCAGTGGTCATGTATGGATGTGAGAGTTGGACTGTAAAGAAAGCTAAGCACCGAAGAATTGATGCTTTTGAACTGTGGTGTTGGATAAGGCTCTTGAGAGTCCCTTGGACTGCAAGGAGATCCAACTGGTCCATTCTAAAGGAGATCAGTCCTGGGTGTTCATTGGAAGGACTGATGCTAAAGCTGAAACTCCAATACTTTGGCCACCTCATGAGAAGAGTTGACTCATTGGAAAAGACTCTGATGCTGGGAGGGATTGGGGGCAGGAGGAGAAGGGGATGACAGAGGATGAGATGGCTGGATGGCATCACTGACTCGATGGACGTGAGTCTGAGTGAACTCCGGGAGTTGGTGATGGACAGGGAGGCCTGGCGTGCTGTGATTCATGGGGTCGCAAAGAGTTGGAAACGACTGGGCAACTGAACTGAACTAAACTGAACTGGGATATTTAAGTTGTCTCAACTGAACTGAACTGAACTGGGATATTTAAGTTGTCTCCTTGGGGAAGGGATGAGCATGTTCCACATGTATTAAGAACACAGCACTAAATTTTGGAGACTGAAGCCAGGTGATAGCAGATATTTGTCCTATTGGCCAATATTCAGCTCACCTCTCCTATGAAGAAGACAGAAAAGTGTACTTCCTCACACTCTTGAAGCTAGATGGGGCCATATGATCCACCCTGGTCAATGAATTGTGACCAAAAGAGAGGTGAGCTAGAGTGTTTAAATGACAATACAAGACTCTCTGATTCAGTTTCTTGCCAACTGAGATGACTCTGGATGACTTTTAGACATCTTACTCCATGTAGAAGGAGGCTGCTAAACCTGGGTCCCTGAGTGACTAGAAAGAGCAGAGGTTTTCTGCCAACCTGATCTAGACATGCAGTGAAAAGTACACTTTTGTTTCAAGCCACTAAAGTTTTACAGCTGCTTATTCTGCAACATAGCCTTTCATATTCTGAGGGATACACTTACTTTTTGCAAAAGCAGAAAAAAGAGGTAGAACTAAGATGTAAATTCACTTCTCTCTGGTTCCAAGGTCAAGGATTGACCACTACCGCACTGTCAGCCAATCCTTGAATTAGGGCTGATAAGTAAAATTCAGCACAGCTTCCAAAAACATAATGGGGAAACTACCTGATAGTTTAGTGGTTAAGAATCCACCTGCCGATGCAGAGGACAAGGGTTTCATTCCTGGCCAGGAACATTGCACATGCCATGGGGCAACTAAAAGCATGTGCCACAATTACCGGAGCCCGTGTGCTGCAACTGCTGAAGCCCATGTGCCCTAGAGCGCATGCTCTGCAACAAGAGAAATCACCACCATGAGACGCCCATGCACTGCAGCTAGAGAAAGCCTGTGCACATCAGTGAAGACCCAGTGCAGCCAAAAGTAAAAATAAATAAAATGACAGAGTTTAAAAAACATAATGGAAATGGGGGAGGACAGAGAGGGATCCTAATATGATTGCTCAAAGAACTGGGGGATGAAATTATAACACTTTACCTGGATTAGCTTATGTTCCTCATGTGAAGAAGATGAAAGTTAGAGATACTTAGAAATTCACTCAGGAAACTGTTTGAGAATTAGCTATGGAAGTAAGCATTAATTTATTATGTTCTACTTGGAAGATTCTGCAGCAAACACTGAATGACAGGTGGCTGTGTGTGTGTGTAGGGAGGGATAAGATGAGGTTGGGGATAAGGGGCCTGGATGATAATTGGGAAGGAAGGAATTGATAATAGTTTGACTAGGTAAATATCGCATTTACTCTTACACAGAAATTGTTAAAAGGACTATAACAGTTGAAGTTCAAGCTAGGAATTTTAGCTATTATACAGTAATCAAGAAATACATTTAGGTATCTATAGAATTTGGGTAGAGGTTTCCCTGGTGGCCCTGTCAATAAGGAAACCACATGCAATACAGGAGACTCGGGTTTGATCTTGGGTCAGGAAGATCTCCTGGAGAAGGAAATGGCAACCTTTTCCCAATATTCTTGCCTGGGAAAATCCCATGGACAGCGGAGTCTGGCGGACTTTTATATTTTCCATAAAAAGTACGTGTTTCATTCTTACTTTGTTTACTTAATGTCATCTGTTTTAATAAACTTTTATATAACAATGGAACTACATAATTATAAATCTCTGTATGAGGTTGAGAGAAACATTGTAGCCTAGAATTCCAGAGGTTGATAAATCTCGATGGACCATGTTGTTACTTTACTGACATCTGGTGGCCATGTAGCTTAATTGCAGGAATATTTTTTAGCGTGGCAAGTAAAATGTGAAGATTGACCTTCACATCATGGAGTAATATTTGCAAGTAATATCTGTAGTAATATTGGCCTTTTAATTTTCTCAGTCTTCTATTACTCACTTTTTCATATTTAATATCATTTTCTGGACCCCATCTTTCTCATTTTCCCTTTTTCTCAGACACATTTATTTGTGGTTTATTTATTTATTTATATCCAAGATACCCAGTACATTTCTGAAGGAAAAAGTCAGAGAAAACACTGAGCCTGCCAGAGTCCTGTATCCAGGATTTCAGAGTTTCCCGAACTCATGTAGTAAGAGATCTACCAGAACTTCCATTCATTCATTTATCTAACATCCACACAGGTCCCACTGTGTCCAAGGACAATGTCAGATGCTGAGAATTTTGAAACAGAAACTGCAGTACTTGCCTTCATGGACTTTACTACCTTAAAGGATATAAAATTAATAATTTCTATATAGTAAGGGTATAATAGATCACTCTGGAGCATTCCAAATGCTCAAATCCTACAGATTTCAGAATCACTTTCAGCTGGGAATGAAGCTCTTAGGAACAACCTCTGTGTGTGTGTGTGTGTGTGTGTGTGTGTGTGTGTGTGTGTGTTTATAGAGGAACCCATTCTATACTTGCCTGTTTTATCTGAGTTTTAGGTATATTCAGTATAGGGATTGTTGTGTTGTGTGTTAGTCGCTCAGTCACGTCTGACTCTTTGTGATCCCATGGACTGTAGCCCACCATGCTCCTCAGTCTATGGAATTCTCCAGACAAGAATATTGGAGTGGGTTGCTATTCCCTCCTCCAGGGAATCTTCCTGACCCAGGGATCAAACCGAGGTCTCCTTCATTAGAGGCAAATTCTTTACCATCTGAGCCACCAGGGAAATCCTAATGTAGTGATTTAAAAATAATATATGTGAAGTGTTTAGCTCATTGCCTGAAAATCAGGAAGCACTTGAAATGTTAGCCAATGCCATTCCTCCACTTGTGTATTCCACTAGACTCTCTATGGCCAGGCACCATAATGACAGTTGGGGGTGCTTAAATTAAAAGACAGCTCCTGGCTTTAAGGAGTTTATGAGACTAGTGGAGGGAATAAATATGAAATGAATTAAATAATTTCAATGCATGTGGTCGTTGTAAGATTAGCAGATAGAAGTAGGAGAGGGAGAATTAAGTTATTCTGGGGAACCATGCATAGCTAACCTTTGAACTGAACTACCAAATACAAACTAGATTTGCCCAGGATACTAAGAAGAAGGACATTCTATTAGAGGGTTCATTATGAGCAAAACCATGAGGTGCAAGAGCACATGACCTGTTGAGTAGTTCAGGATTACACAAGCATAAAGTGCTAGGAAAGAGAAGTTGGGATGAGACTAGAAAGGTAATGAGATCCATCAGGCTTGGATCCATCAGGCCTTGTAGGATATACCAAAGAAATTAGAATTTTTATGGTAGACCAGGAGTGGCTCAGACTGGTGGCCTAGGGGCTTTGTGGCTAAGAGATGTTATGTTTGGTTTGTTTTGAAAGACCACATACCTAGACAGGTCACAGTGCCAACACCTGAGTGCATATTGTTTTACTAATGGTCATACCCTGAGTTCGTGTTGCCTGTGGGTGTCCGTGTTGAAAGCCCAGTTCTACCTGATGGATGATAGAAAACCACTGGAGAGTTTTGAGCAGGGGCACAGCATAATTATCTATGTGTCTCCCTAATGGTAATGTGGTCCATGAGATAGGAGAACTAAGACTTGGTGATGAAGACCAGTAAGAGACGGTTAGAATAGTCCAGATGTGAGAGCCTGAAAGGGGCAGCGGCAGAGGGCATGCACATAAGATTAATTTAAGAAATAGAAGAATTAATTTATTCTTTATAATAAGAAAGAGAAGAACAGGACCCAATAAGCAATTGCTTATGGGTTTGTTTTGTTTGGTTGGTTGGTGTTTTAGTAGTGAGTGGGGGTGGTGAACAAGAGGAAGGAGTCTAGAATGACTCCCAGGTGTTTAGCTTGGGCGGTTGAGTGGGTGGTGGATAGAGGTACCATTCCTAGAGAGAGTCCCACCAGGATGTGAGGGCATGTCAGGGAGTGAGGTCAAGTGTTAGGTCTGGACAGGTAACATTTAAGGAGTATTGTGGACATTCTGGCAAGGATGGTAGTTGGGATGGATTACAGACCAGTAACAAGTTATGGAGGTGAAATAGGATGTGGAAAGGTTCTCAGGAACCAAAGGTATATCTATCTCTTATGACTTACAGAGGAGAGATCCTCAAGCTTAAAGTCAGAATAAGAATCCACTAGCTCTCCCATTGCTGATCCAAAGAGTTCTAAAAAGAACAATAGTGATAAGAATAGTAACAGTAATACAGTGAAAGTGTTAGTCATTCAGTCACATCCGACTCTTTGCAACCCCATGGACTATAGCCCAGCAGGCTCCTCTATCCATGGGATTTTCCAGGCAAGAATACTGGGGTGGGTTGCCATTCCCTTCTCCAGGGTATCTTCCCGACTCAGGGATCAAACCCAGGTCTCTTGCATTGCAGGCAAATTCGTAACCATCTGAGCCACCAGGGAAGCTCAGCAGTAATATAGTAGTTGTCTTTAATGAAATTCTAGTTATGTGTGAAGGCCTCAGTTGTTTCATATATTCCTCATAACAACCATATATAATAGTGTGCTTATTTTCTCCATTTCACAGATGTGAAAACTGAGATGTAGAGAAGTTAAGTAGCTGGCCCAGATCACACAGTGAGTGAAGGGGTGGAGCTGGAACCTGTCTTCGTGCTGGCTACCACTCATGATTCCGACAACTTAAGCAAGCAATGAAATAGAAGGATACCAGGGAGGCTGGTTTCTTTCAATAAATGTCTACCCTTTCCGCCAGTCGGCACAGTGCCTGAAGTTTAATTTCAGAAATGTATTTCTTAGGATCTAACTGGTTCATGAAGAAAATTTTCTCAAATCTTTTTATTCAGGTTGAAAAACCTCTGAGAGTTGAAGACCTGGTCTGAATTTACAAAGGTGCTCAGTCTGATTGCACATTAGAATCACCCCAGGTTCGGGGATTGATCTCTGAAAACACCCACAACACACAGATACCATATATATGTGTGTATATATATACATGGCATCTAGTCCCATCACTTCATGGCAAATAAATGGGGAAACAATGGAAACAGTGACAGACTTTATTTTGAGTGGGCTCCAAAATCACTGCAGATGGTCACTGCAGCCATAAATAAAAAGATGCTTGCTCCTTGGAAGAAAACCTATGACCAGCCTAGACAGCATATTAAAAAGCAGAAACATTACTTTGCCAATAAAGGTCCATCTAGTTAAAGCTGTGGTTTTTCCAGTAGTCATGTATGGATGTTAAGAGTTGGACTATAAAGAAAGCTGAGCACCGAAGAATTGATGCTTTTGAACTGTGGTGTTGGAGAAGACTCTTGAGAGCTCTTTGGACTTACAAGGAGATCAAATCAGTCAATCCTAAAGGAAATCAGTCTTGAATATTCATTGGAAGGGCTGATGTTGAAGATGAAACTCCAATACTTTGGCCATCTGATGTAAAGGACTGACTCATTTGAAAAGACCCTGATGCTGGGAAAGACTGAAGGTAGAAGGAGAAGGGGATGACAGAAGATAAGATGGTTGGATGGCATCACCAACTTGATGGGCATGAGTTGAAGCAAGCTCTGGGAGTTGTTGATGGACAGGGAAGTCTGGTGTGCTGCAGCCCATGGGGTCACAAAGAGCCAGACACAACTGAGTGACTAAACTGACTGATATATATATATATATATGCATATACATATACATACATATATATATATATATATATATATATACACCACATATATACGTGTGTTTTTAAATAGTGATTCAGATTTGCAACAGAGGTTAAAAACCAATGAAAATTCAGTAAGATGTAAATTCTTGTTGTTCAGTTGCTCAGTCGTGTCCCTCCCGTGAGTCTTTCTGGGAGTCAGGAGTTTCAGGATCCAGAGTGATGCAGAGACTGTGGGGAGTGGGACTTCTGAGATCTGTGGGTTGGAAGACTAGGTTAACCAGACTTATTTTTTTTTCATAGTTTTGAGGGAAAGGAAACACATACCACTTGCTGTTAGAGTTATGTGAGTGGAGGATGGCTCCACATCCCCAGAGAGCTAAATGGAACCATATTGGGCCCTCCCCATGCCACTCAGCAGAGATGCTTTTCAAGGGAGTGAAATGTTTTATTGAAGAAACTCCAAGGAGGGAGGAAAGAAGCTTGAGAGAGGGGGAACCTGACAGGTCAGCAGATGGAAACAGCCCCTTTCATACATGTGGCTAAAAGCTGGAAGTCCATCCCTCGGAAGGCATAGCAGCAGTCCACAGGTCCAGGACGCCTTTCATCTGCCTCTTTTCAGCTTTGGGCCAATAGGAACTGAGAAATTCACAGCCATCCTGTGAGAAATAGAAATGGAGGCCCACTTTTAGGCTCTATCCAGCTGATAGCAAGTGGGACAGAGCCCCTGGAGTCTGCAAACTTGGGCCTTCTATTTAATTTTGCCACTTCTGTAAAATAAGGATAGAAGAAATCTTTTTTCCTGAGTGGTTGTGAAGATTGAAGGAAATTATATATGGGAACTGTCTGGCATGTAACAGGTACTCAACAAATGTCTCTTCCATGCTCCTTTCTCCCAGGAGTGCTCAACAACTGTGTGGTCAAAATATCATGGACTAGTCATTTATTCCCTAGGTCAATTTTCTCAAGAGAAAAAAATGAAAAAGGAAGTAATGAGACCCTCTTCTCCTGATATGATAGGAAACCACAAATGTGAGCTCCCAATTAAATCAAAGGATTATTAGTTAGCAATAATATTTGCTAACTAATATTATAGTTATAATAGCAAAGATTATATAATACAATATTGGCTCCTCTACACTTCCCAACCCCTGCAGTTGGTGGGACCATTAGGCCAACTCTAGCAGTGATATGTGAGCAAATATGATGCATGTCAATTCCAGCTCAGTGGGTAAAAGGCCATGTGTGGCTCTTTAGCCTCTCTCTTCTCTTGCCAAGGTGACTGAGGAGGACTCATGTGCTAAATGCTGAAGTCACAAGATGATGCAACCTCGTCAATTTGGGTCCCTGGGTGACAAAGTGGAACACAGCCCCTGAACAGCACTTAAATTTGACATGTAGTATAAATGAGAAATAAACTTTTGTTTTGGTCTTAAGTCACTGAGATCTGGAAATTGTTACTGTGACATAACCTATTCTAGCCTGATTTCCAAGTCTCACACCTAGCCTAATGTCAACACCCCACAGTTAATAAATTATTTTTTAACAAATCAAATAAATATCTCTAACCCGGACGGCTTCCCAGGGTTTCATATTTATTCTTTCCAGTCTGCTGTTGGGCAAATCCATTTCTCTGAATTGACCTCTCTTCTGGCACTCTAAACCTCTGCTGGTAGCACCCTAGTTTTCCAGTCACTAAATCAAGAAATATAGGTATCAACCAAGACATCCCCAGTGCCAGCCATTCCACTTCAATCCAATCATGAAATGCCTCTAAAAATATCTCCTAAATATCTCTTCCATCTCTTCATCAGCTCTAGGGTGAGTTCCTTAGTTATGGAGCTCATAATCTCTTGTCAGAACTGTGAACACTCTATCTCTTGCCATGTCCTCGACCCATCAAATCCAGCTTCCCTACTCAAGCCAGAATGAATAGCTACATCATAAACCTAACTCTGCTTAAGACCACTGATGGCCCTCTGTGGCCCTTTACAGGATGGAGCCCAAGCTTCTTGGCTTGTCTGAGAAACTTCCTGGCACAAACGAGCTGGATCTTACTGCACTTTCAGCCTCATACCTGTCTTTGGCACACGGTCTTTGCATGGTAAAGATTACTTGTAGCTTCACCCACTGTGTGTGGTGTCCTGCCTCCTCCCCCAACTCTGCCTGGCTGGATCCTATGAATTCCCAAAGACTCACCCAGACATCACCTCTACCAACTCTTGCCTGCCCCTCCTTATGTGTTTCCACACACTCAGGCTACATTTTCATCTCAGTGGTAGTGGCTCCTTTATAGTCCACAGATGTGAAGATGAACATGCTCTACCTTATGGGAAAGATAGACCCAAAGATCTTTCTTTGACTCCTTCAGGACACGTTTCATTTAGACATCACTGGGTTCTAGATCTCTGTCTCGTAGAGTCTCAGAATAATATGTCTGAGGAGTGTTCAGTACGTAGATGTCCTTCTTTCCAGCCTACCTTTCTTTCGAGTTTCCTTTCCTTTTTTTTTTTCCCCTCTTTCCATCCCTTCTTTGTTCCTTTTTGGCTAAGGGGTCAGAAAGACTGGGTTCAAACCCAAGCTCCATCACTTATTAGCTGTGTGACCCTAGGAAAAGCCTCATAACTTCTCTGAGCCTTATTTTCCTCATTTGGAAAATGAAGATAGTCATATTCCCCATAGAGATATTCATCTCACTGGATTCTCTTAAGAATTAAATATATGTAGACGGGGGAGCCTGGTGAGCTGCCGTCTATGGGGTCGCACAGAGTCGGACACGACTGAAGTGACTTAGCAGCAGCAGCAGCAGCAGATACAAAATGGCTTCCCAAGAGGCTCAAGTGGCAAAGAATCCTATTGGCAGTACAGGAGATGCAGGTTCGATCCCCTGGAGGAGGAAATGGCAACCCACTCCACTGTTCTTGCCCGGGAAATCCCATGGACAGAGGAGTCTGGTGGGCTACAGTCCATGGGGTCGCAAAGAGTCAGACACACCTAAGCACAAGCACAAACAGAGATACAAAATATTTAGAATAATGCCTGATATAACGTAAGCTCTCAAATTAATATTTGCTAATATTATTACTTTCTTTGACTTGTTCAATGAACAAATAATAATCAACATTTAATAGTCATTTCTAACCTAAGTTAAGCCCACTGGTATTTTGGACTTGGGCCCAAACCCCCCATTCACTTGCCTGAATCCCTTGGTCTAGATACTGCAACCAACATTCCAAACCAGAGTTTCAGTCCTTTGACTTAAGACTTGTTCCCCCTTAAAGCACAAATACCACATAAAGTCTTATCAATCATTTATAATGCCCTTATTGAAGTAGTCCTTAGACAACTGCAGCTGGAAATAATAATAACTCATATTTGTATGGCACTTTACAATTTACAAAGCAATCTCACATACTCTTGTTCTTTTGATCCTCAGAAGAGTGCTGTGGAACAGGAGACGCAGGAGTGCTTAGGACTGTTACCATTTTAGAGAGGAGAATACTGAGACTATCGGAGTCTGGGGGTCCAGGTTCCCACAGCTCAATGTGTGGGATAATATGAAATATTATACAAAAGAAAGTGACCTTAAGGAAGCTTCATTTTCACAGAGGAAGCAAGGAAAATGGAGAGTCATACTAAGGGAGGCTGGAAGGCAGAGTGACTAATAAGACAGATCTTAAGATCACTGGCCCCTTTTTCTTTTTTTCCCACATGCTTTCCTTTTATTATTTTTTTAATTTTATTTTTCTTGGCTGAGCACCATGCATGGCATGAAGGATTTTAGTTCCCTGACCAGGGATCAAATCCATGACCCATGCAGAACAAGAAGAAGAGGACATTATTTAGTACATGAGTTCAGACAGTCCGTGTTCTGGCTTCAAATTCTAGCTACATGGTCTTGGGCAAATCACTTACTCTTTTAATCCATTTTCTTTATATGTAAAATGAAAATAGTAAAACCTACAGGAGAGGCTCCTTTTAGAATTAAATAGATGCCCATGCAGTGCCTAGAACCTGATAATAAGGTACTATTATCATTATTGTCTCATACTAATAGTAGTGTCTTACCTTCAGAAATAAGTTTAGTGTTTTCACATCCTTTAAAAAAAATGTATATATCCTCACCAAAGCTATGTGACGTATAGAAAGTACAGGGTGAGTTTGATTATTCCTATAATACTGATTTCTTTAAAAACATTGACCAAGAGGGTGAGGGCGAGATGATATGGGAGACTGGCACTGAAACATGTAAAATATCATATGTGAAACGAATCGCCAGTCCAGGTTTGATGCATGATACAGGGTGCTCGGGGCTGGTGCACTGGGATGACCCAGAAGGATGGGACAGGGAGGAAAGTGGGAGGGAGGTTCAGGATGGTGAACACATGTACACTCATGGCGGATTCAAGTCAATGTATGGCAAAACCAATACAATATTGTAAAGTAAAATAAATAATTAATTAAATAAAAATATCGACCAGTTTGGCCAAAGTCACAGTGAGAATAATTGGTTACTGCCGGAAGCAGGACTCCTAAACTGACACAATATTAGGACTAGAGGGGAGATGGGATCAACCAGTGATCCTCAATGAAAAGCATTTGGAAACATGAGGACATTTTGATTGTCCCAATACCAGGAGGTCCAGCTGGCATCTAATGCCTGGCCCAGAGTGCTAATATTCCCTAAGTGCAGGATAGGCCTGGCCCCAGATGCCAACAGCTCCCCATTTAAAAACACTGGTATTCCAGCCTCGATTTGCAGTTGAAAAATCTGAGACCAAGCATGGTTAGATTACAGGTTCTCCTTGGCTTTCCCATGGGATATGATCAAAAACTGCTTTTACCCCTCTGCCTGGTGAATGTGGTCCCTGAACACGTGGGTATGACTGTGGGAGGAAAAGGGCCACTGGATTCCACCAGCCTGTGGTGCACAGTTGACCGTGTCTCCAAGAGCAGTTCCTGTTAACCCCCCAGACATAGGTCACCCACCCAGAACCGGGTGGTGCCCCTAGCCCAGATGTGATGAGGGCATAGAAGGAGCCTACCAAATGCTTCCCAAGTAAGGAAGCATTTATCAAACCTAGTCAGACTTCCCAGGCCTAAGGCTCTGAAATCCTAAAGGTAGAGAGAGCTGAGAACTGGGGATCCCAGGGCCTGAGCAGAGCTCCTGGCTGGCTGGGAGTAGTCAGCAGCTCCACCCCTGCCCGCTCTTGCTTGAGCAGCACCAGGTGTGCAACTTCCAGCTAGAAGTGGCCTTAAAGTGTTTGTAGTCCAAAACCAAAATCTTATAGGTAAAGAAAATAATAAAAAGGCAGCTATCATCTTATATAATTCTACTACATGTGGTCACAGACTAAGCAGTTGGCACGTACAGCCCCATTTAACTGCCACGGCAACTCTGTGAGATGGGTGTTTGTATCCCCACTCACACACTGAGGAAAGTGGAAATACAGCACATCAGTGTAAAGTGTTAGTCTCTCTGTCCTGTCAGACTCTTTGTAAACCCCATGGACAGTAGCCCGCCAGACTTCTCTGTCCAGCAAATTCTCCAGGCAAGTATACTGGAGTGGGCAGCCATTCCCTTCTCCAGATCTTCCAGACCAGAGGGAGGGATCCACCCCAGATCTCCGGCATTACAGGTGGATTCTTTACTGTCTGAGCCACAAGGGAAGCCCATCAGTAAATCTAGCCCATCACTCAAATCCCAAAGAAAATGAAAGTCTTTAGTCCTTCAATCATGTTGGACTCTTTATAACCCCATGGACTATAGGCCACCAGGCTCCTCTGTCCAGGGGGATTTTCCAGGCAAGAATACTGGAGTGGGTTGCCATTCTCTTCTCTAGGGAATCTTCCCGACCCAGGGATTGAATGTAGGTCTCCTGCATTGGCAGGCAAATTCTTAACGGTCTGAGCCACTAGGGAATCCCAAAGAGGCAAACGGCAAAGGTGGGATTTGAATCAAGGTCTCTCAGATTCCGCAGCCACTTTATGGTATTTGAAAGAAGGCTGTATATTGTCACCCTGCTTATTTAACTTATATGCAGAAGCACAAGCTGGAATCAAGATTGCTGGAAGAAATATCAATAACCTCAGATATGCAGATGACACCACCCTTATGGCAGAAGTGAAGAGGAACTCAAAAGCCTCTTGATGAAAGTGAAAGAGGAGAGTGAAAAAGTTGGCTTAAAGCTCAACATTCAGAAAACTAAGCTCATGGCCATCTGATCCCATCACTTCATGGCAAATACATGGGGAAACAGTGGAAGCAGTGTCAGACTTTATTTTTGGGGGCTCCAAAATCACTGCAGATGGTGATTGCAGCCATGAAATTAAAAGACACTTACTCCTTGGAAGGAAAGTTATGACCAACCTAGATAGCATATTCAATGGCAGAGACATTACTTTGCCTACAAAGGTCCGTCTAGTCAAGGCTATGGTTTTTCCAGTGGTCATGTATGGGTGTGAGAGTTGGGACTGTGAAGAAGGCTGAGCGCCGAAGAATTGATGCTTTTGAACTGTGGTGTTGGAGAAGACTCTTGAGAGTCCCTTGGACTGCAAAGAGATCCAACCAGTCCATTCTAAAGGAGATCAGTCCTGGGTGTTCTTTGGAAAGACTGATGCTAAAGCTGAAACTCCAGTACTTTGGCCACCTCATGAGAAGAGTTGACTCATTGGAAAAGACTCTGATGCTGGGAGGGATTGGGGGCAGGAGGAGAAGGGGACGACAGAGGATGAGATGGCTGGATGGCATCACTGACTCGTGGATATGAGTCTGAGTGAACTCCGGGAGTTGGTGATGGACAGGGAGGCCTGGCGTGCTGCGATTCATGGGGTCGCAAAGAGTCGGACACGACTGAGCGACTGAACTGAAACACAGGAAACGGGGTTTCCCGAGCAGAGGGGTTGGGGGGACCTGACGCCCCAACTTCTCACTCCGGTTTCAGTGTGTTTTCGGCCAAGCTGAGCTGAGTCCGGCTGGGGATGTCAAGACAGGACAGCTGGGCGTGAGACGCCTCCCTGCCTCCCCCGGCCTTGGGGGATGTTGCCCAGAACTTTCCCCCACGGCTTCCATCCCTCCCAGCCGTAGCTGCACTGAGGACCTGACGGGAATATTACCCCCCCCCCGCCCCCCCCGCCCCCCCCGCCCCGCAACGGGCAGGGGGAAACCGACCTCCCTTCCCCCAAACCGGAGCCGCGGAACTTCAAAGCCAAGGGCGGCGCGTGCGGAGGGGAGGAGGTGTAAATCTCTGCTTCCCTCGGAGCTGTGAACATTCGCGGCCCCGCCCGCTCCCGCCAGGTGTCCGCGCCGGCTGGCCCCGCCCCCGCCGCCCCCGGCCCCGCCCCGCCCGCCGGCGGCTTTCAAGTGAATCGAGGCCGAGAAGATGACAAGCCTCCTGACTGATAGATACGCGGAGACCTCGCTGGTGATTTATTGGCTTTCTGCACCTGACGAGAACCACTAGGCCTATCTGAGGAGGGAAATATATGGGCTCTCCTGACTCCAAGTGGCAGCCGCGGGCCGAGCATGTGATCTCAAGCTGGGCAGGGAGAGAGGAGCTGTGCACCGGCCTGTGTTTTGTAAGCGGGCCCGGGTCATAAAAATGTCAGCACGCGATATATTTCTCGCGGGGAATCCTCTCTGGGCTCTTGCCAGTGCCTTCTCTCCCGTGGCTGGCAGCCTGAGCCGGGTAAGGGTGTCGCCAGCAGCCTTAGCCCAGGCTTTATTCCGCCGGGTGCCCAGCGATCCGGAGGACCGGGCGGTCCCTTTGCAGCACACCCCACCGTCCGCTTCTCCCAGTGCGAGGGTGGGATGGGGTCTCGCGGCGGCCCCTGGTCGCATTGGTCCTCACACCGGTCTGAAATCTCTCACCATTACGTCTGGCGCTGGGGACTTAAGACCTCAGAGCTGCGTGGGCGTTCTGGCCCTATGACAATGTTAGATGAAGAAACCAAGTGACGAATTCCCCTGGATCTGCTCCCTCATCTGTAAAATGGGAATGATGAAAACACGCTGAGCATGGTGGGTCAATGATTTATTTAGGAGGTTAAGTTTCCAACCCAGCTCTGAAGGATATTACTAGGAAGACGCCAGGAAAGGGGGCAAGAAGGACAGTGTGGGTGAGACTGGACCACAGAAAGTGAAGTTGCGACTGGGAACCCAGGGTATGGATTTGACTGTCACCCAATCACCCGTCTCCCCATTTGCCACAGTGTTCTATTAGTGTGTGTAGCAGGGCTTCTCTTAAGGCAGAGATAAAATCTACTTTCTCATTTCGGAAAGTAAAGACTCCAGGTCATCTAGGGGATTTAGTTTTTCTGGGGGGGAAAAAAATCTGAAGGTCTTCCTTGGTTATGTAAACCTAGAGGCCCACCATATTCTGGCCTTGAGAGATAAGAGAACTTCCTGTTACTATGGTGGAGCTGCAAGTCCTTCCACCCACTGGCATGCCAATCCAATCTCTGAAGTGGAGTGGTATCCACTTGTAAAAGGAGCTTGAGAACCTTCTGGGAGAGAAGCACTGGGGTGCCCCCAACTAAAGCCCAGGGACAGAGAGACACACTTGGGCTGCAGAAATAACTTAAGGAAAAGGGAAGCCTGCTCGATACAATAGCCAAAAGAATTACAGAGGAGGTCTGGTGCTGACATGGCATGGTGTGGCTGATGCCAGAAGCTCCTCCAGAATCAACTGTTTGTCACAGCACAGAAAAGGACCTTGGATTTTACTGTTCACAGAGCAGGTGGGAGGGGCTGGAAAAATAAAAGATATTAAACTTCATTTGGACCCCAAGCTGGTGAAAAACTTTTTATGATTTTGATGAATTCCAGTATTTTTTAAAAATATTAATTTATTTCACTGCATCAAGCCTTAGTTGTGGTATCCAGGGTCTTTGATCTTTGTTATAGCATGCCACATCTTAGGTGTGGTATGTGGGATCTAGTTCCCTGAGCAGGGATCAAACCTAGGCCCTCTGCATTAAGAGCATGGGGTCTTAGCCACTGGACCACCAATGGCTGAACCACCAATGGCTACATTATTGGCAGGAAGTCCTGGCAATGCTTTTATCACTAATTGTTGCATCTTCAGTTAGGAAACAGGTTTCATGAATACTCAGTCCACAATACTCAAGGAATACTTGTCTCTGCTTCTTTCCTAGAACTCCATTTTGCCCTCAATTATAGAAAAGGAATAACTCTAAATTGTGTTTGGAACAACTTCTTTGAATGTCTCAATTGACAACATGCTTTGTTCTTGTCACTCGTCTTCTCTCTTTTTTTAATCTCCTGTCTTGGTCTTGGGAAAAGTACTTTATGGGTAAATGTTCCGCGGAATGACTTCACATAGGTATTTGATGAAGAGAGGAAGTGACTGAAGCAGATGAAGCCACAACAGTGAAAGTTCTAAAATGAAATAGGTTTGCACCAGATCAGTCCACAGCCCTCCCCACATGACCCACTGGGGTGAATCTACCATCCCTCCCCACACCCAACCTCACTACCTATCCACTCACAAGCAGGGACCAGCACCATCCCCCAGTGTCCCCTCTTGTGGATATTAGAGAAGAGGCCCTTCTCCAGAGGGCCCAGATCACTGAGACTCATTATTTAGAACACAGACTGAATTTCAGCCCACAGGTTCCCTCTGCTGGGGGCTCCTTTCTACAGGGGTCAACCTGCACAATTGTGAGGGAGACCCAGCCCTCAAGGTGCTCTTCTGTGATTGGCCTGCCCCTTCCTGGCCTCTGTTAGGGCTCCTGGTGGGCATCTGAAGTCCAGACTCGTGGGAGTCCCAGCTCCTCCATTTTTAAATCTGTGATATGGGGCACTGAGCATACCTGACGTACTTTCCCCTTTCATAAAACAGGCATAGCGTTACCTCTCTCTCTGGTTCTTGTGAGGGAAATATAGTTCCCACAGAGAGATAATCTAGATGTTCAAGGCCCACCCCCTCATGTTTCTAATGACAATCTCATTTTACAAAATTGGTGGTAAGGAGATAAATTCCAAACCTTTGAGCTGGAAGGGGCTTTAAGTGCAAGAAAGGGATGGCTGGACACCAAGTAGTCAGGCCTTGCCAATAGCAGGACTTCTCTGCAGGTGCCCTCCAGAGCCCTGGTGTCGCCTCGTGTACTCCTGCCCCAGGTTTCACTGCAGCATCTGCCCCTCCACTGGCAGGGCCAGGCCAACAGTTCCCACGGAGAGCCTCTGAAGCAAGGCATGGGCCTTGTTCCTCCCCAATTCCCCAAGAGTCAGCACTCAGATGGGTTTGTCACCAAGCAGGCCCCCATTAATGTGTGCTGGGCTGGGCTGAGCAGATCTGGAGGCTTGGGAACTATCAGTGTTCCCTCACGGCCCTCCATTCCACTGCGGATCCCACTGGCAGCTTGAAAACCTTCCCAGAAGTTTTAGATGTTGTCTCTTCTTTGACAGTCATGAATTGTGTGAACACTGCCTCCTCCTCTTTGTCCATCCCACCCTTCCTGGGCCATGGCCCGTATAGTCCAAGAAGACAGAGATCCAGGAGAAGATGCCAAGGCACACACGGTTCTAGCAAGTTCTTGGACACTCTGAAACTGACTTAGCATCTCAAAAAGAATGGAAAAAGATCTAGGGGCCAGAGAGGTGTCTGGGAATGGCCTCATGTGTCATCTGAGGACACAGGTGTCTGGGAGCATGGCCTGGGAGAGCCTGCACAAGCCCGGCTGTGAGGATCATCCCAGGGCTGCCTTGTGAGCCCAACTTTCCAGGGTACCAAGCTTCCCCACAAAAAGCAAAGTCGAGAGCTTCTGACACATAAGTGTTTAAGTAAGGCTGACTTGGGTTAGCCAGACTGACAGTGTTGTGGCCCTGTAGAAGAACCTGAACAACTCTGACCTTTGTTCCTCCTCTATTCACTTGCCCCAGAGGCCCAAAAGGACTACTGCTGCTGCTGCTGCTGCTAAGTCATTTCAGTCGTGTCCGACTCTGTGCGACCCCATGGACGGCAGCCCACCAGGCTCCCCAGTCCCTGGGATTCTCCAGGCAAGAACACTGGAGTGGGTTGCCATTTCCTTCTCCAAAAAGGACCACATATACCTGTTATTTACCCAGATTCTAGTAAAACTGAGTATTTAATTTTACTGCAAGGACAGTTTTGTTGTTGTTGTTTAGTTGCTAAATCACATCTCCCTCTTTTGTGACCCATGGCCTGTGGCCCACCAGGCTCCTCTGTCCATGGGATTTTCCCAGCAGGAACACAGGAGTGGGTTGCCACTTCCTCCTCCAGGGGATTTTCCCAATCCAGAGATCAAACTCGCATGTCTTCTGTCTGCTGCATTGGCAGGCAGATTCTCTACCACTGAGCCACCAAAGAAGCCCTAAGGACAGTTCTAGATGATCACAATTCCTGAACAAAAGGACTTTCTAATGAGGAGGCCAGTTTGTGGTTTGGGTCTTGGGGAAGAAACCAGGAAAGCTGAGCATACTTCCTCTTTGACCATTGATTCTCTACATGCAAACAGCAGATATTTTTCTATAAAGAGCCAGATTGTAAATATTTTAGAGCCTGTAGGTCACAAAGTCTCTGTCTCAACTACTCAACTTAGTTGGGGTAGTGTAAAAGCAGCCATGGATGGTACAACAGTAAATGATGCGGCCTGTTCCAATAAGGCTAATTACCGAAATAGGCAGCCGGCCTGATCTGGCCCAAGGGCAATAGTTTACAGACCTCTGCTTTGTACCATCAAGGCCTCTGAGTATAAAAACAGACATCCTGAAATATTTCCTTTGGCTGAGGCTGGCTGCAACTCCACACCCAGCCTTGTCCCTGTCCAACCCCAAGGTTATGCCTTAGGAAACAGCTGGGGGATAGACGGGACCAGTGCGGTCCACCTCTAGCACAGTACCTGGCACATACGTGGCACCTAATTTATTTTCTGAATAAGTAGCCATTTAATTAGTTGGTTGATTTCTGGGAATGTGAGTTTGTTGTTTGGTTATCCCAGACTACTCTTGGTCTCCAGGTCAGTCACCAGCTTCAATGTCCAAGCCCACAATCAATGTTTTTTTGGCCAAAATCAGTAGTGAGAACAGTTATCTGGGGCCATTATCTGATATATATCCTAAAGGAAATTAACCCTGAATATTCACTGGAAGGACTGAGGCTGAAGCTGAAGCGCCAATACTTTGGCCACGGGATGCAAAGAGCCGACTCATTGGAAAGGACCCTGATGCTGGGAAGGGTTGAAGGCAAAAGGAGAGGACGGGTGACAGAGGATGAGATGGTCAGATAGCATCACCAGCTCAATGGACATGATTCTGAACAAACTCCGGGAAATAGTGAAGGACAGGGAAGCCTGGCGTGCTGCAGTCCATGAGGTCGCAGAGTCAGACATGACTTAGTGACTGAACAACAATAACAACATATTATCTGATCAATTCAAATGGTAAACCCCAACTGCTTTCGGGACCATGTGCTTCAGCTGGGTTCCCTGAGTTTCCTGTCATGAACCTTTCTTGTAACAAGCCCTCTCCCATTCCCAGGAGCCAGTGGTGTTTGAGGAATCAGTGACCTTGTGATGCTGATGGCTTCTAAAACAGAGGGTCTGCCTGCACCTGAGCATCTTAGGACATCTTATTCTTTTTGCCCCCTCTGGTCAGTCCTGTCACAGCTATATTCTTGGTGCCTGAGCCAGGTTTGGAACTGAGCAGAAAAATCCACTGAACAAGAAGAAGTACCTCACCATCCCCCATGACTGCTGCATCACCTTTGCATGAAAAGCACATCTAGCTTGAGGGCTGGTGGGGTAGGCAGATTTCTGGTTCTGCCAGAAATTTCCAACATTACTTGCTCCCATGACTTATCATCTGTGACTGGACATGTTCTACACACATGGACGTGTTGTACACATTACTACATGCTTCCTGCATTAGGAGATTTCCCCAGATTGAGGACATTTTCCTGGTGCAGAAGTGAAGACTGGATTGAGGTATTCAGATGGACCTCAGCATCTTTGAGTCTAGAGTAAGTTCGGGATGCCATCTCCCCTTTAGGGGTCCATCTCTGTTCTAAAGAGCAGCAGCGTTTATCACGAGGCCTCAGTCTGACCCCAACAGACTAGGAGAGCCTACTGTCCCAGCCAGTCATCTCCCTGAGCAACTCTGCCTTTCTCCTTCCCTTTCCACATGGGGGGAGGCCGTGGGCTGTAGCTCAAAGCTCACCTGGAATGCCTCCGGTTGCTGAAGGGCTGGATGGAGACTCAGACAACCTGATGGATCATCTCATAAACAGAGCCCGCAGGAAGGAAAAGAAAATTATGCCAGCAGAATGCACTTATGAGAAATAGATATGTGCGGTGCAGGGAGAAATGCTTTGATATTAAAATTTTTTGTAACTTAAAAAGGCATGAAAAATGATACCGACCACTAACTAATCAACATTCCTTTGTGAATGCAGCTTCAGTTCCTAACCAAAAACACATCCCTGCTATTGTCTTGTCTAGATCCAGATGCAAACATGATTAATTAAGTTTTGGGTGAGGAGCAGGAGGGGGATGGTCAGAACTGATGACCTTTACTGAAGATCACTTTTATACACAGGAGAGAATCTCTGAGGATGAGTGCTTTTCTCCACAAGGCAGGGCTTACATTCTGTGCAAGGTGTGGTGAGGGTTTGCACCCAGGCTAGAGAGGCACTGCAGGCAGTAAGGAGAGGCTCTTGGTCGAGTTCATTGCTACCTCTGAGCACAGCATAAAATGAAAGTGAAAGCGTTAGTCGCTCAGTAGTGTCCGACTCTTTGTGACCCCTGGACTGTAGCACATAAGCTCCTCTGTCCATGGGATTCTCCAGGCAAGATTACTGGAGTGGGTAGCCATTTCCTTCTCCGGTGGATCTTCCTGACCCAGGGATCAAACCAGGGTCTCTTGCTTTGCAGGCAGATTCTTTACCATCTGCACCACCAGGGAAGCCCCAGCACAGTATAGCAGAGTAGTAAATGGACAGGAGGCATCTTGGGAGACCTGCTCCTCACACTGCTAGCAGCTAGTTTGGGACCTTAAGCAAGGTTCCTCTGTTTTTGCAGGGGTTTTTTTGTTTTTGCTTTTTTTGTAAAATGAAGTGTTGGATTCAGCATTCCTTAAAGTCTCTTCCATGTCTGGCTCTTTATTCTAGTGCCTGAGGTCCTTCCCTCATAGCAGGTGTTTATCGATTGATTCCCAAGTGTGGCAGCAACTGGCACCTTTGGGCCAAGCTGCCTACTGATGGTGGGACTGGGAGGTGCACCAGGTGGGCGTCTCTGATGCCAGGGGCCGGGCTGCAGAGATCTGAGCTGCACATCAGAGGACAGGAGACTTGCTTTCCGATCCCAGCTCTCCTGTGTGGAGCCCAGTGACTGAGCAAGACACCTGATTGCTCTGCAGCCTCGGGTCCCCGTTTGAAAACAGAAACCCCAAGTCCAGCTTACCCTGTGGTGTCTTGATGCTGAGCAGTGGTGGCCCGCAGTTCTGGTCTTACGCTAGCTGGCCAGAGAGGACAGTGATTTGCACGTGTGCTCAGCAGTCTGCTCCCTGGTTGGAGCTGTGGGTCATGTTCACGCTAACTGAGCGGTTATGGGGGCAGGGTCTGGGTTGAGGCTGTCTACAGTCTGGTAAGGAAATGACAACCCACTCCAGTATTCTTGCCTAGAGAATTCTGTGGACAGAGGAGCCTGGTAGGCTACAAAGTGTCGGACACAACTGAGAGACCAACACTCACAATCAGGTAAACTCCTCCCGCAACTGAACCATCAGGCAAGAGACAAACCTCCTTTGGGCCTCATTGACCTCATCTATAAAGTAGGAGTCATAATCACAGAACCTACCTCATAGGATTGTGTGTGAAATTAAAAAAAAAAAAAAGCTTATAATCATGGTACTTTCAGCATTGCTAAACATGTTAGTATTATCATCAAGGGACCTTTTCCCCCACCAAGTGTCCCTTTAGTATGCCCTCAGTCGTGTCTTTTCTCAGGGCAGAGTAAGTGAAGCTGCCCTGACCTTCAGCTACACAAAGCAGGGATATTCATTCATTCATTCATTCGACAGCTATCACTGTGTACCCACAATGTGCGAGGCCTTGAGCTAGGCTTTGGAGAGACTGTTTTACATGGAGCCTCCTGCTAGGCGCAGTCCTGGGCTCACCAGAAGAGTGCATGGTGGATACCTCCCCTGCTTGGTGAGCAGAAGCAGGTTCATGCACAGTTGAAAGTCTTATAAGGCCTGCTGGACCCCAGGGTGATACTGTGCTGTGTCAAGTCGCTAAATCGTGTCTGACTCTTTGTGACCCCATGGATTATAGCCCACCGGGCTTCTCTGTCCATGACATTCTCTAGGCAAGAATCTTGGAGTGGGTTGCCATGCCCTTCTCCAAGGGATCTTCCCAACCCAGGAATCGAACCCATGTCTCTTACGTCTCCTGCATTAGCAGGTGGGTTCTTTACCACTAGAGCCAGGTGTGGGTGCCTGGCAAAATAAAAAAGCTTCACACCAAACCTTAAAGCCCTACTGGGAGGATTCAAACCAGAGCCAAGACTAGAGTTGAGTGAACTAGTTTCGATTTACTGCTTCCTTATAAAGCCACTAGTATTCACCCCCTCTGGAAGTTAGCTGGGAATGACAAACTGTTTAGATTACTCAGCCACACCCTCTCAAACCTGATAATGATAAATTGCCCAGTTCCAGTTCTATAATTTTTCTCAATTCCAGAGGAAAGAAGATGGGTTTTACATGTGTGTGAGCTTGTCCCTGGGAGTATCTATGAAATATGCAGCATTCTTTTACCTAGTTGGGAAATCACTTTGAAAATATTATCTCTAATCCATTTTCATGTTTTCAAGAGGGAGTTTATTATTCCCATTTCCCAGATGGAGTAACTGAGAGCAGAGTTAGGCGATCGCTTGCTCAGGGACTCAGAGCAACAGAAAGAGTCCGTGGTAAGGCTGAAAATGAGTTCTTACTTCCTACTTCACAATCCATTGCAACCTAGGAATGAACTTTCTGAGCCACACTAGAAACATGAACGTATGAAATGGAGAATTTAGGCTACAATCCCTTGGACCATGTCCAGGACACTAAAATGAGTGTCCTGCTCCTGTGAAACACATTCTAAGGATTATTTACTGTTCTGAATGTAATTTAAGATAAAGCAGATCTTCCAAGGAGGCCCCAAGTGAATCCCAGCCCCATGGATAATGACTTTTAGTTCACGTCAGCAAAGGTTTAATCCCTGTGATGTGCAGGGCACTGCTTTGCTGGAAATTTTAGAAAGGAATCAAAATGAGAAGAACAGCGTGAGGACAGCTCACGAGATGAAATTTTGGCCCCAGCCTGTGCGTGAACTAGCACTGCACGCGTGTGTCCAGTGCTCCAGCTGCCCTCTTGGGAAGCCTGGGGGACTGTCGTGCTACCTTCAGCAGCTGGTAGGAACTTCCTGTCCTCATTCGAGAACAATTCCTACTCCCCTCCAGTTTCCTCTCCTTATTTCAAGCTGCTTCTGCCCTTGACCTTAGTGTTGGTGTTCATCCTGGGTTTCCCTGCTTTCTGTTCTCAAGGTCTTGGGTTTGGACTCACTCCTGCCACCAACACACACACACACACACACACACACACACACACACACTCCTTCCTAGAAATCTGTGCCTTCATTTTCCTCCCTCATGGTAATGCCCTAGCATTGACCCTTTGTCTGGGTGCCCAGAACTGGGGACAGGAGAGGGAACCCTAAGCTCTGAAGTCATAGTCTTGATATGAGGGCACATCCATTATTACTAACGAGGCCTTAGAGGAGAACTTACTCATGGCTTCAAGGCAACTTCCTGCTTATCTCCCTGACTCAAGGTCCCACTGGTCTTTGAGCATCTCTGAGCTCCTCTGTGCTCCCCTGGGAGAGGTTGTGTTCCTAGAAGACTTAGGCCTGTGTCTGCATAACTTCTGAACCTCCCAGACCATGGGAGAGCCCAGCTTCCTCTCATCAGCTACAGATGATCAACTTCTTTGGGCTCCATTTTCTTTTGGCTAAATTAGCAATACCTTCTGTTTAGTCACGTGCTGAGAATCAAGCAGTATGGAAAAGATGTTCCCCCATTCACTTTGATGCTCATAGCAACTCTGTGGGGCAGGCACGTTCCCTGCTTTACGAATGAGAAAACTGGGTGATTCAGGGAGGTTAGGTAAAAACTGAAGTCACACAGCTACTGAGTGACACTATGACAGCTGCAAGATGAGAACAGAAGCCTAAGTAGGGCTCATCTAGGGTTTGCATATCATTCAAAAGCAAGCATGACATTGTTACCGTTTTCAATGAGTTTATGACTTACTAGAGAAGACAAGAGAAGAATTGGTTGAGTTTCTCACACACAAAAAACAAAGACGAAGAAAAATAACTCTTCACCATATATATATATTTGAAAACTGGCAGAAACTTTCCTACATTCTTTCTAGAAATAACTGTATAATAACTGTATTGGCTCTCTGGTATCTTTTCTTGTAAGGGCATTAGTTCCCACCCTCATGACCTTATCTAAAGCTGACTATCTCCCAAGGGCCCCATCTCCAAAGGTTATCACAGGAAGGCTAGGCTTTCAACACATGGGTTTCAGAATGATGCAATTAAGTTCATAGCAGATATATAAAATTATTTTGTCAAATATCAGATCACAGCTAAGTGCCTCTAAATTTCTTTAAGGGATTGATATTATTATTGAAATCCTATTTGATTTAAAATAGGATTTTAAATCAGAAATTCATAAACTCTTCATAAATCAGAAATTCATTAACTCTTCTTGTAAATTACCTATTTGTGTTGGCTTCATTACCAACCAGCTTTTGTTTCAGCATCTTTAATCACGAGTAATCTTGTCAGCCTATCTGGTAACTTTTCTCTTCTCATTTTCTTTGCTTGACTTTCAATAGTAAGATGGTTTAGTTGTATGGAAGACTGGGGAAAACCATAGTTGAGATTTTAGTCAACTTTACAGATATTAAACCACTTTCAAAACATTACCTGAAAATTTTTGCAGCAAACTTGAGAGAAGGTGTTGTGATCCTTGTTCATAATTTGAAATGAGAAAACCCTGATTCAACAGAATTTAGTGCTCAAGGTGACCAAGCAATGAAGAGGCAGTGTCTGGATTTCACCCAGGTCCTCTTGTATCAAGCCCAATGCGTTTCTCTTTGCCTGCTCCATTTTGTCCAACTCTTCGTGACCCCATGGATTGTAACCCACCATGCTTCTCTGTCTATGGGATTCTTCAGGCAAGAATACTGGAGTGGGTTGCCATTTCTTCCTCTTGGGGATCTTCCTGACTCAAGGTTCGAACCCGTATCTCCTGCATCTCCTGCATTGGCAGGTAGATTCTTTACTGCTGAGCCACTTGGGAAGCCCCTCTCCTTAATCCATAGATGCCTTTTTAGCACAAACAAGCAAACAAACTTCTCCTCACCAGGATTCCCTGATAGCTCAGTTGGTAAATAATCTGCCTGCAATGCAGGAGACTCTGGTTCAATTCCTGGGTTGGGAAAATCCCTGGAGAAGGGATAGGCTACCCACTCCAGTATTCTTGGGCTTCCCTTGTGGCTCACTGGTAAAGAATCTGCCTATAATTCTGGAGACCTGGGTTCAATCCCTGGGTTGGGAAAATCCCCTGGAGAAGGGAAAGGCTACCCACACCAGTATTCTGGCCTGGAGAATTCCATGGACTCTATAGTCCATGGTGTCGCAAAGAGTTGGACATGACTGAGTGGCTTTCACTTTCACCAGGATTACTGGACAGCATGCTTTCTACTGGAGGTCTGAAAATGGAGAGGATCTGTATCTTACCTCCTGCATGAAGTCTAGAAAGACTGCAGGCATGACACAGTGCTGTGTATCAACAATGGAGTAAAAATGGTGGCATACCGTAATGGAGCCAGAGGCTACCCTGAGTTTTCTGCATCCCTGAAGGGGTATGCATGACCATCTGAAAATACCCAAGGCTCTTGAGTGAGATACAGAAGATAGCTGGGAGAGAGGAAGCCCATGGGGCCTTGGGACCAGCATGAGGGAATGCCACATCGGAATCTTGCAGCCCCTGAACAGGACTACTGAAGTTCTGAAGAACTGCAGTTGCATTTCAGAGGGTGGTTGTTGTGTGGGTGGGTATCTCAGATGGATATGGGACAGGGTCCCTCTCATCAGAGCACCAAGGCAAACCAATACTGAGAAGTAGATGCCCAGAACCCATCCCAGCCCTCAACACCAAGTTGGCAAGTATGACAGCAGCCAGAGAAGGGCTGGGTAGCCCTTTCCCTAGTGGAACAAAGACCAAGCTGGGAGAAGGTGAAAGAGAAGAAGGAAATCTCAACCATGATCCAGTTGTAACCCAGGATGACTCAGAAATCACAAATATTTACATTAACTTTTCTCTAATGGTTTGATTGAGACTCAAGAAAGAAAGTAAGGCTATAAATAGGAAAGATAGAAGTCATTTTTTTGTTTGTTTTTTTGCCCACCTGAGTCTGTTTTGTGAAGTGAATAGTTGTTAACATTAGCTATTGTCTATCATTATCCTTGAAAGGAAAGTTATGACCAACCTAGATAGCATATTCAAAAGCAGAGACATTACTTTGCCAACAAAGATTTGTCTAGTCAAGGCTATGGTTTTTCCTGTGGTCATGTATGGATGTGAGAGTTGGACTGTGAAGAAGGCTGAGTGCCAAAGAATTGATGCTTTTGAACTGTGGTGTTGGATAAGACTCTTGAGAGTCCCTTGGACTGCAAGGAGATCCAACCAGTCCATTCTGAAGGAGATCAGCCCTGGGATTTCTTTGGAAGGAATGATGCTAAAGCTGAAACTCCAGTACTTTGGCCACCTCATGCGAAGAGTTGATTCATTGGGAAAGACCCTGATGCTGGGAGGGATTGGGGGCAGGAGGAGAAGAGGATGACAGAGGATGAGATGGCTGGATGGCATCACTGACTCGATGGACGTGAGTCTCGGTGAACTCCAGGAGTTGGTGATGGACAGGGAGGCCTGGCATGCTGCGATTCATGGGGTCACAAAAAGTCAGACATGACTGAGTGACTGATGTGATCTGATCTGATCTGATCATTATCCAGTGTCAATGTTATGTCAAGTACTTTACACATATCATCTCATTTAATCATAATAACTTTATGATGTAAGTATTACTATTCCCACTACACAAGACCGGAGAGATTAAGTTAACTAACCAGCTCACCTTGCTAATCATCAGTTAGACCAGGATTTGTATCTGTATTGATGACTTGAAAACATATTCTTGGGATTAGAGGGAAGAATTTATCAAGGATAACATTTGTACCTTTGAATTTTAAATCATGTAACTATATATTGTTAACCTTTATAACAGTGCTGCTGCTGCTGCTAAGTTGCTTCAGTCATGCCTGACTTTTTGCAACCCCATGGACTGTAGCCCACCAGGCTCCTTGGTCCATGGGCTTCTCCAGGCAAGAATACTGGAGTAGATTGCTATGCCTTCCTCCAGGGTTTGTAACAATAAATATAATTAAAACAAAAAAGCAAAAGCTGTTGTCTTTCAATGATTTTTTAATGATTTTTAATATAGTTGTTTTACGAAATGCTGTGTTAATTTCTGCTGTACAGCTAAGTGATTTAGTTATGCATGTGTACATTCTTTTTTTATATTCTTTTCCATTATGGTTTATCACAGGAGATTGAATATAGTTCCCTGTGCTATACAGTAGGACCTGATTGTATATCGATTCTGTATATATAATAACTTACATCTGCTAACCCCAACCCTCCCCCAACCCCTCCCCCATTGGCAACCACAAGTCATTCCTCTGTGTCCATATAAAGCTAATGTTTTTACAATACCTTATCCCAGTCTTCATATCCTCCCCGTACAAAAGTACATTGATATTCACAAACCATTTAATTATTTTCCCATCTCTTCTTTGTAAATGTCCGTAAAGCACTGACCGCAGAGAACCAGACTTCAACTGAGCAGCAGACCTGTCCTTTCCTTTAAAAGCTGTAAATAGGCAGTGTAGACTGAGATGGCCTCAGGCCCTGGTCAGCAGACAAGATCTGTAATTTTTCTTTGTTCATTTAAAATATTTGCTCATTAATCTGCGTGACTCCCTATTTTGGACAGTGTGGTACCACAGGAAGGATATGCTGGAAGGTCCCACAGACCGAGGGAGGAGGGGCCAGTGCAGGCAGAAGAGTATCCTCTGATCTCAAACCTCTGCTCTTTCTTAAACACATAGCAGCCAGAACCAGTGGTCTCTTGTCAGAGGACCCATGGCCTTGTAGGAAGAAAGGATTCTTCCTCTGAACAAGAGACTACTACTACTAAGTCACTTCAGTCGTGTCCGACTCTGTGCGACCCCATAGACGGCAGCCCACCAGGCTCCCCCGTCCCTGGGATTCTCCAGGCAAGAACACTGGAGTGGGTTGCCATTTCCTTCTCCAATGCATGAAAGTGAAAAGTGAAAATGAAGTCGCTTAGTCATGTCCGACTCTTAGCGACCCCATGGACTGCAGCCTACCAGGCTCCTCCATCCATGGGATTTTCCAGGCAAGAGTACTGGAGTGGGGTGCCATCACCTTCTCTGGAACAAGAGACAGGAAACATGAAATCATTGCTCTGGTTGAGTGAAGCCTTGGAGGGTAAATTTACATCACACACTCAGTTGTTGGAAATGGGTGTGAAAGGATTATTCCAAAACTGATTTTTAGGAAGAGAAGAAACAGAATGATACTTATTCCTCTAGTCCACAACACTGACCATTTCCCATAGGAATCAAGATTTCCCCTTCCTCAGTATCTATAACGATAAACTCAGGAAAACTAAGAATAAACAGGAAAGTGAAGGGAAGAAGAGGAGAGTGTCAGAGATCCAAGGGTGAATGGTTTTCATTTGTATGTGAAATTATTTGTGTCATCAACTTGGGGTACCTTTACAGCTGTATTTCTATTAATTTGCCAACAACCCATATGTGTTATGTGGTTGTTTGTTAGGCAGTACCAGTGTGCTCATTGTTAACTGCTTCATGTGCCATCAGCTCTGTGTTGAGCTCCAGCTATCAACTTCAATTCCCCCCCTTTCTCAAGATAATTTCATTTTCAGGGACTTCATCGATCTTCCACATCCCTGGTCTTGCTTAGGGTTAGCCTCATCCACCTCCAGTGTATCATCATAACTTTGATTATTGGGACACAAGGTTGAGATCTCAGACCCTGTTTTCCCAGAAGACACTGGGGATCCTTTTGTGAATAATTCTTAACCTCTTGCAAGACTTCCCCTTCTCAAGGAGGTAGTCAGTTTTACAAAGGCTCAAAACCTAGAAGGTCCAATTATATTCTTCTCTAGAAAATTACAGCTTGATCAGCAAACTCTTATGTAAATAACAGAGACTCCTCGGGCTCTGTCTTTACAAAGCCCTGAAATCTTCTCTGGCTGGGAAAAGGTCTCTAACAGAACACATTATTATATAAACATAAGTCTTGGGGTGACATTCTATTACACGTATAATTATAAGGTAATGATCTTCGGAACTACTTTTACCTTCAAGAAAACTGAAATATTGAGAAGTTGTGTGTGTGTGCTTAGTTGCTCAGTCATGTCCGACTCTTGAGACCCCAAGACTGTAGCCTGCCAGGTTCCTCTGTCCATGGGATTCTCCAGGCAACAATACTGGAGTGGGTTGCCATTTCCTTCTCCAGGGGATCTTCCCAATCCAGGAATCGAACCCGGGTGTCCTCTGTCCTGCATTGCAGACAGACTCTTTACCAACTGAACTGTGAGGGAAGCCCCTTGAGAAGTTGCTTTCCCCCTAATTTTAAACACCTAAAGTAATAGAGGAAAATAACAGAATGGGAAAGACTAGAGATCTCTTCAAGAAAATTAGAGATACCAAGGGAATATTTCATGCAAAGATGGGCTCGATAAAGGACAGAAATGGTATGGACCTAACAGAAGCAGAAGATATTAAGAAGAGGTGGCAAGAATACACAGGAGAACTGTACAAAAAAAATCTTCACGACCCAGATAATCATGATGGTGTGATCACTCACCTAGAGCCAGACATCCTGGAATGTGAAGTCAAGTGGGCCTTAGAAAGCATCACTATGAACAAAGCTAGTGGAGGTGATGGCATTCCAGTTGAGCTATTTCAAATCCTGAAAGATGATGCTCTGAAAGTGCTGCACTCAATCAATATGCCAGCAAATTTGGAAAACTCAGCAGTGGCCACAGGACTGGAAAAGGTCAGTTTTCATTCCAATCCCAAAGAAAGGCAATGCCAAAGAATGCTCAAACTACCACAAAATTGCACTCATCTCACGCTAGTAAAGTAATGCTCAAAATTCTCCAAGCCAGGCTTCAGCAATATGTGAACCGTGAACTTCCAGATGTTCAAGCTGGCTTTAGAAAAGGCAGAGGAACCAGAGATCAAATTGCCAACATCTGCTGGATCATGGAAAAAGCAAGAGAGTTCCAGAAAAACATCTATTTCTGCTTTATTGACTATGCCAACGCCTTTAACTGTGTTGATTACAATAAACTGTGGAAAATTCTGAAAGAGATAGGAATACCAGACCACCTGACCTGCCTCTTGAGAAACCTATATGCAGGTCAGGAAGCAACAGTTAGAACTGGACATGGAACAACAGACTGGTTCCAAATAGGAAAAGGAGTACGTCAAGGCTGTATATTGTCAACTTGCTTATTTAATTTATATGCAGAGTACATCATGAGAAACGCTGGGCTGGAAGAAGCACAAGCTGGAATCAAGACTGCCAGGAAAAATATCAATAACCTCAGATATGCAGATGACACCACCCTTATGGCAGAAAGTAAAGAGGAACTAAAATGCCTCTTGATGAAAGTGAAAGAGGAGAGTGAAAA
The DNA here is from genome assembly GCF_029407905.1 of Bubalus kerabau. Classification (NCBI taxonomy): domain Eukaryota; kingdom Metazoa; phylum Chordata; class Mammalia; order Artiodactyla; family Bovidae; genus Bubalus; species Bubalus kerabau. The sequence goes on along the minus strand of NC_073629.1, from coordinate 24,699,104 downwards.
AGTTGGCTTAAAGCTCAACATTCAGAAAACTAAGATCATGGCATCTGATCCCATCACTTCATGGGAAATATATGGGGAAACAGTGGAAACAGTGTCAGATTTTATGTTTTTTGGGTTCCAAAATCACTGCAGATGGTGATTACAGCTGTGAAATTAAAAGATGCTTACTCCTTGGAAGGAAAGTTATGATCAACCTAGATAGCATATTCAAAAGCAGAGACATTACTTTGCCAACAAAGGTCCATCTAGTCAAGGCTATCGTTTTTCCAGTGGTCATGTATGGATGTGAGAGTTGGACTGTGAAGGAGGCTGAGCGCCGAAGAATTGATGCTTTTGAACTGTGGTGTTGGTGAAGACTCTTGAGAGTCTCTTGGACTGCAAGGAGATCCAACCAGTCCATCCCAAAGGAGATCAGTCCTGGGTGTTCATTGGAAAGACTGATGCTGAAGCTGAGAAACTCCAATACTTTGGCCACCTCATGCGAAGAGTTGACTCATTGGAAAAGACCCTGATGCTGGGAGGGATTGGGGGCAGGAGGAGAAGGGGATGACAGAGGATGAGATGGCTGGATGGCATCACCGACTCGATGGACATGAGTCTGAGTGAACTCCGGGAGTTGGTGATGGACAGGGAGGCCTGGTGTGCTGCAGTCCATGGGGTTGCAAGGAGTCAGACATGACTGAGCGACTGAACTGAACTGAAAGTAAGACAGAGCCAGGACAGGATCAGAACTAACATTTTCAAGTTCTCTATTCAGATTTCTTTATATTTAAACCATGCTGGGGTGTCTGAAGGAGCCCAGTATATAACACTCCTCTTTTGTGCCTGTGTTCTATACAAACTGACAGTAAAACAAAAGCCTGGTCAAGTCGAGACATAAATCTCCCTTGTTTGTAACAGAGACCAGGTTGGGGGATATGCTTGTCTGTCAGCCAAGTAGATCTGCCAATACCGGACCCCACTGAGGAGAAAGATCCCTCCCCCAGAAGAGCAGGATAGAATCCTTCCTCTCTCTGAGCTGCTTCTCCCAAGAGGAAGAAGGGTGGAGCAGAGCTGAGCACACCCATATATTTCAGTCAGTTAAGATACTCCATCCTCCCCTAGGGAAATGAGAGTAATAGAATGGGGGCCAGGAGTTAGACTAAATGAGCTCCCTTTAACAAACAGAAACATCATGAGTTGGGTAAAAATGTTCCTACAATAAGCTGCCTGCTGCTGCTGCCAAGTCACTTCAGTCATGTCCGACTCTGTGCGACCCCATGGACTGTAGCCTACCAGGCTTCTCTGTCCATGGGATTCTCCAGGCAAGAACACTGGACTGGGTTGCCATTTCCTTCTCCAATGCATGAAAGTGGAAAGTGAAAGTGAAGTCACTCAGTCGTGTCTAACTCTTAGCGACCCCATGGACTGCAGCCTACCAGGCTCCTCCGTCCATGGGATTTTCCGGGCAACAGTACTGGAGTGGGGTGCCATTGCCTTCTCCTACAATAAGCTAGATTTATTTAATATCATTTTAAGTTAGGCTTCATTAGAAAAGCCCGTATTTCATTTAACCCACTTCCATAGAGCAAGATAGATATGTCTTCTGTCTCTATGTTAACAAAGACAGTAATTTTTCAAGCCTTAAGCAAATTGTCAGGTACTGTGGGGTGGAGTGAAATGGACTGTATACTGAACCATCTTGAAATCACACCACCATATTCAGCCACCAGTTCTGCCTCTGTGTGAAGTTGACATGACTAACCCAGACACAAGGAAAACCTTCTGTGCTTCCTCAATTTATTAGCTAATGAGACTATTTTAATTCTCATAAAGTTGTCATTTCCCCTCCCACCCCATGCCCACCTTCAGATGTAGTAATGTTCTTCTTTTAAGCCAAACTAATTCATCTTCTTCTAGAAAAAAATCATCCGTTAGAAGAATCTGAATCTTAAACAGGTTGCCATCTTAGCATATTCACAATCCATTACCTATTCCAACTGCTTGTTTGCTCCTTGCAGCTAATGCACCACGCACAGTGAACATTTAAAGAATAGGAATTGGTAGATGAATTCCCCGGACCATGGCAGCAAAGATTACCTATTGCCAAAGCCTTTTATAAAGTCATGGAGAGCAGGAATGGTTCTGATCATATCCTGTCTCCACCATCTTGATTCATCTACAGTGAAAAAGGAGGAAGGCATGGTGTGGAAATGTGTGTGTGTGCGTGTGTGTATGTGTGTGTTTCAAATTGCATTTTTTGGCTACATCTCCAGTGAGATGATTAAAGAACTTTAGCTCTTTGCAACCAGCTCAGCCAAGAGTTAGACTATGCTTTGCTTTCCAAATATGGTTCTCATTTGTTTTCAGCCTCATTCATTTCTTATGATTTGTCTCTCAGAGAAAAAGGCAGCAAGAAAAATCAACCTTGGGCTTTGTTAATTAAGGCTTGCATTCTTGCTGGTATATTTTAGGAAGACAATCGGTTCCTTTTACCCCACTCTCTGGAGAACCTTATAATGTGGTTCTATTCATTCACTGGGCTCTGTGCAGGTTGGGACCTGTCCTGGTTGGTCCTTAAATTCATTTTCATATAGAGTAGTGGGCATTGTATCAGTTTATAAAACTTATTTCTCTCTGCAGAGCTCAAGCAAGCAGCCATAAATCCTCTTTGGGAAAACAGAAGCAAGGATTTTTATCTGACTTTGTGATTTTCATAATGAAAAAGAAAAACAAGGTAAGCATTAGATCTCTTACTCTACCCCTCCACCGCCCCGCTCCCCCCAGATGCCAAGCATTTCTGATTCCCCATTTTCTTGGTATGTGAGGTCCCGACCCACTTAAACTCAGTCTCATTTTTCATGATAAACAAAAATAAAGGCAGGGAACTTCGGGGTTATTTTCCAGAATGTGGAAACTGAGAGAGTCAGGAAGAGAAGCCATATGTCTTCCTTCTCAAATCTCCTTTCCATTTCACAGGTATGCCTTCTTTTTTAAAAAAAAAAATTATTATTTTATTTTTGGCTGTGCTGGGTCTTTGTTGCTGTACGGGATTTTTTTTTTCCTCTAGTTTTGGCAAGGAGGGGCTCCTCTCTAGTTTTGGTGCACAGATTTCTCTTGTTATGGAGCATAGGGTCTAGAACATGTGGACTCAGGGGTTGCTGCTCCAGGGCTCTAGAGCACAGCCTCAGTAGTTGTGGCTCATGGGCTTAGTTGCTCCGTGGCATGTGGGATCTTCCCAGACCAGAGATTGAACACATGTCATCTGCCCTGGCAAACGGATTCTTTACCACCAAGCCACCATGTATGCCTTCTTGAAAGATGACCAATGTGGTTTAGTCGTTCTACCCAAACCTCTTTTTTTATTCCCACCAAAATAAAACTTTCAGGCTGGATTCCCTAGGTAAGAATGGATCCTTGAAGAAAATTCTCCACCTATTTATTCAGCAGACACTGTTCTGCTCAAGGCAGCACGTGAGAGTGTTGTAGGGATTCAGAGATGAGCTCACAGTGCCTATGTAAGGTGTCCATCCACAGGACAGGAAAGGACAGATTGTTGTTGTTCAGTCACTAAGTCACGTCCAACTCTTTGTGACCCCATGGACTGCAACATGCAGGCTCCTCTGTCCTCCACTTGTTTGCTCAAACTCATGTCCATTGAGTCAGTGAGCAATCAACTATCTCATCCTCTGTTGTCCCCTTCTCTTCTCACCCACAATCTTTCCCAGCATCAAGATCTTTTTCAATCAGTCAGCTCTTTGCATCAGGTGGCCAAAGTATAGGAACTTCAGCTTTAGCATCAGTCCTTCCAATGAATATTCAGGGTTGATTTCCTTTAGGATTTACTGGTTTGATCTCCTTGTTGTCCAGTGGACTCTCAAGAGTCTTCTCCAGCATCACAATTCGAAAGTATCAATTCTTTGGTGCTCAGCCTTCTTTATGATCCACCTCTCACATCTGTACATGACTACTGGAAAAACCATAGCTTTGACTATATGGACAAATATGAAACAGAAAAAGAAGTAGAAAAGGTGGGAGAAGAATGGAGATTAAACATGCCTTTTTGTGATGTTACTTTGTCCACAAAGATCTGTCTAGTCAAGGCTATAGTTTTTCCAGTAGTCATGTATGGATGTGAGAGTTGGACTCTAAAGAAAGCTGAGCACCAAAGAATTGATCTTTTGAACTGTGGTGTTGGAGAAGACTCTTGAGAGTCCATTGGACTGCAAGGAGATCCAACCAGTCCATCTTAAAGCAGATCAGTCTTGGGTGTTCGTTGGAAAGACTGATGTTGAAGCTGAAACTCCAATACTTGGGTCACCTGATGCGAAGAACTGACTCATTTGAAAAGACCCTGATGCTGGGAAAGATTGAGGGCAGGAGGAGAAGGGGACGACAGAGGATGAAATTGTTGGATGGCATCACCGACTCAATGGACATGGGTTTGGGTGGACTCCGGCAGTTGGTGATGGACAGGGAGGCCTGGCGTGCTGCAGTTTGCGGGGTCGCAAGGAGTCAGACACGACTGAGTGACTGAACTGAACTGAACTTTGTGATGTTGATCTCATTGTCTTTGGTTTAGTTGACTCTTTCTTCACACATTGTCATAATTCCTAGCTATTTCTCCTTTAGCACTGTAGCCAGATGAAGCACTATCAGAATGAAGAGCCACAAAAAGTCCCCACAGATCTAGAGGGTGTGTGAGCATGGTTCAGTGGTCACTTCCTCTTGTTTGGACTGAGTGTTGGAAGAGACCTAATGAAAGTGGCCTGAGAAGCTAGAAACATGGAGTTTCCATCTCTGGGATTAAGAAATTTGTGAGGTTGAGTCCTGGGATGCTTCAACATGAAAAAGCCAGGAAAATGGGGATGAACCAGCAAGAGATAAGAGGAAATATGTGATATAATTATGTCCTAAAGGCCAAAGGAAGAAAGAATTAAAAGAAATAGTGACCTCCTAGCTTAATGCCAGCTTCCCTGGTGGCTCAGTCAGTAAAGAATCTACCCACAAGGCAGGAGGCAACCTGCAATGCAGGAGATACAGGTTCAATCCCTGGGTCAGGCAGATCTCCTGGAGAAGGAAACAGCAGAGCACTCCAGTGTTTTTACCTGGGAAATCCCATGGACAGAGGAGCCTGGTGGGTTATAGTCCCCAGGGTCACAAAAGTCGGACAGGGCTGAGCGACTAAACCACCACCACCTTAATGGCACTGACAGCTCAAGAGGGGACCTGAGAATTCAAGCTTGGATCCAATCGTTAAGGCAAGAAACCAAAGCCTGACTGGAAACTAAAAGAAAGTAGAGACAATGATTACAGACATCCCTTTTGAAAAGGAATCTTGGAACATAAAGAAGACATTCATTGTTTGAAAGGTTAAGTTCTCAATTACCTGATCATTTTAATGCCACAGAATAATCGCCTCCCTCCAGGCCTATAGGTTTGCAGTTTTCTAGAACAACAGTGGTTAACATTGGTTGCACTTCAGCTCAGGGCCAGGCACCCTTATAACCTTGTATACACATTTTTTTCATTTATTGAATCCTTCTAGCCCTTGTCAACTACAAATTGGCACTCGCCAAGGGCATTTGCCATCTACCTCTGTGGAGACTGAACCCTGTGCTGCCTCAGCTGTTGACCTTCAACCCACCCTGAAGACAGCTCAGGGTGGAGCGTGAGGCAGTCTGTGCTTCAGGGAAGCTGATGGAACAGGTCTTTACATAGTTAAATATTCTCAGACACTGATTTCATGACCCCAATCCTTGCATCTCTTCATATCTGGAAAAGCAGTATATCCTTGCATGGTGGCATCAGCTTCTCATGAGTAGCAGAAAACCTTTCATAAAATAAGTGCTTGATTGCACTGAACTCCCCCTTCACCAAATTTTATATATTGACCTCCTACCACCACCTCTTTGGAGCAGTCTCTCAGAGCTATCTGAGATGCTGTCTCCCGGGCTGCAGTCCTCATTTTGCTCCGAATAAAACTTAACTCGCAACTCTCACATTGGGCATCTTTTTTCAGTTGACATCCTTTAAGTTTAAGTAACTGCTAATCAGTAAAGCCTTACACAGATGAGGAAATGGGAGCACAGAGAGCTTCAGTAGGTCAGCAAAAACAGTATGGCTGGGAAGAGGTGGACCTAGAACTCAATACAGCTGGACCAGCCCAAGTTGTAGCCCATGTGTTACCCTGTTGCCAGACTCGGTCCTTGGGTAGCACCAGAATTTGAAACCCTGGGCTCTTTCTTCCAGTTCTTGTTTTGCTGGCCACCACTCAATTCCAGCACTCAGCATTCCAGGACAGAGGGAACAGGAAGCTGGCCAGAGCCCCACTTTACCATGCCCTCAGCATTCAGAAATCTCACACCTTGGTTTCCTGCTGTCTGTCTCTTCTATTGAACTTCCTAGACCACAGCCACCACCGCCTGTGATGGGTGGAAAGCTGGAGTGATGGTAGTGGGCAAGATAAGAGGAGCCGGGGAAGGCCTGAGGCAGAGTCAGGCTGCTGGAAGAAAACAGGCAATGTCCCTTGAGCCTCATGTTTCTAGCAACAAAGCCCTTTGTTGGAACTGGGTCTAGGCTCCAAGGCCACTATTCTTCCTGCTCTTCCTGCTTTACCTGCACCAGGATAAAACTGAACCAGGAAGAGAAGACCTAGGTCTTGGGGTCAGGGAAGGTCTTTGAGAGCATGGAGTGGGTTCTGCCTGGCAAGAACTGGCTAGAAAAACCCCTCTAGAAAAGTTTGTCTTACCTTCATCCTGCTCCACCTGCCCCACCGCTGACCACCTGCCTGTTTAAGAGCTTAAATACCGGAACTTCCCTGGTGGTCTAGTGGTTAGGAATCTGCCTGCCAATCCAGAGGACACAGGTTCAATCCCTGGTCTGAGAACTAGGATCCCACGGTCTGAAGAGCAACTAAGCCCACACACCACAGCTCCTGAAGCCCATGCACCCTAGAGCCTGTGCTCCACAACAAGAGAAGCCACCGCAATGAGAAGCCCGTGCAGTGCAACTAGAGAGGAGCCCCACTCACCACAACTAGAGAAAGCCCTCATGCAGCAACGGAGACCCAGCACAGCGAAAAAACAAACAAATAAAAACACTTAAAGATTCATGTTATCAGGCCATTGCTTAGCTAGTCAGAAAAACAAGCCAAGCTGTCTCACTTTGAGAAAGAGGACTGTGGATTTACAGATTGTTTTGTGGTTGAATTACAACCAGCCCTCCTTTCTCTTCCCACTCTGTTTCCCATGCCTTTATTTAAGCCCTTCTCAGAAATTTTTGTGTCCTCCTCTGCCTTCCCTGGGACTTCTCTGATAGTTCAGCTGGTAAAGAATCCACCTGCAATGCAGGAGACCTTGGTTTGACTCCTGGGTTGGGAAGATCCCCTGGAGAAGGGATAGGCTACCCACTCCAGTGTCCATGGGCTTCCCTGGTAGCTCAGACAGTAAAGAATCTGCCTGCAATGTGGGAGACCTGGGTTCAGTCCCTGGGTTGGGAAGATGCCCTGGAGGAGGGCATGGCAATCCACTCCAGTATTTTTGCCTGGATAATCCCCATGGACAGAGGAACCTAGCTGACTACAGTCCATGGGGTCACAGAGTAGGAGACTACTGAGCAACTAAGTGCGCACACACACACACACACACATATACTGCCTTTCCTGGTAGATTTTACACTCCCTGGGAATTAACATTCTGCCATGTTCCTCTCTCCATCTTCCACACCCATACCTGGTATCTTACTGTATCACTGAGAATGTCTCAGCTAAAGTAACAGAAATAAATCTAAAACTAATGGACATTTTGTTATCTTCCCATAACAAGAAGTTAGAATGTCTCAGGGCTGATGAATGACACAGCTCGAGGACATCAGCAATGTCCCAGGGTCTCTCTGTCTTTGTCCTCTGCCAGCCTCAGCATGTTGGCTCACAAGCTGGGTTGACCCTCCTCAAGATGACAGGCATGCTATTACTCACAGATGCATGACCCTCCTCAAGGTGACAAGCACGCACAGAAACTGTACGCAACACTCACAGACATGGCAGCCTCCAGTGGCAACTCTGAAAAAAATGAGGAAACCTTTATCGAAAGCTCCCAGAGCAAACATTCCCTCCCCATCCTTGACAGAAACAGGGTTATATGCCCACTTCCAAACTAAGAACTGGCTTAGAGAATGGACTTCCCATCAGCTTTTACCCTTGAGTTGGAAATTGGATGGAGTTTTCTGGGGACACTGCTACATGGAAGAGTGTATACACCTGGAAAAAAAATCAGATTCTACTAGCAAGAAAGAAGTTGGGAGTGGGGGAGGTGTGAGGATCAATTTGGTGTGTGCAGCCTACAGTGTCTGATCAAATAACGCATAATAGTGTTGTCTATTGAATTTCATCCCACCATAGCTTGACTTATTTCATCAGTCCTGAGAAGAGAGCAGTGAGGGGATAGGACTCAGGTCAGACAGACTCTGATGATGAAAGGGAAGGGAACATGTAGGAGAAGTTGGGAGCATGAGGCATTGCCCTGCTGCCTACAATGCAGTATGACGTCTAACAAGGGATGAACAAGAAGCCAATCCAGAAGACCCACCACATTGCAAGCATCATATTAGGTTCCCACACACATTATCCTATTTAATTTTCATCAAAGTCCTTCATAAAATACAAACTATAGCTCTCCTATTTGGAGGAGGCAATGGCACCCCACTCCAGTACTCTTGCCTGGAAAATCCCATGGACAGAGGAGCCTGGTAGGCTGCAGTCCATGGGATCACTGAGGGTCAGACACGACTGAGCGACTTCACTTTCACTTTTTACTTTTATGCATTGGAGAAGGAAATGGAAACCCACTCCAGTATTCTTGCCTGGAGAATCCCAGGGATGGGGGAGCCTGGTGGGCTGCCGTCTATGGGGTCACACAGAGTCGGACACGACTGAAGCAACTTAGCAGCAGCAGCAGCTCTCCTATTACAGATAAATCAATCAAGGCTCAGAGAACTTGGGTAACTTGTCATGGGTTCCTTGGCTTGTGACTAGCAGAGAGAGCATTCTGTTGGCTGCTGGTTATGGCTGTAACCTTCCCACAAGGCTCAAGTCTCCAAGGGATTTATAGGGACAGAGCCCCAGGTGAGCAAATACCTTGTTATGATCTGAGGCTTTGGAACCCACATGTCTGTGAAGTTTCCTGGTGAGGTAAACCATGTGTGAGCCCCAAAGGCTTGTTCAGGCTTCTAGCCTAAGGCTTAGGAGAAAAGCAGCCCAGTTGAGCCCCTTTGTCCAGAGCCAGTGCTTCTCAAATGTTTCTACTGAGGTATGTCCAATGGCAGAGAAGGGGGACACAGGTTAGGGTTGTAATCACAAGAGATCTGTGCTGATACAGAGCAGACTTCTGCAAGTCAGCGAGGCTGGGGAAGATCCTGGAAAGCTCCCCTCTACCTCACCACTAACTGGCCTATGACTTCATGGGGCAAAGAGCGAGAGCAGCCTCCTCACCCAGACCCAACTTCAGAAAAGGAGAAAATGCAGAACAGAAGCAATACTAGAAAGAAGAGAAGATTTTCATGAACGAGCTAAAAGAGTAAGCCATGGTACGAGAGATCACCTTGGAAAATTGGGCCTACTGGAGCAAGAGCTAGTGGGGTGTGAGCTTCTGGAAGTGGTTCAGTCTTCACCAGAGACTAGAAGAAAGGAGAAGTTGTCAGTATGAGAATAAGTGGAGACCAGAGGAGCCAGGGAAGACTCAACAGCTGGTGGCCTGCAGGGCTCAGTCTCCAGAGACTGAGTTCTGGGGGTCCCAGTAGGCTTTCCTTATGTTGTCTTCCCTCTCCTCCTCAAAGTCTTTCTGACCTCGTGTCTACCCAGGTTGTTCAACTCTGGCCGGGAGAGCCCTCAGTCTGCATGTGACCATTCAAATAGGCCCACCCACCACCCAACCTCACTACCTAGCCCCGGTAGAGGTGGGTGGATTCCAGAAAAGCAAAGAATTGCTCAAAACTCTGAGATGGAAATGTCTACCCATTGGTTTTAGTTGCAGTAAGATGGGCTCCTTGTGACTGACTGCCTGCCTTCAGGAGCCTTCCCAAGTTCCAGGTGGAAAATAAGCCAGAGTGAGGGACTGTCCGAGCCTAGAGCAAAACAACTTGAAAATGTACCATTTCTCTTCTCTACAAAATACAGAAAACCTTAGAAGTGGGGAAGAGAGAACATGCCACTCTACCTACTTGGGTTCCCCATGGGGAGACAAGACGAGCAGCAGATGTGGCTGAGAATTCTGCCCACCATCCAGGCCACCTTTCATCTCTATGCTTCCACTTTTGATCCTCCTGGGATGGCTGCTTCATTGGGATGGATCAAGCCAGTGGGGAATGAGGTCGGCTCAGCCAGCAGTGAAAGGGACCCTCTTCATATCAGCAACCTCTGTGGAGGAATGGGTTGACAAGCTGGATGCCATAAGTAAACAGATACTGAGAAAGACAAATATCATATGATATCATTTATACGTGGAATCTAAAATAATGGTATGAATGAACTTATTTACAACACAGAAATAGCATCACAGATGTAGAAAACAAACTTACCCACCCAGGGCAGGGGTGGTGGAGAGAGTGTGGGGCAGGGATAAATTGATAAATTGGAGATGACATATACACATTACTATATATATTACAAGGGCTTCCCCGGTGGCTCAGCGGTAAAGAATCCACCTGCAGTGCAGGAGACCCAGGAGACATGGGTTCAGTCCCTAGATCAGGAAGCTGGAGGAGGGCATGGCTACTCACTCTGGTATTCTTTTCTGGGGAATCCCATGGACAGAGGAACCTGGTGGGCTTCAGTCCATAGGGTTGCAAAGAGTTGGACACAACTGAAGCGACTGAGCACACACACACGTATATACTATAAAATGGATAACTGACTGGATCTACTGTGTAGCACAGGGAACTCTATCCAGTACTCTGTAATGACCTGTATGCATGAAGAATCTAAAAAGAATGGATAGATCTATATGTGTAACTTACTCATATTGCTGTACAGCAGAAACTAATACAACACTTTATTGGGTTGGCCAAAAGATTCATAAGATCTTATGGAAAAACTTGAACAAACTTTTTGGCCAACCCAATAAATCAACTATACTTCAATAAAAAGTTAAAAACTAACAAACAGACACGATAAAGCCAGATACTTTCTTCTCACTAAGCTCTGCATGAGGAGATTGTCTGCATGATTTGAAACAAGCTAGAAATCTTTTTCTCAAAACAAGATGTACTTGATATTGAGGATGTTTTTGACCAGAATTCTGGGTGGAAGGTAAGACACTGGGGAGAGGAAGGCTGAGGAGTAGCAAATTGGCCCAGCAAGACCTCTCCTCATGAGAAATGGCACAGCCAGAGAACCAGAACTGGACAGCACTTTCCAGGGCTGTGGGGTCAGGCAGAAGGTCAAATGGAGAAAGTATTAGAGCCCAAAAAGTCCAGAGAGCATGGTGGAGACTTGTTGGGGGCGGTGGGGGCAGGGGAGATGAATGCGTGCTATTGACCTGCTGTAAAAATTTCAGTAAAATGACCCACTTCAGAAAAGGCTAAGTATGGTTGGATTCTTGTGGAAATATGGATCTGATATGAGGTTCTTGGAGGAGAATCAACAGGGTCAGGAAGAGAAAACAGTAAGAACATAAGGGTAAGAAGCAAGGATTTCTATGGAGAAATCAGGCTCACTCAGTCCTGGAATTGACGTGTAAGTACATTTCACTTAAATCTCCAAAGGGCCTGTGTGTACTAAGCTGCTTCAGTCATGTCTGACTTTTTGTGACTCTGTGGACTGTAACCTGCCAGGCTCCTCTGTCTGTGGAATTTTCCGGGCAAGGATACTGGAGTGGGTTGCCATGCCCTTCTCCAGGAGATCTTCCCAACCCAGGGATCGAACCCTCATCTCTCACATCTCCTGCATTGGCAAGTGGGTTCTTTACCACTAGCGCCTCCCCAAAGGGCATGGAGGCCCAAGGGACATGTGGGTTATCTGCATATAATAATGCCGAACTGGTGGGATTGCTGTGAGGATCAAACCAGCTCTCTCTCATTCATTCATCAGCGATCCTTAGCACTTCCTGGGTGCTCACTACGTGTCACACTCTGTTCAAAGCCCTTGACACCCCTTCCTCCCTGCATCCTGATGAGACAGAAGGCTGTTGTCATTTTCCCCAGTGGACAGACACCTCCGAGAGGTGGAAGGACTCACCAGCGTCACATATCTCGCGGGCTCTGAATCCAGACCTGTCCTCGTTCGCTTTTAACCACTAGGCCTCTGTGTGTCTGACACAGGTCAGTCATTAGAGATGCAAACAAGGAAAATACAGACATGGGGTTTGCCCTAAGGCTCTCATAGGCTGACGAGAGCAAAATGTAGGAAGCTTCTGGACACAGTATCCCTTTACCAACATCAGGGATTATCTCTCTTTAAAACGGATGTGCTAGCCACATAATGGTTGCCAGAGATGATACTCAAAATATTTGATAGATATTATGATACAAGTCCCAGCCAATCAGAACTGAAGCCAAATCTTTGGTCCAGCCTCACCAGGATGACACCAGGGACAGCCCCAGTCACAGTCCCAGACAGCTAGTCTGACAATGAAATGCTTCCTCCTCAGGCCGGAAGGGGTGTCCCTGGAGAAGAACAAGGAATGCATATTTCCAGATCAGCTCATGTCTGGTGGTGGCATAAGGGGTCGGGGGATGGTTAGGTTGAGGGGAAGCAAGGAGATTTTTCAGGGAATAGGAAAACTGTTAGGAACCCAGAAGCAAAACCAGCTTGCCAAAAGGAAATTCACAAAAACCTATTGGCTGAAAGCAAATTAACCGAAAATTCAGCTTTATAAAATCATCCAGAGAAGACATAGTTTTCCTTTGAGAGGGCTCTCATTCATTTTCAATTCTGTTCAGCAAAATCTAAGAGCTAGATAGTTGTCAGCACAGGCAGAGCCTTAGCCTAGGCTCCTGGACCAGGGCAGAATGCAGAGCACTGTTTTCCAGGGGGTGGAAAAATCACAGGTTCACTCTTGGCCGCCTTGAGCTCCAGCCCCCCTGGCTTCTGTGCTGGTACTCTTGAGACTCTGGGTGAACGGCAGTGATGACATATTTAATGAAAGGTAAATATTTATGGTCAGTCTCCAGCAGATGTACTCGGTGGGTGGGTGGGTCAGTGGGTGAGTGAGTGGGTCAGCAAGGGCATCAGCACAGGAGCTGAGATCTCATCCATGGTTATGCCATGGATCTCACCCGATACGTTGCTGTGTGCCTAAACTTGACCCTTTTGTTGTTCTGACACCAAAGCAGGTAGGAAACCATGCACTTAAGATACCATCAGCAACCTTCCAACTCCAGGAGCACTGCTGTATGCTTGGAGCTGGAGCAACTTCTGTTTTGTTGTTTTGAAAATTCCCAGGTGTTCCCTGATGACTCAGTGGGTAAAGAATCCACCTGCAATGCAGAAGACACAGGAGACGTGGGTTCGATCCCTGGGTCAGGAAGATCTCCTGGAGAAGGAAATGGCAACCCACTCCAGTATTCTTGCCTGGGCAATCCCAAGGACAGAGGAGTCTGGCAGGCTACAGTCCACGGGGTCACAAAAATTGAACATGACTTAGCGACTAAACCAGAACCATTACCATCAGGGAGGCCCAGCACAGCCAGGCAGTCTCCTGGGACATTGCTGGCATCTAGTGGAAAGACAGGGGAGCAGATGGCATACAGATACAGCACTCACAGACAAAGGAGGGTCCCAAGGAGACCCCATCCTCTACTGCAGGTTTACATTCAACAGCCCGTGCTCTAACAAGAGTGGTACTAGCAAAAAGAGGAGCCAAAGGAACGGAAAGATGCCGCTCCAATTCACCCACAAGAATCGTTCTCAACACCATCAGACCCAACACCCTCTTTGTACTATGTATCCTTAGCTTTTGTCCCCTTTGCGTCATGCTGTGCTAAGACGCTTCAGTCATGTCCGACTCTGCGACCGTATGGACTGTAGCCCACCAGGCTCCTACATCCATGGGATTCTCCAGACAAGAACACTGGAGTGGGTTGCCATGCCCTCTTCCAGGGTATCTTCCCAACCCAGGGATCAAGCCTGCATCTCTTACATCTTACATGCAGTTTCTTTACCACTAGCACCATCTGGGAAGCCTTTTGTCCCCTCTACCACTCTAAAATTAAATTCATTGACAATAAAATCAGTTATGCACATTATTACGAAAATTCATATAATGTCATAACTATTAATATAATACAAAGGTGAAAATATAGTAAAAACATATGGTTTTTAAAAAATGTGTTTCAATATGTAGATATTCACACATGAACAAATTAGGACAGGCAATTTGGTCACATGTTTGCACTTACACAAAATGATTAAGTGTGAATTTAAGAAAAGTATAACTGTCAGAAGCCATTCTATACAAGAAGTGCGGGAAAATAAAAGAGGAGAAATATGGGTAGGGGCTAGAATAAATCCTTTTACTTGAATAAATGATAACAGACCACCCTAATTATTAGTACATGATAGGAGAAAAGAGGAAATGACCTTACTGAAAGAGGAAAGATGTGTTTTACATTTGGGCCAATGAAGAATAAAAACAAGAAAAACAGTTGAAATTTGGGTTGCAAAACACCCCCCAGGCAGTGTTGCTATCACTGTGTGAGCTTTATCAGCAGGACATGGTGCCTGGTTCAACAAAGGTTGGTTGGCAAGTGAGTAAATCTGCCATTTGATTGAGAAAACTGCCATCTGGTTGATGTATAACTCAAGTAGTCTGCTTAAAATTGAGGCTATCATTACCAGTAGGCACGTTATGTACATTACTTAATTCTTATAACTGTGCAAGGAATTCACTTGGGCTTCCCTGGTGGTTCAGACAGTAAAGAATCTACCTGCAATCTGGGAGACCCAGGTTCAGTCCCTAGGTCAGGAAGGTCCCCTGGAGGAGGGAATGGCACTCCAGTATTCTTGCCTGGAGAAGCCCCATGGACAGAGGAGCCTGGTGAGCTATATAGTCCATGGGGTCACACAGAGTTGAACACAACTGAGCTACTAACACACACACAAAGCATTCATTTATGATCTTCATTTAACAGAGGTGAAACCCCAGATTTGGGAAATTAAATAAGTAACACAGTCAAACTTTTGGTAGAATGTGGCAGAGCCAAGATTTGAATGCAGTCTGCATCTGATTTGAATCTCATACTCACCCTAGCAGGTAGGTGGATAGAAATAGGAATTGTTTCCACTTTGCTTTTGAGGGACCTGAAGCCGAGAGAAGTGACGTGACTTGCTAAATGTCCTGCAGCTGGAGTGTAATGTCCTTGTCCTGGCTGCAAATCTGTGTCTTCTCTAACTTTTCCATCATATCCTGGGATATTTATCCTATCTTGTTTAGGGATCTCAGAAATCAGCTGCAATCTTAAGCAAATTAAACTCTACTGGCAGGATATGAGCATGGTAATTTATCAGCTGTTTCATAATGGAGACCAGAAATGTAAATGTCACTTTGGCATTTAGTTAAGATCTGTGCTCAGTATGGGAACAATTAGCTAACAGACTGCAAATAAATTCTCTGATTACTTAGGCCTGGGATAGTGACTTGTTACAAAGCCACTCTTGGAGATGAGGGTGATCTGGCTTGAACATCTGTCATCAGATTGATAGCTGGGTTTGATCCTGCATGGTGGGCTGAGCTATAGTGCCGTCCCCCTTCACCAATCCTCAAGCATCCTTCCTAAGTTTGCACGCCGGGTCTAAGTTCCCAAGGAATGGAAAATCTTTTTCCTATCAAGGATACACAAGAATGAGGCATTTCATGGGGACAGACCACTCTCCGAAATCTATAAGAACCAATGTTAAGGTTCTTTGACCTGTTTCTCTAAGTAGCGACTATGAGATAATACAATGAAGCCTAGGTGCTAACCAAATTCTCCTACTCCGAGAATGGTGGGAGTACTCTGATGGTTGGGAGTGTGAGATGGCACAATTATTTCAAAGTTCTGGAGAACTTTTCTTACAAAGTTAAAAATGTTCTCACTCTGTTACTCAGCAACTTTACTCCTGGGCATCTATCCAAGACAAAAAAAAAACACATTCACAAAAAGAATTGTAAAAGAAATTTCACAGAAATTATGAAATGCTTCTCCAAGCTTCATAATAAACTTTCATAATAACCCCCCAAACTGGGAGCAACTTGAATGCCTACCAACAGGTGAATGGAGAAACATATTTGTGTTATATTAATATAATAGAGCAATGATGTTGTTGTTCAGTCGCTAAGTCATGTCCGACTCTTTGCGACCCCATGGGCTCAGCATGCCAGGCCTCCCTGTCCCTCACTATATCCCAGAGTTTGCCCAAGCTCATGTCCATTGAATCAGTGATGCTATCCAACCATCTCACTCTCTTCCATAGAGCAATACTCAACAGTTAAAAAAAGAAATAAACTACTCATACAAGGCTTCCCTGTCGGCTCAGAGGTTAAAAGCATCTGCCTGCAATGCGGGAGACCTGGGTTCAATCCCTGGGTCGGGAAGATCCCCTGGAGAAGGAAATGGCAACCCACTCCAGTATTCTTGCCTGGAGAATCCCATGGATGGAGGAGCCTGGTGGGCTACAATTCATAGAGTTTGCACAGAGTCTGACACCACTGAAGTGACTAAGAAGCAGTCCATGGGGTCGCAAAGAGTGGGACACGACTGAGCGACTTCACTTTCACTCGTACAAGTAACAACAGAAATGTATCTCTATAGCATTTGTTGAGTAAAAGGACCTATCCATACATAAATAACTATCTAATTGACTTCAATAATGTAAAGTTCTAGGACAGGTAGAACTAAGTTATAGTGATAGGAATCAGAACAGTGATCTCTGCTGTGGGTGGGAAGCCACTGACTGGAAAGAAACAAGGATATTTTCTGTGGCAATGAAAATGTTCAGTATCTTGACACTGGCAGTGGTTATACCAGTTATGCCAAAATTCATCAGGCTGTACACTTAAAATGAGTTTGTTTTATTGTGTAAAAATTACATTCTAATTTTTAAAATGAAACCTAAGATTGTTTCAGCTACTGGGGGAACATAACTGTTTTCTGTTTCTATTTCTGCCTTCTCTTCCACTTTGTTTTCCATGCCTTAGGCCTTAAACCATCAAGAATCATACAGTCAATCCTTAGTGGAAATAACTGGGAGTTGGGGGCTGGGACAGTGGGATCCATTGTAGTCGAGTAGTTAAATGATAGTCAACCCATGGTTCTAGGAATTAGATTCAGCAGCTTATGGATTTTTTTGTGTGTGTGTGGACTCAGCTGGGTCTTGGTTATGGTATGCAGGATCTAGTTCCCTGACCAGGGATCCAACCTGGGTTTCCTGCATTGGGAGTGCAGAGTCTTAACCATTGGCCCACCATCTGGGAAGTCCCCAGATTTTTTATTAGAGTATAGTTGATTTATAATGTTGTGTTAGTTTCAGGTGTTAGTTTCAACAGAGTGATTCATATATATATCTGAATATCCAATATATATTGGAATATGGCATATATATATATATATATATATATATATATATAGCTTCCCTGGTAGCTCAGTGGTAAAGAATTTGCCTGCAATGCAAGAGACCTGGGTTTGATCCCTGAGTTGGGAAGATCCCCTGGGGGAAAGCTTGGCAACTCACTCCAGTACTCTTGCCTGGAGAATTCCATGGACAGAGGAGCCTGGTGGGCTACAGTCCATAGGGTTGCACAGAGTCTGACACGAGCAAAGTGACTAAGAAGCAGCAACAGCAGCACACATATATATAATATCCTTTTATATTATGTATAATATTCTTTTTCAGATTCTTTTCCCTTATAGGTTATTACAAAATATTGAGTATAGTGCTATACAGTAGGTCTTTATTGGTTATCTATTTTATATACATTAGTCACTCAGTCATGTCTGACTCTTCATAACTCTGTGGACTGTAGCCCACCAGGCTCCTCTGTCTATGGGATTCTCCAGGCAAGAATACTGGAGTAGGTTGCCATGCCCTCCTTCAGGGGATCTTCCTGACCCAGGGATTGAACCTGGGTCTCCCACATTGCAGGCAGATTCATTATCATCTAAGCCACCATTTTATATATAGTAGTGTGTATATGTTAATCCCAAACTCCTAATTTATCCCTCCTTCAACTTTCCCCTTTGGTAGTCAATCACAAGTTTGTTTTTCATGTCTGGGAGTCTTTTTCCCTTTTGTAAATATGTTTGTTTGTATCATTTTTTTAGATTCCACATTTAAGTGATATCATATGATATTTGTCTTTTTCTTATTTACTTCACTTAGTATGATAATCTCTAGTTGCATCCATGTTGCTGCAAATGGTTTTTTTTATGGCTGAGTAATATTCCATTGCATGCATATACCCCGTTTTCTTTATCAATTCACAGATCAAATATTTTTGAAGCACATTAAACACTTGCTGTCACCTCCATGAAAAATATAAGAATAGCCAGGCAGCCTGTTCATGCAACTTGAATATGCCTGTCCTAAATACTCTTTGTTCAAGGAATGAGCCCTGAGCACAGGCAAGAGACTTTCAGGGAAGGATACCATGCAAAATCAGTGTATGAAGAGGGAAGGAGAAGGCAGATTCTAGCATCTGCTCTCAGAGACTCTAGGGCCTCCTCTTATCCGTAGTGACATCGCAGGCTAGTTAGCCCACTGGGGCCTGGGGCAGCTCACTCAACAACCACAGGGCTGGGCTCCAGTGGGAGTCAGTGGTGGTGTTTATGGGAAAGTGGCTGGGGCTGATCAGAATCTAAGGACTTTAATAAAGCTACCACCTCACGAAGCTGATTGTCCCTACATAACCCAATGTGTTTACGTGGAGTTTGGCCCTAGGTCTGCTGAGGTCATTGCACATTCAGAAATGTGAACATCAGTCAACAGTTCACGAACCAAAGTTATCCTGACCTTTGCATTAAACTGGCTGTGCTCTTCCAGTAAGACAGATGATCGAAAGGAGAGAGGAGGGAGAGGCTGGGTAGAAATGTAAAGGGAAGATGCTGACAGCATCTATGCTTGCTTCTTCATCTATTCTCTAATTCTACAACAAATATCGTCACATGTCAGGCTCTGGTGGGCTGAGTTTCAAGAATGAATACAACAGGGTTCCTGGCCTCAAGGAACTCCAAATCCTGCAAAGCCATAATGGACCAACTGGAATACAGTGTGACATGTTTCACACACACTCACTCACTCACACACACACACACACACACACAGAGTGCCAGCTCTGCCTGACAGCATTGGGGAGGCCTTCGTGGTTGGGAAGACACATCAACTGGATCATAAGGACAAGTAGGAGTGATAAGAATATTCCAGGAAGCATGCATGTGAATCTACAATTATCTCAAAAAAATTTTTTTAAGTTTAATTTTAAAAACTAAAAAAAAAAAAAGGGAAAATTTGAGGAAGAAGGAATAGCAAGTACAGGCAGAGACATGGAAACATCATGTTTTGGTTGCAAGTGGGGACAAAAGTCAGCCAGCGAGCCTCAAAGGCCCTCGCTGAGTCTTCCGGAGTCCCTGATCTCTAGGAGTCCTTCATTAACTGGCCCACTGGCTCTGGGTTCAGCAGGTCCGGGGCCTCAGCTGAACACCCTAGCTCCATCCACATAGGAGCAAGACTTGTAGGCTCAACCTCAGACTCACGGACTGGGATTGAAAGCAGGAAATAGAATTAAATTTATGTGAAAGCGCCAGATGAACATCTGTTAGTTCAGGTCCCCCACTTCCTTGGTCACCCCAGCCAGAAGCAACCTCTTCCTCCTCTGGTCTCCCATAAGCTACTCTGAAATATGAATCAATAGCATAACAGTTAACAGTGTCGGGCTTCCCTAGTGGCTCAGACAGTAAAAAATCTGCCTGCAATGTGGGCAACCAGGATTCAATCCCTGGGTCAGGAAGATCCCCTGGAGGAGGGCATGGCAACCCACTCCAGTATTCTTGCCTGGAGAATTCTATGGACAGAGGAGCCTGGCGGGCTACAATCCATGGGGTCACAAAGAGTCAGACAAGACTAAGTGACTAACACTTTGTCACTTTGTCTAACAGCGTAGACTCTGGAGCCAGATTTTCTGGCTTTGAATCCCAGCTCTGTGTTTGCCAGCTGTGTGCTCTGGAAAAAGTTACTTTCTGCTGTGTGCTTCAGTTTCCTTATCTGTAAAATGGGGATAAAGTTGATCCCTATGAATTAATACATGCAAAGCCCTTAGAACACTGCCTGGCACATTGTAAATGTCCTTTAAGTGTTATTGATTATTGTTAAGGATAACACTACCATTTATTGAGTACTCGGTACTATGAGCACAGTGTGAGGACTTTTACACACCTCATCATGGGGCAGCTGTGAGACCCCCTGGTGTCTGAGCAAGACCAAGTCACAAATGAGGTGTCTTTAGGGAGGAAACCACTGCTTCCTCTCCTGTACCAACTGTCCTTCCCTGTCACCTAACTCATATATAAGCTGTATTTGATCCTGAATCAGCATAAACCTTCTGAAGGATACAAATCATCTCCAAGATGCCAGCAGCTCTCATATCAATGGGCTGTTGATGGCGGCTCCCTCATTGTCTCCCATGGGGATAGCCATGCCTGTGACCCCAGACACCCAGCAGAATCTGAGATCCTGAACTCTTGTCTGCACCCAGCACCCAAATTTCTCCAAGATCTTGGGAAGCTTTATAATCCCAGCTCTTGCTACCTAGCTCACTTCCATATTCAGAAGCTCTCTCTACTTCCTATCAGACCTGATCTATGTAGCAAACTTAGCAAATGGAGAAAGAATTTTCCTTCCCCCTTCAGACCCTGTAAAACAAGGACAGACAATGCAGCCCTGTGACAAACGTCACTGGCATATAACCATATTCCCCAAAAAGCCCTTCTTCAGGCCGTGTCCCCATCCTTCCCTGTGACTCACTGCACAATTGCCCCCACCCAGGGGAACAACCACACTGCTGGTCTCTTAGCCTCTGAGAGGTTCAGTAGCTGCAGAAAGATCAAACTGTCCCTCGTTTGACCCCATCCACAACTGGTTGGCTTCAGGCTTCAATAATTCAAGGTTAATATTAACTTGCCTGCAGCTCCTTAGGGTCAGGCATGTGATGGGCTTGAGCCCAGACCTCAAAGTTCCAGGTTCATCTGATTTCTGGAATCAGCTTAAGCAAGACAGATGGCTGTGTGGCACAGCTGGGGCCAGGAGGGCCTAGGTGCCCCCCATCATAGGGGATTGGGGGGTGCCTTTAAGCTCGCAGAACTACATTTGTTCTCTAAGAGCTGGGCCATGACTGCTCAAGAATAACCTATCATTTCCCTTCACCCAAATTAAGCAGGCACATTTCCAGGTGGTGCTAGTGGTAAAGAACCCACCTGCCAATGCAGGAGACATAAAAAACATGGGTTCAATTCCTGGGTAGGGAAGATCCCCTGGAGAAGGAAATGGCAACCCACTCCAGTATTCTTGCCTGGAGAATCCCATGGACAGATGAACCTCGGGGGCTATAGCTCATAGGGTTGCACAGAGTCGGACATGACTAAAGTGACTTAGCACATACACATACAATGATTAATAAGTACCCCATGCGTGTGTGCATGCCAGGTCGCTTTTTAGTCACGTCCGACTCTTAGTGACCCTACGGACTGTAGCCCACCAGGCTCCTCTGTCCATAGGATTCTCCAGACAAGAATACTGGAGTGGGCTGCCATGACCTCCTCCAGGGGATCTTCCCCATCCAGGGATCAAATTCACTTCTCCTTTCTCTCCTGCATTGGCAGACAGGTTCTTTACCACTAGTGCCACCTGGGAAGCCCCAGGGCCACCTGAAAAACAACATCTCTTTACAGCCTTTTCCTGAAACATGCTCCAAACCCACTGATGCTGTCCTGTCCAACCCAGTGTCAAATCCAATGCTGAACCCATCATGAACACAGTCTCTGGAATTCGAGAGATGCTACAAACCACCTCAAGAGAGCTCTGCTTGTGTCCCTCTGTGCCCCTGTGGGGATTAATTCACTTGGGCTACAGCAGTGAAGGCTGATACTAAAGAAGAGAAAATGTTCCTTAGCTCAGTGACCAAATTTGAAAGATCCCCAGGACTTCACATTAGATTCAAACTTGAGAACCTAATTTGAAGTTGATTCAAACTATGAATCTAGCTATAAGAGCTATAGAACCCCCACTGTTCTACCGACTACCTGAACGTTATAAGTATTAACTCATTTACTTCTCATTAAAGTGTAGGAGACGTTGGGAGAAACTGCAGAACTCAGAAGTTAGAAGTGGCAACAGATGGGCACTCAGGCGCTCACAAGGCTCCCGGGTCTGTGTTCCTGACCATAACATAATGTCTCCTGGATAGCTAGGAGGCCCGGTGGTGTGAGAGCTGACTGCGGGCATGGCCTGGAGGCTGATTATGGAGGGGTAAAAATAACCGTGGCAAAGGGCTTTTCAGATCCTGCCGGCTGGTCACTTTGAAAGTATTTCTGAGGTAAGCCTGCCATCTAGTGGTAAAACAGCAGGTAGCAATTACCCTCAAGTGAATGTACAATGAGCCTTGAATGGGGAAGGTAAATACATCAGCAGCCAAGTTGTTTTTCAGTTCAGCTGCAGATTCTAAACGATAGGGAAATCCCGCTGCCATGGTCCTTGAAATAGCCTAGAATTGTCACCTGCCATTGAATGGGCTACAGGCTAGATGCAAATCCCAACTCTTCTCATTACTGATGGAAAGCTTGAGCCAACTAACTTCCTTTTCTCTTCTGAAAAATGGGAAAATAATACTGACCCATATGGTTGCTGTGAAAATCAAGTGAAATAATGTGTGTGACACGTCAGGCCTGTTGTCAGCACTTCATAACATGGTTGGTGCAGAATGAGGGGCTGGCTCAGGAGCACGGCGGGAAGGGCCTGGACAAATTAGACATTAATTAGTGACATTAGTGAGCCCCACAGGACTGCTCTTGGGGAATTCTTTTTTTTTTTAACATGTACTATTGTGAAATACATTGGCCACCTGATTCGAAGAGCCAACTCATTGGAAAAGACCCTGATTGAGGGTAGGAGGAGAAGGAGGGGACAGAGAATGAGACGGTTGGATGGCATCATCGACTCAAGGGACATGGGTTTGAGGAAGCTCTAGGAGATGAAGGATGGGGAAGCCTGGCATGCAGCAGTCCATGGGGTTGCAGAGTCTGAGCGACTGAACAACAACAACAAACTTGCATTGGCTTCCTCAGACTTCCACCTGATTACTGAGTCATTCTCCCACTCACAAGTGTTGGTGGTTCTCCCTGCTGCCCTTATTCGTCTCTGGTCAGGCCTGGAGGGCTCGACACAGCACAGCCCTCAGAACAACCTGGCTGGGTCACTGCTGCCTGTGTTCCAGTTCCCAGGTGTGACTGCTCCTTACCCATCCCCTCAGCACTTCCCCAGACAAGCCTTTCCTTTACAACATGGGGGTTTTTGTAATTCTCCACCGAAATCACTGATTCTCTTCCTTTAGCCATCTTTGAAGCATTGGGAAAATAAATTGTTGTTGTTCAGTCACTAAGCCATGTCTGACTCTTTGCAACCCCATGGACTGCATGCAGCACACCAAGCTTCCCTGTCCTTCACCATCTCCAGGAGTTTGCTCAAACTCATGTCCATGGCATCCATGATGCCATCCAGCCATCTCATCCTCTGTCACCCCCTTCTCCTCCTGGCCTCAATCTTTCCCAGCCAACTCTCTTCCAGTGAGTTAGCTCTTCACATCAGGTGGCCTAAGTATTGGAGCTTCAGCTTCAGCCCTAGTCCTTCCAATTAATATTCAGGGATGATTTCCTTTAGGATTGACTGGTTTGATCTCCTTGCTGCCCAAGGGGAAAAATACATGGCTTGAGCAAATTAACAACTATTTTATTTTGAGGTTGAATTTGGTAACGAATGTCACTTGAATGTGATGTAACTTGGCAAAGTTCATTTCATGGTTAACATGCTTTGGCCCACTTGCTCACTGGCTTCCAAGCTAGATGTTGTTCCCATTAAAGATTAACTTGTAACTTTGAACCTCTTCTGTCTTCAGTGCGCTACGGATGGAGACCTGCCATTCCCACCACAGCCAGCTGTGAGCCAAGATCGGGGTGGCTGCCGCCGGACACCACTATCCCCAGGCACTGGAAGAGGCTAATACCAGGTGTGTTGCTGGTTGTCTCCCGTGTGCTTGGAACTGGGGTGGGAGAGCAGGTGGCAGGTGGGGCGAGAAGAGAGGCTAGAGACTTCAGGAGGCACTGGAGGCGCTCAAATGTGAGTCTTCAAAGGTAGAGTCTTGGCAGAAAGATGCCATGTGGATGCAGGGAGTAGGACACTGAGGGGCCTGACAAAGGAAGGCTTTGCCACAGAGTCACTCCATCGGTTCCCATGAGTTATCTATTATATACAAAAAAGTTAAAAAGTGAAAGTGTTAGTCATTCAGTCGTATCCAACTCTTTGTGACCCCTTGTGGACTTTAGCCCACCAGGATCCTCTGTCCACGGAATTCTCCAGGCAAGAATACTGGAGGAGGCAGCCATTCCCTTCTGCAGTGGATCTTCCTGACCCAGGGATCCAACCCATGTTTCCTGCATTTCAGGCAGATTCTTTACTATCTGAGCCACCAGGGAAGTCCCATTTTATACATAGTAGTATATATAAACTAGGTAACTCATGAGAACCTATTGTATAACAAGGGAAATCTACCCAACGCTGTGTGATGACCTAAATGGGAAGAAAATCAAAAAAGAGGGGAAAAATGTACATAAATAGCTGATTCACTATGCTGTACAACAGAAACTGACTCAACATTGTGATACAATCATACTCAAAAAAAAAAAAACAACAACTATAGATAGAGAGGCTATGTCTAGGGAAGTTAAGTTTTAGAACCACCTGAGGGAGTAATTTTTTTTGGGGGAGGCCATACCAAGCAACCTGCAGGATCTCAGTTCTCAGGCC
The DNA here is from genome assembly GCF_029407905.1 of Bubalus kerabau. Lineage (NCBI taxonomy): Eukaryota > Metazoa > Chordata > Mammalia > Artiodactyla > Bovidae > Bubalus > Bubalus kerabau. Next base: position 24,674,086 of record NC_073629.1, on the reverse strand, counting down.
TGGGATTGAACCCTGGCCCTAGCAATGAAAGCCTGAAATCCTAACTGCTAGTCCACCAAGGAACAGCCCCGAGGGAGTATTTATGGATGTCCTTCGGAGGGGAGATAGCTTAAAAGATGTCCACTTGAAAGGGTTCTGGAAAATCTAAAAGTCACAGTTCCTGCCCTCGGGGATCTACTTTGTCACTTGACCACTGCTTCGTGGCCACAGACAGAGGATAACAGTGATGCAGCAACTGCTTCTAAAAAGCAAAAAGTTAATGTTGTCAGACAGTTGGGCTGGTGTAGTTTCTTTGGGGAGTATGTTTACTTGGAACCGGGTAACAATTCCTTCTGGTGTATAGCCTCCTGAAATTATGATTGGGTCAAGCTGAATCTGGCTTCCCCAGTGGCTCAGCAGTAAAAAAAATTTGCCTGCAATGCAGGGGGCACAAGTTCGATCCCTGGGTCAAGAAGATCCCCTGGAGAAGAGCATGGCAACCCACTCCAGTATTCTTGCTTGAAGAATCCCATAGACAGAGAAGCCTGGCAGGCTGTAATTCATAAGTTCCCAAAGACTGAGCATGCATGAACTCAAGTTGAATCTATGGATCAGTCCGGGAAGAACTGCCCCCAACAGTGATCAGTCAGGGTGGTATTGGTAGAAAGATACCCAGATCAGTGGATTGTAATAGAGAGTCTGGAAACAGGATCAAGGGAGAAATGGCTTTTTGTGATATCCTACCTCCTAACAGGAAGCAAAACTCCAAAGTCTTTACTACTGAAGTAATAGTAATAATTTACTATGATAATTTACTATTATCATTACTATTATTTAAATGATAACTCACTATTATCATTAGGCTATTCTGCATTTGACAAGATCCTTTGATTCTCATAAGAGCTCTGTGGGATAGACAGCCATAACCTAACTTTATAGATAGATGAGAATTGGAGCTTGTCTAGACTAGATGGAGTGGAACATCACTTACGGGCTACCATTTGAGAAGCAATGAGAATATTCCCACATTCCTGGGTAACCCTTCCTAGAAAAGGATTTCTGTTATAGGCAACACCATATCGACTAAAGGAGAGTCAGCTGTTGAAATCCACCTTCTCTTTTGACTGTAAGCTTCTTGGGAATAGAAACTAACATCATGTAGCTCTTTTTTTAACCTGTAGTGTTTGGCATGATGCCTAGATATAATAGGTTGGGTTTGGCTTTGCTGTCGTAAGGAATAAACCCTGAATTCTTCATGGTTTAACATTCAAACATCTATTTCTTATTCACAAAAAAACAGCTGATCTCCAGGGCTCCTCCTTTTCAGGTGATGATTCAGGGATCTAAGCTACCTTTATCCTATAGCAATGCCTCCTGATGGACATGGCCCCTGGATGTTGTAACAGGAGGAAAAAAAAGAGAGTCACATAGAATCTCTTAAATTCTTGGCCCAAAATGAACACATGTCACTTCCACTCCTAGCCCATTGACCAGAACTAGCCCTATAAAGCCTGTCTACCTATAAGCAGCTAGGAACCATCGAGGAGCACATGCGGAACAGTGACTGCCTCTGCTCGTCCTGGCTGAGAGTGTGCACTAGACAAGCCTTGTGGGATTAACCAACGAGTAAATCCAACACAGTTTGAATTATACCATCACCAGGACCTGGAGTCTGTCATACAGAGTAAAGTAAGTCAGAAAGAAAAACAAATATTATATGTTAATGCATATACATGGAATCTAGAAAAATGGTACAGATGAACCTATTTCCAAGGCAGGAATAGAGAGGCAGGCTTACAGAATGGACATGCAGACATAGGAGGGGAAGGGGAGGTTGGGATAAATCAGGAAATTAGGACTGACAAATATAAACTACCATTTGTAAAATAGCTAGCTAGTGGGAAGCTGCTGTTTAGCACAGAAAGCTCAGCTCGGTGCTCTGTGATGACCTAGAGGGGTGGGATGGTGAGGGGTAGGGAGAAGAGGTCCAAGAGGGAGGGGATATATGTATGCATACAGCTGATTCACTTTCTTGTACAGCAGAAACTAACATAACATTGTAAGGCAATTATATTCCAATAAAAAAGGAAAAAAATAAATTATACCATCACAGAATTACTCGAAGGTGAAATCCACTTTCAACCTCCAGAGCCTCAGAGGAGAATGTCATCAACAAGAGAAAGAATGCCAATGGTTCTACCATTTAAGGATAGTCTAGTCTATACAAGAACTTCCCTGGTGGCTCAGACAGTAAAAAAATCTGCCTGCAAAGCAGGGGCCTGGGTTCAATCCCTGGGTCAGGAAGATCCCCTAGAGAAGAGCATGGCAACCCACTCCAGTATTCTTGCCTGGAGAATCCCATGGACAAAGGAGCCTGGTCCTCTGAAGGATGGACCACAGTCCATGAAGTCACAGAGTCAGACGTGGCTGAGCGACTAACATTTCCACTGTCACTCTAGTCTATACAAGGCACTGCTCTAGAAACATTATGTGGACTGTAGTGTTGAGAATCCCAGGGACGGTGGAGCCTGGTGGGCTGCCGTCTATGGGGTCGCACAGAGTCGGACACGACTGAAGCGACTTAGCAGCAGCAGCAGCAGCAGCAGCAGTAGTGTTTAGTCCTCATGAGGCCCTGTGGGACAGGCATTAATAATCTTCTTTTAGAAATAACCTGTTCAAGGCACCTGGTGAACAAGCAGCAGAGCTGAGTTTGAGCCCATGTTTCCCAAGACATAACCCTTATGAGATCCTGTGCTCCTGGCTCCACGGGCTCCCTCAGCTACTGATGTCTCATGGAGCATTGTGAGCAGCTTCTCTGTCTTCTCACTCCTCTCCTGCTGCCTCTCAGGAGCTGCCACTCCTGCGTAGAGCTATGCCTACGAGACCTCAAGTCAGGAGTGAAAATAGTCGAGTTCAGAGCTTGTTCTGAACCTTTGTGTAGTTTCTGACATCTGTTTAGTGCGCTTCACCCTTTCTGAGCAAATGAAGGTGCAGGGCTGTGATCTCCACACAGGACACCTTTCCCAGTGGCCTAGATCTTGTGGGAACTGATCAGGCTCACTCTGTGCAGCTCTTTTATTTTCTGCCATGCCACAAGGCATGTGGGATCTTAATTCCCTGACCAGGGATTGAACCCACAACCCATGTGTTGGAAGCTCAGTGTCTTAACCACTGGATCACCAGGCAAGTCCCTGTGCAACTCTTCTGACCCTATAGAGCAGAGACCTGAACTAATCTTGCACGTGTGTGCTAATTCGCTTCAGCCGTGTCCAACTCATTTGCCACCCTGTGGACTGTAGCCCATCAGGCTCCTCTATCCATGGGATTCTCCAGGCAAGAATACTGGAGTGGGTTGCCATTCCCTCCACCAGGGAATCTTCCTGATTGAATCCACGTCTCTTATGTCTCCTGCATTGGCAGACGGGTTCTCTGCCACTAGCGCCATCTGGGAAGCCTAGCAAACCACTAACACCATGTACTGGCCAACTAAACAATATTCAGAGCAAACCAGAGGAATTCCTAGGCAGGCCCTGCCATCCTCATCATGTGAATAGAGACAACTTATTTGAATTTTCTGAGTTTTAATTTTTTCATTTATAAAATGGGACTCTCACCATTTTCGATGCCAGCTCTCACCCTACAAACCACACTTGGCTGCAGATATTTGCTTCTTTTCGTGATGCTTCAGAGCCAAGCCACAGGAGTCAGAGTATATGACTGGATATGTGACGCTGGGCAAAATATTTTAATCTCTCTGAACCTCCGGTTTCTCATCTGCAAAATGAGGATAATGATATTTGTGTTTGGAGATTACACATTAATGCACCTAAAATAAGTTACACTACACATGACACGTCACAAAGCATTCCATAAATGGTTGCGAATTTATCGTCACTATTCTTGTTATTAAGGAGCCACCACGCTGTCTCCAAGGGCCTTTGTGTAATCAAATGATTCCACTGCTCAAGAGAAGAAAATTCCCAGTCTCTGCAAACACCCTGTGAACCCTTGGATCAAGGTCTCCCAGTATATCCTAAACGATAGCCAACAGCCCATAGAAAGCACACTATTCACAACGAGGCTTGTGCTCCAAAGCTCTACTAGGAGGTCATTTGTTGGGAACTCAGCACATATTTTCCCATAGAAAGAAAGCTATTAAGATAGTGGCTGGATTCCTAGGTTACTGAAAATACCCACTTGATTTCCAGAGAAGCAGAAAATTAGCATATTTGCAATGCAAATGAGTATAGAGTCCTGTACGGCTAGTAATAGGCTAAAACTGAAAATGAAGAAGTTGCTTACTAAATAGTTTCTTTTGTTTTTATAAATGCTGATGAAGAGGACAAGCAGGCTTAATTAGACAAAGAAAGAACTCTGTGGTGACAGAGGGTAGAAATCTTGTGCCCCTGAGGCTATATTCAAAGGCTTTGGAGGTTTTCTTTAACCAAGTCTAAATGGCAACCCACTCCAGTATTCTTGCCTGGAGAATCCCAGGGACAGAGGAGCCTGTTGGGCTGCCATCTACGGGGTCGCACAGAGTTGGACACGACTGACGCGACTCAGCAGCAGCAGCAGCAACGTGACTTCAGAACTTTTTCACTTTGTTCATAATCCAAGGAACTCCACAACACCAGTCTCATCCACCACAAGGGGGTTATTTTTGGTTTGCAAATGGAAAAGGGAAGGAGACGGGAGAAACTAGGGAAAGGGAAAAAGTGAGAAAGGTTTCCTGAAAGAAAAAGCAACCAATAGTTTGGAGAAATCAGGGAAAGAAGAGGATACATGTGTAGGATGATGAATTAGCTGGTGGGCCATCTGGGAACCCAGGTGGGGTGAGAACCCGCCTGTAAAAGGGAAACAGTGCCCTGACTGGTGAAAGTGTTCCCCGCTGAAGCCTTTGGTTGCACCACAGGGTCAGAAGAGATTGTAAAAACCAGCCTCAAGGTTGGTGAGGAAGAGCAAAGGATGTCTGTGAGCTTCCAGCTGATTGGTGTCAGGAACCAGCCTAGATAAGGGGCTGGTTCCCTGCTCTGCACTTTATCACCATGAAGTAAGTGCTGAACAAGAATGCTAACGTGATCCATCTAAACAGAGGTCTTTGCATTTTTATGGACAAAGGAAGCATAGAATGAGGACCTCAAAAAACATCAGCCCAACTAATTTCTAGTGGCTTCGAATCTGGTATTGTTGTTGTTTAGTCACCCAGTCGTGTCTGACTCTTTGCAACCCCATGGACTGTAGCCTGCCAGGCTCTTCGGTCCATGGGATTGTCCAGGCAAGAGTACTGGAGTGGGTTGCCGTTTCCTACTCCAGGGAATCTTCCCAAACCCGGGATGGAACCTGCGTCTCTTATGTCACCTGTATTGGCAGGGTTCTTTACCAGTAGCACCAGCTGGGAAGCCACAGTGCCATCTGGAAAGCCCCCCAAATCTGGTGGAGATTATACCTAAATATATAAAACCCACAGTTTCTCCAGTGAGGAACTGAGGTCCAAAGAGGGGAAGTAATTTGCCTCTGCTCATAGAGCTAAGTGTCAGTAACCTCCTCTGAAGCAGACTGCTTCTCCATCCCCAACAAGTGTGGGTCCACTGACTACACAGGCAAGAGTCTATTCTGTTCCTCCAGCTTCAGCCCCTTTTTGCTGATATTGGCTAACCAAGCAGGGTCAGGAGGAGTTGGAATGATAAAATCCAGTGTAGATAAGTTCAGTCTCTACAAACCTCAGGTCTACGCTAGAAACTAATGCCCACGTAAGGAGAAGCAAATTCCAGGTAATTTCACCAGGCTCTTCAGAGAAATTCTGAGTCACATACTACGTCAGAAAGAGCACTGAGCATGGAGACAGGAGACCCAGGCTCATTTTTTAATTCCGCTGTGCTGTGAACTTGTGGACGTCTCTCCATCTCTCTAAAGTCCCTCTCAGCTCCATCAAGCACAGCCGCTCTGTATTCTCATTCTCACCAGGCAGGATTTGCAATCATTACCATCCGCAGAGGTGGAACACTGGGTCACTAATAACCTAGTTACGTCACAACAGCTCCAGAATGAGCATTAATATAAATATACCTCCCCTCACAACCTCACACTCTCCTTAAACAGAGCTCCTAGAGTAAGACAAAGACAGTCTCCATAGTTAGTGACAGAATAGTTTCTGAAGAGCCCACATGTATTACTCTTCATAGGAAGATGTGCCCACAGCTCAAGAGGGGAGTTTTAATGACTGGGGAGAAAAACCAGCTCATGAGAAAGGATGGTAGGGTGGTGGCTGGAGAGGACAGATTATTATTGCACAAACAGAATAAAACAAAACCACAGCCCTCTTGTCCTGGAAGGGGTCCTGAGTCCTCGGCTCAGTGTGGGAAGCCTCAGGGAAAAGGCCAGGGCTGACCCTGGGCTGATAGAACCCTAGGTACATTCTTGCAGCATTAGACTACCGGCACCTGTCAGACCCACACCGGGCTCTCTGCCTCTAGGCCCCCATATAAATGCCATCCTTGGTTCCTCAGGGCATGCCAATGTTAGGGACACTCCCATCCCATCTTTACTCTGATATCTGACCTTATGTTCCTGAGAGTCCAAGTCCTGTTTTTGTTTTTACATTTTATTGGAGTTCAGTTGCTTTACAGCATTGTGTTAATTTCTGCTGTACAGCAAAGTGAATCTGCTATTCGCATACACATATCCTCTCCTTTTTGGATTTCCTTTCCATTTAGGTTACCACAGAGCACTGAATAGGGTTCCCTGAGCTATACAGTAGGTTCTCTTCAGTTGTCTATTTTATACATAGTATTAATAGAGTATATATGTTAATCTCAATCTCCCAATTCATCCCACCCCCACTTTCGCCCTTGGCGTCCATATGTTTGCTCTCTATGTCTGTGTCTTTATTTCTGTTTTGCAAATAATATCATCTATACCATATTTCTAGATTCTATATACATGCGTTAATATTTGGTATTTGTTTTTCTCTTTCTGACTTACTTCACTCTGTATAATAATCTCAAGGTCCACCCACATCTCTGCAAATGACCCAGTTTCATTCCCTTTTTTGTGTGACAAGTAATATTCCATTGTGTTATATGTACCACAACTTACTTATCCATTCATCTGATGTCCATCAACAGAGGAATCCGAGTCCCTGACCTTGACCTTTCCTCCTCACTTCAGGGTTCCCTGGGGGCTGGCCTGCCTCAGTTATGGGTGTTGTTGGCTCCCATCCCCTGGTCCCGACACTGCCTGTGGCTCCAGCAACACCAGCACCCCTCCTTCCCCTGCCCATACCTTCCACTCCCAGGGCCTCCTCCTGCTACAGCCTCTCCGGCTCCAAGGCCACTGTTGCTATGGCAATGGCTCCAGGCTTTGCAGCCACTGTCCTTAAGACAGTCAGTCACAAAGAGATTAAAGCACTGGCAGCCAACCTTGAACAGAGTAATGTCTCAAACAAGACTCCCAACGTGTAGCCTTGATGTTATCTCTACCACTCCATTGGGAAACTTGGCATAAGCTCCCAGGGGACAAGGCCACATGGTCTAAAGGACAGCAAGCATTTGATCCTGGAGGCAGGTCATCTGAGATAGCCCTGAGAGTCTCCCTTGAATCTCAGCCACCTGCGCATTGATGTCCCCTCACCCCGAGATTTATTACAGAGTGCATACAAGTCAAAGCATTCCTAAAGAGACATCAACATATGAGCCATATGAAACTCCAGAGGAAGACAGGTTGTTATCTAGCCTAATTTGGTAGGTACTTAGCAATTTTGAAGAAAGCAAAATCTGCCTTGAAATGCTAACCAGCCCCAGTCTATGAACTTCCCCTTTCCCTCACTCGGGAAGATGTGAACTTCAGATCGTTAGCAACAGGTACCACTGAGTGTCTTTACACTTAGGTTTTAGTTTCCTTATTACGGGTATGTAAGTTGCACCTCATCTTTTTTTTACCCTAGACAAAAAAAGAGCTAAACAGATGAAATGAGCTAAAATGAGCTAAGCTGTTGATCAGCAAGCAAAAGACTTTCATCCTTTTCTCCCTTTTCTCTTCCTCTTGCATAATTGGGGTAGAGGAGAAAAGAAGAAAAAAATGCTGGAATGAAGGTCAAATGAAATGGGAATACAAAATATACCCGTTAGACAACTTGGACCCTCTCTTTAATTTCTGGTGGCTTTAAAGTCAATATGGGTCAAACTGAAATTCATAATAACATATAGTGCTTAGTTTCCTTCCCAAATAGGGAAAACTTAAACAACACAGTTGTCCTTCTCTTCAGTTATAAACCTTATGTTAGACCTCTAGTAAAAATTACGGGCTCAGGGCTCTACTACAAGGTATTTGTTTCCCAGGCTCCATTCTCTTCAGAGGAAACTAACACCTTCATCTACTTCACTAGGAAGCAAAAAGGAAATAGGTGAAAAAGGAAATAGTAGATAGACATTCGATAAAATTGTGTTTGCTATATGTAAAGATGGTGCGTTATTTATTTCCAAGCAGCTTTATTCACATTATCCCAGGTGAGTGATTCTGAGTGAGGCCGTACCATTTCCTTTAGATTAGAAGCAAATACTGTTAAGTTTTTATGCTAAAAGTCTGCAGAAGAACATTTCTGTGAGCGGGTAATGTTTAGGATATGGGGATTTGTTGAGACACTGGGAGCTGAAACTTGATGATGAATTCTCAGCCCACAAAGCAGAGAGATGATACACAGGGGAATGGTAAATTCAAGGAACGAACACTTATGAACAGCAACTCAGTGTCACATAGCGTCCCACTGCTTGGGGAGGCAAAGTGTGTTGGGGGTCTCAGGTTCAGTGATTCATGAGGAAGATCTACAGGACACAGTAGACAGTTGAGGCTATGATTCATTACAGTGAAAGAATGCAAAGCAAAATCAGCAAGGGACAAAGGGCAAAATCTAGAGGAAAACAGGCATAAGTTCCCAAGAGCCCTCTCCCAGTAGAATCACAGACAATGCAGTTAATTCCTCCCAAAATGAGCTGTGACGGCACTTTGTGAGACGTTGTCTACCCGAGAAGCTTGTTTTAGAAAGTTGATGCCCAAGGTTTTTTGCTGGGAGCTGGTCACAGGGACACTGTCTGCCTAACCCGTACCAAAATTCTGGACTCTCAGAGAGAAAGCAGATGTTCAGCATAGAGCACATTGTTTGCACAAATAGTTTAGACACAGAGAGACATTCTTATCAGGAAATGGTGGGAACCCGCTTGGAATCCAAGTTCCCAGACTTCAGCCAAGGTCCAAACTTTATGCAAGCTTTCCGAGGTCTAGCATTCTCAGGTCTGCTTTATTAACCCTTTTATGCACAGAGAGGTTTAAATAATTGATTGCAATACAGCTGGATAAATACAATGATGAATTCATTCACTGAAAGTCACTGAGCCTTTAAGGGTCAGATAGGAATGAAATAAATTAGACATTGTTCCTGCACTTTGCCAAACTCAACTTAGCACCCCAATTGCTCTCTGCCCATGACAGGTTGTGCTGTCCACAAAAAGCTCTGTGATTGTGCTCCAAAGTCCACCTCCAGGCCTCCTTGCAGAACTCACGGCACATCCCAGGGGTGCTTCCTATCTGTTGTATAACTTCTTTCTGCTTAGCCTTTCAAGCGGGTGTTTAGGCTACTTTCCTCTGACTTAACTGGATTCTGGCACAGAATCCCACCTCCACCAAGATTCCCAACACCCCACATTTCATCTGGCCTCTCTGGTCGCATCATTCATTAAGGGAGTTGCCTCATTAGTGTTGGAAGCCCTAGTCCCTGGGTCTTATCTGCATCCTTCAGATGATAACTTGGTAGGCACTTAGTTTCTACCCACAGGCTTTGGGTAACTCACCCCATGGCCAACCGCTGGGGAGATGTGCTGAGCTACGTACTACAAATTTCATCACCCTTCATAGTGGAACCTTCTTATGCGGAAGCTCTACATGCTGAGGCTGATCGTAACCGGTGCCTTCAGGATTTCTGTAGATACTTGCTCCTACTAGAGAGATTTGCCACCTAATCCTGCCCTTTTTCCTCTTTCAGGGATGGTCATAGCAGAAGTACCAAGCTCCATGTATTTACGAGGTTCAAATAAGGGGATAGGAATGAATGGAGAGAGCATGTATCATTTTCTTTGGCTCAAAATTAGCACCATGCTCAATGACGCAGCCAAAGAGTTGCAAAAAGTCAGCTTCCTACCAGATAATGAACTAACTGCCCCATGTATTCATATACCCAGAGGTTCCTAGGAACTCCCAGATATTGATCTCTGTTCAGACCCAGTTTTCTTGCCCTGATGGATCTCCTTCCCAAAAGGCAGAGATACGAAATAGCCTTCCAGAATGTTCAGAAATTGTTTATAGTGACTCAGCTGATGAGAAAAAGCCACCAAGAAATTAAGCTGGTGTCAGGAGCCAGGTCCTAGAAAGGTGCAAATGCCACGCTATGGGCACTTGAAAGCCAACAGCCATGGCCAGACTTGCATTTTAGAAAGGTCCCAGACAGCTGGAGGGAGACAAGATGGAAACTAAGAGACAAGAAATTTTCATAATAATCTTATATGAGGTGGTGGGGCCTCAATAAGATCTGAGGCAGCAGGCCTAGAAACAAGGGGACAGACCTGAAGGATAGTGAGAAGACCCAACAACCAGGAGTGGGAGCCGGGGCTGGGAGAGCATAGGAGGGCAGCACGACCCCCTGCTCTCAGTCTGGGAATCAGCCTCTCTGGCAGCCCCTCCTTGTGGATGAAGATTACACGGGGGTTCACATTGAATCCAAACAGCTCTGTGCTATAGTCCACCCCTACCCCTTCACCGGCCTCAACTATCTGAAGAATTCTCATTGAGTTTTGTTTGGTTGGTTTTGGTTTTTCCTTTAAAGGTCCAGAAATGCCCTTGGTGTGTTTGACAGACTTTCAGGCGCATGCACGGGAGCACCTATCTAAGTCAACCTGGGATTTTATCGAAGGAGGAGCTGATGACTGCTGCACGCGGGATGACAACATGGCGGCGTTTAGAAAGTCTGGTCTTCCGTATCCTTTCTATTGCTAAGCTAAGGTGCCCAGGGCGAAAGCTCCTTGGAAGGTAGCAGTCCTGGTTCTGCCTCCAAAGAACAGAGTATTCAAAACATCGTAATGGGCTTTTGTTGGTGGTGGGGATTTGGGGGGTTTTCTCCACAGGTGAGTGGGTAACTGGGGATAGGATGGGTGGAGAGACCTTTTATCTTAGGGCCTCTGCACAACTAGCACAAGTGAGTCACCCTCTGCCGATCATGCTGACTCTCCTACTTGAAAAGATAGCACAACAGTCTCAGGGTCTCCAGCCCCCAGGGCGGGGAGGAGAAGCCAGCTGGGTAAGCCTAAATCTCCTGAATGCCTGAACTTCCAGCTTGGAGGTAAAACAGGAGAGAGGGCTCAATGCTGGAGGAAACATGGAGACCCAAGGAGTCTTGGGGAGAGCAGGAGATTGATTCAAGAGAGAAGAGCTGGGCTGGCACAACAGTGGTAAAGTAGGGGTCAGTAAACAGGTCAGGTCAGGCCCACTGCCTATTTCTGGATGGTCAGGTCGGGCCCACTGTTTCTGGATGGTCCACAAGCTAAGGCTGGGCTTTTTTTCATTTTTAAATCATTGACAAAAACCAAAAGAGGAATTACAAAATGTCAAAATTAGAAGAAATTTTCATTTCAATGTCCATAAATAAAATTTTATTAGAACACAGCCATGCTCAGTCATCTACATCTTATCAGTGGTTGCTGTGATGTTACAACAGCAGAGCCAAGTAATTGCGACAAAGACCTCATGGCACTAAGCCTAAAATATATACCATCTAACCCTTTACAGAAAATGTTTGCTGACCTCTGTGATACCGAGGCCAGAAAAAACTGGAAAATGGGACACAAGGTGAACCCTATCTTCTATGTTTTCATACTATTGAGCACTATATTAAACACTTTAATTGCCTCCTCTCATGTGTCTTCACAAGACTATTAGGAAAGTCGAATTATTACTCCTATTTCACAGATAAAGTAACTGAGGCTCTCTGACCCAAGTTTGCACAATCAGCATTTCCAGAAAAATTTTTCTCAGTTTATGTAGAGGAATAATAGTATTTTGTGGAAAACAAGTACTTTTGGACCCCGAAGCTAACTAAGTCTCTGTTGGGACTTACAAATGTGTTTCATATAATTAACACTTGTTAATTTCCCTACCTTCTTATAAAGTAGTGTTTAAATCAGATCTTCAATGAATTAACCTCTAACCAAAAAAAAAAATGTGACACTTCTCTGGGATTTGTCCTCTTGCAATGACCTTTTCTTGCCTTAAAGAGACTTGTGTCTGGGCTTCCCTAGTGGCTCAGATAGTAAAGAATCTGCCTATAATGCAGGAGACCTGGGTTTGTTTCCTGGGTCATGATGATCCCTGGAGGAGGAAATGGCAACCCCCCACCACTCCCGCCCCAGTATTCCTGCCTGGGAAATCTTGGCAAGATTTCCAGAGGAGCTTGGCATGCTATATCCACGAGGTCACACAGAGTTGGACATTACTGAGCAACATACACACACGCACAGACTTGTGTTTAACCTAAGAGAGAAGAGCCTACAACTATGCCCTGCTCATTTATATCCATTCTAGTTCTTGTTATGATGCATCAATCAAAGCCTCCACATGCTGAGAGTCTGGTCATGGAGGCATGGCTCCAAGACACAGACTCTGATTGAGCAGGCAGAGAACAGAAAGACTATATGTGCAGTGGGAGTTCAGGGAAGGCCAGGTTAATGTGGAATAGGGAGTTGGGAGAGGCTTTCCAGAAGAAAGGTGCCTCCTGCTTGTCTATACTGCCTCACCAGCCAACTGACCCCACGAGTGATTTCTTGGGACCCAATGAGGTCCTAGACCTGTGCCAGGAATCTGGAGGTCCCAGCAGCACCTTCATGCTGGAGAATGATCCCACCAACAGAACATCTCTTTGTTGTCCAGCACAGAATCCGCCTCCGTCCCCGGTACCTGAAAGATGTGTCTAAGGTGGACATGCGGACCACCATCCAAGGAGCAGAGATCAGCGCTCCCATTTGTATCGCACCCACAGGTTTCCACCGCCTCGCCTGGCCTGATGGAGAAATGAGCACAGCCAGAGGTGTGAGCTGCCCCCACCTTGAGGCTCCCCTCCCAAGGCCCTGTAGGTGTGCAGACATGTCCTTCAGGGCAGGGGCAACCAGCTTCTCTATGGAAGAGGCTTACAGACATGAACCTGGTTGGAATCAAGGATAGGAAAAGGAACAGATAAAGCTACATTTGCCTAATATTTCACCTAAGATTGAGGAAATACCAGTTTTCCATTATAAAGAATGGTTAGGGTGGGAGGGAGCTACAGATGAATAGGAGAGTATGAAAACCCCACCAAGCCATGCCAAGAAAGGGGCACTGGCCCTGTGGGGTAAGGGCTGCTTAGTGTGGCCAGCAGGGGGAGGCCTTTCTTTGAGCCCTCGTGGGCCAGGGCTGGGGCTAATTGCCGAGTCTCTTAATTCAGGATGAGGAGAAAGTCATGACCTTACTCCTGACATGAGGTCCTGGAAGGTGCTCTTGTCCTAATGTTCCGTTTCTCTTATCCTCTGGGAAAGGTTGAGGGCAGGAGGAGAAGGGAATGACAGAGGATGAGATGGTTGGATGGTATCACTGACTCAGTAGACATGAGTTTGAGCAAACTCAGGGTGATAGTGAAGAACAGGGAAACCTGGTGTGCTGCAGTCCATGGGTTGCAAAGAACTGGACACAACTTAATGACCAAAAAACCACAGTTGATCTGATCATCTTATTTGAGAAAAAGTTTTCCATTGGCTTTTGTCTTCTTCCTAGTCCCATCTCAGTCTCTTTCCTCATTTGCCACCACCAAAAAACAAGAAGAGAGGAGAAGGGAAGGGCAGGGGGCAAAAATATTCCTGGGATTCATTTGTCATCTTCAACTGAAATCAAATCTTTTTTTCTCAAGTTGCCCAAGGGTTCCCTGGGGTCTTTTCCTTTGACTCTGTGATATAGGAAGTGATGAATCCAAGGATACTAGAGCTAAAGTGACATCCATCTGGTTAGGAACAAATTTGGCTGAGTTAAAATATGAATACCCTGTATGAATATGACTGCTTTACTAAATCTTCATAGTTGAGGGTGTTGGGTTGTTTGGGGCAGGAGAAAGCGTTATCTCCTGTTGATGTTAGGAACTGAAAATATTAATTGTGATTAGGTCAAATTCTCTACCCGTGAGTTGTAGAATGGTAGTGACATTAACCTCTTGGGGAATCCCCTCCTTGAAAATGATTAAAATGAGAAATGAGAAAGGTGCAATTGGCACATCATCGTCACCATCATCAACAACATTATTACTAGCATTTGTACAGTACCTCACTTCATAGCTTTAAAAAAAAAAAAAGGATACCATAGCTGGTATCCTATTTAATCTTGCAACAACCCTATAAGAGTGATATTATCATTTCCCCCTTTACAGATAAAGAAAAAGAGACTCAAGGCCACACAGCTAAGAAGTTGTAGAACTAGTTTTCTTCTACCTCCAGATAGCATGCTTTTTCTACTGCAAAGCTCAGTCTTCTCCTTGGAATTATGTTCTCAACCTTCACCTTCTTTGGTTCCTTTCTGCTTCATTAATGAGTTCATAAGATGTCCATTTCCTATCTGAAAGCTGCAACATGTTCAAATGGTTTTGGGAAATGGTTTTGGGGACTCAATGTCATCTCTAGCCTGAAATATTTTAATGGAATACAGAGTTTATAAGACCAGTTATACAGTGGAGGACCCAGGCAGTCTGATCAAACACCTCTGATGCCTGCCCGATAGGGAAGAAGAATGAAGTCAAGCTTTATCTTCACTCACAGGCAAGCTGGCCAGAGGGAACACAGACCTATAGGGCATTTCACCCCAGTTCAGAATGTCACTGCCCTCCAACCTGAGCTGTATCATTTGCTTTACAGCTGCACAGGCAGCCAGTATCTGCTACATCACCAGCACATATGCCAGCTGTAGCCTTGAAGATATCGTTGCTGCTGCTCCCAGGGGCCTGCGGTGGTTCCAACTGTATGTGCACCCGAACCGGCAGATAAACAAACAGATGATCCAAAAGGTGGAATCCCTGGGTTTCAAAGCTCTGGTCATCACTGTGGATGTACCCAAAGTTGGCAACAGACGAAATGACATTACGAACCAAGTGGACTTGATGAAGAAGTTATTGTTGAAAGATCTCGGATCACCTGAGATGGTAGGAAAGATACCAGAGCTGGGAGGGCAGGTGTAACGAGGCAGATTTCTATCCCTCTTTCCTCTCTTCTTTCTTTCCTCAAGAAGTCATTGTTCTATACCTGTTCTGTGCCAGGCACTAAGGATGCAGCAGTTCAAAAAGCAGATGGAGTTCCTGCTGCTGAGAGCTTCCAGATAAGCAGAATATAAGACAAATTGTTCTCACCTCTGGAGCTGGCCAGCCTGTCCCCAGAAGTGTTCTGGGCAGGGCTGGGTGTTAGGAAATAAGAAAGCTAGGGAAAGGAGTTTTTGTTTTTTTGTTTTTTCATGAGACAGAAGAGTAAAAGTTTCTTCCAACATTTTCTACTTTATGGCACACTTAGAAAATGATCATACATAGATAAATGGACTATGTGAAGAAGATGCTCCTATTCAAGGTGAATGCCTATGGAGCAGGACTGCCTTGAAAACTGGGCAGCAATATCTCTGCACACCTGGAACTCATTCATGAGGCACCAGAGAGCTACAGTGTAGTTTTTTGAACAAGGTGACTACAAAGGCACTTCCTCCATTAAAATCCTTTAGTCCAATGGGATGAAGTGTCCCAGAGAGAGAAAGCTGTGGTAAAGTTGGAATCCCTTGACTGCATTAGAAATAATGATACCAGCCTTTTCAGCCAATGAGCAGCTGTGATATCCAGCCAAGTGACTCAATAGTTCTACCCTTTAGCCACAAATTGGCCTTGAGGGTTTCTGGTATCTTAGCTCAGATTCCAGGGATACCTTGGGGCCTATAGATATTTGATTCACATGGTGAGCAAAGATAAATATGGGCTTCCCAAATGACTCAGTGGTAAAGAATCTGCCTGCCAATGCAGGAGACACAGGAGATGTGAGTTTGATACTTGGATGGGGAAGAGCCACTGGAAAAGGGAATGACAACACACTCCAGTATTCTTGCCTGGGAAATTCCATGGAGAGAGGAGCCTGGCAGGCTACAGTTCAGAGGGTCACAAAGAGTTGACATGACTGAGCAGGCACGCAATATCTGACTTAAGATTATTGAAGTCTTGCTTAGTTATTGTTACCTTGTACATACCTCAGTCACAACAATCACATTGGCCTATAAATGTTTTTGCTTATCTATCTCACTTAATAAACTCTGAGATTTGGGGGGTTTTTTTGAAAGTAAGGACTGTGTCTCATTTGTTTTTGTGTTCCCAGGTCTTAGAAAAATTATTGAGCATGGACACAAGTAATGGTTAACAAATAAGCAATGGGAGTAGAAATTCTTTAACAAAAGTTTTGTTTGGACAGGAGCTAGAAGTAGTGTTGGCTTTTATGGTTCCTCTTTTCAAGCTTACAAATGGCGGCTTTTCAAATATGCCTCGTCTTTGGAATGAGAGTCTCAAAGGAATTCAAGGCTAAGGTTCTCTTATTCCCCACAGGGAAATGTAATGCCTTATTTCCAAATGTCCCCAATTGACCCATCCATCTGCTGGGAAGATCTCTCCTGGTTTCAAAGTTTGACTCGATTGCCCATCATCCTTAAGGGGATCTTGACAAAAGAGGATGCAGAGTTAGCTGTGAAGCACAATGTCCATGGCATCATTGTTTCCAACCATGGTGGGAGGCAGCTTGATGAGGTTCCTGCTTCAGTAAGTAGAATGACTTCAGAGTGGGTGTGTTTGTAAGTGCTGTGTGTGTGCACATGCATTTGTATGTGTGTCCACAGCAAGGCACTCTGTGATATTTGGTGCTCGTTCCCCTCTCCCTAACCGACTATGTTGGTTATATGTGTGTATATATATATGAAGGTTATATGTGTGTGTGTGTATATATATATATGAAGGACTTTTAATCATTAATAATAGTCTAGTGTGTGCCAGGCTATTTTTACAAACTCAACATGTGTCATCTCTAAAGCGCACAACAGTCCTGCATTATTATCCCTACTTAACAGATGAGGATACTGTGAGATGTAGAGATGTTAAGTAACTTGTGAGTTCACACAGTTAATAAGTAGTTAAGGTGAAATTTGATAGAAGAGTTGTTCCCAAGGCATAGTGGTCACCTGCCTTCTGGAAGAAGCATTCAGCTGGAAGCTTGCCTGTCTGCATGGATTGGAACCTCATATTTTCTCATATGACACATCCCAGGAAGAAATGGTGCCTCACTTAAGCTAATAAATAACTTTCACAGTAAAACTTAAAATGCTCTATGAATCTTTTGCTAAAAATCCAAGACAGTCTAAATTTTCCCCTAGCTGATGAATTTGTCCATTAGAGATGGAGTCTGGGGAAAGAAAATGAAAAGGAGGGAGGCAGGGAAAGAATTTTTAAAGGAAGTTCATTGATGTTCATGGAGATTGATAGCTTGTATTTTTCAAGGGATTCTTCTATGCTGCTTGACTCATTCTGAGAAATGGAAATAAGTTTTTTTCCTCTTAAGGTTTTTTGTTGGTTTTTTTTTTTTTTGGTCTTTTAAGTAGGACATATTCACTGCAAGTAAATTGTAAAATATACCTAAACAAAAAGAATTAAGATAAAAATCATTATTATTAATGACAATAGTTTGGTAATCAACTTACTGTAAATGTAACATTTTAGGTTTGAAAACTATATATGATATTGTGCAATTTTCTTCTCTTCATTTATCAATATATCAAGAGCATCATTTTACTTCAATAAATTTGCTTTTGTTTTTAATGGTGTATAGTATGAATGGACAATTTATATGACCAACTTCCTATTGTTTAACATCTGGATTGCTTCCAAGGGTTCACTCTTTTAAACAATACATCAGTGACCATCCTGAAATCTTTAGCACATTCTCAATTTCTCCTTTAAAAAGAATTACAGGAAATAGAAAAAGTTACACCAGCCAGTTTATACATTTCAAGGCTTATGAAACTTGGAGGTTTCAGATGCCAATCACTGGCCTCCTCCTCTCTACCAGGTTCTACCTCATAGCAAACAAGCACAGATTGAACTACAGGGAATGGTCAAGCCTCCTACTTCCCATCCCAACTCTTGACCTAAGACTTTAGGAGAATGTAGGTCTTCAGAACATGTGCTGAGCTCTCTCACCCAACTCCTTCAAGGATACGCATAAAGCCATCTCTCATGCATCCAGTAATTGACAAAATTGAGGGTGCAGAGCATAGCAGGTCCTGAGCTGACCCAACTGTGCTGACAATAAGAACAGAAAGCAAAGAGCCCCTCACCAACCAGCAGCAAACAGGGTAGAATACTGACTTTTGAAATAACTCTAATAAAACATTATATAATTGGCTGTCTCTCATTAATCAGTTTAGCTAGTCTTGCTCCCTCAGGGAGTTCTGAGAGAGGAGTGGGGATAAATGGCCCACTAATTTTCCCACTGCACTTCCTCAATAAAGAATGAGCAGTGATGAAGGAAGGTGCCAGAACAAAAAGAGTTTCTTCTGCCCCATCACACTGATCAACATGCTGTTCTCCCAGGCCATCTGACCTAACAGCCAAACCCAAGATCATCCAGGGAGAGTACCAAGTGAGAGACCCACCCTTGGCTCAAAATTCAAGAAGATGCCAAAAAAAACTGAATTGGGAATAATAGTTTCATGAACCATTTGAAAGATGAAAATTAATGCAGAAAAATCCACAGTGAATAGCAACAGTTTTAACAAAGATAGGATCTGATCCTGCACTTGCATAAGGTTGCCTCACTCATTTCACTGTAACCTGGCCCTGGTTCCAATAAAGTTTTATTTATAAAAACAAGCCCCAGCTTGCAGGTCAAAGTTTGCCATTTGATTTTTGTAAACATTGTATTCAAATATTATTTATATTTTTGACACCCTTTAAATTTTGTGCCTGGGGTAAGTTGCTCACTCTTCTCAACCCAGTCCCTCCTTGTGAGGGGTGTGACTGTCTCAGTGATAGTCCATCTCTGTAATGTTCCATATCTAACACTCCTGTGCTTCCTTCCAGAACCAGGGGAAAGCTAGCTTTGGCCCCAGAAGACTCTAATGAATGCCCTATTGTGGCTTATCAAAAGTTAACTCTCAAGCCATACTGAGTGAACCCCAGGCTGAAATTCACCCCCGATTGTGCTTCTTAAACTACTCTCAGTTCCATTGTCCAATGTGGCTCACTAGAAGGGCTTTCCTGGTAGCCCAGACAGTAAAGAATCCCCCTGCAATGCGGGGGACCTGGGTTGAATCCCTGGGTTGGGAAAATCTCCTGGAGAAGGGCATGGCTACCCAATCCAATATACTTGCTTGGAGAATCCCCATGGACAGAGGAGGCTGGCAGGGTGCGATTTATGGGGTTGCAAAGAGCTGGAGACAACTGAGCAACTAAGTGCACAGGGCAGAAGAGTTTGCACAAGTACATTTATTTCTTTCTCACAGCATGCCAATTCAGGAGACGTGGGTTTGATCCCTGGATCGGGAAGATCCCACAGGCCACAGAGCAACTAAGCCCAAGTGCCACAACTATTGAGCCTTTGGTAGAAATGTTTCACATAGTACCATGGTGGGACTGTAAAAATACCCTGATTTTGATGCACATTCTCTCCAGTCTTTACACGTAGGTTAACAAAATGTTCAATTCTCCCCCACCCACTTGGAAAGTACAAAGCTCTTTCCTCCCTGATTTCATACTCTGCTTGGTCTCACCAAAGGATCTCATTCAGGCAGAATTCAATCGACTCCTTCCGCTGCAGATTCTACTCCTCCTCTTCAGTCATTCCTCAAAGAGACAGAACAGGAGCCCTGAGGCAGTTCCATAAGCTTTTCCTGCAGGACCCTCCCCCCAGACTCTGCCATCACCCCTCCTTCCAGACTTGGAGGTGCCCAGGAACATAGCTCAGTCTGGGGCACCTTAGGTTCACAGGGCTGTTGACCACACAGCTGGGAATGAAAGAGAAAAAAAGGTGGGAGAAAAGATCCAGTTGAGAGAGGCAGCCAGAGTGATCAGGCGTTTTTGTTTTGTCTTTCTAAGGCTTCAACCAAGCTCTTACAATGTCACCGCTGTCTTTCTCTCCCATGTCTCAGATACCCCGTAAGGGAGTCAGGAACAAGTTGCTCAGATGTGTTGAGTCAGAAATAAGTTACAGTCCAGTTACATGGAACAGGCTGTGGTTCAGACACTAGGGTCACAGTTGATCACATTTATTTTGCCAAAAAGACTTAGGGCCTTAGCAATGATGAACATTTCTAATTGTGCCACCTTAGAAGCAGAGAAAGTGGACGAGAAGCAAAAGTCAAAATGTCCTTTAAAAAGAAGAAGATTAAAACGTTGTGTGCAGCCTGGATGGGAGGGGAGTTTGGGGGTGAGTGGATACATGTATATGTATGCCTGAATCCTTCTGCTGTCTACTTGAAACTACCACATTGCTACCTGGCTATACCCCAATATAAAATGTTTGTAAAAAATAAAATGAAATAAAAAGAACATGTGGCCCTAGTGCTAAAGAATCTCCCTGCCAATGCAGGAAAAATAAGGAACCTGGGTTCAATCCCTGGGTTGGGAACATCCCCTGGAGGAGGGCATGGCAACCTGCTCCAGTATTCTTGCCTGGAAAATCCCATGGACACAGGAGCCTGGAGGGCTACAGTCACGGGGCAGTAAAGAGTCAGAGACGATTGAGTGACTCAGCACACAAAAGCGAACACTACAAATGGAAAAATGCCCCCTCAGGGATGTTAAGAAATACCAAGAGTTTCTTCTAAGCTGTAAACACCTGAACTCTGTCAGAGCAGGAAAGGGCAGGAGGGGGTAGCCTGGAAAGAGTCCCTGGGCCTTGGGAATGTAGCTACCCTGCTTTGACAGCACCTGCAGCCTCAAGCATAGAAGCACGAGGCATTGCCCCAGCTTAGACCTCCTGGAGCCAGCCAAACCCGGGGGGCAATGCTGTCCCGTGACGCCCTGAGAGTCCAAAAGGAAGTCTCTGAGCCACACTTGTCTCTCGTTTTCAGATCGATGCCCTGACAGAAGTGGTGGCCGCTGTGAAAGGGAAGGTTGAAGTGTACCTGGATGGTGGGATCCGGACTGGCAACGATGTGCTGAAGGCTCTAGCCCTCGGGGCTAAGTGCGTTTTTGTGGGGAGACCCATTCTGTGGGGTCTTGCCTACAAGGTGAGAGTGGTAAAATGAAAACCAACCAGAAGGCACCCCACTTCTCATTTGTTTCCACGTGCTTCTGTGGTTTAACCCCCAAATTTAACCAGGTTTTGGAGGTGCCACAGATGCTGAAGGACAGTGACACCTCACCTGCCCCTCCACACTTCTCCCACAGCATGCTGTAAATTTTCAAGAGCTCTCAGCCCCACCTTTTTCCTCTTTGCTTTCCTTTATTCCCAACATAGTTCAAATTTCACAGATAGCCCCCATCCGCCCCACCACAGCTCTGAGCTCACGTAGAAGTATTTTTTAATGTTTATTTACTTTGCTGCACCAGGCCTTAGTTGCATGCATCACGCCGGATCCTCAGTTTTGTTGCGGCATATGGGTTCTTTAGAGGAGGCACACAAACTCTTAGTCAAGGTGTATGGGATCAAGTTTCCTGACCAAGGATGAAACCCAGGCCCCCTGCATTGACAGCATGGACCACCAGGGAAGTCCCCTCACTTAGTATTGAAACTCAGCCTGTGGTCAGGATGTTCCTTCATGCCACTTTGTGTCTCCTCTTTTCTCTGTCTTGTGAGCAGGGTGAACATGGTGTTAAGGAAGTTTTGGACATTTTAAAAAATGAATTCCACACTTCCATGACCCTGATAGGTAAGTTTTTACCATGTTTTTCCTAACTCAGAGCTGAAAGCAGGCTGTCTAAAGAACAGAAGCTCGGGCCCTTCCTTCTCATTTGCCTCCCCCAAACCCAGAGAGAGCACAGAGGAAATCCCCAAGACAAAAGTGAAATGAAAGTGTTAGTCTCTCAGTCCTGTCTGACTCTTTGTGACCCTGGGGATTTGTAAACCTGCGAGGTTCCTCTGTCCGTGGGATTTCCCAAGCAAGAACATTGGAGTGGGCAGCCATTTCCTTCTCCAAGGGATCTTCCCGACCGAGGGATTGAACCTGGGTCTCCTGCATTACAGGCGGATTCTCTACCATCTGAGCCAGTCAAACACAAACTCAGAATGTGATACCTCTGCTACAAAAGCAAGTGCAATTTCAGATTGTGGTAAAGAGGGTCCCATCTCACTGTGGCCTGCTCAGATCCCATCAAACTTGTCAAATGTAGTTCTGGGGGTGATCTTTAAGAAAGATTCATGGATTGTGAAGAGTAGGGAAATTAAGTCACAGGGAAAGCATGGAGGAACTGGAAAGGTGGAAGCAAGCAGGATGACAGAACAGAGAGAAGGAAAAACATCAACCTGAATAACCACAGGCAGCAAGACAAACTTGAACATCTCAGAGTTACACACAGGCAGGTATCAGGCATAAATGAGGTAACTATAAAGCAGTGTTCATAAAAACTTATATGTGTTCAGCAAATCCATGTGATCACTGGAATCCAGTGATCCTGTGAAATAGTGATTCTCGGCTAATGATGGTAACTTCCTTCTTCAGAATTATTTGGTTTGGGGGTGGGGGTGGCTTATCCTTTTTTCTCATTGGCACAATGATGCAGGGTTGGTGTTGGAGGTGTTCAGTACTCAGGGATCAAGGATGCTAAATGTCCTAAAATGCCTGGAGCTGTCTCATAGAAAATTAGCCTGCCCAAATGCCAGTCACCGGCAGCTCTGTCTCTAATTGTCTTTGTCTGCTGTAGATGGTAATAGATTGTAATGTGAGAGGCAGACAAGATAAACCCAAATAAGACCTCCATTCATGCCTCAATTCTAAAATTTGGTAATAATAGGAACTTCCTCCAGAAGTAACAAAATGATGAATCCAGAGATCTGAAGTGGAGTCATTTTTGTGCCATTGACTTATTTCCACAGATGATGCTACCAAGTGTCTGCCAATCTGCCAGGCACAAGGCAAGGTATCCAGGTCTTTTCTAGTCTGGTTTTCATCAGCTATTTAAACAAGTATCTTGTACTCAGCATCCAAGCTACATAGTGTTCACTGGGGCTGTGAACTCAGCCTTTTGGGCTTAAGTAGTTTAAGCTAGAAAACTTAGACCAGCATTAATGCCAGTCCCTTTCAACTGAGTAGATTAATAGGAAAAAAAAAACTGGGGGAGTGGATTAAGGCATCAAGGACCAGGACTGTCCATTTGGGGCCAAAG
Organism: Bubalus kerabau; assembly: GCF_029407905.1. Lineage (NCBI taxonomy): Eukaryota > Metazoa > Chordata > Mammalia > Artiodactyla > Bovidae > Bubalus > Bubalus kerabau. Next base: position 24,650,664 of record NC_073629.1, on the reverse strand, counting down.
CCTATGAAGATAAGTTAGTAAATAACCCAAGGTTACCAAGTCTCTCCCATGAGGGCGAGGAGGGCACAAGTGTGAACAGATATCATGTTGATGTCTTTTGCCCTTGGGAGGGAGAGAGAGATGGAAAGATCTATGAGTTTCTGCAGGTTCCGAGAGACTGAGGTGACTTCTGTTGCTCCCCCAAATATTTTCTCCTGTCTTTGTGACATTATGTCTGAACTTTTAAAACAGAAGCCTGGAGGGGGAATTCACAATAACAAAGCTTTTTTATTCCACCAAAAGTTTATACTTAACAACCATTGGGATGGAAATAGAGGCTGGAAAATCTTTTTCTGAAATAAAGGGTAGAGAGCACTCTTTTTAAATGGGGTCAGGAAAAAAAGAAAGAGAAAACAGGATGATGAATACTTTTATGCCTAACTTTTTATATTTCTTTCCTTCTAATTGTTCTCCAATAAGAATGTACTGTTTAAATGCAGAGAAAAATGACTAACCAACAACCAAATGTGGGATGGGCAGGAGGGTTTGGGGAAGAAGAGAAGAGAAAACCTAGGCTGAAGGGCATCCCTCAGCATTCTCTATGGGTATTGGTCCCTCAGGAAAGACTCCCCAAGCTGATCCCTGAGGAGACGGGGGTCTCAGGTGAGGAGGGCTGTGTTTTCAGTGGAACTTACTCAAATAGAAAATCATAATGTGAAACTCCATAGAGTTTCATATTCAGTTCAGTTCAGTCGCTCAGTCGCATCCGACTCTTTGCGACCCCGTGAACCGCAGCACGCCAGGCCTCCCTGTCCATCACCAACTCCCACAGTCCACCCAAACCCATGTCCATTGAGTCAGTGATACCATCCAACCATCTTATCCTCTGCCGTCCCCTTCTCCTTCTGCCCTCAATCTTCCCCAGTATCAGGGTCTTTTCAAATGAGTCAGCTCTTCACATCAGGTGGCCAAAGTATTGGAGTTTCAGCTTCAACATCAGTCCTTCCAATGAACACCCAGGACTGATCTCCTTTAGGATGGACTGGTTGGATCTCCTTGCAGTCCAAGATTAGCCCTTCACTGCACAATGCATGTAAGATGCTTGACACAAAACCAGCAGCCAGGAGGTGATCAGTCAATATGACTTCTCTATCCTAAACCTCCTGGAGATGTGTGACATTTTTCCTCTGTGACCTTGTGACATCTCAGCCCTGAGAAGAGAACCCTATTTGCACTATTGTGAAATCAAAATAAGCTTAGAAATCATCTTTTCCTAATTGTGAGACCATACGCCAAAACTGTACATATAGGAATGTTACAATCCCAATTTGTCTTGGAAAACAAAACCGTGCACATATAAATCATGTGTACACAGACCTCACTTAGGTCTCATCTCTTGTAAGGGACAGGGTCTGAAACAGAAGATTCAACAGGGGCTGAATCTTCTTGAGTTTTATTGCTCGAAACTACCCACTTTGCTTTAATTTAGCCGAAGTGTTTTAGTGTGAATATCCTCCTAATTTACAAGAATGAAAAAAAAAAAACAGGAATACATTGTAATTATGAATTCATTGTTAAACCTTTAGTGAACCTCTACCAAGAACGAGGCAGTGTCCCTGGTACCATGTGGACCAAGACTCCGTCTGATGAGCTTATACTGATAAGCAGAACAAGTACACAAACAGCACCAGGGCTTACATGGGAACAGATACTTCAGAGTGTCTCAAAATGGTATCACACGCTTTGATGCAACTACTGAGACATTTTTACATAGTTTAAATATTTATTTCTACTACTAGCAGTTTCTATTCTGGCATCTCTGCGCTCCTTGAGGAAGTCTACCCTCTCCAAAGCTGCACAATTTTGTCTGCCCCGTGGAAACCCGGACCTGTCAAAATCATTGTCACTTCTGATGACAGCACCTCTGGCTCCAAATTCCTGCTTCTGCTGACTTAGTTCATTTTATGAGTTATTTACGCATCCCTCACCTGCCGTTCTTGTCACCTATCATCAACACCAGGGGCTTCCCTGGTGGTTCAGTAGTCAGGGATATTCACTGCACACAAACTGACTTTTCAAAAGGCTGAAATACTGCTTTTATGTTTTTTACCATCCCATTTTGCCATGGCTGTTTTAAACGAGGACACAAGCACAGGCTTACAAAACAATTCCCAGATATGTTCTGTATATATAACATTTTATCAGGGTGAGGGCAAGGGTCAAGGCTTGTTTCTATCCCCATGGTGGGGTGGTGACTGGGGTTTCAGAGAAATGAGCTTTTAAACTACTTTTTTTTTTTTTTTAGGTTGCCGATCGGTTGCTGAGATCAATCAGGACCTGATCCAGTTCTCCAGGTTGTAAAGAAAGACAGCTGATGGCCTGACTGCAGAGTTTGCCCATAGGAGGAAGACAAAATCATAGGGTGTGTGATGCCCTCTTGCCTCAATCCCATCCTGGCCAGCAGCTTATCCCTGCACCCTCAACCACTCCACCCCAAATCCCTCATCTTCCTCAAACATGCCAATGCTCTTCTTTGCCTCACTGCCTTGTATATGTTGCTCTCTTGCCCGAAATCCTCCTCTGAAAGCAGAGATCTTAAAAGAGCAGATCAGCAATGGCTGAAATAGCTAGTGATTAAAACTATTTGAATATACTATGTTTCTATGAAATAACTATGGAAATCTGTACCCAAGAACAGAAGAGCTATACCATAAAATATTCCTCAACGAAAATCATACTCCTATCTGTAGACAACAGAGAAATAATATAGTTAAAAACATAAGCTTTGGAGTCATACAGACATAGGATTGCCAGGTCTGTTACTGACAAGCTGTGAGACTTGGGAATGTTTTTTGATCTCTGTTCTTCCATGTCTTTGTGTATAAAATGAGGTTTATAATACCTACCCTATTAGGTTGGGAGAAAGATTGAGGGAGATAATATACATAAAGTTCAGAGCACAATGCTTAGCCCCTAAGTTTAAGAAAGAGTAGTTTTTGGACTTCCCTGGTGGTCCAGTGGTTGAGACTTCACCTTCTAATATAGGCGCTGTGGATTCAAGTTATGGTGGGGGAATGAAGTTCCCACATGCTGCAGGATGTGGCCAAAAATTAAAATACATAAACAAAACTTGAAAAATCCCTCTTAAAAAATAAAGAGCTAGTAGCTTTTATGATTATTATTTGGCAAATTCCTATTTATCTTTTAAGATCTTGTTCAAATATCACCTATTCTTACCTGGCTACTTGTTAAAGGTTTCCTATTGGGCTTTGCATATTATACTATTACAATCCTTATTATAATGTGTGATGTTTATTGGTCTCTCTCCATAAATAGACTTTACATGTCTCTGAGCAAGAAACTATATGCTTCGTACTGGGTTTGGCATATAGCAGCATCTCAATAAACATTTGTAGGATGGATAGATGGGTGGATGGACTGAAAATGGTGAAAGGAGAGATGGGAAAATGAATAAATGCCCTATCAGAGTAAAAACTCCCCAGACCTGCAGTCAGCAAGAATAGACTTCTAGAGCAGGGGCGCTTGGCTAAATAAGATCTGACACTTGAAGACATTAAGGAAGTTAAGGATAAATTCCCGATATCCTAAATAAATATTGATAATTTAATAACTGGTGTTCATGTTCTATCTTGGTCCTTGTTATAGTCTGTTTTCTATACAACAATCATTGACTTTTTTAAGTACAAGCAAATCCTGCTAGTTTAGTGCTTAATTCAGTCGCTCAGTCATGTCTTACTCTTTGCAACCCCATGGACTGCAGCATCCCAGCCTCCCTTGTCCATCACCAACTCCCAGAGCTTGCTCAAACTCCATTGAGTTGGAGTCCATTGAGTTGATGATGTCCATTAAGTTTGTGTCCATTGAGTTGGTGTCCATTAAGTTGGTGATGCCATCCAACCATCTCATTCTCTGTTGTCCCCTTCTAAAGCCTTCAATCTTTCCCAGCATCGGGGTCTTTTCTAATGAATGGGCTCTTCGTATCAGGTGGCCAAAGTATTGGAGCTTCAGCCTCAGCATCAGTCCCTCTAATGATTATTCAGGACTGATTTCCTTTAGGATTGACTGGTTTGATTTCCTTGCAGTCCAAGGGACACTCAAGAGTTTTCTCCAACAACATAGTTTGAAAGCATCAGTTCTTTGGTGCTCAGCTTTCTTTTTGGCCCAACTCTCATACCCATACATGACTACTGGAAAAACCATAGCTTTGACTAGACAAAACTTTGTTGGCAAAGTAATGTCTCTGCTTTTTAATGCACTGTCTAGGTTTGTCATAGCTTTTCTTTCAAGGAGCAAGTGTCTTTTAATTTCATGGCTGCAGTCACCATCTGCAGTGATTTTGGAGCCCAAGAAAATAAAGTGTGTCACTGTTTCCATTGTTTCCCCATCTATCTGTCATGAAATGATGGGACTGGATGCCATGATCTCCGATAGGCAAATGCTATACCTCACCTGCTTAAGGCTTTTCTATGGCTTCCTATTCCATTCAGTATCAATTCTACACTGAGCATCAGCTCTCCAGGAGATTGCACGATCTGGTTCTTCCTGATTCTTCCCTCAGCCTTCACTCTCCCCTTCCCTCATCATGCCTTAGCCAAAATGCGTCCTTTCTATTCCTTTTTTTTTTTTTTTCTAATTGGAGGATAATTACTTTACAATGGTTGGTTTCTGCTATACAACAAAGTGAATCAGCTATAAATATACTCATATCCCCTCCCTCTTGAACCTCCCTCCCACCCACTCCCACCCCATCCCACTCATCTAGGTCATCACTGAGCACAAGGCTGAGATCCCTGTGCTATATAGCAACTTCCCACTAGCTGTCTATTTTACACATGGTAATGTATATATTTCAGTGCTGCTGTCTCAGTTCATCCCACCTTCTTCCCTCTCTGTGCCCACAAGTCCATTCTCTACATCTGCATCTCTGTTTCTTAAATAAGTAAAACTCTGGACTTTCATCCTTATTATTCCCTCTACATAAAATGTCCTTCCCCATCCTCTTCCCATGAATGGCTCTTTCCCTATAGTTAGATCTAAGCTTAGCTCAGACGGTAATCTGCCTTCAATCCAGGAGATCTGAGTTCAATCCTTGGGTTGGCAAGATTCAAGTTGGGAAGATTTCCCTGCAGAAGTGAATGGCAACCCACTCCAGTACTCTTGCCTGGAGAATCCCATGGACTGAGGAGTCTGGCAGGCTACAGTCCATGGGGTTGTAAAGAGTCAGACAAGACTGAGCGGCTAACTCCACTTAAGTGTGTCACCACCCAATCAGATGAGAGTTCCCTGACCATCCCATCTAGAATAGTCTCTCCTTTACTCATCACATCACCCTGTGTTTTCCCCGCCCAGCACTTAACACAATTGGCAATTAACTTATCCTTTGTTTATTGCTCATCTGCACTACCACAGCACCGTTTATCAGCTGTGGTCACCTCGTCATTCCCAGAGCATGAACCAGGCCCAGCTCCATGGAAAGCTTTCAGTAAATATGTGTTAAATGAATTAATCCAAAAAGACAAAGCTGGATCAAACTGCGTTGCCACATATGGAGAAATATAGTGATCCCAGAGGGAACACAGTTAGTTAGCAACAGAAAGAAGCTGAATCAATCACTATCTAAGCCAACAGACTCAAAAGTCTCCTATCATTCCTAGGCCGACACTTTTCTGCATGAACTCCTGCCTTAACAAAGGTCCTCTGTTGCCCAGCTTATTGCATATAAGCAAGATCAAGGGAACATTAGATAGCATGGGAAACACGGAAAGAGAAAGCAGTCCTGTGGTAGCCTCCCTGATCATAACTCTTAATGCTCTAACCATCTGCCTACACAAAGGTATGGAGTATATGCCACCTACATATTTGTGAAGAGAAATTAAACTATGGTGGCATTAGAGAATCTTGTTTGCCTATACTGGGGTTTATTTAGAACCCAGATTACAGGAGATGTGAACACCCAGACTCCCAAATCATCAATTCCTTTGATTCTTCTCTGAATAAAAGATCTTTAAAGGGCAGATCAGCAATGACTGAAATAGCTCTATTTTTTGTACATCTGCTATATCTTTATGACATAACTGTGGAAATTTGGACTCTGGACAGAGAGCTATCCACATAAAATATTCCCCAACAAAAATCATACTCCCTATCTATCAGACAGGGCAGAACAGATGAACCAGAATAAAGAAGGAAAGGAAAGTTACTGTAGTTAGAATACTGAAAGAGCAGTAACTTCTTTATAGAATTGTGGTCTTTGAAAAGAGGCCCAGGAGAGTGAGTTAGATGGCATTGTTAATGGGTTTTAAAAGGAAAAAGGTAATTGACCGTGACCCTTGTGCTAGACCCTATCTTTTTATTCAATTAAAAGTTAAAATTGGCTCCTACATTGTTAGGCTAATGGTCAGTTTGAGGCCAAGGAGGGGGTCTTAATTTGGCAGCAAGAATACGTGCTTGTGCTCAAAGTTTAGGGACATACCAAGGAAGGTCCATGTCCAAGGGCACCTGCCTGGCTGATACAGCAATCACCGTTGCACAGCTGTGGGACAGGAGGCCTAAATGACCGTGGGTTTGAAGAAGGCCCTCAACACACAGATTGGAGAAGAAACTTGTGGAAGGTTCACAGGACCTAAAAGGGTTATGGTGCAGGGGTGGTCACAGTGTAGACTAATTTACACACTGCTGCGGGAATCTTCTGTAATTTTTTTTACTTTAGTTCACAGAGCCAAGACCAAAGACATGAGAGAACAGAAAAGCAAGAGAAAGCGTAAAACATTTGTGCTTGTGACCTAGCATGCTACAGGACCTAATGGCCCATTAAGTATGCCTGTTCTGTGTAGCACACTGACCTCCAGGAGAGGTAGTAAAGACAGAGTTTTCAGACAAGAGCTTCAGGGACTCTGGACACAAATTAAAATTGACTGTATCAGTCCTTGGGGGGCTTCCCAGGTGGCTCAGTTGTAAAGAATCCATCTGCCAATGCAGGAGATGAGGGTTCCATTCCTGGTTTGGGAATATCCCCAGGAGGGGGAAATGGCAACCCACTCCAGTATTCTTGCCGGGATAATCCCATGGACAGAGGAACCTGGGGTTGCAAAGTGTTGAACGTGACTGAGAAACCAAGCATGCTCATAGGCATCAGTTCTTGACCAATAAATGAGAAAGGAGAGGCCTTTACTGCACTCGTATTTTAGTTTTACTAGATAGATGTAGGCTTTCTCCATAGAGTGCTCAACCAACTAAAGAGATTAAAGTCTAAAAAATAATTTCTTACACAAGGGTCCCCAAGAACATGGACTCTGACAGTAGATAGGCTTTGGGCAGACTCCTGAGAGAACTGGACAGCCCAGCCACATCATGTCTAGATGGACTTTGCTCTTCTCTGCCCTGTTCCTCAGCCCCCATATCCCTGTTGCCCATTACAACTCAGCATCGCATCCCCTGGGGCTTAGTGCACTTTCTAGAAATTCACTGTCTAGAATTCCACTTATAGATCACAGAACTATGCCTCAGATACCACTTGTTGAAGTCTCTTCCAATTTGTGTTAAGTCTGTGACTCTGGTCACATGATTCCCTTATGTCAGAAACCAGATGAGAATATCGCAGTACCACATTGTCCTTTGTGGTCTAAAATAATAAATAGGCAGCCTTGACAGTAAGGTTTGACACCAGAGAAATCACTGGTAGGAGAACATCCACTCCCCTAGCCACCTCACCACAATCTCATAAATCAGATTTTTTATTTTCATGCTAAGATTATTTTGCTGGCTGATGAACATGCAGTAAAATTAGCCAAGTTTCTCTGTAACAACTGTACTTATTACAGGGTACACTGTCTATTACCCCTTCTAAGTAGGCATGATGGCCAGGAAGTCTCTTCCATCCTGAAATCACCAGCTGGGATCTTGACTGAGTCATCCAGACTGGTTTGGGGTAAGAGAGAAATAAATCATAATAGCATATGGCATGAAGGTATTTGGTGTGCAGATAATGGAGTTAGCTTTATGAGAGAATCTGATGTAAGTTCTCCCTGGGCACATCTACTTGGGTGATAACTGTACTCTTTTTTTGGTCCTGGACACATGTGTGTGTTATTTTTTGAGTTGCTTTTCCTTCTGGACTCAGAGGATGGATCTAAGATTCAAAGGGATATGGGCAAAGATGTTATAAAGGGAGTGTCCAATGAACCAGAAGTGTGGACAACAGAATGTCCTCAGTTACATGGAGGGATACATATGAAACATCAGAAGGGACTTCTTGGCCTCTAAAGATGTCCCATGTGCCTGTGTATTCACTCTCTTCAGTTGTGTCCAACTCTTTGCGACCCTACAGACGTAGCCCACCAGACTCCTCTGTCCATGGGATTTTCCAGGCAAGAATGCTGGAGTGGGTTGCCATGCCCTCCTTCAGTGGATCTTCCCAACCCAAGGACTGAATCTGCATCTCTTATGTTTCCTGCATTGCAGGTGGGTTCTTTCCCATTAGCGCTACTTGGGAAGCCCAAAGATGTCACACACTAGAATGCATTTGTAAAGAAGGCAGAGAAATCCTCCCCACTAGAAAGTTTCAACAATTGAACAGAACACTGAGTATGTAAAAGAAATGTGTTCTGATAAAGAGGATAAGCTTTTGAGTCACTCCAAGGTCAGGCTATCTGGATTCAGATTCTGACTCCACTATCTTCAAGACTCTTAGCAAGACCCAAAACATCTTTTGCTTCTTCTACTAAATAATAATACCAATCTCCTTGGATTATCACTGTGAAAATTAAACACTATAGGGGACTTCTGATTCCCAATATAAGATATAGGGAGCTTGGAAGTTGCCAGTCCATCCCCAAAACAAGCAAAATGTTGAACAAACTCCTCTAGTTCCTTCAGAAAAATGAAGTCACAGGGCACACCACTGACCCTCAGATTGGAAGAACTAACAGATACAGAGAACTATAATTTGTCTGAGCAGAAATCCATGAGCAGAAGCCTCCATGAAAACCAGCCCTGACATTAGAAAACCTGAACTGTAACTGATGAATAGCTGGAGGCTCAGTGTGGACAAATCTGAGAATTAAAAATCCAGGTGGAAACAGTAAGGGGAGACTCTGCCCCATACTTTTGTTTTACCAACAGGAGCTCTACTAGGTTCTCACAGTGAATATCAGAGAAAAATCCCACAGAGCTTCCACTGGGAGCGGGGAGTAACCATTTTGAAGTACTCCAGTGAATTCTGTTCTTTTTTTTTTTTTTAATATTTATTATTTATTTATTTGGCTGCAGTGGGTCGTAGTTGCAGCATGTAGGATCTAGTTCCCTGACCAGGGATCAAACCTGGGCCCCTTTCACTGGGAGCCTGGAGTCTTAGCCACTAGACCACCAGGGAAGTCCCAATAGTATGTTCTGTTCTTAACTAGGCCTGCCCTCAAGAGGGACTTCCCAGATGGTGCAGTGGTAAAGAACCTGCCAATGCAGGAGCCCAGGAGATGCGGGTTGGATCCCTAGGTCAGGAAGATACCCTGGAGGAAGAAATGGCAAGACACTCCAGTACTCTTGCTGATTTAATCCCACGGACAGAGGAGCCTGGCATACTATAGTCCATGGGGGTCTCAAAGAGTTGGACATGACTGAGTGATTGAACATGAGCATGCCCTCAAGAGAAACCACTTTACCCGACCCTCACGTACTAGGATTTTATCACAACCTAGAAAGTTATGACCAACCTAGATAGCATATTCAAAAGCAGAGACATTACTTTGCCAACAAAGGCCCGTCTAGTCAAGTCTATGGTTTTTCCAGTGGTCATGTATGGATGTGAGAGTTGGACTGTGAAGAAAGCTGAGCACCAAAGAATTGATGCTTTTGAACTGTGGTGTTGGAGAAGACTCTTGAGAGCTCCTTGGACTGCAAGGAGATCCAACCAGTCCACTCTAAAGGAGATCAGCCCTGGGTGTTCTTTGGAAGGAATGATGCTAAAGCTGAAACTCCAGTACTTTGGCCACCTCATGTGAAGAGTTGACTCATTGGAAAAGACTCTGATGCTGGGAGGGATTGGGGGCAGGAGGAGAAGGGGATGACAGAGGATGAGATGGCTGGATGGCATCACTGACTCGATGGACGTGAGTCTGAGTGAACTCCAGGAGTTGGTGATGGACAGGGAGGCCTGGCATGCTGCGATTCATGGGGTCACAAAGAGTTGGACACAACTGAGCAACTGAACTGAACTGAACTGAACTGAACCAACTTGTTGTTATTCAGTCTCTCAGTCATGTCTGACTCTTTGTGACCCCATGGACTGCAGCACAACAGACTTCCCTGTCCATCACCATCTCTCAGAGCTTGCTCAAACTCATGTCCATTGAGTTGGTGATGCCATCCAACCATCTCATCCTCTGTCATCCCCTTCTCCTCCTGCCTTCAACCTTTCCCAGCATCAGAGTCTTTTCTAATGAGTCAGCTCTTCACATCAGGTGGCCAAATCATTGGCGCTTCAGCTTCAGCATCAGTCCTTCCAATGAATATTCAGGAATGATTTCCTTTAGGATTAACTGGTTTGATCTCCTTGCAGTCCAAGGGACTCTCAAGAGTCTTCTCCAACAGCACAGCTCAAAAGCATCAATTCTTTGGTGCTCAGTCTTCTTTATGGTCCAACTCTCACACCCACATAGGATTACTGGAAAAACCATAGCTTTGACTAGGTGGACCTTTATTGGCAAAGTAATGTCTCTGCTTTAATACGCTATCTAGGTTTGCCATAGCTTTTCTTCCAAGGAACAAGTGTCTTTTAATTTCATGGCTGCAGTCACCATCTGCAGTGATTTTGGAGCCCAAGAAAATAAATTGTGTCACTGTTTCCATTGTTTCCTCATATATTTGCCATGAAGTGATGGGACCGGCTGCCGTGATTTTAGTTTTTTGAAACCAACTTGGGAGATGGGAAGTACCCAACTCCAGCCCCCTCTAGCCACCTGGTCCCACATAAGGGGGCAAGGAGGGACCAAGAAGCACTGGTAAAATTCACAGTCCATGGTTACAGGCTCACCAAAAGACTAAGACTAACCATAGGGCTAGAAAACACTTTCCCTAACACAGACCTTACCAGCACATCACTATAGGCCTATTGACTGGAGTTCCTCTTACCCAGTACATCATGTCTGGCTTTACTCTTCAATAACAGTGAACAATTCCATTTCCATTTGTCACTAATGCCAAATAGAATTTCTATTCAAAGGTTTCTGTAAACAGTAGTAACTACATATATGCATGGACATCAAGAACTTGCAGGGCTTCCCATTGGTGGTTCAATGGATAAGAATCTTCCTTGCAGTGCAAGGGATGCCAGTTTGATGCCTGGTTCGGGAAGGTTCCACATGCCTCGGAGCAACTAAGCCCGTATGCCACAACTACCAAGCCTGTGCTCTAGAGCCTGAGAGCCGAAACTACTGAGCCCACGTGCCTGCAACTACAGAAGCCCACGTGCCCTCGAGCCTCTTCTCCACAACAAGAGAAGCCACTGCAATGAGAAGCCCGCTCAGGAACGAAGACCCAGCACAGCCAAAATAAATAAACTAATAATAAAAAAGAAGCCTACTACTCTCTTAAACAGGTTCTGTTTAGAGACAGACCGCTTTTCTCTCTAAAGGGCCAGATGGTAAAAATTTAGGCACTGCAGACCATACAGTCTGTTGCATCTACTTAAGTCTGATGTCATAGCATGAAAGCTACAAGTATCAGATATTAAGTAGAGCAGACAAACTGTTCTCATACTCCTTCTCCCTTTGCCTATCTGGTACCCCTCCTTGTTATCATATACTTGGGGTATATTTACACTGGGTTCTGTGTTGAGCTATTGGTACTGAATTTAGAAGGGTTAATGCATTCTTTCAATAATGTGGTACATTTCATGGGACTGTTTAGAGGAAAGTTTTCACTAATCAAATATGTTTAATGATTGTTAACAGTCTTGTCAAGTGACTAGAAAGACTGGCTCAGCTAGACTAGACAAGGCAACAGGTTTGGCAGACGTTTAACCTTTTAAATCAATGGGCCCGCAGGGAGTGGGTGAGCCTTTCCCCTGCACTCTTGACCTGCTTACACCCCTTACGCTGCCTATCATCTGCTGGCTCCAGGAGGCAAAACACATACCCTGTGACATTATTACCAACTGTCCATCTCCCGCCTCTTACAAAATCAACCAACACAGCATAGAACATGGGGTATGAATCTGAACTAGCACATTCTACCTAAAATCGTGGATTTCCAGGGAGTATCACACACCAGCCAGTGGCTATACTGAGACAGACCATAACATGTGTACCTGGCATGTAGTTTAGAAGGACTGCAATGTTTCCTTCTATTTCTAACGAGCCTGTTACCTTTTCTCTGTCTCCATATCACTACTTGAGAGTGAGTTACCATCCTTTGTCTTACACTGCCAAACTCCTTTCCCAGTGGATTTCTCTGAGTCTTCTTAGCTCACACTAATCTGTTCTACACACAGGAGCTAAAGTGATCTTTTAAAAATGTAATTCTCATCATGCCACTGCATGACTCAAATTTCTTTTTTGACTTCACATTGCTCTTAGGAGAAAGCCAAAATCATTATCACGACTTCAAGACTATGCATGTCAAGGCCCAGCTCACCTTGACAACCTCATCTAATCCCACCCTCTCCCAGATTCTTGTGTTTCAGACACACACTTGTATTGTTCAGTTCCTTGAACTAACTCTCCATATATACAAACTCTCCATTCCTTTTTCTATTTACCCACTGATGGACATTTAGATTATTTGCATATCTTCTTTATTGTAGATAATGGTGCAATGAACATGGGAGATGCATAAATCTTTTCAAGTTAGTGTTCTCATTTTCTTTGGATAAACACCCAGAAGTGGAACTGATGGATCATATGGTAGTTCTATTTTTAGTTTTTCAAGGAGCCTCCATACTGTCTTCTGTAGTGGGTGCAATTTACATGCCCACAAATAATACACAATGGAGGGTTCCCTGTTCTCCATATCCTTACCAACACTTGTTATTTCTTATGATATGATAGATATTAACCCAGCTATATAAATACTTCCTTTAAGCATCAGTGGTCTAAATACAGCAAATAAGATTTAAAAAACAGAGACTGTCAGACTGGATCAAAAAACAAGACCCAGTGTTTTTTTGTAGTCACTCTATTGACGTCATCTGTTCTGCAACATACTCCAATTAGAATTTTGAAATCCATGGAAATTGATCTTACCAACTTACTTATAAACTCCATGTTGTCAAAACCAATGGTCAATTGTTTTCTTCATTGCACTTGATGCTTCAGCAACATCCAATACAGTTGACCACATTTTCCTTCTTTAAGTACTTCCCTCATGTCATTTTCCTAACGTCATACTCTCCTGATTTTCCTCCTGCCTTACACCACTCCTCCTCAGTCACCTTAGCTGGCTCTTCCTCCTCTGTTCAACTTCTGTATGTTGTTAAGTTTTTCCCGGGGTTTCAGTTCTGAGGCTTTTCCTTTTATCCACGAGCATTCTTTCCGTATAGTATCTCGCCTAACCCTGTGGCTTAAAAAATTATCATATACTTTCTCTTTCCAAATTTGCCTCTCTAGAACTGTGGCACAAGGAACTTAATTGTCCTAAATGGCCCAGGACTTTCACAACTTATCCAGGTAAAGGAATTCCCTCTTCCCAGCATGAGAGACTGTACCATGAATAGATCCCTTGGAAACAGTGGCTTCTTTCCAAAGAGAGAGAAACACTTACTATGAGCCCCATGGACTCCAGGTGCTGGGCAGTTGTCTTTCCCATGCAACTCTTTTTCAAAATTTATTATTTTTAATTAGTATTTTTTTATTTTTTAAATATTTATTTATTTATTTTATTTGTCTACACCATATCTTAGTTGCGGCATATGGGATCTTCTGTCTTCCTTGTGGCAGGCAGGATCTTTAGTTGCAGCATGTGGGATCTAGTTTCCTGATCAGGGACCAAACCCACACCCCCTGTATTGGGAGCACAGAGTCTTAGCCACTGGACCATCAGGGAAGTCCCCTCATATAACTTATAAATAGCTGGCACTCCAAATCCAGACTGCTTGGCACCAACAGGATGTATGTTCCTCTATTGATTAGCCTGCTTTCTTGTGCTAACAGGATATCAAAAAAAAAAAAAAAAATCGAATAAAGGAAGCTTGTGTCCCCACACTAGAATACAGACCCATACTGTAGGCCAAGCAGTTTCCTGAACATTAACATGCCCTCTGTTCCTTTGCTGACCTTTGTGAATGTCCCTGATGCAGCATATTATTCAACCCATGCGGTGTCATATTGAGGAGTTCTTCCCAAACTCCAATGCCAACTGGGGGTAACCCAGATGGGCCCGGCCTTACTTAACAGGCTCTGACCTTCCCTGAACAGGTACTGATCTCAGTCTTGAAGGGGATGGAGGACAGTCCAGTTGTCCCAGAGTCATTTGTTTAAAGGCTATCATTTTCTCCCACTGAAGTTACTCGACATCTTTTCAACTGACCATCTGAACTAGACCATTAACTCACACCACATGCAAAAATCCCCTCAAAATCGATCATAGACATAAATGTAAAGGCTAAAACCATACACTTCTTAGAAGAAAAAATAGATTAAAAATCTTCCTGACATCCTGACATTGAGTTAGACAAAAAACATGAGTGGTAAAAGAAAAAAAATTGAAAAATGGGATTTAATCAAAATTAAAAATATTTATTCTTCAAAAGACGTTATCAATATCATTTTTCTAGATTCCATAATATGCATTAATATACTATATTTGCTTTTCTCTTTCTGACTTCACTCTGAATTACAGACTCTAGGTTCACCCACCTCACTAGAACTGACTCAAATTCATTCTTTTTTATGGCTGAGTAATATTCCAATGTATATATGTACCACATCTTCCTTATCCATTCATCAGTCAATGGACATCTAGGTTGCTTCTGTGTCCTGGCTATTGTAAACAGGGCTGCTATAAACACTGGGGCACATGTGTCTTTTTGGATTATGGTTTTCTCAGAGTATATGCCCAGTAGTGGAGTTGCTGTGTCATATGGTAGATTTATTCCTAGTTTTTTAAGGAATCTCCATACATTTCTCCATAATGGCTTTATCAGTTTACATTCCCACTGACAGTGTAGAAGGGTTCCCTTTTCCCCATATTCTCTCCAGCATTTGCAGGGAAGGAAAGGAGACTTAGATGTAGAGAATGGACTGTGGACACAGTGGAGAGGGAGAGAACGAGAAGAGTGCAGAAAGCAGCATCAACATATACACACTATCAGGTGTAAGATGGACAACTGGTGAGAAGTTTCTGTATAGCACAGGGAGCCCAGTCTGACACTCTGTGACGACCTGGAGGGATGGGATCGGGGGAGGGGGAAGGCTAGGGAGAGAAGGGTGTGTGTGTCATTATGCATGATTTGCACTGTTGTATGGCAGAAACCAACACAACATTGTAAAAAAAAAAATGCTTTAAGTATTAAAACAAAAGACATTATCAATAAAATGGTAAGACAAGTTATAGACTTGGAAAAATATTTTCAAATCATGTATCTATGAAAGAACTTGATATAGAATATAAAATACTTTACAAATCAAAACAAAAAGATAAATAACCCAATTTTAAAATGGTCAAAGAATCACATAGATTTTTCACCGAAAAGCTATAGGAATGTTTAATAAGCATATGAAAACATGCTTAGCATCACTCATTATTAGTGAAATATGAATCAAAACCAAGATGAGATACCACTTCTTACCCACAGGAATGGCTATGATTTTAAAAATAGACAATGTTGGACTTCATTGGTGGCACAGTGGATAAAAGCCCATCTGCCAATGCAGGGAACCTGGGTTCAATCCCTGGTCTAGGAAGATGCCACATGCTGCGGAGCAACTAAACGCATGTCTGCAACTACCAAGCCAGCGCTCTAGAACCCGTGAGCTGCAGCTTCGGAGCCCACGTGCTGCAGCTACCGAAGCCTGTGCGCCTAGAGCTCATGCTCTCCATCAAGAGAAGTCACCGCAAGGAGAAGCCCGAGCACCGCAGGAGTAAGCCCCACTGCCACTAGAGAAGGCCTGTGCAAAGCAGTGAAGACCCAGCGCAACCAGAAGTAAATAATTTTTTTAAAAAATAGAGAATGTCAGTTGAAGAATATGAAGAAACAATAATGTGGAAAAACTGAAATATTCACTCAGTACTGGTAGAGAGCACAACCACTTTGGAAAACAGTTAGACAATGTCTTAAGTTAAAGATAAATTTACCGTATGACCCAACAACTTCACTCCTAGCTATCCACCCAAAAGAAATGAAAACATACATCCCCACAAACACTTGTATGTGAATGTTCCTAACAGCTTTATCCATAATAGTACAAAAAGTGGAAACACCCCAACTATCAATTGGTGAAAGAATAAACAGAATATGGGAGATCAATACAATGAAATAGTACTCGACACCTAAAAGGAATGAAATACTGATACATGCTGCAACGTGGATGAACCTCAAAAGTGTGTTATGGTAAGAAAAAGAAGCCAGACACAAAAGACCACGCACTCACTGTATGACTCTTGAATGATGCTAAAGCTGAAACTCCAGTACTTTGGCCACCTCATGTGAAGAGTTGACTCATTGGAAAAGACTCTGATGCTGGGAGGGATTGGGGGCAGGAGGAGAAGGGGATGACAGAGGATGAGATGGCTGGATGGCATCACTGACTCAGTGGACGTGAGTCTGAGTGAACTCCGGGAGTTGGTGATGGACAGGGATGCCTGGCGTGCTGCGATTCATGGGGTCACAAAGAGTCAGACACGACTGAGCGACTGATCTGATCTGATCTGATAGGGTGTTCAGAAAAGGCAAATCTATAGAGTCAGAAAGTTAATTAAAGGGTGTCTACAGCTGGGGTAAAGAATTCACCTGCAATGTGAGAGACATTCAATCCCTGGGTTGGGAAGATCCCCTAGAGACGGGAAAGGCTACCTACTTCAGTATTCTGGCCTAGAGAATTCTACGGACAGTATACTCCATGGCATCACAAAGAGTTGAACATGACTGAGCGACTTTCACATGGCTGGGGAGCGTGAATGAGGAGTTGCTGCTAATGGGTACAGGAGATCTTTTAGTGGGGATAGAAATGTTCCAGGGCTTCCCAGGTGACACGAGTGGTAAAGAACCCACCTGCCAATGCAGGAGATGTAAGAAACTCAAGTTCCATCCCTGGGTCAGGAAGGTCTCCTGGAAGAGGACATGACAACCCGCTCCAGTATTCTTGCCTGGGAAATCTCATGGACAGAGGAGCCTGGCAGGTTATAGACCATAGGGTTGCAAAAAGTTGGGCACGACTGAAGCAACTTAGTACACACATGCACACACATACACAAACCCAGAAATGTTCCAAAATAGGACTATGGTGATGGTTATACAAGTTCATAATTTTACTTAAAATAGTTGAATTGTACACTTAAAATAAGTTAATTTTATATCATGTAAATTTGTTTTACAGCAAAGATGTCTGAAAATAAAACAAAGGTAATGTTCTGGCCCCCGTCTGCCTTCCCCTTTATCTCTCACCGTCTACATGGTTTATCAGTTCCACTCATTGACTCTGAACCCTTGTTCCACTGGTTCTTTGGCTGAAGGCAATCCTCAGAGAGACACTAGATGAAATCTACCAGCCTCCAACATTTCCAAGAGCTGGGGGAATTAGCTCTACAGCCCCAGCCTTGGAGGGGATAGGAGGTATAAATGCCCACTTACAGCATCCCCACAGCAGGCAAAGCTGTACAATGCATCTTGATGACCTCAGATAGGCACCACGGGTCTCAGTGAGACTGAGGGCCTTTAGTTAGTGCTGAGAGAAGAAGACGCTGTAGCTCAGTGCCTTTTCCCAAGCAAGGGCGTTTGAGGCATTGGGAGCAAGTCCCAAGTGACAAGAGGAGGATGTCCACAACGCAGGAAGAGGGGGAGACCTGAGGAGGGTATCAAACCCACTCTTATAAAGCATCACTCTCAGCAACTGTTGGCAATTTAAAGAATTCTTTTCAAGTGCTTGTGGCATTTCACTAAGACAGACCATTTGTACTGAACCACCAAACAACTGTCAATAAATATCTGAAAATCAAAATCATACGGACTATATTCTCTGACCACTATAGTATTAAATTAGAAATTGATAACATTATCTCGAAAATCTCTGGTTTCTGACATTTAACAACATGCTTATGAATAACTCATGCATTAAGGAAGAAATCACAGGTAAGTCAGAAAATATTTTTACCTGAATGATAACAAAACTGTTAAGGGACTTCCCTGGTGGCCCAGTGGTTAAGACCCTGTGCTTCCACGGTAGTCTGCAGCTTCAGTCTCTGGTCCGGGAACTAAGATCCCACATGCCTTCAATGTGCGCCCCACCAAAAAAAACACTGTTGGTTGCACATAATATGGTGCTTAGACAGAAATTTGTAGTTTTAAATGCAAATGCCCGTTGTCAAAAAGAAGAAATCAAGTATCTAATCTTCGACCACAAGAAACTTGAAAAGTATAAATTAAACACAAAGTACATAAAAGCAAGCAAATAATTAAAACAAGAGACATTGATGAGAGAAAATAGATAGACAATAGAGGAATACAATAGTAAAATTTCCTGTATGCAGTGTATAAAACTTGATTTTAGATGAATTCTATATTTAAATATACATCCAGAATGATGAAGACTTTAGAAGAAAAGTTAGGAGAGTATCTATCCACTAAATATCAGAGTGTCGTTGTTTTGGGGTAGGTTGGAAGGGTGGGAATTGACTGAAAATGGGCAGGAAAGAATTTTTTGCAGGGAAAAAAAAAACATTCTAGATCTTGTTTTAGGTGGTTTCTTACATAGCTGTATATAATTGCAATGGTTCGTTGAACTAACGTTTAAGATCTGGACATTTTAAGGCACGTAAATTACACCTCAATCTTTTGACAGTATCTTGAGATGCTGATGGTAGTGGTATTTGGACATCTCTGGGGTATAGGCTTCTGAACCATATAAGCATCATCCGTTCAAGAATCTACTGAGAGTGTTTTTGCAAACAAAATGTGGGTTGAGTGCAAACATTCATAATAAAAGCTACTATGGCCCACAGCTAGAGACCCCTACCGTTGGAGGCACGCCCATCAAACTGAGAAGACATCTTGGGAAGGAAAAGTGAAGCAGGCAGCTCCATGTAATCGTTGGATCAGTTTATCAGAGTGTAACTTACAGAGTAGGGTTTGGTGGACAATGACCCACAAGCATTCACACACGTACTCAGCATTGCTGAGGGGCCACGGGGACAATTTTATAACTAACCTAGGGTATGAGGTAGGTGCTAGGAACACCTGCATACAAGACATACATTCCTAAATTAGTATTTATGAAAGGGTAACTAGTTTCATGGGTGCCAAGAATACAAATAGTTTCATTGTCATTTGGGACTAACAGAGCCTAGAGGCCATTTGGCCCTAACAGTTATTAAGCAATATCTATTGCGTTTCCCAGGTGACTCAGCAGTAAATAATCCTCCTGCCAATGCAGGAGACACAAGAAACCCAGGTTCTATCCCTGGGTCAGGAAGATCCCCTGGAGAAGGAAATTGCAACCCAGTCCAGCATTCTTGCTTGGAGAATCTCATTGACTGAGGAGCCTGTTGGGCTATAGTCCAAGGGTTCACAAAGAGTTGGACACCATTTAGTGACCAAATAACAACAACAACTAATATCTTTAAAAAAAAAAAAAAAAAACCCTTGATGACAGAGAAGTGGTTCACTGTACAGTCCTGGGTAGGGTTAGGGAAAGGACAGGAGAAACTATAAGGGACCAAGGTGGAGATAGCTATGCTAACAGCCATACACCTACTCACGTTGTACAGGTCATAGAACTAGACAGTTATCACCAGATAGCTTCCCTTCAACGGTGCTCTTCCTCCCGAAACCCAGAGCTCTGCAGGGGGAAAGAAACTGAGGATCCAGATATGTTGGGTGGGAAAGAAAATTGCCTTCCACCGAATTTAGTGATTGGAGCTTCCATCACTGCAAATTTCTAAACTTTAAACTCTGCAAAACAGCAACACTTCAAAGAACACTCTGACAGACGAGACAACAGGCTACCGTGGATCCACCTCACCCCCACGCCCTCCAGATGTCTTTGCTGCACGAGGCAACAGTTCACATTGTTGGAGATTTCACCCCGTCCCGTTTCAGTTCACAGACGGTGGATCCCAGCAGACACTGACTGCCAGGAGCCCTGTTGAGGGTAGAATCAAGAATCTTTATCGCGCTGTGGCCTCGAAGCTTGCTCTCTCCTCCTATGCCTTAGAGGAATGAGGGCTACAAGGTAAAGGTCACTACTGTTTGGAGAGGAAGTGAGGAGATGTGAGCAATGAGTACACTGTAAGAATTCAAGGCTGAGTGGGCTGAGTCAGAGGCAGCAGCATATAAAGCTCTCTCCAGTCCCGTCTTTTGGAGATCTGGAGATCAGAACCCGGGTGCTTCCATCTGGCTTGCCACAATCTGACCGGTTAGAGCTTTTTCACTTTCTTTCTGCTACTCCTGGGAGGTGGGCACAAGGGATTTTTGCAAAAATGGAATAGAAGGAACACAGTGTATCTTTATGTGCATGGAATCACTTGAACTCTCTTTGTGGCTCTCTCCAGCATCGTCCTCTCGCCCAAACTGTCCCCCAGTGCTTTCTGGTTCCTGGTGAGTGTTTCTCAGTGCTCAGATTTGGCATGGCAGGGTGGAGCTGCCTCGTGACCGGAGGAGGAGGCTTTCTGGGCCAGAGGATCATCTGCCTGTTGGTGGAGGAGAAGGATCTGCAGGAAATCCGGGTGCTAGACAAAGTCTTCAGACCAGAAGTTCGGGAGGAATTTTCTAGTAAGTAAGCAAGTGAACTCCGGGAGTTGGTGATGGACAGAGAGGCATGGCGTGCTGCGGTTCATGGGGTCACAAAGAGTCGGACACAACTGAGCGACTGAACTGAACTGAACTGAACTGAAGCTCGAGTCATGGGTGTGTAGCTCCCTTTGAAGACTTATGTGGGTGTGGGGGAGGGGGTTCTTGTCTAGCAGCTTAAGGAAAGTGGTAGCCAAATGAAGGCTAATCCTGTTATCAGAAAGGAAGATCACAGATTGGGTAAATCCATGGTGTAATCACAAGTAGTGTCAGAAGACGGGGTAGGGTAATACATGGTGCAGTCCCAGATGAGTCGGGGCCCCAACCCAGGGTGAGGGGTGAGCGGTGGACCAGACACTTAGAGTCTGTTCTTCTCATCTAGAAAGTCATGTTTCAGTTTTCTCCCTGTCCACAAGCCTTCAGTGTTTCCACTTGTTACTTGTTGTGTACTGTCTGCAAAGAGTGAGCCAGCGCTGTCAACCTGGGGATGCCACCAGTGAGTTCCAGAGCTTCTTGATTGCCCTTATCTTTCTGTGGCTTCACTGAGAATTTCTGTTGAAGGTGAAATAGAACGAAGAGGGAGTGAAGTGTGTGAGTGCGTGTGTGT
The DNA here is from genome assembly GCF_029407905.1 of Bubalus kerabau. Taxonomy (NCBI): domain Eukaryota; kingdom Metazoa; phylum Chordata; class Mammalia; order Artiodactyla; family Bovidae; genus Bubalus; species Bubalus kerabau. The sequence continues at coordinate 24,629,125 of NC_073629.1, read as the reverse complement.
CTCTGTGAGTGTGTGCATGTGAATGAGAGAGAGGGGGAATTAGAGAAGGAGCCAGAAAGAGGGGGAAGGAAAGGATGAACAGGCACGCAACAAGGAAGCCAGAAAGAGAACTAGAGGCAGCGTGAATGGAGACATGCCTCGAGGGGATTCCCTGTGCGTCTCTTTGTACTATTGGCCTCTCTCCTCATCATCACAAGGACGTGACTACAGAATCTGCTAAAGCAGCTCATGGCTCTCTTTCCTGATTGCTGCCCATAGTGCCAAGGCAAACACTTGATTTATAGTGTATTTTCCAGCCTGCTTTGCTCCCGGATCCTCAAAATATCTTGTGAGGAAGGTAGGAGAGGGTAACACCCGCCCGGACAATGAGGAATTGAGATCCTCAAAGGTAAAGCGACTTGTTGAGGTCTCTGGAATCGATGGGGAGCAGAGCTCAGACGAGCCCCAATGGCCCGAGGGCCAACTCTTGACAAAGTGAGTCTTCAGTCTCTCCCATTTCCTGCCTGTGTGCCCCCAAACCAACTCCCTGCCTCCCCTCCCCAGCCCTGGTGGATTGGCCATCTACACACAGGCCCTGGCTGCCCAGGACACCCCTCCCCACTGAAAGTCCCCCTCCCCAGATCACTCTCCTGGCCCCTGCCCATCACTGTCTTCTCCTTTCCCCTCCCTGACCTCTGCAAACGTCTGTTTCCTCTACCCTCTGCTTCAACAGTGTCTTTGACTTTTTTTTAAAAAATTCACAAATGATTAACACCAACCTTTGGTAATCCCTACATCCCAGCAATATATGCAGGCTGATGACTTATACCCAGAGAGAGTGATGCTCAACCTAGCAAAACAGCTCCCAAGGTGAATAAGTCAGGTGCTGTGGTGGGTGGGCAGGGGCCTCTGTCAAGATAACGACAGAGAATACTTATGGGGTCCCTTTTGTGCCAGGTGCTGTGCCCAGCATCTTACGTGTGTCAACTCATTCACTCCTCATCACAACCCTCTCTCTGGGATGGGCAACAGGGCTTCCATTTATTTTTTTCTTTTTTTTTATGAGAATACAGGCATAGACAAATCCAGTCAATTCGGGCTGCTGTAACAAAATACTGCAAGCTGGGTATCTTATAATTTGAAATGTATGGGTCACAGTTCTGAAGTCTGTGTGTGTGTGTGTGTGCTTAGTCGCTCAGTCATGTCCAACTCTTTGTGACCCCATGGACTGTAGCCCGCTAGGCTTCTCTGTCCCATGGGATTTTCCAGGCAAGAATACTGGAGTGGGTTGCCATTTCCCCCTCCAGGGGATCTTTCCAACCCGGGGATCGAACCTGCACTCCCTGTGTCTCCTGCATTGCAGGTGAATTATTTATCCACTGAGCCATCTGAAGTCTAGAAGTCCAAAATCAAGGCAGGGTCAAGTTCTGGTCAGAGGTCTCTTGCTGGTTCATAGCTGCACCATCTTGCTGTGCTCTCTCTCAGTGGAAGGCATGAGGGATCTCTCTGGGGTCTTTTCTATAAGAACATTAATCCTATCCGTGCTCTACCTTCATGATCTAATAACCTCGCACATGCCCCTAACTCATAACACCATCAAATTAGGATTTCAACGATGGCTCTGAGGGGACAGAAACATGCAGACATAGCAGAGGTTAACTAATTTGTTCAAGGTTCCACCTCGGGAGACACTGGTTCGATCCCTGGGTCGGGGAGGTCCCTGGAGGAGGTCATGGCAACCCAGTCCAATATTCTTGCCTGGAGAATTCCATGGATATAGGAGCCTGAAGGCAACAGTCCATAGGGTTGCAAGGAGTCACGCACGGTCTGGCTGCAGTATCTGTGCTCTCAACTGCTAGTCTGTCTAGTAGCTTCTCTCTGGGCCTCCCTCCAACCCCGCTCACAACAGGTAAGCTTACATTGCATATTCAGTCTATGCAAAACACTGGCCAAGCCCACAGAGGCTTGGAGGAGGAGGGAGCTAGGGGTTCCAGCTGAGGCACCTACAGCACCCTCTGCTCGTCACTCTGCATCCCTGCAGACTAACGGGCGAGCGGTCTTTCCTCGCTTGGCCTTTGAGCCAGTCTGCTGAAGTCAGCCTTGAAAGAGAGGAAGAGGAAGGGACAGGCAGGGCAGAGGTGGAGACACAATCAGAAAATTCTGCTCTCCAGCTAACTCCTCTGCCTTTCTCCCACTCTGTGGCCTTTTGGGAGTGGAAGGGGCTGGGGCGGAGCTAATCTCAAACAGGCTTAAAGGAGAGCAGATGGTTTTATCAAGTTGTAACCTAAGAAGGAAATTCAGTCTATGAGGTCTCTACCTTCACAATCTAATAACCTCCCAAAGGCCCCTAACTCCTAACACCATCACATTAGGGTTTCAACAATGGATCTGAGGGGACAGAAACATACAAACCAGATGTAGCAGAGGCTAATGAACTTGTTCAAGGTCCCACACCTGGAAAGTGGAAAAACTGGATTTGAACCCAGGCTGTCTGGCTGGCTCCTCTGGTGGCTCCGTGGTAAAAAATCTACCTGCAATGCAGGAGACTTTTCACTCTGGATTTCTCTCTCACTGTTCTCTGGCCTCCACTGCCCATTTCATTTAAATTGACTGATCCTGAACTGATCTGCGGTCCAGCAAGTGGGCGATGGGACAGCAAGCAAGGCTTGAAGGCAGGTGGGCAGGCTGGAGCCTTCATTAGAAGTGTGACTTAAGACTATTCCTCTGAGCCTGGATGGCCTTGCCTGTAAAGTGGAAACTGGAATCCCTGTCTCATGAGATGGCTGGGGAAGGAAATTAGAAAGCTGAAAGTCATGTGTGAAATAAATAGCACAAAATAAGTGCAGGGTACTTATCCAAGCTCTTTGTGTGGCATTTATTTCATGGGCTAATCTAAGGTGGGCCTTCCCTGGTAGTTCAGACAGTAAAGAACCTGGCTGCAATGCAGGAGACCCGGGTTCGACCGCCGGGTTGGGAAGATTCCTTGGAGAAAGGAAAGGCTACCCACTCGAGTATTCTTGCCTGGAGAATCCCATGGACAGAGGAGCCTGGCCGGCTACAGTCTGTGGGGTCGCACAGAGTAGGACTCAGCTGAGCGACCACACTAATCTGAGGTGATGTTGTGCCACGTCCACTGGGCTTCAGAGGAGCCGGAGACCCTGATGACATCTCTGTGACCCTTGGCTAAGATAGCCAGAATGTTAGTCCCTTGGTGGCTAGCTCATTTTCAGCACTGATATCTGCTTTTGATGATATCTAATAAGAGCTCTTGCAGTTAAATTCAGCATTGGGGCTCATTCTAAATTCCTGTTAAAAAGCACCACCATGCTTTTAATCACTCAAGAGGAAAAAACTCGGGCAGCCTTTGACTCTTCCTCTCAGCCCGTCTCCAGTAAGAACCAGGACCTGGAAGGTAAGGTCTGAAAGTCAAACCTTCTGTACTTCTTCTCTTCTCAACTCCCTCTGCTGGATCCCTGGTTCCAGTCCTCGTCATGTAAACTGTGGTGCCATGGCCCGATTAATCCCTTAATCACCTTGCTTTTTCTTAGCCACCCCCACCTTGATCCACTTTATAATACTGCAGCAGGGGTTTGCTTCCTACACCACAACTCTTGCTTACATTTATCCTTTAATTCCAAATCCATACCCGATTCCGCATTGCATTTAATTTGAATTAAATGCAAATTCTTTCCTTAATGAATTTTACACATGCCGCATGAGTCTCTTTCAATTTCGTGTTCCAGGCACTCATGACTCCTCATAGCTCAAACTCTCTTTTTTATGTTTTTTGGAAGGAGATGGGATGGAAAGAGATGTTTGCTGTTTCTCAAGAAATGCTGCACATTCTGATTGCTATGCCCTTGTTGACCTTCTCCTTCCATGGGCTGTTCACCTCTCCTCCCTGTCTCTCCTTCCCCTCAGTCTACCTGTCCTTGGAGACCTAGGTAAAATGCCACCTTTATCAGGAAACTTTCAGATTCAGAGAGCTTTCCAGTGACCTGCCTCCTGTTCACACAGAACTCCAGAGCAAGATCAAGCTGACCCTGCTGGAAGGAGACATTCTGGATGAGCAGTGCCTGAAGGGGGCCTGTCAGGGCACCTCAGTGGTCATCCACACTGCCTCTGTCATTGACGTCAGGAATGCTGTCCCGCGAGAGACCATCATGAACGTCAATGTGAAAGGTACAGGATCACGGGAGGAGCTGGAGGGAGGACAGGATCACGGGAGGAGCTGGAGGGAGGTGGGCCAGTGATAAGCGAGGCCAGGATAAGGGAGGGGGTGCCTGGTGAACACCTGCTGGGTGGACACCAAGTGTTTTTGTTCATCACCACCAACAGAGATTCCTGGTGGCTCGGAGAGTAAATAATCTGCCTACAACTTGGGAGACCCTGGCTCAATCCCTGGGTCGGGAAGATCCCCTGGAGGAGGAAATGGCAACCCACTCCAGTATTCTAGCCTGGCGAATTCCGTGGACAGAGGAGCCTGGTGGGCTACAGTCTGTGGGGTCGCAAACAGTCAGATATGACTGAACAACTAACACTTTCACACACTTTCTTCCAATCAACAGACTCACAGCCATAATCCTCAGTTTTTTAGATGAGGAAACTGGGGCTGAGACAGGCTAAATAACTTGTCTAAGGCCCTATGGAGAGGAGTGAACAGGCTAGAATTAAAACCCACACCTCGGTAAGTCCAAAGGCCACAAAAACCTTTCTGCTGGTCCAATCAAGTGTTGACTCAACTCCAACCTCAAACTCTTGTTCTCCGACCACCACCTGCCTCCACTGCATTGGAACCAGAATTTACAAGTGTTTCCTTGGCCACCATGTTAGCCCTTCTGTGTGGTTATAAGGCAGGGGTCACAGTACAGCCAAGAACTAACTAACAGCTTTGTGATACGAGGTGCCCCCAGGTCAGGAGTGATGGGCCACAGCTCTGGGCTGGTTTCCTTCAGGCAAGACTTCTGAAAAGGAAGGGTTATAAGGGTAGTGAGAATGTTGAGAGAATTTCTGCTCATCCCAGAGAAGAGTTCCTCACAAGAAAACTACCAAAGCTGGTTCCTCACAAGAAAACTACCAAAGCTGGTCTGGCAGTACAGAATTAGCCAGCTCTGGTCTTCCTGTAATATCTTCTTAACAAGACTAGTTTTACATTATCCATAATACCATCTCTTCTGTTCACTTGTTATGCGGTTGCTCAGTTGTGTCTGACTCTTTGCAACCCTGTGGACTGCAGCATGCCAGGTCTCCCTGTCCTTCACTATTTCCCAGAGTTTGCTCGAACTCATGTCCACTGAGTCAATGATGCTATCCAACCATCTCATCCTCTGTCACCCCCTTCTCCTCCTGCCCTCTATCTTTCCAGCATAAGGGTCTTTTCCAATGAGTCACCTCTTCGCATCAGGTCACCAGAGTATTGGAGCTTCAGCTTCAGCTCACTACCAGGTCTTTTTTTTTTTTCGTTCATTTCTTTGGCTGTGCCACATGGCATATGGAATCTTAGTTTTCTATCCAGGGATCAAACACATGCCCTCCTGCTTTAGAAATGGACCACCAGGGAAGTCCCACCAGGTCTATTATTGAAGAGTAGCTCTTAGCCAGGTGTCCAAAGTATAGCATCTTAAGATCCTTATCCCTTAAATGCTTCCTGGCTCTCTCTGAACTGTGACTTTTCCAATCTACTTTAAATCTAGACACTTCGCTCAAGGGATTAGCTTAAATCCCTTATTGGCTTGCTGTGTAGTATCCTCCTCTGATCCCTGGAGGCCAGTCTCTCTAGGACCATAGCATCCCAACCCCCAGCGCATCTGCCTTCCACACCCTGCCCACCAGAATTAGTCTACACAGAGACTCTTTTTCTAAAGCAACTCTTTGCTTTTGCGTCTCTGGCCTAAAATCAGTCTCAAAAAAGACCCTTTCTAGTTTTGCCTTAGCCATGCCCCTGGTTACCCCCACACTGCCAAGAGAGTGCTAACGGGTCTTGAGTTTTCAGCTCCCCTACTCCATAATTTCCTACTCTCCACAGCTCCCAACACTGGGGATTTGAAATCCCTGGGAAGAGTTAGAGGCCTCCATCGACTAAAACTAGTATCACTGTATCACTCTCCAGTTTAGAAAATGCTTCACAATCGCGGTCATTTTTTCTTGTGCAGTTTATGTGAGTGCATGCTCAGTGGCTCAGTCGTGTCTGACTCTGGCCCCATGGAGCCTGGCCCACCAGGCTCCTCTGTCCATGGGGTTCTCTAGGCAAGAATACTGGAGTGGGTTGCCATTTCCTTCTCCAGGGGATCTTCCTGACCCAGTGATCAAATCTGTGTCTCCTTTGCCTCCTGCATTGGCAGGAGATTCTTTACCATTAGCTCTGAATTATCTCTGCTTTTAGATTTAAATGTTTTTAACGAGGATGTCTTTCCTGAAAAATCAAATTGCACAAAGACATTAAGAGGGTTTAAAAAAAAATACTACTCCAAAATGATGTTTTTTCCAGGAAATCATTTCTTTGCTGTAGGGAAGACTCTGGGTTCCTCTAGGAGTAAAATTCTCCCCAGGTTAAGGAATTCTACAAGATCCTCCCATGACAGATATTACCAGCAGAGGGCGCACTCCTTTCTGGTTCTTCACCAGGCTCAACATATAAAGCCATTGCCAGGTTCCAGAAGACTAGTATTGAGAAAAGGTTTACCACCCCAGTTTTTCATACCTTCGTAAAAGGAGTCATAGCCAGAATTAGGAGTGGCCTTTGCAAGAAGCAAAATCAGAAACACAGTCCGGATCTCCAGCTTCTCCCCACCGTTCATTTGCTCAGTGACAAAAAGTCCTTGTGACAATTTTTTATTGGTCTTCAAAAAAAAAAAAAAGATAAGAAAATACCAACAATTCAATTTATATTTAAGAGTATATATTACTTGCATCTTTCCTGATGGACAGGGAGGCTTGTGGGCTACAGTCCATAGGCTCACAAAGAGTTGGACACAACTGAAACAGCTTAGCGTGCACGCTCACATTACTTACATACAACTCTGTGTGTGTGTGTGTGTGTGTGTGTGATTTGAGTCCTTCAACTGTCCTCCTATGGATCAGAGTTGTCCCTATTCTGAGAGTATGGCCTCCTAATTTTTTAAGTTTACAACAGCTGTCTTTAGGACTTCCCTGGTGGCTCAGATGGTAAAGAAGCCACCTGCAATGCAGGAAACCCAGGTTCATCCCTGAGTCGGGAAGATCCCCTGGAAAAGGAAATGACACCCACTCCAGTATTCTTGCCTGGAGAATTCCACGGACAAAGGAGCCCAGCAGGCTACAATCCATGGGGTCTCAGAGTCAGACATGACTGAGCAACTAACACTTTGACTTTTTCTTTTCAGTCCACCGTTAATGAGGTGCTGCAGATGACAAATGATCATTTTTAAATCTCTTTACTCTGCAAAATATAAAGTGGAAACTCGTTCTTTTCCAACATTAAAAGTACAAACATGTTCCATGTAAATCCCCAAAGTCCATGAAATCCAAATGCTTGCGGTCCAGAACCCAAGTCTTGTTCTCCTTTCATCTTTTCATTTTCGCTTTGTCCTATGGCTTTAGCATGGTTGGATCTTAGCCCAAGATAACGCACTGCTCAGATGTAATAGCCACTGCACTTCAGGACGAGGGGCAGACACGGTCTGTGGCAGGGCTGGCCCTGGGCTGTGTCCTGACAGTGATGGTGTGCTTCCTTCGGGCAGGTACCCAGCTGCTGTTGGAGGCCTGTGTCCAGGCTAGCGTACCGGTCTTTATCCACACCAGCACCATAGAGGTGGCTGGGCCCAACTCCTACAGGGAGATCATCCAAGATGGCCATGAAGAAGAGCATCATGAATCGGCTTGGTCCTCTCCATACCCATACAGCAAGAAGCTTGCCGAGAAGGCTGTGCTGGAAGCTAATGGGTGGGCTCTGAAAAATGGTGGCACCTTGTACACTTGTGCCCTGAGGCCCATGTACATCTACGGGGAGGGGAGCCCATTCCTTTCTGCCTACATGCACGGAGCCTTGAATAACAACGGCATCCTGACCAATCACTGCAAGTTCTCAAGAGTCAACCCAGTCTATGTTGGCAATGTGGCCTGGGCCCACATTCTGGCCTTGAGGGCCCTGAGGGACCCCAAAAAGGTCCCGAACATCCAAGGACAGTTCTACTACATCTCAGACGACACGCCACACCAAAGCTACGATGACCTCAATTACACTTTGAGCAAAGAATGGGGCTTCTGCCTGGATTCCCGGATGAGCCTTCCTATTTCTCTGCAGTACTGGCTTGCCTTCCTGCTAGAAATAGTGAGCTTCCTGCTCAGTCCAATTTACAAATATAACCCCTGCTTCAACCGCCACCTAGTGACTCTTTCCAACAGTGTGTTCACCTTCTCCTATAAGAAAGCTCAGCGAGATCTGGGGTATGAGCCCCTCTACACTTGGGAGGAAGCCAAGCAGAAAACCAAGGACTGGATTGGCTCCCTGGTGAAACAGCACAAAGAGACCCTGAAAACAAAGATTCATTGACCTAGGAACGACAACAATGGGAACGTGGACATGTGGGTATGGTTAGTAGATGTCTATCGAGCGCTCCCCTTGAGGCTTCATACAGAATGTAACACAGACACAAGCCTGGGTCTTCCTGCCTCCCTTTTAGAAGATGCTCACCTTACTATCTGCCTTCCGCCACCAGAAACCGTGTCTGTCAATGGCCCAAGTGGAAGCTTTCTTCCCTACCCGCCTCCAGGGGACAGACAAGGTGATTTGCTGCAGCTGCTGACACCAAAATCTCAGTGGCAGATTCTGAGTTATTTGGGCTTCTTGGAACTTCGAGTTTTGCCTCTTAGTCCCACTTTCTTTGTTAAATGCGGAAGCATTTCTTTTAAAAGTTCATATTCCTTCATGTAGCTCATTAAAAATGATCAACGTTTTCATGACTCATCTGGAGGAAGCTGTGGTTTACGTGAAAACAGTCTCTTTTGTTTTCCCCTCCATTTCCAGATTATCAGCCTTTTCTATTCAGAGAAGCAGCATGGGACTGGGTTGGGCAGAGTGCTGGGGAGGTGGACAATGGGATTGATGAGGACTTACTATGTTTCAGGCACCTACTGAATGACTCACTTATTTAACCCTCATCAGAAACCTGCGAGGTAGGGATGACTGGCTATTCCCTTTTATGAATAAGAAAACATGTTCACAATTACACTAACTAGTGAGAGACCAGGACATTAAACCCAGATAAACTTGAAAACCCTTATCTGGCACTGAATTGTGTCTGCTGCTGGTGAATGAGCTGCAGGGTGCAGCGGGAGCACTGGACATGGGGTATTGACTCTTGGGAGAGCCCAGATCTCTTGGGTCACCTCCTTCTTGCCCGGTTCTGTGCAGGAGACACCCTAGGACCGAGGAGAGCCCCTCACGGAATCTGGGAGGTTTTGCTACCCTCGTCAGCCGGGAGGAGAGGGAGAAGCAGAGGTGCAGCCAGCCTCACTGCCAGTGCCAGTGTCCTTGAAGGTCCCTAGGACACACGTGGATGGATGCATGTATTGGCCACTCCAGTAACTCAGAAGTCAATAATCCAACGTTCTTTCAAATCACGGTGAAGCCACATGACGGGTTCCTAGGCAAGTAAAGGGAACAGATGTGAATGTCCCTGAAAATGTCTCCCACTCGGTGCAAAAGTAGAGATTTAGCGCCTCCAGATTTAGCTCCTGCTCCTCCTGCTTCTCCTTCCTCCTCCCCATCTCTCCCTCACCCTGCCTCCTCTCTCCCCTTCCCTCTCTCCTCCTCAGCCTCTTTCCCTTCCCTCCATCGCTCCCTAACCACTAGCCCTCTCATCCTTCTCAGGGTCCCCGAGGAAGGGAGGCCAATCGAGACATGTTTGGGGACTTAAATGATGACACGTTCATTCACTAACTGGAGGACAGGCAGTCAAAAGAGACCCTGTCAGACCAACAAGGACCGTGCGACCCGAAGCAGGAGAGGCGGTGGCCGGGGAGGGTGGGGGGCGGGGGGCGGGGGCAAGGGGGCGGGGGCGGGAGGCGGGGCTGTCTCTTCTGCTCCGGGGGTCGCCTGTCTTTGTGAACCACAGCCACAAGAGGCACACCCAACACCAAGACGGCCTCTCTCTTACCCAGGGAATGTACAGATCATGAATTCAGTTGAATTTGATGCGAAGGAGATTGTTTAAGTATTCACTCTTAAGGGGAAAAGGGGAAAAGCACTCTGGCCGGGAGGAACAGGTTTCATCACCTTCAAAACCCCAAAGGGGAAAAAAATTAAAAAAACAAGGGACAGAGGATCAGCCCTGGGAGATCAGTAAATGGTCCCAGGGGTGAGACAAAGTGAGAGATGGAACACCCGCTTCCTCCAGTACACAAAACAGAAGAGGCAGCCTCTGTCCAGCCTCGTGATATGCAAACCCTCATATGTTTATGCCGATAAGGAAGGAAGGAAAGGAGGGTGGTGGAGTCTCAGACAAAAGTTCCCTCCAGCCGTTTTTAGTCTAGTGAAATCCCACAAACATAAACCCGCCAGAGCTGTTCTCCCAGGGGAGGGAGGTGGCATTGTCACCAAATGGCAAGCTGGTGTGAGAGAAGAAAGAGGAGAGCGGATCTGCCCGGCTGTTGGTCTCTACTGAATAAGCATAAAGACCTGGGAATGCTTTGACCAACGAAGCTGCGTCCTTACTGACTCTGGGCTCCCTGACACCCGCGCGGGGTGGTCCGAGCTCGTGCACAGGAGCTCTAGGTGCACTACAGGGGAAACACCGCACGGGGGCAGCAGAGACCCGGAGGGAAGAAGGAAACCGCCCCGCAGCACCACTCCTCTCCTCGCCCTCCCCCTCTCCCTCCCCCCTCCCTCCCCCCCTCCCCCCGCCTCCCCACCCCGACACACACCTGGGTGACTGCGTGGGGTACGGCCGAATGAGTGAACGAAAGCCAGCCACGTGCTCAGCCACCAGGTTAAGTGCTCTGGATACTGAGTCTCGAGAACGGAGCTGAACAGAAGTTACTGGGAAAAGCCTCAAGGACGAGGTGGGACTGCAGCTAGGTCTTGGAGGAGGGAGATGGGACTTAGGAAGTGAGTGAGCGGGTCCAGGCAGCGGGAAGAAGCTGAGCAGTGGTGGGGGCAGGCGGGGGCGGGGCTGGGAGACAGGAGGAGGAGGGAGAGCAGAGAGGACTCAGGTCCGCCAGGTGAGAAGGGTTTGCCAGGGGAGATTAGGTAGTTTAGACTGCCCCCCAAGCTTGAGGAGGCAAGCCTCAGAGGGCCGAGGTGGAGCTGGCAGGAGGGTGACTGGCCTGGGGAAGGAGGGGCAGAAAAGCAACAAAGGACCCAAAGGGGCTGGAGGAAGGCAGACCCGACAGCTGTGGTGGAAACTGCAGGACAACTATTCTCCATTACTTTATTAACAAACAGATGAGGACAATGACAAAACCCAACCTCACAATTTCTCCTAAGAAATCCCAAATATCCCCAAGAGTCAAAATCTGGGAGCTCTGGGATCGAGACCTACTTTCTCCCTGAAGGCCTGAATGCTTCTAGGCAGCCTGGCCCACCCCAGAATGGATGGAGCAATTTAAGTCTGGATCACACTTCATGTGTACTCTAGGTTTTTTTCTGCAGAAATTTCAGTGTGTTTAATGACAAGGTGCTAACCTGGATCTTACTGGGGTGTACTGTAATATATGATACATACCCTTATTACCTTGTTAAAATTCAAAAGAAATCTGAATTCCAAAATATATCTAGCCCTGAGAGTTTTGGATAAAAGAATGTGAACTTCAACCAGCAAAATTATGAACGAAGTATGGTTCTAACACACTTTATATGAGTGTGTGTGTGCTCAGTCGTTCAGTCCTGACTTTTTGCAGACCCATGAACTGTAGCCCGCCAGGGTCCTCTGTCTGTGGGATTTCCCAGGCAGGAATACTAGAGCGGGTTGCCACTTCCTCCTCCAGGGGATCTTCCCAACTCAGGGATGGAACCCTCGTCTCTTATGTCTCCTGCATTGGCAGGCAGGTCCTGTACCACTAGCACCACCTGTGCCTGCTAAGTCACTTCAGTCATGCTGGGCTCTTTGTGGACCTATGAACCATAGCACACCAGGCTTCTCTGTCCATAGGATTCTCTAGGCAAAAATACTGAGGTGGCTTGCCATTCCCTCCTCCAGTGAATCTTCCCAACTCAGGAATCAAACCTGCATCTCTTTCATCTCCTGCATTGTCAGGCAGGTTCTTTACCACGAGTGCCACCTGGGAAGTCCTATATCTATCTATCTATCTATCTATCTATCTATATATATATATATAAAATAATAATATTCAGTCAACATCCAAATGTAGGTAGGCTTATTATCCTAGCCTGATATATGAGGAAATGGAGACAGAGAGGTCAGTAACTTGCTCAAGGTCATTCAGCAAGTTGTGGTTCAGTTCCAGTAATAAAAAGCTTTTGACTTCAAAGATCTTACATAAAGATGGCAAACTCACATGACTGCAGGAGCCAGGTACCATGTGTAAATGAGGCAGGCAAGAGCTAAGAGGCCTCAGGGAGTGGTGAGGAATGTGGTATGCAGGGGAGCACATACTTTGTCTCCGAGGAGGGGAGGGGGGGCAGCAGTCACAGAGCCCCCCTTCCCATGACTCAAGTGGGAATATACCCCAAGTCACCAGATCTCCTGACTCTTCAAGGAAAGCAAAGGTTCCTAATTTTTTATGTGAAATCTTTTGATTTCTAAATACTGTCAACTAATTCTAAATTTCAAAACAGTGTGAAGACCAGTTCTGGGAATGGGACCAGTGTGGGTTAGTGCTCAAATTTTATGTGTAATAGCTTATTTCTTTAAAAATGGGCGGTGAGGGGTTGAAGGCAATCTGTTCATTTTTGGCGCTAGGTCTCGAGATAATACATAACATTATCTTCTGTACTTTTCTGTATGTTTGATAGAGGTTATACTTTTTAATACATTAATTTTGATTTTAAAAAAGAGTTCAAAATAACAAAACACATCTGTGGGCTGGACTGATACCTAAGGCTTCTGGTTTTGCATCTCTGCTCTCAGTCTAGTGGAAGTAATAAAATATGAGGCATGGTGAGTTCTGTGCACAGTAAAATGTACCAAGTGCCCTTAGAAAGGTAAAATGCTTTTGGAGGGTCCTCTCTGGGTAGGGTACTCCACAGAGCCCTTGCACTGGGGCTTAATGTTGACAGATGGGTAGGACTTCAACAGGCAGAAACGTGGGGGAATATATGCCAGGCAGAGGTGATAGAGACAGGAAAGATACAGAGGTGAGAGAGGGGAGTCATTTTCAGGCAGCAAAGAGACCAGTGTGGAAAGAGCAGATGCGGGGGAGAAGAGAGGATACAACTGGAAAAACAATGGGTTGCCTTGGGTCACCTATAGGAGACTGCCTTCCTTCCCCTTCCAGAGGCCATGTGACATTTAACTGCATGTCACATGCCTCACCGTTTTTGGAAAATTAACTCTTTAAGAACAAGAAGCTTGTCTCCATACCTGCCCCCTCTCCCCACACCCCTCAACAACAAATATCGGTAGTCAGACTATAGAATGTGGAGGTTATTCAGTATGCAATGGGAAACCACTGAAGATTCTTGTTCAGCTGTCCCTGGAAGATTACTTTGGCAGTGATGTGTAGGATGGATTGGAAAAGATTAAAAGGCTACTTCAAGAATGTAGGCAAGAAATCAAGGCTTGATTTATGTAGTGTTAACAAAGGGAACACACAGGGCAGCTGAGGCCAGCCTGAGGCAGAACAGATGCTGCTTTGGGCAAGGCCTGAGTGAGCACCCCATGTACCCACTTCCTGAAGCCAGAGATCTCAGTGCCCTTCCCTTACTCTCCCTCCAGCCTATCATTCAGTCTTATGGGTTTTATCTCCCAGACACCTCCCGAAGGTGTTGTCTACTTCCCTGGTAACCCAGCCTGGTTCAGGCCTCCCTGCCTCAGTCTTTATCCATGAAATTCATTCTTGGTAGTTTTGCCAGAGTTATCCATCCAACATAAAAACTGACCATGTCCCTCTGTTCCGTGAAACCATCCAGTGGAGGAGCCTCAGGACTCTTAGGATAATCTTGAGTGTCTTAAGGCAACATAGAAAACTTCTCAATAGACTGGTGGTTGCCAGGATGGAAGGAGGAGGGGGAGGATAACTGGTTAGCAGATGTTAAGCCTTTATATATAGAAAGGATAAACAACATGGTCCTATTGTAGCGCACAGAGAACTATATTCAATATCCTGTTGCTACCAAACAGGGTTCTTGGCCTTTCCCAATCAATAGAAATTGACTAGAGGCCAGATGAGAAATTCAAGCAAGGCTTTATTGGGGTCCCTGCTGCAGCAAAGGGGAACAAGGACAAACAACATGTTCCCTTGCTTGCTTGTTCCCCTGCTGGGGGGGCAAGCTTGTTCCTTCTATGGGGTGAGGGTAGGGTGTGTCCAGGGGTCGGGTTTAAGGGGTGGCTTAGGTGCTTTGCCCACCCTTTTGGTGGTATTGCGTGCAAGGGGCATGCTCCCCACCCCCAACTTTTCCTCAAGGCTCTTCAAAAGTGGCAGTTTTTTTTATTTCTTTGTATCTTTTGGATCCAGAGTTTGCCCCAGCTGAACCCCAGTTATTTTTAGTCCCTAGTCCTGTATAGTTCCTTTGTATTTTATTTCTTGAGGAGAGGTGTGTCCAGGTGCAAGCATTGCCACAGTGCAGCAAAGTGTCCCAGGTCCCAGGCCTGTCTCACTATTATGAACCATAATAGAAGAATTTTTTAAAATGACTGTGTGTATATATGTATATATACACATATATTAACACAATGTTGTGTTAATGGCTACTGTATAGAAGTGGTTCAGTTATGCACATAAACATATATACATTTCTATGTAGGTATATATATATATATACATATATGCTGCTAAGTCACTTCAGTCGTGTCCAACTCTGTGCGACCCCATAGACGGCAGCCCACCAGGCTCCCCTGTCCCTGGGATTCTCCAGGCAAGAACACTGGAGTGGGTTGCCATTTCCTTCTCCAATGCATGAAAGTGCAAGTGAAAGTGAAGTTGCTCGGTCATGTCCGACTCTTAGTGGCCCCATGGACTGCAGCCTACCAGGCTCCTCCACCCATGGGATTTTCCAGGCAAGAGTACTGGAGTGGGGTGCAATTTCCTCCTTCAGGCATACATGTATGTATGTATATGTATATTTATATGTATACATATATATACATACACAGATATATATATATATGTATGTGTGCATAACTGAATCGCTTCTCTATAGCAGTAATTAACACAACACTATAAATCAACTACAATTCAATTTTAAAAGAAAAAATCTTAAGAGCTAGCCCCCTGTCTACCTCTCCAGACTAAATTCCCACCAATCTCTGCCCTGTCTCCAGATTCTCCAACTTTATGCTCCAGCAACAGGCCAAAATTGGGAGCTGCTGGCATGTATCATCTTCTACATATTCCTGTACCAACGCATGGTGCTCCTTCTGCTTTGGGCTCGCCCACCTCTCCCGCCACATCCTTCTCAACTCCTTATTTAACATCCACCGCTTCCCATTTTATCGCCTCTGCACCGTGTGGATATCTCATTGCTATGCATGTACTCCGCCTCCCTCACTACGTGGTTATGTTCTTGAGGGTGAGAACTCACCATTCCATCTCTTGTCCCCTATGCCTGGTTCTGTGTCTGTCACAAAACGGTCACACGATGGACAGATGGCAGGTGGATGAATAGACAGACAGACAAAACACACACAAACAACTGAATTGCTGAGGGGGGGAGCGAAGGGAGGCAGGGAGGCAGAAGAAATGACAATTCTGGAAAGAATTCAGCGATAACATCAAGGTGTTAATGAACCTGAAGAAATTAGACCTTCATTATGAGAATCAGGAAAGAGAAGCCACACTTCTTCCTAGGGGGTTGGGGTAGAAACATGAAGAGTGAGTGAGTGATGAGTAAGTGAAGAGAATATGAGAGGAAAGAGGCTTTTGTGAAGGCAAAACTTAGCTGCTAAGATTTTAAGGGTTCTAGAAATTAGATCAGAGAAGGCAATGGCACCCCACTCCAGTACTCTTGCCTGGAAAATCCCATGGACGGAGGAGCCTGGTAGGCTGCAGTCCATGGGTCACTAGGAGTTGGACACGACTGAGCGACTTCACTTTCACTGTTCACTTTCATGCATTGGAGAAGGAAATGGAAACCCACTCCAGTGTTCTTGCCTGGAGAATCCCAGGGACGGGGGAGCCTGGTGGGCTGCCATCTATGGAGTCGCACAGAGTCGGACACGACTGAAGCGACTTAGCAGCAGCAGCAGAAATTAGATACACAACCTGAAACAACCTCATGCCCAGAGAGTTTTTGAACTACAGAAAAAAGGGGATCCTACTTTTACTGAAAAGCTGAACTCGTAAGAAAATCTCCCATTCCCTTAAGTGACTTGGGATGTGTGCATGCTCAGTCATGTGACTCTTTTCAACACGAAGAACCATAGCCCACCAGCCTCCTCTGTCTATAGGATTTCCTAGGCAAGAATACTGCAGTGTGTGGCCATGCCCTCTGCCATGGGATCTTCCTGACCCAGGGATCAAACTTGCATGTCTCCTGCATTGCAGGTGGATTCTTTACTACAGAGCCACCAGGGAAGCCCAAGTGACTCAGGGTAAGGACAGCTCAATCCCTCAAGCTATAGCAAGTGCTTCTTAAAGCATCAAGGGAGGGGACTTTCCTGGTGGGCCAAGTGGTTAAGAATCCACCTGCCAAGGCAGGAAACATGGGTTCAACCCCTGGTTCGGAAAGATCCCACATGCCAAGAGATAACTAAACCCATGCACCACAGCTACTAAAGCCCATGCCCCTAGAGCCTGTGCTCCACAAGAAAAACCACCACAATGAGCAGCCCTCACACTCCAACTAGAGAAAGGCCGCATGTAGCAACGAAGACCCAGGACAGCCATAAATAAATAATTTTAAAAAGCATCGAGGGTGTCCGGGAGAAGTTCATGGGGGAGTCCTTTTCCTATGTCATGGCCCAAGATCCCAGGGGTCTTGAGCAGGGAGGGGACCTGGTATTTCAAGGCGTGAAAGAGGTTCATTATGACAGAATGGAGGCTCTTTTGGGATGGAATCCAAGAAAAAGTGGATTGACCACTCATTCCCAAGGGCAGGGGGCCCTGATAAGTGATAAGTGAAGTTGCTCAGTCATGTCTGATTCTTTGCGATTCCATGAACTAAAGCCTACCAGTTTCCTCTGTCCATGGAATTTTCCAGGCAAGAGTACTGGAGCGGGTTGCCATTTCCTTCTCCAGGGGATCTTCCCGACCCAGGGATCAAACCCAGGTCTCGCGCATTGCAGGCAGACGCTTTACCATCTGAGCCATAAGGGAAGCCCAGGGGGCCCTAAGGTTAGTCACAAACTCGGGTACAGTCACCAGTCTGTCCTAGAAAACTGAAGCTTCTCATACGCAGTCTTTCCATCATAAACAGAAGAAACTGCACCAGCAAAGACAGCCCTTCTTCCAAAATAGATGCTGGAGACGGGGTGGGCGTGAGGTGGGCTACTGGCCCTCCTGGCATAGACATTGGCCCTTAAGGTAGGGAGAGCCTACTCATGGCCGGGGATCTATATTCCTCCCCCCACCAGCTGGAGTGTGAAGTCACTGGTAGTTATGAGCAGGGCATCTTCACCAGCATGTGGATTGCGAGCTGACCCGTGTTTGACTTCATGCTCTGCCGCGAGGGCCCCCCCCCCCCTTTGATTTTGCAGAGCCCTGAAAATTACACAGCCAGCCCTGATTAGGAACATGTCTGTCAGCAGTGGGCAAAACAGCTCTTGCTTAATCATAGGTATACAGGGAAGGCTGGCTCCTGGGGAAAATCAAAGGAGCATCTTCTGCAGATGTCTGCTCTGAACTGCTTCCATTGAATCCCTAGTCTCCAGCAACTTGGGGGGCCTGGAACCTTTCAGTCCGGATGAAATCCCTCCAAATACATATGTGGGAATGCCAACCTGAGCACTGCACACACACTGATACCTTTTTTTCAACCTTCTTAAGCATAGGACAACTTGGTACTTGGGACACTTTGCCGCCCACCTCCTTGGTTTCCAAAGCTGAGCATCTTGGTCACTGTGATGAGGTGACCCACTTCATCACAGTGGCTACACAGGGCTGTGAACAGTGTGACTTGGATCCCATCGGGGCAGCTGGAAATTGAAAACCAATGGAATGTGTCTGAGGTTAGCAGAAGTGACCTTGAAACACAGGCAGGCAGCAGGGAACTACTGGCACTTGAGCTCTGGCCGGGAAAGATGAGAGCACGACACTCGTCTGCTCAAGCTGGGACCTCCTCCTCTTTCCCTCCAGCGGCAAAATTTAGGAAGCAATTTGACTGCCAAGTGCAGCTGAGAAAAAGAGAAATGTGTGGAATTTTGCTTTGTTAAGTGAGCTGAGACAAGGGATGAAGGTCAGAAAGAAGGGAAGGCAGGCTTTCTGCAGTTGGCAAATACAGAGAAGGGCCGGTGGCAGCCAGCGATGCCCCTGGGGCATTATCTGAGGAACAGCAAAGACAGGCATTCTTCCTGACTCTTACTTATTATCTTTAACTATTTGGGGAAGGCATGTGTGAAACAGAGGCCTACCAAGAGTAGACAGGCAGCAGAGCCTGCTGTATCTGACAATGCCCTTTGCATCTGACCGGTCCCCTTTGTACCCCATGGCAGACAAAAGGATTTGCAGCTTAGGAGTCTTACCTAACCATAATCTCCAAGGAAGAAAGGAGGTGCTTAATTCATCCTACAGACCTCCCAATCCTGGCTGAATTTCCATGAAATACCCATTAAATCACCTGGGAAGCCTTTATAAAATCATGGGTACTTGAACATCACCCCAGACCAGTTAACCAGTGCCTTGAACAGTTTTGTTTGTTTGGTAGAGGGTTGTTTTTAAAACTCTCCAGATCAAACCTGTCAGTCCTAAAGGAAATCAACCCTGAATATTCATTGGAAGGACTGATGCTGAAGCCGAAGCTCCAATACTTTGGCCACCTGACAGGAAGAGCCGACTCACTGGAAAAGACCCTGCCGCTGGGAAAGAGGGATGACAGGAGGAGAAGAAGATGGTTGGGTGCCATCACCGATTCAATGAATATGAGTTTGAGCAAACTCCAGGGGATACTGAAGGGCAAGGAAGCCTGGCGTGCTGTAGTCCATGGGGTCACAAAGAGTCAGACATGACTTAGCAACTAACAAGGTAAACCTACTGTGCAGTTAATGTTATATTAAGAAAATCTGTCTGAAATGAATCAAACCTGGAGAATTCCAAGTTGACGAGACATACTTTCTCTAACTGGAACATGGATAGAGACTGCTCTAATTGAAGTCCAGGCTGAGCATCCCCTCACCAGGCAGCACCTAAGGCCAGGTTTACTGCTGTGTTCCCACAGGGCACTGAACAGGTACTTCAAATGCTTGGTTTAACATAGCTTCCCAGGGTCTAGGAATTAGACTGGTGGTTGCTTCGAGCCAGAATAGTCAGGCTCAGGGAGAAATGCTGCAATCATAGGACTGCCTCCTTACGGGACTAGAACCCAGCAGTTGCTGGCCCTGCTCAGCAGCCCAAAGGCTGTGGATATTCACTTGAGGAGGTAGTTGCGATCACTAAAAGAAATTAAGCTGCCTTTCATGCTCTTTTCTATTACTTGAGAACCCCTTCTTTTCAAACTGGTGTGTCATTGTTTTCATGGGCAGAGACTAGCTAGAAAATACTTTCAGCAAAAGTTCAGTCTAGCTGATAAGTTGCATTCCATATAATCTGGAGTCATTAAGCTATATTTTTGAAAACCGGGTGGAAGAAAATACTTTGTTGTGTGATTCAGGAATATATCTTTTACAGATTGGAAGCGGGACCTGAAACTGTTTCCCTCCTCCATCACTGTAGTCTTCCTGCCTACTGCCAAAATCCCCCACAGATTGCTTCTTACAAGGAATGAAGACAGGTCTTTGGAAACTGCAACAACAGTATAACATTAACACATTCCCAACAGCCCAAAGCCACGTTAGTGCAGAAATGTTGCTCTGAATTATTGGCTAGAATGGGCAGACTACTTAGACATCAGCCAATTCCAGAATGATCTAGGATCCACCTAGACATTCTAAATCAGGAGTGCGCAAACATTTTCTGTAAAGATTCAGGTGGTAAATATCTTGGGATCGTGGGTCACATATAGCCTCTGTCACAACTATTCAACCTTGCCATTTTAGTGCACAAGCAGCCATAGACAGTATGTAAGGAAGGCTAAGTAGAACTGTATTCCAATAATTAAAAAAAAAAATTTATTTGTCTTTGTTGGGTCTTAGTTTCGGCACTCGGCAAAGGCAATGGCAACCCACTCCAGTACTGTTGCCTGGAAAATCCCATGGGCAGAGGAGCCTGGTAGGCTGCAGTCCATAGGATTGCTAGGAGTCGGACACGACTGAGCAACTTCACTTTCACTTTCACACATTGGAGAAGGAAATGGCAACCCACTCCAGTGTTCTTGCCTGGAGAATCCCAGGGACAGGGGAGCCTGGTGGGCTGCCGTTTTTGGGGTTGCACAGAGTCGGACACGACTGACGAGACTTAGCAGCAGCAGCAGCAGTTTCGGCACTCAGGATCTTTTGCTGCAGTACTTGGGCTCTCCAGTTGTGGCGGGATCTTAGTTCCTTTACCAGGGATCACACCAAGTCCTCTGCATTGAAAGGTGGATTCTTAACCACTGAACCACCAGGGAAGTCTCCCAGTAAAATTTTATTCACACAAAGGGAAGGGTTGGATTTGGCATCTTGCTGAATGTTGTTCTACCAGAGCATAACTTCCATAGATTGAACTGAGTGCTATTTAATGGGTGACAAGTGCTATTTAATGGGTAAAAAAGAAAGACTGACATGGTAAAAGACTGATCTGGATTTAATGACAAATATTCCATACTGGTTGCTGAACACCAGAATGCTGTCCAAGGAACCATCATTTAAATAAAACAACCTGAAAATAAGGCAAGTCTCACATATACAAGCACACACTCACACAAAACCTGTTACTTTTAAATCATTAAATTATTCACTATTATAACAAACAGTTGTAAAATAACATTACAGTGAAGGAAAATGTGCACAAACTTCAGAAACAGTTCTGATTGTCTATGAACACAGGTTCTTAATTTGTACTTTCACATATGTATAGCCTCAGGATCTTAAAGAGGCCACATGGCTCAAGGGGTTAACTTATCTTCTCCTTCCAACTCAGCGCTCAATATTTAATCAAGCCATTTAACCTATTTAAACCCGCTCTCTGTTCTCAGAAAAGTGCAGCCTGCACTTGACCCAGCTCCCCAGGAAACAAATGATACATTTGCCTCCACCATCATGAATGAGTTGGTAGAAGGAGTCTTCAGATGAACATTTTTAAGGGTGAACCACAGTTACCAGGGTTTGCTTTAGAAATACTAATTTTCTAGGACTAATATAAGAAACAACTTCCTGAATGCAATTAACCTCACTTAATGCAGCTATGCTCCCTGAAGAATCGTAAGGAAAATGGAATCACATGTTAGATGCACCATGAGTGCGGTGTTGGTGGCTGGACAGTTTTCTTTTGCTAAGGGACGCACTCATAGAAGGGATCCTGAAGTAGTAGCTGGCTTTCTCATCTACAGTAACTTAGAGAACGGAGGAGGTCAGTGACATCCAAAGATTTCCGCTGCCAGTAAATGACTGAACATTAGTTTCAGTCTCCTCTTCCCATTGAACCCATGCTTGAGAGCTGGTGTGGATGAGACTGTAATAGTATGAAAATGTCAGCAAAAGACCAAGTGACCCAGAATGTGGATCCTAAACCCATGAATAACCAAAAGTTGGATGAGATTTCATAGGCACAGACTTGAGAGAACTTAAAACGGCTGGAAGAGGTAGATGTGCGTTAAAAAAAAAAAAAAGGAATAAGATTACCTACAAATTGGCTATATTATTTTCATGTGAGTCTTACACACTTAGTATTCCGACTTCAAGAGTCAGAATAAATAATGGACACTTGCTTTGCTCAGATTACTCTCAACCAAAATAAAAAAGGAATTAGTATCTTCCAAAACTATCTATAATTTAAAAATCTATTTGCATTTGTGAATAACAATAAACCAATTTAGAGAGCAAGATCAACAGGCATTATACAAACCCAGATTTCTCAGGAATTTTTTTTAAGTGTTATGATGGCAAAAACATGCTTTCCTACAGTCCCCAAAGAAGTTCTTTGCTAAAGTACAACCGACCAAGTATAACTTACCAGCATCCATAGAAAGTTTGCTAAAACAACAAAAACAATCTTGTGGATTTTTTTTTTCCTCGTCAAGTGTGTCCAACAGTTTGTGAAGATGCTTTCATGAAAAGTAGAGGGTAACAATCACTAATAAAGAAAACAAAACCGCTTTCAACAACTCTACCTTCTAAAGGCTAACCCTAAGGGAGGGATTTTCAGCATAGGTCACTGAAGTCTGTACAAGAGTCATCTACAGCCCCGACTAGAAATGGAACATGTCCAGGACACGCTAATTACATGACAAAGACCAGCTTTGTCAACAAGGACATCTTTGGCCCTTCTAGACTAGCCTTAAGTTTTTCCATCAAGCATAAGAATTTTCAGTGTCCTTATATTACATAAATCACAATAGGTCAGTCTTCCTAGCAGCTGAACTGGAGAGCACAGTAGGTCAGACCCACCTATCCACACTGCTGTCCGCCTCTCTTCAGAACCGCCTGTCGCACTCCTGTCCCCTGGCCTTCCCTAAGACAGGGGTCATAATACTGTCCTACCTCACAAAGACGTGAGAAACAACTAACAATCATTCAAAAGCATAAAGCACTTTACAAATAGAAAAGTGCTATTTTGGCATTTATATAACCACCAGACAACATTCGTTGCTTGTGCTATTTGGCAATTTTGCATTTATACCTCTCCCTGCTTGTGCCCTCCTTGTGTAAAGTCTTGAGCTTTCTACTGTGCCTCCCTGTGTAGGAAAGAGAAATTTCTGCTCAGACCAGAGCCCATAACCATATGGGTGGAGGTGGGAGTTGGAATAGCTCCCCAATCACTGCAGAGGGGGAGGGGTACACAGATACAAATGAGACAAGGGAGCCTTGTGGCCCAACATGGGAACATCTTGATTTCCTGGATTTCTCACAGAAGGCCAGCAAAACTCTGAGCAAACTGACTTTTGCAGCAGGTCACTAGGGCAACCGTTGATGGCCCAAGTTTCACTTGAAACAAGCATCAAGCTGACCTGGGGAAAGGAAGAGTCACACATGGCTGGGATTGTTCCATTTCCCAGCACTTAAAGACCACAGATGAGACCTGAAAGAATACTGGGCCTGGAACACACCTGACACCAGGGGTGCAGGTCTGGTCATCCACACAGACCAGCCTAATCCAGCATGAGGCTAGATTATTTTAAAGTAGCAAAGAACCAGGAGCAGTACCAAGAGCTCCCTGATCTGAAAACCAGTTACAAATGAATTTCTAAACCTCAGAGATTCTGCCCTGGAAATGAGGGTGTGTAGCTGAAAATTCTGCCCAGTTTCCTCTGGACGCCTCAATATAGCAGCTAACTGTGGCTCAGAGAAAGGAAGGGAAGAGTACACAAAATATCCACTCCTGTAGGACTGACAAAGTTCCTCTGCTTTTTGTGGGACTGCAGCTGATGTGGGGGGAACAGGGCAAACAGTGGCTTACTTAATACCTGGTGAAGCCAGGACAGAATTACTCATGCACACCTTTGATTTTATCCCAGAACTCTCACTCCATCCACACCGTCTCCCTGCTTCCCAGAGGCCATCACGGCCCAACCTACTGTGCTGCCTGCCATCCTGTACCCTCCCCCACCCCACTATCTCCTCTTCCTAAAAGTCCTCAAAATGCCTGCTCCTCCACACCCTTAACTCACTACAGCGTGCATTGGATGAAATCACCACGCTCAAGCACATCTCCCAAACATTTCACCGTTAGGGAGGAGGCAGGCAAAATACAGCCCCTCCCAAAGAACAATTCTTATTCAACCCACCCCTTCGGGACTCCTAACACCTAAAAGCCTCCCCAGTCATTCTCAGATTGTGCCTCCCGCCCCCCTTCCCCGTTTCTTTCTATAGGGTCTGTCCCCAGGACACCTAGTCCCCACGTGATTCCCCTCCCCCCCCCCCCCGCCCCGCCCCGCCCCGCCCCGCCCAGGGCAGCCTCCGCTGGGCCCAGCCCTAACACAGGTGCAGCTTCTGATGCTGCGCCAGGTGCGTCTTGTAGCGGAAGCCCTTGCCACAGCCCGCGCACTTGTGCGGCTTGTTGCCTGTGTGGATGCGGCGGTGGCGGATAAGGTGCGAGCTCTGGATGAAGCTCTTGCCGCACTCGATGCACGTGTAGGGCTTCTCGCCCGTGTGCGTGCGCTGGTGCTGCGTGAGCGTGGAGAAGTCGCTGAAGCGCTTCTCGCATTGGCCGCAGCGGAAGGGCTTCTCGCCGGTGTGCACTCGCAGGTGGTTCACCAGGTGCGAGTTGCGCCCGAAGCCCTTGCCGCACTCGCGGCACACGTAGGGCCGCTCGCCCGAGTGCGTGCGCTTGTGTGTGAAGAGGTGCGAGCTGACGCTGAAGGTCTCCCCGCACTCGGAACACATGTACGGCTTCTCGCCCGTGTGCACGCGCTGGTGCTTCACCAGGTCCGAGCGCCAGCTGAAGCGCTTGCCGCACTCGCTGCAGCCGTGGGGCTTCTCGCCCGTGTGGATGCGCTGGTGGTTGGCCAGGTGCGAGCGGCGCACGAAGCCCTTGCCGCACTCCCCGCAGGCGAAGGGCCGCAGCGCCGCCGGCCCTGCGCCGCTGGCCGCGGCGTGCGCGCGCCGGTGGCTCAGCAGGTGCGAGCTGAGGCTGAAGGCCTCGCCGCACTCGGGGCACGGGTAGGGCTTCTCGCCCGTGTGCAGCCGCCGGTGCTTGAGCAGGTCGGCTCGCCAGCTGAAGCTCTTGCCGCAGTCGGCGCACAGGTTGGGCCGCTCGCCTGTGTGCAGCCGCAGGTGGTTGGTCAGGTAGGTGTTGCGGCTGAAGCCCTTGCCGCACTCCCCGCAGCGGAAGGGCTTCTCGCGCGGGGGCCGGGCCAGCGCGGGCCCTGCCCCGAAGCCCCCGCCCACGCCCATCATCCCCACCACCGCTTCGCACTCGCCAGCGAAGCCGAAGGGCTCCAGGCTGGCGGCTGCGGCGGCCTCGGCGAGGCGGTGGATGCGCTGGTGCTGCAGGAAGGCGGCGCCAGGGCTAAAGCTCTCCCCGCAGTCGGGGCAGATGGTGGGTGCGTCCATGATGCTGGCCATCAGGCTGTCGAGCTCCCCGAGGTCCATGGACATGGGGTGGTGGAGGCGGCGGAAGCGGCGGTGGGCAGGCTTGTCGCCCCGGTGCCGACTCCCCAGGGAGAGGTGCCGCCTCCAGGGAAGCACGGCAGGGGGCGGCTGCTCCTCTTCCTCCTCTAGCCGGTTCTCCCCTGCACTCTCCTCTTCCTCCTCTTCCTGGGGGCTCCGGGAAATGCTGTCGGACTCAGACAGCCCTGGGAACATGGCCATCTCAGCTACGCCAGATTGGTCATCCTCTTCCTCACGGCCTGCAACCCCGTCTTCCTCGCTCAGCAGCCCCTCTGCAACAGAAAAGGAGGCCATGGGGATGACTAGGTTTGACGCTCAAGAGATAAACCCAGAGGAAGCCTGTCACAATAAGAGTGTGGACCACAGGGTAATCTCCCCTGGGACCTCTGAACATGTCTCTCCAAGGTCCCTGCCCACTCAATCCTCAATTCCAGCCTCCTTCCCACCTGGAGACTCAGGGATGGCCTAAAGCTCACCTTCCCCTTGCCCCTCCAGTTCTTCAGGTAGCTGTCTCTGGGCCTAGGCCCCACCCACTGGACCTGGGGCTCTGCTCAGCGTGTCCGCCTGAAGGCCCGGCAGCGCGCTTGAGATGGTCAACTCTGGGCCAGGTGGGACTTTCTGTGACCTCAGAAGAGACCTGCTCCACTCTGTGAGCCAATAATCCCTTTCACAGCCCTAGCCTCAAAAGACAAGGCCACTCTGGCCAACCACAAGAAGAGATCACCTGGCCTAGCTCACTGGTGTGTTTTTTAGTATGATTGGTCAGTCTGCAACAGCTTAAGGTGGAACAACAAACCAAACACATCCCAACTTAAGGGCTTTACTCTGTGGGGGGGTGGTGTGGGGGTGGGGGGCGCTGTTTGGGTGGGGAGTAGGGAAAAGGGGAGGTGAGTGCAGGATCTGGAGCTAGCTGATGAGTCCAGCCTGGAGGCTGATCCGGAACACACATCTATCTGCCTCTGGTTGCTTATCCCCAGACATATGAAAGACCATTCTGTGCACTGCAGGGGAGGGCACAGGAGGTCTGGGAGATGTCCTGGGGAAGAACTGTAACCTCAGGATCCTGATCGTAAGGTATTTCAGCTCATTTCAGTCCCCAGGGCATGAGCAGGATCAAGCAACAAAAGCCCAAAGATGGAACCAAAGAAGTGGATGGAGGCCCAGTATTTACTCTTTCTAGATGAAGAACTGCAAAGATTTAGGAGAGCCCTTGGGCACTTATCTTCTCGGGTGGCTCAGACGGTAAAGCATCTGCCTATAATGCAGGAGATCCGGGAAGATCTCCTGGAGAAGGCAATGGCACCCCACTCCAGTATTCTTGCCTGGAAAATCCCATGGATGGAGGAGCCTAGTAGGCTACAGTCCATGGGGTCGCAAAGAGTCGGACACGACTGAGCTACTTCGCTTTCACTTTCACTTGGGCACTTTGGGTATTAGCCATGTGATCCCAGGCAGGTCTCTTGCCATTGGGTTTATGTATCTGCAAGCAGGGATGATGCCTGTAACGGTAAACATCTGGATCTGTGCTAAGCAATTCATATAACTCTCCAGCAACCCCAGGAGGGTAGGGCCCAGTATTACCTGTGTTCCTTCTTGTGCTGTTACAAGTGTCCTTTTATAGCAGTATTTTGTATTCTAAAGTGCACACCAGTGAGTTACCCTCTTCACCCTTGTTTACCAGCTACAGCTCCTCCCCAGACCAAAGAAAAGAGATGTTCCTCAGACTTAAGACAGTGTGTGTGTCATCGCTCAGTCATGTCCTACTCTTTGTGACCCCATGGACTTTAGTCTGCCAGGTTCCTCTGTCCATGGGATTTCCCAGGCAAGAATACTGGAGTGGGTTGCCATTTTCCTGCTCCAGGGCATCTTCCCGACCCAGGGATCTAACCTGTGTCCCTTTGCATTTCCTGCATTGGCAGGCAGATTCTTTACCACTGCACCACCTGGGAAGATGCTGTAAGGTGGTACAGAATCTGCTTAATGGTCTCCAATGGAGGAGCCTGGTGGGCTGCAGTCCATGGGGTCGCTAAGAGCCGGACACGACTGAGTGACTTCACTTTCACTTTTCACTTTCATGCACTGGAGAAGGAAATGGCAACCCACTCCAGTGTTCTTGCCTGGAGAATCCCAGGGACGGGGGAGCCTGGTGGGCTGCTGTCTCTGGGTTGCACAGAGTCGGACATGACTGAAGCGGCTTAGCAGCAGGAGCAGCTAGAAGCTGCCTTCTAAGAAAGCTGCCTTCTAAGAATGCTGCCCATGATTATCACTCTAAAGGAGCTAGAAAACAATGTGAATGGGGTAACTTCCACAGAAATTCCCCAGCTCTTTCCTCACCTGTGCAGATGTTAGACATCAGTTCCCTCTCCTCTGAGTGTCCTCTTGGAGCTTCATCCTGTGGGTCGGAGCCCATCTCCTGCTCCAGGTGCCCTTCTCTCTTGTCTGCATCCTGTGGGTTAGAGCCCATTCCTCTTTCATCTGGGTCCCCATCCCTGTCTTCACAGTTCTCAAAATCAGAGCCCATGCCCTTGTCTTGTGAGTCCTGGGCTTCACACACACCCTGTTTGTCGTCTTGTTCCATCCAGGAAGAACAGGATGAGGGAGGTGACCAGGGATACCTGCTCCAAACAAAACAAACACAGATCAAGATCACGTGGGTCTGGCCTCATCCCCTCACCAGGTCTGGCTTTGATTGCCATGAAAATTGTTGGCACAGTCCAATAAAATGTATAGAGTTCCAAGCCCTAGGTGGCAGATCCTAGAGGCTCCATTTCATGCTTTAAAGTAAATAGAATCAATTGAAAAGGAGGCTGATCTAGGTGGCAGAGGAACAGTAGTAACTCCGGGGCCACATGCCAACTGCCACCAGATTATAGTCGATCTGCTTCCATCTATGCAGGGATGGGTTTCCCTGGTGGCTCAGAAGGTAAAGAATCTGCCTGCAATTCAGGAGACCCGAATTCAATCTCTGGGTCGGGAAGATACCCTGACCAGAGAAGGGAATGGCTATCCACTCCAGTATTCCTGCTTAGAGAATTCCATGAACAAAGGAGCCTGGCGGGCTATAGTTCATGGAGTCGCAGAGAGTCAGACAAGACTGAGTGACTAACACTTTCATGAAGTGGATTATTCTATTAGCATGGCTCTATAGCTTTAACAGCGGGGTAACAGTGGTATTCCCATTTTACAGATGAGAAAACTTGAAGCTCAAAAACAGGACCCCACAAGCCTAAGGCCAACTTGTAAGCAGTACCATTCTGAGTACCATACCCTGCCATCTTAGTTTTATGAATTTCTGGTGACACTTATTTGATTTCTTTACTTTACTGATATAAAATTTTTTTTGCTAGTGTTAATTATAGCTGCTCAGCCTTTTCCAGGGGATCCTCCTGACCCAGGGACCAAACCCAGGTCTCCTGCACCGCAGACAGATTCTTTGCCATCTCAGCCAGATTGGCAGAAATTGGGGATTAAACTAATCATGCTGCCTCAAAGTTCCATGAGTTCTTTACTCTTGTTAAAGCTTGCCCTTCTCTAAACATACACAATTTTTATTTGTCAATTATATCTCAGTAGAACTGGGTTGTGGGGGAGTGGGGGCACGGCGCACATCTTGACCTCCTGAAGCCCACAACAGTCTTTGTGAGGATTTTAGCTACTTAGGAGGGGGCTTCGAAGGAACCAGAGGAAAAGTACAGTCAACACACAAGAGTAACAGAAGCATCAGGATACTGACTTCTCATCTAAGACTGCGTCACTACCAGCAGCAGCACCCGGCTCTGCAGTGAGGACCTGCCGCTTCCTGTGAGTAGTGAGCCAAGAAGTTCAAGCTTTAGTAGGTCTCCTGGGGACAGGTGGAGGGGACGCAGGGACCCTCTGTATTAGAAGCCATCTCTAGAACCTGATGACATATTTTGCCTTATTTATGCACTTTAATTGTAGATCGACTGTAATAGGAACATCCCCTGGCAAATCGTCAAAATTAAAACAGAAAGGTATGGTACCCAGAATGGTACTGTTTACAAGTTGGCCTTAGGCTTGTGCAGTCCCCTTTTTGAGCTTCAGGTTTTTCATCTGTAAAATAGGAATACCACTGTTACCCCATCATTAAAGCTATAGAGCCATTTTAATAGAATAATCCACTTCACAAAAGTGTTAGTCCCTCAGTCATGTTTGACTCTCTGTGACCCAATGGACTGTAGACTGCCAGGCTCCTCTGTCCATGGAATTCTCCAGGCAAGAATACTGGAGTAGGTAGCCATTCCCTTCTCCAGGGGATGTTCCTGACCCAGAGATTGAATTCGGGTCTCCTGAATTATAGGCAGATTCTTTACTGTCTGAGCCACCAGGGAAACCCATCCACTTCATGGATGGAAGCGGATCGAACTGTGGTCCAGTGAGAATTGGTATGTAGCCTCATGAGTTGACACTGTTCCTCTGCCACTCAGACCAGCCTCCTTTTCAACTGATTCTCTTTCCTTTAAAGCATGAGGTAGGGCTTCTAGAATCTACCATCTACAGAGCCCCTCTACAGAACAGGCCATCATGTGAGCTGTAGAGAGAAGATGACATCAGATTCCTAAACCTTTTTGTAGATGTCAGGTTTATATATCAAATGTATATGGCACCCTGCCAAGTCTGAGCACTTGAGCCAAAAATAATTGACCCCTGCCATCTATCACTCTTATAGCTTAGCTCAAGGCAGCAAAACAGTTTATAGGTCAAAGATCTTGGACTGACTTTGAAGTGTCCAGCTCTTTCTCTGCCTCGGCAGTCCCCAAACAGGACTTGCAAGAATATGGCTGAGCAGTGGGACTTCCCTGTTGACCCAGTGGTTAAGACTTTGCCTTCCAATGTAGGGGGGTGTGGGGGTGGGTTCAATCCCTGGTCAGGGAGCTAGGATCCTACCTGCCTCGCAGGCAAAAACCAAAACATAAAGCAGAAGCAATATTGTGACAAATTCAACAAAAGAGTTTAAAAATAGTCCACATCAAAAAAAATCTTTGGAAAAAAAATTATGGTTGAGTACGATGCCCCTACTTCGGCTTTTCCTGCCTGCGTCCGCTGAGAGGGCTCCCCAGAGGCAGCCCGGGCTCTGCAACCAGACTCTTGGGCATAGAAAACAGGAGTTATGGGCAGCTGCCATTCCAGCGGGGCCAGCCTTCCCCCAGAGCCCAAGGCAAGTCAGTAAACCTCTTATTGTTTCAATGCCCTCATCAGTGCAAGGAGGGTAATGCTACTTAACCTTTCTCTCAGGGAGGGTGTCAGCAGGAAACATTAAAAAAGCACTTTGGAAAAGACTTGAACTTGATATCCTGAGTAGTCCAGATGTGGAATTCACAGTCTTCATCTAAGTCCTGATGCCATTTCAACAGCCCTCAGAGACACCGCAGCCCCTCCTTAATTTTGACGGGCTCATGGCCCTAAAGAACACGCTATATCTATCCTCAGAGTTGATGATGTGTCATTTCAGTCGTGTCCGACTCTTTGCGACTCTATGGACTGTAGCCCGTTAGGCTCCTCTGTCCTTGGGAATCTCCAGGAAAAAATTCTGGAGTGGGTTGCCATGCCCGCCTCCGGGGAATCTTCCTGACCCAGGGATGGAACCCATGTCTCCTGCATTGGCAGGTGGGTTCTTTACCACCAGTGCCATCTAGAGTTGATGATATACTCCTTCATTTAGAGGGAAAAATCAAGCCTTTCTCTTAAACACCACAGGAAAATGGCTGGGACTGAAGATGGTCACTGAGCAGTATCCCGAAACACAGCGGAGTCCCTTTAGAATGTGTAACTGGTTACAATGCCAGGTCCCAAACGCAGGATTAGGCCATAGGAGAAAATCCCTTTAAAGCCATACACTGTTTAAGACGTCTGTCCCTCAAGGGACTCTTGATCCTAAATCACTTCTGCCCATCACTCTCTCGTCTCCTGGAGCTCAGTCTCCATAATAAACAGCTACATCCCTTGAGTCTGCATGTGTAATACACCCTGAAGGTAGGGGGGTGGAGAGGTAAGAGGAAGGTTTGTGACCTACTGGTTTGCTAGTGACGAAAAGCAAAAGCAGCAGAGGTGGGGGAACTTAAAGGGAAACTAGTCAATGATTTCTGCCAACCTAAGACCAGCAAGAAAAATTTTATATCCCAAAGCAAAGGAATCAAATAAGAAGGAGCCTCACCAGAAACTCATAAAACTAAAATGGGAGGGGATGGTACCCAGAATGGTACAGAAATGACTGCTGCTCTCCACCATGAAGGGCAGGGCTTAAGGGTCTACCTTGGGAAGCAGGACATCTTAGGGTTTTACCTCTAAGCCTTTTAAGAAGGACAGAGCGCCTTCTGAGAGAACACAGCAGACAGCAAAAACGGAACAGTGGACTTTCTAATTATGATTTCTTGGGAACCAAGAGACAGTTCATACCAGAGATACTAAATAAATAAACTTTTTTTTTCTTTTTTTTTTAGATTTAAGTGGGGAGACAGGAGGAGAGGCAGAGTCTGAGTTCCCCATTTAGGGCTGGTGTATGAAATTCATAATGCTGCCCTACTCGGAGTTAAGGAGGCTCTGAGCTCCCAAAGGGAAGATGTCCAGATCCTTATTCACACCAGGGGAGGGAGGATTAGGTTATGTTCTGAGAAGAGTGGGAAGCTTCTGTCACCTTGAGAGATACATTCATGGTACAATATCTACTCCAATTTGTTTACAAATGCATTATGTTAGTGCAAAACCAGAATATAGATTCAGCTCCATCCATCATATTACAGGGTTCTAGGCAGCTATCAAGTAACAGAGAAGGCTATTTAGAGGTAAGGAAGGGCAGTCACAATGTATTATTAGAAGAAAACTAGCTGGTTTAAAAATAATCCCATTTACTAGGATATGCACACTAGCAGACATATCGTTATACATTTACACAGGTTCAGAGAGGAAAGTCAGAAGATTACTTATTAAAATGTTAAACATCTCTTGGTCATTTCTAGGGACTTAACATCATTTAATCTTAACAAGAATGTAATGAAGCAGGGTGTGAATTTCATCTTCAGGAGAAAAATGAAAAAATGAAAATGTTGGTCACTCAGTGTCCAACTCTTTGCAACCCCATGGACTGTTGCCCACCAGGCTCCTCTGTCCAAGGGATTCTCCAGGCAAGAATACTGGAGTGAGTTGCCATGCCCTCACCCAGGGGATCTTCCTGAATCAAGGATTGAACCTACATCTCTTACACCTCCTGTGCTGGCAGGCAAGTTCTTTACCACTATCGCCATCTGGTTCTAATCACTGAACTAGCAGGGAGAGCCTTGGTTTTGGCCATCACAGACACTATGCTATGTGACTCAAAGTATTTGCCCCTCTGGACTTCTGTTCAGTGAGGAGATTGGGTTTGAATGTGCCTGAATCCTCTTCTCAAAGTCATGTGACAAGAAAAGAGCGTGAATCCAGACATTTCCCCAGCTTGTTTACTTGACCCCCACCGCAAGCTGCTGGCTCCCTCAGTGCCCACCAGCGCCACCACAGAAACCTTCTCCAGGGTCAGATCACTTCAGGGTGGGATCAGCCAACTTTGCCAAGACTGCTCAGATCCTAGTTTTCAGAATTTGCAATATGTTCATGTTGCTTTCTTCTCAACCCACACCCTCCCCATATCTCAAAATAGTGTAATGTTTCTAACTCTGTAAAGTCACTAGGCTCCAGTGCCTTCCAGACAAACTCAACCCCATCTGAAAGATCAGTCTGAAGATGCTGCTACAGAGTGGAAGTGAATGTGATCAAGTATGGTGGAAGGAGGGAGGGAGGGTGGGAGAGAATGAAGTAGAAGAAGGGGAAGTGAAGCCAGCAGCTGGCCCAGAATTAGAATTTAACCTGCCTGAGTTTATTGGCACCTTCTCCCAGTAGCTCCTCTCTGGACCTCTAGAAAGGCAAAAGCCATTCCTTTCCAACAGCAGAAGCCTCACCACTTTATGGATTCAACCTCTCTTCCTGCCAAGAGGTGGAAGCCAACAAGCATGCACCTCGCCCCCACCTTCTTATGGATGAGCCATTGACACTCCTTGTCTGGGGCCTTATGCACGGAACCTCGAGTTCCGCCACCTCCTGGTGGGGATGGGAGGGGTAGAGGGTGGTGCTCACAGCTCCCCTGTGGCCAGATGTCTTCCACTGGGACCACCAATGGAGCCGACCCTGCACTTGAGGGCATCCCTCTCATTTGAGTAATTCTGTTGGGTGAGCACCGAGGGTCACCCAGTTTTCCATGTGACAAGAACTTAGGCTCGCTAGCTGAGCTCCAGATGACAGGGCTCCAAGGTATTGTCAGGCCTCTCCAGTCACCTTGCCATGGCATTTCTACTCCCAGGGAAGAGGACAGACGCCCTTTACCTCCAGGAGCAGGTCCACCTGCAGCTCCCCACCCCCCCTAAACCCCCCAACCCCCAGGCAGGGCAGGCGGGACCAAGCTGGGGGAGCCGCCGCCTGAGCACAGACCTCTCCCCGCCTGTTCTCAGGCAGGATGGGGAGTCATGTGCCAAGGCCACTGCCAGGTGGCGGGGAGCCAGGCCGGCGGCGCTGTCATGTCAGGGGAAGGAAGCGGCCAAGAGGCCGGCCAGGAGCAGCTCCTTTCCTGTCCCCTCTGCTGTGGCGGGTCCCTTCCTTACCTCGGAGCGGCTCAGTCTCCCGCCTCCCCGACAGCCCTGGTGCCTCCTCCCTTCACTTCCCACGCCCCCTGCGCACCAAGCTCTCCCCTGGGAGAGTTCCCAGGGTAGAGTCCAGCAGGGACGCCCGGCTGGGTAAAATGCTGGAAAAACAATTTAAGTCTGTGGCTCCCAAGGCTGAACTCATGACTGTAACTGGGGTCTAACCGGGAATTCCAGGGGGTTAATCATTTGTCAGTCTTCAAGCACCAACTGGGTAAACAATCAACCAGGGGGATATGGCCCTGGGAGTCCTGCCTCCTCGTGAGTGAGCCTGTGGTCAGAAAGGATGCAAAGGGCAAAGAACTCCACCCCCCATACAAGGAGGAGATGCCTCCAGTGAACCCCGGGAATGGGTCCACATCCCAAGGGGCAGCTGACTTCCCAGGCACACACCCAGACCGTCCAGCCCCACATGCCAACCTCCCAAGTGGCAGACTGCTGCGGTGAGGTGCATGGTAATTCCAGACAGAGCCAAAAGATTATTGCAGCTAAGTACTGACCACTCTCCAGACAGGAGAAGCTAAAATAATATGGTTTCCTCCTTGTGGTTACTGTTTTGTTTTTTTTTTTAACCTGGAGAGGGAAACCCAAGTGGGGAAAAAAAAAAAAAAGAGAGAAAGGCTCAAAACCAAGGCAACAGAGAAATCCATTTACAACCCTGTTGGCCAGAGCTAGTCTGAGATTCTTTCCAATCTTTATGGTCAAGAATAGCACATATGTCCTTGGGGTCAGGCATTTCCTGTTGGTTGGGCCAGAGCCCCTCAGTTTGGCCCAAGGGCCTCAGCTTGTCACAGCTGCCAAGCCTGCACCACCATCCCACGCCTTCTGCACAAAATAAAAATTACTGCAATGCAGAGACAGATCCTAAGCGCCTTCAAAGTTAGACCATCTGCCCTAAGATGGGAAGGCACAGAAGCTGAAGGTTTTCATGCAGGTGTTTACTCATCCATATTTTACATTTAACTGAAATAGAATATTCTACCTGATGCGCAGAAAATCCTTCTGTTCGAGACTTTTTTTTCTTTGCTCTGCCCGCATCATCTACCACCATGCCCTGTGTACAGCCTCAGCGTTTCTTCTTATCTAGCCACTGGGCAGTCCTCAGAAGAATTCAGATAATTCCTCAGCATGCTTCCCAAGTAGCACTAGTGGTAAAGAATCTGCCTGCCATTGCAAGAGGACCCAGGAGACACAGGTTCAATCCCTGGGTCAGAAACATCCCTTGGAGAGGGAAATGGCTACCCACTCCAGTATTCTTGCCTGGGAAATCGCATGGACAGAGCAGCCTGATGGGCTGCAGTTCATGGGGTCTCAAAGTCAGACATAACTGAGCACACACATACACACACACACAACTCCTCAGCAGCTGGCTCAAATGTTCAATGTTTGTACTTCATGGAATCATACACTCGGGAATCCCTTTGCTGAAACTCCTTCCACAGACAGGAAATAGGGGCTCAGAGAGGGAAAGTGACCAGATCAGAGCCTGAAAGACAGTTTGCTAGAAAAGTTACGGCCAGAATCTCACTTTTCTAATGGCTTCTCCAGTGATCTTTCCATCTCTTTAATATAAAACATCACTTCGAGAACAGCCAGATACATTTGGGGCGTATACTTACTTGTCTTTTTCCCCCACACTATTTGTCAGAACCAGTTTGACAGAACCAATAGGATGTGTATAAAGAGAGTTACTATAAGGAATTGGCTCGTGTGCATATGGAGACTGGCAAGCTCCAAACTCCACAGGGTGGGCCAGCAGACGAGACTTGGGAGAACTGATGCTGCAGTTCCAGTCTGACGGCTGTTTACTGGAGAGCCCCTCCTTGCTCAGGGGAATCAGATTTTTGCTCTATTCAACCGACTGGATGAGTCCCTCCCACATTATGGTGCTCAGTCTGCTTTCCTCAGTTTGTTGCTGCTATAGTTGTTTAGTCTCTAAGTCACGTCTGACTCTTTTGTGAGCCCATGGACTATAGCCCACCAGGCTCCTCTATCCATAGGATTATCCCAGGCAAGAATGCTGGAGTGGATTGCCATTTTCTTCTCCAGGGGATCTTCTCCACCCAGGGATCAAACCCATGTCTCCTGCATTGCAGGCAACACCAGGGAAGCCCAGTTATGTGACTCCTCAAAGTTTACCAACTTAAAGGTTAACCTCATCCAAACACTCTGTCACAGGAACACCCAGAATAATGTTTGACCAAATATCTGTGTACCTGCTAGCCCAGCCAAGTTGATGCATAAAACTAACCATCACACCATGGCTAAAAAACACAGTCTGCAATAATCCCATCCTATGTGGACATTTACTCATGAAAACATCTTATTTTTCATAAAAACTATTATTATATACAGAGAGTGAAACAGAGTCTCAGGGTATATGCACTGCAGAAGGGAAGTGGGGGAAGAGTCAAAATCAATCGTAATTAAAGATCTACAGACACATGCACGTATATAGGCACCCCTCCCCCACAGCAGAAAGAGATGCAATTTAATAATCTACTTCACTGAAGGACAAGAGAGAACACAGACTTAGAATGCACAGCGGGGAGGTTGGGGAATATGGGAGTTGTTAAGAAACAGCCTTGTTCTGGGAGAGTTGAGGCGGGAATCCCTTGTTAAGGTTATTTGATGGGGTCAGGTGACCTCAGGAAGTCTTTTCCAACCCACATTATTCTGTGATCATATTCTACTGGAATGAACAGCCATCAGGAGAATGTTAATCACAGTGAATAGGGAGAGAAGAATGTTGGGACCAAAAGGTTTCAGGCACACATTCAATCACCTGAGTTTCCCACTGCAAATTCAACAGGAGAAACAGCCCTTCCAGTTATCTGCCTAAAATAACCATTTGGCGTCACTGGTGAAGAATGGCTGGTGTGTTTCAGCCCAGTTCATCTCAGCAGTGGGTGACACCTCTCATGTAACCTGCCAAGGTGTCTTCCAGTGAAGAGAAAGCAAGAATAAACATGGTAGTGATGTCACCTAATCCTTCAGTGTTTCCGCCTAGTAAAATTTTACACTCCGTAGTTAGACTGTTTTCAGCATAAAGTGAAACATTTACATACACTTAACTATACCTTTTAAAACTTCACTAACTTGTGTTTCTCTTATTTCCTCAAAAATAACATTATCAGCAAAACCAAGATCATAGAAAAATTTAAGACACAATCCAGTTTCTTCAAAAGTGGCAATAACAACAACAATGAAAAAATGGTAACAAAAATAGCAAAATACAAAAGGAGAAAAACATACAAGTTAAAACACTTGGAATGTATCACCCAACCTCAATGTATAGACCTTATTTGTATCCCAAATAAACAAACTACAAAAACAAAGGATAAAACAATTGTGGACTTGTGAATGAGGGTTAGTTATTTGATATTGAGGAATTACTCTTGTGTTTTTAAGAAATACATAAGAAAATATTTACAGGTGAAATGCTATGTCTGGAATTTGTGTTATTTGAAGTGATATGTCTGGAATTCCAGGACAGAGGGGAGTATATACAGATGAAATAAGATGGGCATACACTGATCTCTGTTGAAGCTAGGTGGTAGTAGATCTGATTTTACTCCTGCATTCACTAGAAAACTTACCAATAAAGTTTAAAAACAGAAAACATAAATCTTTTTTTTTTCTGAAATTTAAGGTTGCTTATATTCATTTAGGGCTTCCCAGCTGACACTAGCGGTAAAGAACCTGCCTGCAGTAAGAGATGCAGGTTCAACCCGAGTTAGGAAGATCCCCTGGAGGAAGGCACGGCAGCCCACTCCAGTATTCTTGCCTGGAGAATCCCGTGGACGGAGGAGCCCGGGGTCAGTCACAACTAAAGTGACAGTACACGCGTGTACTTGTTTACATTCTGAGCAGACCATAATACAATGTCAGTAACTTCCACAAAAGGGTTAGTCTGTGTTTTACAAAGTGTGCCAAATCAGGAGTGATTACAATCCTTAATACTGAACAGAGCTCATGGGTATTGAGAGGAGAGGCAGAAGGGAAAAAGATGAAAGAAATTTAAGTTTCATGATTTTGAATCTCTCTTTTTTTTTTTCCTATTTATGAAATAGAGGAACAGCTGTTATATACAAAATAGAATCAGAAAACTGTTTCTGCTTTCATAACTACTTGCATTTTTCCCAAGAACTCAAAGAAGGAGCTCTTAACACCACAGCCAGTGCTTGTTTCTTTCTACCATTAGTTCAGCCACTCTACAATCAAGAGAGAAGACGAGGGAAATCCCTGGAAGCCCAGTGGTTAGGACTCTGCAGTCTTACTGCCAAGGTCCTGAGTTCAATCCCCAGTCGGGGAACTAAAATCCCACAAACCAAGTAGCGAGGCCAAAAATGGGGGTGGGGTGGTGGTGCATGGGAATAGAGAAAATAAACCTGGCTGGGAGCCCTGGCTGTGACAGGTCTGGTAGAGGAATGCTTTATCCCCAGTAAAGTCAAGCCGACAAACCGATGCAATGGTCCAACAGATGAAGTACATCAATAACTGGTCATCTCCAGAATGATCTCCTCAGGCAGGTGTCTCCAACTTCTGGGAT
Source organism: Bubalus kerabau (assembly GCF_029407905.1). Classification (NCBI taxonomy): domain Eukaryota; kingdom Metazoa; phylum Chordata; class Mammalia; order Artiodactyla; family Bovidae; genus Bubalus; species Bubalus kerabau. Next base: position 24,590,480 of record NC_073629.1, on the reverse strand, counting down.
CTAATCTGAGGTGGAGCACATGTAATAATAATAGAGATAAAATGCATAGCAAATGTAATATGCTCGAATCATCCTGAAACCATCCTCCCCTACCCCTCCCAGCCCCACACTGCCTGGGTCCATGGAAAAATTGTCTCCCACAAAGCTGGTCCCTGGTGCCAAAAAGGTTTCGAAGGGGATTAAAAAAAAAAGTGTGTAGATGAAAAGAAAGCTAATACACTAGTGATTTATGAAAATGTTATCTCCATGAGATGCACCCGGGCAGGAACAGAATTACCTTAGCAGCCCAAACTGAGGACTTTTAAGTTGTATCCTTCTCAGGGAACCACTAAGGATGCCATCCCAATATACTCGAGATACCACATTACAGAGAGAACAGCTAGAAGAGATCATGTTCCCACTTCATGTCGGAAACTAAAGGCTTGCAGATAGTTTCCATCTTAACCAAGAGTACAGGCAAGTCTGTGGTGCATGGAAGCCATGACAGGACACAACCTTCATCCAAGCAATGGGGCATCTGTCTCAAGAAGGAGGTCAGAGCGTCCAGGGCCCCCTCATAGCCTGAACATCACAGTTCCTAAGTCAAGCATCAGGCCCAGGCTGTTTGGGTTCCTTATGTCCTTTTACCTCCAGCTCCTGGCATTTCCTGGAGAGAGCAGTAGTCCTAAACAAGCTTATAAACAGAATAACTGTATTTTTCTTAGGCCTGGGTTCTTAGCCTGAGGGCCCTGAGAGTCCATGAACTCTGGATACCTTACGTGAAAGTGTTTGCAGAACCTTTCTTCTGATGAGAAAGCCCATAGCTTTCCCTCGGGCTCTGAAAGCATACAGGACACAAAAACAAAGCAAAATCCCTGATATGAACCTCTACTAAGAGGATTCATGATGCATTCCTATCATTTCAGAAAACCTCCAGAGCAGTTTCAGGTTAGCTAAACAACAGCAGTTTCACTACTCTATGCCACAAGATCTTCTGGTGGGCAGGTGGAGAAGAGATGTCAGGGACAGTAAACCCTGAATCAGGCATTAGCACAAACAATATCCGTATGTTTCAAAAAGGATGGAGCAGAATGAGGGGCATGGCAAATGCAACTTACTTGATCCAATTTGCTGGTTTAGTCTGTCTGTGCTTAGTCACTCAGTCGTGTCCGACTCTTTGAGACCCCATGGACTGTAGCCCGCCAGGCTCCTCTGTCCATGGGAATCTCCAGGCAAGAATACTGGAGTGGGTTGTCGTGCCCTCCTCCAGGGGATCTTCCCAACCCAGAGATTGAACCCAGGTCTCCCACATTGAGGGTGGATTCTTTACAGCTGAGCTGCCAGGGAAGCCCTGGTTTAGTCTAGCGTCCTATATGACAGATGAGTCAGGCAACAGGGACCCAGAAAGGGTAAGTGAATTACCCATGAATGCACCAGTTGAGCACAGGCAGGAGCCTAAATGGCTGGCATCTCAACCTGTGTTCTAATCCCCTTTCTGCTCAACCTAGCACTGCCTATGCTGCTTGGCTGCAATACTCAGGCTGGCGACTTGGCATCAGTAGTTCATCCGCTTTTCATGTCCTGATCGCTTGTGTGATGTGGCAGGTGCACTGAGAGGATGTTAAACTACTCTTCCAGCCTCTAACAGCCTGCCTCTCTGGGATGTGGCTAATTTATACAAGTTTGACCCTGGGTTTATGGCTCCCATCAGCAGCTTATTTGGGCAGTGAGTCAGAGCACGTTAATCAAGCCATAACCTACCCAGGACACAAAATGCTTTGTTAGTTAATCCTTGTCTTCTCAAAAGAAAACGAATTAAAATCTGGCCAAAGTCACCAACTCATTCCTAACAAATCATCCGAGTGTTCGCAAAGTCATCCTGCCTGCAAATACATAATAACATGGAAATAGCCATGTGAAGAAGGGAGTTCTGGGATAAACTCAAACTCCTCAGTACAAAGAGCCCAGGTCACACGAAAGGATCATTAAGGAAGGGTACCGCCCACCCATACTCATCCAACATGGCCCATGACTACAAATACAGTTTCTCAGACTCACCCTCTTTTCTATCATTGTCTTTTTGCTTGTTTTAATAGCTCTGCATTCTGCGTGGAAGGTGGTGCTGAAGTGGGCCAGGTGGCAGGAGCAAGCCAACCATAAGCTAAGGGAAGAGACTCCATCCACAGATGAGAGGATCTCATGTGTTTTTGTTGAACATTTCTTTAAAGGATCCACCATTTTACAGATAAGGAAAATGAGGACCAGAGAAGATAAATGCCCTGTCTGAATTCACAAACACAGAGTTCGTGGCAGAATTGGGACTACCACTCAGGTTACCCGATTCCTTTTAAGTTCCATCTCCCCTGTGCCAGACTCTCCCAACCAGCTCTGTCATGTTCATGGGTTTAGTGCTCTGGCTTTGCTGACAGCATTCATTGACACTACCTTCTTTCTTCCTATTTTTCTTGTTCTCTTCTGGACTCTTGCTTCCCCCGCCCCCCCATATTCATTTTAAACAGCTTTCCTCTAAAAAACATAAAAGATATTCTTCAAACTTAAATTCATGTGATCCTCAGAAATTATCTCTGAATTAACAGATTTTGGATTACCTACTGTCTTTCTTAGAGAAAAAAGACATCTTGTTGCCCAGAAAAAAGCAGTCATTCTGAATTAACATTGACTTAATGAGAGTGTTATGGTAAACAATGAATACGTCTGTCTTTGATACAGTATTTGAAAAAGAAGTCATCATAAAAGACAGACAGCTGGAGAGAAAAGAATACCTATGGAGCATCAACCTGAACAACTGGTACTATGTCATTTTCAAAGAATTTTAGGGAGTTCCCTGGTGGCCTTGTGGCTAGGATCCAGCACTTTCACTGCAGAGGCCATAGGTCAATTCCTCATCTGGAAACCATCCCACGTGCCATGCAGTGTGGCCAAAAGGCAAAAAAATTAAATTAAAATTTTAAAAGAGAATCTTAATAGAGTATTTCCATCATGCAATTAAAAATATTTTTAAAGACTCTTAAAAATTCAAACTATGAATGAAACCCTTTCATTGAAAGGAGAGACTTTTCTTCTGCAAAGACTTTCCTTCCTTTTCATTTTTTAAATGCCTAAAGCCAGTTATTAAACAATATTATATTTCCTTCTGCAGAGCCAACAGGTCTTACAAGCTACTGGGAAAAGCAGGGCTGGGGTCAGAGAGCCCTGATCAGTTCTAACCTCATCACCACACACATCAGTTTCCTAGTGAACCATGGTCTTCCCAGGTGTGTACCATCTCAGTAGATCACAGTCATTGCTAACATTGGGTCTGGCTCACATCAGCATCAGCTATAATTTTCCATCTTCCAATCCAACATTCAGTCTCTTCTATGATCTCACCATTAACCCTGGAATGTGCTGGACATGCATAATCAAGATGCAATAAATGACTACAGAAATCCTGTTGAGATGCCGTCCTTGAAATTCTCTCATACCTTAGCACCCCCTGTTCTAGGCGTCACCACTTCCCTTAGCACCCTGCTTCTCTTATCTCCCAACAGGCCGACCTCCCAGGTTTCTGTTTACATTTTCTTCTCCCTCTCCCCTAATTTTCAGTAAATACCTCCTCTGTCCAGAGACCCCACGAATACAAAACTCTCCCCCCACCCCCTGACCTGTATTCTAGGTCCGTATTTCTAATGGTGCAGCAAGCATCACAGCTGAGGAGCTCCAGCGTCCCTTCTGTACCGAAGTGCTGCCCTGTATGTCACATGGGACTTGGGATGCGGGGCCAGGGGGCGGGGGACGGCGGGGATGGGCAGTCCAAACTGGAAGGAAAGCACCGGTAACGGCACCGACAGATCTGGCTGCAAACAGAAGTTTGTCACTTATACACTCTATGCTCCTAGGATGGCTGTTCACCAAACTGAGTCTTACTTTTCTCATCTATACAAAGAGAGCAACAAGTTACCTTGAAAGGTTGTTGAAAACTCGAGGGGACTTTCCATTTGGAAAGGATCTGGCCCTTGTCATATTGAAAAACATTAGTTCTCCTTGCAAATCTCTGTTACAAATCAGCTGCCCATTTCTGTTAAAAGCCTCTTTGTTCTTACTCATCAGGTTTAAAACCCTGGAGTCAACTTTGGCCCCTCCCCTCACCCCTTTCAATCCAATCAGCTGCCAAGTCCTTCCTTTTCAGTTCTCTCCTCTATTTTCCCTTATTACTGTAGTAGACGCTTCCGGAAGCATCTTAAAACATAGTTGCCACTCCATTTACCGTTTGCCATTCGCCATTCTCCTGCTCAGAAACCTCTGACTTTGCCATTCTGTCCAGAGAAGCAGAGAAGTGCAAACTCCAAGCCCGCGACAATGCAGCTGAAAGCGCTAACCTCTCCCTGACTTCTCTGCCAGCTAACCTCAGCCTCAAAAAGGCATGATTCAAGCCTCCCAAAAGGCACCTTGTGTTTCTCCTCTCTCACTGTGCTGTTCTCTCTCAAGAAACAAGTCTCCCCTTTTCTAGTGGGAAGCAATACTGGTAGTGGTTAAAAGCTCAGATGGTGCTCTGGGATGACCTCGAATGGTGATCAGATGGTGCTCTGGGATGACCTCGAATAGTGATCAGATGGTGCTCTGGGATGACCTCGAATGGTGATCAGATGGTGCTCTGGGATGACCTCGAATGGTGGGAAGGGGTTATGGGGAGGGAGGTCCAAGGGAGAAGAGATATATGTATACATACGGCTGATTCACGTCATTGTACAGCAGAAACTAACACAACATTGTAAAGCAATTATACTCCAATAAACAAATGACAGCTCAGATTCTGGAGCCAGACCACCTGTGTGCATCCAGTCTCTAGCCCAATCTCTTTGAGCCTAGGCTTTTTCATCTACAAAATGAGAGAAACAACTGGGTCTACTTTCTCAGATTAGTGTTAAATGCTCAAGGAGAATTATTATTATCTCACTTTGTATATGATTCTTTAGGGTACTCTTCCTTATTTCATTCTGCCTAACTCTTGAGACTCCCTTGGACAGCAAGGATATCAAACCAGTCAATCCTAAAGGGAATCAGTCCTGAACATTCATTGGAAGGACTGATGCTGAAGCTGATGCAAAGAAATGACTCATCAGAAAAGACTCTGATGCTGGGAAAGACTGAAGGTAGGAGGAGAAGGGGGTGACAGAGGATGAGATGGTTGGATGGCATCATGAGTTTAAGCAAAGCTCTGGGAGTTGGTGATGGACAGGGAAGTCTGGCATGCTGCAGTCCATGGAGTCCATGGAGTTGCAAAGAGTTGAATATGACTGAGTGACTGAACTGAACTGAACGTTAGTTTTAAAAATATAATCATAGTTATAAGTTGTACCTTATTGTTTGCCCTCTCTCCCTCCCTCCCACCTCCCAAATGTAAGTCCTGGTGGGAACATATTGCTTTATGCAATTTCATGATTCCCCACAAAATGAGCCTTCAAATAGTTCTTCAATACAAAAATTTATTGAGGTATAGTTGATTTACAATGTTGTATTAATTTCTGTTGTTTTATATATATATATATATATAAATATATATATATATATATATATGGCTTCCCATATATAGTGGGAATAGTGATAAAGAATAGTGGTAAAGTGGTAAAGAATAGTGGTAAAGAATCTGCCTGCCAATGCAGGAGAGACATAAGAAATCCAGGTTTGATCCCTGGGTTGGGAAGATCCCTGTAGGAGATTCACTCCAGTATTCTTGCTTAGAGAATCCCATGGACAGAGGAGCCTGGGGGGCTACAGTCCATAGGGTTGCAAAGAATCAGACATGAATGAAGTGACTTAGCATGCATGCATATATATATATATATATATATATATATATATATATACACACACACATATATAATACACATGTATATATATATATATACACCATATATATACACATACATTATTTTTCAAAATCTTTTCCATTATGGTTTACTACAGGATACTGTATATAGTTCTCTGTGCTATACAGTAGGATCTTTTTGTTTATTCATTCTCTCTATATTAGAATATATATATATTCATTCTGTATATATTATATTACATCTGTCATTCCCAAACTGTCAAATAGTTCTTTAAATGGATAAAGTTAGGGCTAATTATTTCCTTCCTCAGTCTCAAAATGAAGGACTAATAGGACCAGGAAATCTAGTGATCTGGCCAAGATTATGTCAGGCAGAGAGCCCTGGAAACAAGCTAGCTCTCCTAACTGGATCCAATAACCTGTCAGCACCAGGAGCCAAGCATGCTTAATTATCCTGCTACACAGGTAGATATGATAGTGGTGATTAGCTTCAAAAGTTAGAACCTTCTGAAAAGAGAATCCCGAGTCCCATGGCCAAATGACAGCAGCCCTTGTTGGCATCAAATAGTCTTGTGCGTGTCCTGCCTCCTCTCCAAGGCTTTAACAAGCAACTCGGTGGTGCAAAGAAGAGGTGGCCCAGAGCTGTGTCTGGATCCATGGTTGTTCCTGGGCTTTCCTAGTTGGACAGGACAACTGCTTCTCTCCCATCCCTGCAGGAAAGACAGGGCTAGAACCAACAGAAATTAAATGAGGATGAAAAAAGATCAACATTCAACGTTTACAAAGTAGTCAGGAGACTAAATAAAAAGTTGCTGGGAGGAGAGGGCAACAGGAAGCACAATCAAATACAGGAGAAATCTGTATTCAATATTTATTATTAGAGCATCTACTCAGACCAAAGTTTATTCTCCAGCAGTTTCCTTGGGCTTTGGGATTCTGTTTTGTTTGCTGGCTCTGGCAGCAAGGATCTGCACATCTTGACTTCTCTTCTCACTTATAGTCATCAGCCTATGGAAACCCTTTCCTGCTGCTGCTGCTAAGTCACTTCAGTTGTGTCTGACTCTGTGCGACCCCATAGACGGCAGCCCACCAGGCTCCCCCGTCCCTGGGATTCTCCAGGCAAGAACACTGGAGTGGGTTGCCATTTTCTTCTCCAATGCATGAAAGGGAAAAGTGAAAGTGAAGTCGCTCAGTCATGTCTGACCTTCAGCGACCCCATGGACTGCAGCCTACCAGGCTCCTCCGTCCATGGGATTTTCCAGGCAAGAGTACTGGAGTGGGGTGGCATTGCCTTCTCTGAACCCTTTCCTAAGGGTCCATAATTAAGCTATGAGACAAACATAGGCTCTTAAAGAAGTTTTTTAAATGGGTATGTGCCACTTAGGAAGTAGGTGACCAGAAATATTTACTAAGCCACTAATTCAATCAATAAACACAAGTACCTATGAGGGAATGGGGAAACAGAAATAAAAAGGGCTCCTATAGTAACTGCCCCCAAGCTCATTAAAGGCTGTGGCCACCGTCTGGTTAAATTTAATTGGCATTTACCTTATTTAAAAAAAAAAAAACAGTAGGGGACTTCCCTGATGGTCCAGTGGTTAAGAATTCACTCGCCAATGCAGGAGACACAGATTCAATCCCTGGTCTGATTTCCCATGCCTCAAGGCAACTAAGCTGGTGGGCCACAACCACTGGGCCTCTGTTCTAGAGCCTGGGAGCCACAGCTACTGAAGCCCATGCCCCTAGAGCCTGTGCTCCACAAGAGAAGCCACCACAATAAGAAACCTGATCACCACAGCTGGAGAGCAGCCCCTACTAGCTGCGACTAGAGAAAGCCCATATGCAGCAAAGAAGACTTAGCACAGCCAAAAATAAATGAAATAATTTTTTTTAAAGTAGGGGAGCATTTCTTCAAGTTTATTTCACACTATCTGTCTTCATTTCTGGGATAAACCTGTTTTATATTAAAATAGATCTGGTATACCTCTCAAAAAGAAAAAAATAAGAAAAGTTCATATATATGAAAATATTTCAAGAGAATGAGAACCTAAGCTTGGAGAAAATATCTGCACAACACATATCTGATAAAGGACTGCTATCCAAAATATACAAAGAATTCTTAAAACTTAACAGTAAGAAAATGAGTAACTTAATTTTAAAATAGGCAGGGATTTCCCTGGTGGTCCAGTGGTTAAGACTCCACACTTCCAATGCAGGGGGCACAGGTTTTCTTATGTCACTATGGAACTGTAAATTAATGATATACCACTGAAGAATTGATGCTTTCAAATTGTGATGCTGGAGAAGACTCTTGAGAGTTCCTTGGATAGCAAGGAGATCAAACCAGTCAATCCTAAAGGAAATCAACCCTGAATATTCATTGGAAGGACTGATGTTTAAGCTGAAGCTCCAATACTTTGGCCACCTGATGTGAAGAAATGACTCATTGGAAAAGACCTTGATGCTGGGAAAGATCGAAGGCAGGAGAAAAAGGGGATGACAGAGGATGAGATGGTTGGATGGCATCACTGACTCAATGGACTTGAGTTTGAGCAAGCTCCGGGAGATGGTGAGATACAGGGAGGCCTGGCCTGCTGCAGTCCACGAGGTTGTAAAGAGTCAGACATGACTGAGCGACTGAACAACAACAACAACCTATTAGAATAGCAAAACAGCCAAAACATTGACAACACTACATACTGGTGAGGATGTATAAGAACAGGAACTCTTATTCACGGCTGACAAAAAAGGCAAAATGACACAATCACTCTGAAAGAGAATTTGTCAGTTTCTTAGAAAACTAAGCATGTTATGTTTTTGTTCAGTCACCCAGTCGTGTCTGACTCTCTGTGACCACATGGACTGCAGAAGGACAGGCCTCTCTGTCCCTCACCATCTCCCAAAGTTTGCTCAAGTTCATGTCCATTGCATCGGTGAAATCTAGCAATTGTATGCCTGGCTATTTATCCAAATAAGTTGAAAACTTACATCTCCACAAATAGACGTTTATGGGAGCTTTATTCATAATTGCCAAAACTTAGAAGCAACCGAGATGTCCGTAGTAGGTGAATGGATAAGCTGTGGTACATTCAGTTCAGTTCAGTTCAGTTCAGTCACTCAGTTGTGTCTGACTCTTTGCGACCCCATGAATCGCAGCACGCCAGGCCTCCCTGTCCATCACCAACTCCCAGAGTTCACTCAGACTCACGTCCATCGAGTCGGTGATGCCATCCAGCCATCTCATCCTCTGTCGTCCCCTTCTCCTCCTGCCCCCAATCCCTCCCGGCATCAGAGTCTTTTCCAATGAGTCAACTCTTTGCATGAGGTGGCCAAAGCACTGGAGTTTCAGCTTTAGCATCATTCCTTCCAAAGAAATCCCAGGGCTGATCTCCTTCAGAATGGACTGGTTGGATCTCCTTGCAGTCCAAGGGACTCTCAAGAGTCTTCTCCAACACCACAGTTCAAAAGCATCATTTCTTCGGCACTCAGCTTTCTTCACAGTCCAACTGTCATATCCATTCATTCAAACGATATTATTCAGAGTTAAAAAGAAATGAGCAATCAAATCATGAAAAGACACAGAGCACATGGGAACTCTGTACTTTCTGCTCAGTATAGTTGTGAGGGCTTTCCTGGTGGCTCAGTGGTGAAGAATCCACCTGCCGATGCTGGACCACCTGTTCAATCTCTGGTCTGGGAAGACCCCACATGCCACAGAGCAACTAAGCCGGTGTGCACAACAACTGAGCCTGTGCTCTAGGACCCAGGAACTGCAGCTACTGAAGGCCACCCCCTCTGGAGCCCGTACTCCACAATAAGAGAAGCCACAGCAATAAGTCCATACACTGCAGCCAAGAGTAGCCCCCCACTCACCACAATTAGAGAACACCCACGCAGCAACTAAGACCCAGAACAGCCAAAAATAAATAAAATTAAAAATAGGCTGCTGTGCGCCTAAAAGTGCTCAAAAAAATAAAGTCTACGGGATTTCCCTGGTGACTCAGTGACTAAGAATCCACCTTGCAATACAGGGGACACAGCTTCAGTCCATGGTCGGGGAGCTAAGATCCCACGTGCCATGGAGCAACTAAGCCTGGCTGCCACAACTACTGAAGCTCAAGCACTCTGGATCCCACAAGACACAACTAGAGAGTCTGTGCACCGCAAGGAAAGATCTCACCTGACACATCAAAGATTCTGCGTGCTGTAGCTAAGATCCAACGCAGCCAAATAAATGTTTTTAAAATAATTTAAAAGATTAAAAAAATAAAATCTATTTTTTTAAAAATTTATATGTGCATATAAAAGGTCCTTTCCCCATCTAATATAACACATAAGCTACACCCTTTGCCATATCTCTTTATAAAAAACTGGCAGTGCCATCATATTAGGAAAGCATCAAAGTAAATGTTTTAAAGTGTAATATATCCATTCATTCAGCAATTTTTTTTTAACATGTACCATGTGCTACCCATTACACTAAGTTCTGTCTTATGGAGATTACATTCAGATGAAATCATTCCTAAAACCCACTGCTTTCGAAACTACCTACTGCTACCAGAAATCATTGTCAATACCTGCATGAGGGGTTTTTTTTGTTTTTTGTTTTTTTTCCTTAAGAGATTCTTTGAAATTCACCAAGGTTCTTACCTGTTGGAAAAAAAGTTGAATAACTGGAAAGGTGTTCTTCCCAGAGTGCCCTGTTTAAGCATGATCAAGCATCAGAGATGAGCTAACCTCCTGAATAGGCAGGACACTGAGACCAAAATGATGTTTCTTATTAATAAAACCCAGAAAGAATGGTTCTTGTTTTGTAAGTCTGGGTAAGATGCTGACAAAGTTCTCGGGAGAAAATATATCTCAAATGCCTCTCTGAATGAATGTAGGCTCTTTTCCCCTTGACACACATTTTAGCAAATTAGAGCTGTGTGCACATGACCCTGACTTGACCCTCTGCAGGAAGGGGAAACTAAAGAACTGCAGGTGGTGCTCCACACATCTGACTGGAACATTGTTGCCAGCCTCTGGATGTACTGTGCATGACTTGCTGAACAAGTGCAGGGACCCCAAGAACTGTGTACATGCAAAGTTGCTTCAGTTGTGCCCGACTCCTTGTGACCCTGTGGACTGTAGCCAGCCAGACTCCTCTGTCCATGGGATTCTCCAGCCAAGACTACTGGAGTGAGCTGCCATGCCCTCCTCCAGGGGATCTCCCTGACTCAGGGACTGAACCTGAGTCTCTAGTCTCCTGCATTAGCAGGTGAGTTCTTTACCACTAGCACCAGCTGGGAAGCCCAAGAACTGCCCTGCTGCTAAGCTGCTAAGTCACTTCATTCGTGTCCGACTCTGTGCAACCCCATAGACGGCGGCCCACCAGGATCCCCCGTCCCTGGGATTCTCCAGGCAAGAACACTGGAGTGGGTTGCCATTTCCTTCTCCAATAAGAACTGCCCTATCCTCATTTAAAATGACTGATGTGCTTTTAAGAACCCCCACACACTGTGTTTATACCAAGGCGTCCACAGCACTGTGGGGCCTTGAGGTCAGGGAAAAGAAGGCTCAGGAGATGGCAAAGCCTCTTCACCCACAGAGGGGCAGCTGCTGATCTTTTTAACATCCCCATTAATACATGATGCAACAAAACCCAATTCCATACCCCATACAAATCATGCTACTCTTCTCAGAGGTAAAAACAGAAGGAACTATCTTCCTTCCTCATTCCAGCCTTTTTTCCCCCCCATATCTGCAGCAGCAGGGAAACCCCTCCAGTTTTCTCTGACATGCACCATAGAGGCCTCTCCTAGGAGATATGGCAGAAGGTGTGTCTGACAGCAAGGAGGAAGGTACTGAAGCTGTGACCCCACCCAGGCTGTGAAGTGAAAGTTGCTCAGTCGGGTCTGACCCTTTGCGACCTCATGGACTGCAGTCCATGGAATTCTCCAGGCCAGAATACTGAAGTGGGTTGCCATTCCCTTCTCCAGGGGATCTTCCCAACCCAGGGACCAAACCCAGGTCTCCCGCATTGAGGGCAGATTCTTTACCAGCTAAGCCACCAGGAAAGCCTATCTACCCAGCATCAATAAAACACCATCATCGTTTAGCACTAATCAAGCTCGTACAACTGAGCAATACCCAGATCTGCTCTCATTTATTTCCAGAGGGTGCTTAATTTTTCGGGCAGTCTGGTGAAAAGGATGAAAATTAAAATAACTGAGAAAATGACCCTCTGATCTCTCTCTTACAAACTGGCAACATGCAAATAATGTTTCATGCCTGCATTTTGCATTTTGAGTCATTACCAGTTCATTACCAACTCACAATTCCTGAAAGTCCACCATATGCCGGGGTGTGTTCTGGACATGCAGTCCCTGCCTTGCGCAGAGAATAGGCAAATTCCAGCACACGGTGGGGGCTCATTCAAGTCTACACTCATCAAGAAGACACTGAGCCTCAGGTATTTCAGGCAATGCCAAAGGTTAGAGGAGAGCCTGAATGTGGCCTGGAGTGGTCAAGAAAGGCTACAGAAGGGGGAAAGGGTGAGACTTGCCCTGGAGGGAAGACAGAAAGAATTCAGATAATAGGCTGTGAGAAAACGGGAAAGAATTCCAGGGAAACAGTTCTATGACCAAAGGTCTTATTATGGATTCTGAACCTGGTCTTTCCAAATGATGGCCATGGGATTATGAGGGCATAAAAATAATGAATGTATGAAAAACCCCGGGCCTGTCACATGAGATCCATTAGGATGCATTTAGAAGCCCAACAATATTCCAGGAAGGAAATCTGTAAAGTGAAGAACCTCAGAGGAAGAACATAGATCTAGCAGTTTTCTCCCAGGAAAAACAAAAACACACCCGTTTTGAAAACAGACCTAAATTCCAGTCTATCTCCAACATCTGGGACTCTAAGCAAGATCCCTAATTTCTCTCTGAGACCCAGTTTCCTCCTTTTTTAGAACAGAGATGATTGTAATATGTAAATCATCAGATTAAGACAATGCATAGAAATTCTCTAGTTTAATAGCTGATACATAGATGTCCAATATACAGTAACTCCTTCATCACGTTAAAAAAAAAAAAAGCATAAAAAACAGGTGTATCAGTGGTAAAGAATCCGCCTGCCAAGCAGGAGATGTGGGTTCAATCCCTGGGTCAGACAGATCCCTTAGAAAAATAAATGCCCACTCCAGGATTTTTGTCTGGGAAATCCCATGGACAGAGGAGCCTAGCAGACTGCAGTCCATGGGGTCACAGAGTCAGATATGACTTAGCAAATAAACAACAATAGTTGATACATAAATGTTCAATATACAATAACTCTTGTCATTACATTAAAATAAAACAAAAGCATAAAAAGCTTTCCAGTTAGAGATAAATGAGCAACTACAAAACTGCAATGTCTTTAAGGAGTATTTGAAAGTCTGATTTGTCTTGAACTTCTATATGCCACATTTTAATCCTAGTAGACTGCTTGGGCTATAAAAGTCAAAGTGACGTGATGGAGTCATTGGCCTAGTTGGAAATAGCAGGATGATCTTCGTAGTGGTACTTTCTAGAAAGCACATTGAACTTTCACAACTGAGAAGAAAATATCACCTCCAAGAACATGGCAAAAGTCATTGTTTATCCCCTTGGGATTAATCCCTTCTATATCCTGCCTATAGAGTTTTAAAATTTAGGCTAGCTAAGACCCTATTCACGGAGAAGGCAATGGAACCCCACTCCAGTACTCTGCCTGGAAGATCCCATGGACGGAGGAGCCTGGTGGGCTGCAGTCCATGGGGTCGCTAAGAGTCGGACATGACTGAGCGACTTCACTTTCACTTTTCATTTTCATGCACTGGAGAAGGAAATGGCAACCCACTCCAGTTTTTTCTTGCCTGGAGAATCCCAGGGACGGGGAGCCTGGTGAGCTGCCGCCTATGGGTTCGCACAGAGTCGGACACGACTGAAGCGACTTAGCAGCACTAGCAGCAGCAGCAAGACCCTATTCAACAACTCTTAATGAGTGTCTTTGTACTAGACACTGTAACAGATCCATTTAGGGTCTCCAAACGCAAGAACAAAATGAAAAGGTCTAGATGCTTTAGAGTTACATCTGCAGTGAATACTTACAGGTCTGTAAAAAGGCTCCATCTTCCTTTTCACAGAAAGAGATAAATTAAGACATATGTGTTCTTTCAGTTCTTTCACTCATTCCTTCATTTAGTCATGTTTTTCATATAGCATCCTCTGTGCACTTGTTAGGTTTAAAGTATAGGGTACAGAGCCATTGCCCTCAGGGATTTACTTTTTGAAGGGGAGAAGGAGAACATCTAACCATCACAAGGCAGACCAGAGATGGGTATCCTTCAGAGGATGCAGAGTACAATGGGGATAAGATGGATTCTGATTGGGAGGTCTAGGAAGACTTCTATAAGACTTCTGCACCAGCTGGGCTAGAATTTGGAGACAAAAATCAGGGCAGGGCAGGGATGCCCAACAGGCATGGAGTTCAACTTGAGGAGACACACAGGTGGAAGAATGCTACATCTCAGACTAGGGAGCTCTTAGCTGCAAGAATGGATAGGTAATATGAGTGGCCCAGGTCCAGTGGAGAACAGAGGTAGGCAAGCACTGAATTGTTAAGGGTTTTGAATGCCAAACTCTGGAGTTTCCTTTCTGATTACATTAACACTACATACTATGTACTAAGAAACCTGTTAGGAAAGGGGTGGGGTGGGGCGGGGGTGGGGGGAGCTGCGCAGAATGAAGGAAAAGAAAAAAAGAAGTAGGAGCACAGATCAAAGGAAAAGCCCAAATGGCATTAACAGGATCAGGCTCCAGACCTCTTAAAGACATTGCAGAGTTTTGTTTTTTTTCTCACTCTACATGAACAGGCAAGATCTTTCTTGCTTTAAGTTATCATCTTTAACCAGCTTTTACCCTTTCTCCTTGCCTTAACTAGACATCAGAAATTGGGCAAATGTGTAGCTACAGAGGAAATCCAAAGAGCTTTGAGGGGAAGGAGAGGAAATGTGATGCAACCCCATCATCCTTAGTCATGCAACCTTCAGCGAGGTCACCCTTTCCAGGCCAATTCAGTTCCATCACCAGTGCTTCTCAACCTGATTTCTTTCCATTCATTCCCTTAATCCCAGTCATTTTTGAAGGCCATCTATGTTCTCCTTTCTGTAAAAGGTAGCCTGACTTCCCATTTATGACCTTTGTTCACTATGGTATCATCATATTCTTCTTGGGGCCCAGCTAAACTTTGAATATCAAATTTCCCCCAGCGATAACCTCCACGTCCAACACGCACACACACAGCCAATATGCTCCAATTGGAAATCTTCTGAATTCACAGAGCGCGTTCTCTTTATTTCACCATTCTCATGTCCTCAGCCTCAACAACTGGGTTTTTCCCCATTCCATTCTTAAGTCACTCCAGATGCCTCATCTCTTCTAGAGAAGCCAGACAGAAAGGTTTGTTTTTCCCCATAAGCTATTTATATAGGAGACAGGACTCTGTGCCTACCACATCATCATGAGCCTTGGGTACTCCTGCCTCACCACCCAAATGCCATCTTTAAAGATTCATTTGGCTCTTAAAACATGGCACATTAAATAGGCTTAAGAGAAGAAGGCTTTCCTGGTAGCTGAGCAGGTAAAGCCGCGGAAATGCAGGAAACCCCGGTTCGATTCCTGGGTTGGGAAGATCTGCTGGAGAAGGGACAGGCTACCCACTCCAGTATTCTTGGGCTTTCCGCGTGGCTCAGAGAGTAAAAATACTTGTAGAGCAGTAAACTAAACAGAATTAGGGGACGAGGGTGGGGGTAGAAAGGAGAAACGGGCTGCTTAGGCGAGGGAGTTCAGGTACACAGCTGTAACACCTGGGCTGTGTTCAAAGTTGCCCACTCATCCATCACAGTAGCCATTATCCAACCGCCTTCACCACACCCTGAGTCCCACGAGAGGAGGATAAAGCCATCGGGGATGCAGAGTATTCAAGTCAACCTACAGGTAAAGGACAAATAGGCCAGGTATCAGAGCAAAGATAAACACCACCAGATTGAATCCAGCTCACGTAGCAAGGGTGGGTGATTCATTATTTGGAGTAGGGACGGGGCGGTTAGGAAAAAGGAAAATCGGAAAGTCCCAGAGGAAGTGGCCATCCGATTCTCGAAACGTGGCCATCAGGTACTCTCAGCTGACTCCCTGTTGCACTGACCCTCCCCCTCAACCTCTTACTCGTCCTCGCCTCCCATCACGCTTCACCCGGTGCCTCCACTGAGAGTCCTCCGTCTCGGCATTCCCCCTGGATGACGGTACCAGCCTGGCCACACCGGCGACATGGGCGTTTCGGGGTGCGAAGCCTACCGGAGCTAAACGGCGGCGACCACTCCCAGGACAGCGAGCTGCTGCTGCCCCATCTACCCTCTCATCCCCATTGTGCCATTTGTCCAGTCTGATGGCAGCCCAAGCCGCTACTCCGAGTCAGGTTAGAATGCAGCTGAGAGGAAAAGGGAGCACACGTTTCACAAGGACCCGAGATGATCCGCTGGCCCTCCTCGGAGTCTTCCATCCCCACTGTCCATAGCCCCAAGTGGGGCTGGGGGCGCGGGGAGACAAGGCGAGGGGGCTGCAGTCGGTACCCGTCCGCAGCTGCACACAAAGCCCTTCACCTTCTCCTTGCCTCCCAAGCTCCTCCCTGGGCTTCGTTTTTTTCCGAGGGTCTCGGATGCCCCCTTCGGTGGTCGGCGGGACGGTCTGACTGCCTCTCCAAACGCTGCCTCCTCCCTCGCTACTCAGCCTCATTCTCCCCGCGCCTCGCCACAGATCCCTAAAGGAGCTCGGTCCCGGCTTGGGGGGCCTTAAGTACACCCCCACCTCGCGCCCACAGCCCCGGGGCCCCTGCGCCCGGGGTGAACAGACAACGGTACAAGTTCGCCCAGCGGTATGGCCACCCGCTCAGGGGCGCACGCCCCATCCCGGCAGCAGTCCGGTCGGGTCCCGATCAGCCCCATCCCCGGGCGGCGTGGGAGCCCTGCCGCAGCCACGCTCCTACCTGCGCGGCGTCGGGTGCGGCAAGGGGCGAGGGCACCGCACGCCCGGGCCCAAGCCCCGCGCCGCGGCGCGACTGCCCTTGTGCTGCTGCTGTTGCGGCGGCAGCGGCGGCGGGTGCAGCGGCCGCGGGCTGGCTGGCAGACTGGCTGGTGGCCCGGCTGACTCCTCACTGGGGCTTCCTGTAGGGCTGGACAAAGGACATTTCCTGGGAGGAGCAGGGGAATGTTCCCAGCATGCCTCGATTTGTAGTTCCTGGGGACTTCCTGCCACCACGGCAGCGGGCGCCCGGGAGGCAGCCCCGGCCGGACTAGGACCCCGGGCCTGGAGGAGAGGCGCTACGGCCTTCCCCGAAGCGCTCTCGGGAAGGGAGCGGCGGGCTGGTCGGACCCTGGGCCCCGCCCTGCGGCTCGCGCCTAGCCCGCGGCTCGGGTGGGCGCCGGGCGCCCTAGTCCCTGAGTAGAGTCCTGCCACTGACCTGTCGCTGTGTGCGGGGGGACTGCGATGGGAGAGGCCTTTTTTTTTTTTTTTTTTTTAAGAAATGAAGAAGCTGGGGATGGGTTCGCTTTAGGTCAACTGGGTTTTTTAAAATAGATTTTCTTTTTTCTGTTTTAAGTCACCGGAATGCTGCTGGGGGCGAATGAACGAAGTTGACTGCTCACCAGGAATTCAGATTCCTTAAGATCTTGGCTCTTCATCCTTAAAACCAGAAGAGCTGATTGTTCCCAGATCCTGACCCAATGGCATTCCTCCCTGCGATGTTGGCCTTGTCCCAAGCATCTTTTCAAGAAAAGTAATTCAACTAAGAGATTGAAAACAAACTACATGAATTAACTATAAGACACGTAAAAACCCATGTGCTCTTGAATAAGGAACTTGCTGGACTCTCTGCCTATCTTTTCCTTTCACATTTTAGGATTCAGTTTCCTGGGTTCTACAAAACGGACGTGGTGGCCACTGTAGAGCCTGTGAAGGGGTTAGGGAAGGAGGAGCTTGGCTACAACAGAGAAACTCTGCTTTCAGACTATCAAGGGTCTGTAACATCCTCCACCAATTCCTGTGTAGTTCCCAGGACCCTCATGGGAAAATCAAGGAAGGGCCACTTAGAGACTACATGACTAACCACAGGCATGGAATGGGCTGGATTAATTTAAGGTGTAGAATTGATGAGAAGCACGAAGATATGCTTGCTTTCCTTCCAGGAGTTCCTATTGCATGGCACTGTGTCCATTGTCCACCTAAATGAACCGTGCTGCGATCCTTGAATTTTCCATTCCCTACAAATTACTATTCCTTAATGGTTTGCAGTCTGGTAACATTCCAGTGAAAGTGTGCCCCTCTCCCAAAAGATAAATTGGTGATAATGGTTTGGCAAATCTGTCGACCTTTTCTAGGGTTCAGCTTGGGGAAAAAAATGATATACTCGCTTGTAGCATTTAACATTATCTACCAGGCCTTGTTGAAGCTGTTTTCTGCCATGCTTCTAATATGGTACCCTCTCCTCCTTCTACATCTCTAACTTCAGCTCATGATACCTGAAACTTCACTATTTCCAGGCAAGAGTGCTGGAGTGGATTGCCATTTCCTTCTCCAGGGGATCATCCCTGGATCTTCCCGACCCAGGAATCGAACCCGGGTCTCCCACATTGCAGGCAGACTCTTTACCGTCTGAGCCACCAGGGAAACCCCCCACTATCTCTATCCCATATCAAACCTCATCCTCATTTTATTTTGCCAACCCAAGTTAATTCATCACTTTAACAAAGATCAGTTTAACTCTTACTAGTCACTATGCCTAGAGTAGACAAATGATAACATTCAACAGTAGGATATCTACTGAGTAACTTAACTACAAGCTATGTCTTACCCTCTGG
This sequence comes from Bubalus kerabau, assembly GCF_029407905.1. NCBI lineage: Eukaryota > Metazoa > Chordata > Mammalia > Artiodactyla > Bovidae > Bubalus > Bubalus kerabau. The sequence continues at coordinate 24,571,755 of NC_073629.1, read as the reverse complement.
CTTCCCAGGTGGGCAGTGGTAAAGAATACGAGTGCCAATGCAGGAGATGCAGATTTGATCCCTGGATCGGGAAGATCCCCTGGAGTTGGAAATGACATCCAACTCCAGTACTCTTGCCTGGACTATTCCATGGACTTAGGAGCCTGGTGGGCTGCAATCCATAGTGTCAAAAAGAGTTGGACACAACTGATCCACTGAGCATGCATGCCCTCGAGTCTTACCCTCAAGAAGCTCACTCTAGTTAACGTCACACAGACAATTACCACACGGTATTTAAAGAAGATGTCTGTGTTCCCCAAAAGTGGTGCTCTTTCCATAAACTCTTTTGTTCCAGTGAGAATAGGAGTAGGACAGGAGTGACCAGAAGAGGGAATGGGAGACAAGAAAATGCAGATAGTATATTGGGATGCTTAGTGTGTGAAATGTAGTTTTGTAGGGGGTGTGGGGAGCTGGGAAGGAAGTAGGATCCAAGGAGGATTCTCTGCTTGTAAGAGTTTTATTTGGTTTTTAAGATGAGAGCTCCTTGGGGATGTTTAAATGCTGATGGGAAAGGACTAGGAGACAGAGAGGGTGAAGACAGAGAAGACAGAAAGGGTAAGGGATTAGGCATTCAACAAATACTTGTTGAATTAACTAATTCCTGTTACAGATCATTGCTGAAGATATTGAGGTTGCAATTAATACACTGCACATTCCCAGCAAAAATATGCAGAGTCTGAGACCAGACAGAAATGACATTCCTTTCTCCCTCGTCATCGGCCCTCCCCCACACTCCTTGTCCTCAGGGGAAGGTAATAGATAATCCGATAAAGGGGGGGAAAGAAGGGCTCCCCAGCTGTTAGAGGATGGATGTCAAGTTCTCCAATTCAATGACAAGTTCCAAAAGCACTCAGCAACTTCAGAAAAGTCTAAGCTTTTAAGACTGTGGGTTTGGATATTATTTTATTAGTAAAGTAAGCAAATATTTTACCCTTGCTTTTTTTTTTTTTTTTTGACTTTACTTTGGCATAGACTAGATAACTGTTTTCATCCTCACCTTTCAAAATGGGAAATTGCACCTACATTTTTTAAGCTTCAAGTATAAGGTGGACCACTATTGTTTTTCTTACCCTTGAGAGCATCCATCTCCCTTTTTTGATAACAGCAACTTTGGGAAAATAATTCCCTTCCCAACCCTTAGTCATTGTGGTTTAGAGAGTGGCAGATCATGGTGGATACAAGATCAACATGTACCAACAGAACAGATTCTGTTGCTGTGCAAGGTTTAGGCTAACGGAAGAAGCAGAACTGAGAAAAGATGTGTGTGGGGGGCGGAATACTATCACAAGCAAATCCTTATGCTATTGTTGATTATGCCTGAAGCCAAAATACTCCTAGACTTTTTAGTTACGTGAGCCAAAACATTCTCTTTGGCCTTACGTTATTTTGAATTAAGTCCTGTCTCTTATGGCCAAGAGAGTTCTATAGAGCTAGCTGGTCATGGGGTATTGTGATGCAGATTCTTAAATGTGCAATTGGCTAAGTTGAGGAAGGGTGATAGTAGAAAGGACCCCTCTGTATGGGGCTGGAGAATTGGAAGTACTTGTGATATGGTAATCAAAAAATAGAGTGAAAGGTCTCAGACCCCAGCATTGCAAGGGTGGAGTTTTAGAGGTCTTGATTGACATATGTCAGGGTTTGCAAAGGTTTGGGCTCCCTGTAGTTTTTATAAATGTTCTAAAGAAACAGACATGCTGATATTGAACCTGGGCCTATGTAGAAGCAATGAGGAAGGAATTACAGTCTGGCTAAAAGATGCTCTTTCTCCCTCTAGCCAGGAAACTTAAATGGTCAAGAATCAGATGTATTGAGCCATGCCAGATTGGAAAAATGAAATTCTCTGTTCCTTCCAGAGTGACAGCAAACGTTTGAAGATTACAAAGCAAAAACAAACGTCTGATAATGGAAAGACTGTTTGCAGAGTCTATATCAGACTCCTCCTACTATGCCATTCCTCTCTAAGAAAGGGAAGAAATAACCCCATTTTAAATAGGGTGACTATATAATTTATCATCCAAATGGAACAATTTTGAGTGTGAGTAGGGGTGCTATTAATAATTACACTGGAGTGACAGCTCAAAAACAGGTCACCCTAATTAAAGGAGCTATACACTAGAACACAGCCTCGGTTCAAGAGGCCAATCTTTAGTCTTCTTTACCCCCAGTTCATTGATTCAAATTGCCCCTAGGCAGAGGTCAAGATGGTAGTCATTAGGCTGAAGACTGAAAGGTGAATCAGCCCTAAAATCTTTACTTAAAGACTGAGCCCCTCAGGTCAATGTTTAGAGTGCAGCAGAACTCCACACCACTGAACTACATTAGCAACTGGGAGCTTAAAGTAATGTAGTCCCAAAATGGGGAACTCTCCCGAATTCCCATGGCAGTTGTGGTCACATAGGAAAACAGTCAATAAGAATCTTTCTTGAGAGTTAAAGTGAAAATAGCTAAACTGATCAAAGAACTGTAGATTTGTCTGTAAGAGGCTGTCACCCTCCCCCCCACCCCTGTCTCTGCATCCTCAGTTCCAGGGCTGGGTCTATAACCCAGGCCCGCCAGTCAGCACCTCCCACATCCCAGACCAGCAATGGGGTCAGACTTGGGCGCGTGACCGGGAAGCGAAGGTTAAAGACGCCCTCATTCCCTGTTGGAATTGCTAATTGAAAAGACAACACTAACTGGAGATGCTGGAGGGTGTGGCCTGAAAGTGGAGTCAAAACAAAGAAAAGCGGAAAGAGGGAGGATCCATCCCCCAACACAACATAATGTGATTGAGTTGGATTTCTGCCTGTTTCAAGAGAAGTAATTCTGACTAAACGCGGAGATTCTGACTGCTTCTCAGTGTTTCTCATGGTGGAAATTCTCAGGAAAGAGGCGAGAATGGGACAGGGGGAGACTCACAGGGCAACACTATCAGTGAAGTGCTCTCAGCAGACTCCCTGATGTTGACAGTACCAGCTTTCTAATCCGATCATCCAGGCTGTATGATAAACCGACCCTAGGATGGAAATGACCCAGACACATGGATCAGTCAGTGCCTGACTGTTGGGAGAACTCAGTCATGTTTTCCTCATTCTACTGGCTCTTTTGTTAAAAAAAAAAAAAAAAAAAAAAAAAAGATTTTCAACTCTTACAGTTATTCTTTAGCCTGATTCACTTGTTAGTAGGTTTTTGCCTAGAGTCAGCCCCAACTCCTGTCCCAACCTTTCTGAGGGGAGCTCTCTCTCATCCTAAACCTAAACGTCGCTTCATTATAGAGACTTTCTCTGACCACTCTATCTAAAATGATCCCCCCCCCCTTCTTTGTTAGTCTTTTATTCTCCATATTTGAAACATTTTATCCCTTGTTTTCCCTGTTTCCTTTCTCTCCTGCAAGTAGCCTAAAACTCCATGACAGTAAGCTTTATATCTGTCTTATTCATAGCTTTGTCCCAAGAATCTAGCACAATACTCAGCTGTTATAGCAGAAAAGATATCTGTGGAGCACATTTAATAAAGAAATATGTTTTAAGCAACTGAGAAGGAGTATCAGTGTTCACTTGTGGGCAACCTCTCTTGGATACACCTTTTTAAAATGGAAATATAGTTACTGTTCAATGTTATATGACTTGTAGGTATTCAAGGTAGTGATTTTTAAAGGTTATATTCCATTATAGTCATTATAAAATATTGGTTATATTCCCTGTGTTGTACAATATATCCTTGTAGGCTTATTTTATACATAATAGTTTGCATTTCTTAATCCCTGTCTCTATCTTGCCCCTGCCCCCTTTCCCCTCCCTAGTGGGTACCACTAGTTCTCTATATCTGTCAGTCAGCTTCTTGTTTGTTGTATTTGCTAGTTTGCTATTATATTTTTGTTCTTGTTTAATCGAAATATAGTTAATTTAAAATCTTGTGCTAATTTCAAGTATACAGCAAAGTGATTCAGTCATATATTTATATGACTGTATCTATATATTCTTTTTCAGATTCTTTTCTAAGTTAATACAAGATACTGAGTATAATTCCCTGTGCCTCACAGTAGGTCCTTATCATTTGCCTATTGTATGTGTAGTAGTGTGTAAGTTAGTTGAATTTTAAAATTCCACCTATAAGTGATATCATACAGCTTTTGTCTTTTTCTGACTTATTTCACTAGCATAATGCCTTAGAAGTCCATCGGATGCACTTCTCTCTCTCTCTTTTTCTGAAATTTATTTTTGGCTGCACAGATGCTTAGTTGTGACAATCAAGCTTAGTTGCTCCGTGGCATGTGGGATATAGTGGCACGTGGGATTAGTTTCTCCATGGCATGCGGGATATAGTTCCACGACCAGGGATGGAACCTGTGTCTCCTGCATTGGAAGGCGAATTCTTAACAACTGGACCACCCAGGAAGTCCCCTTTGAATACACTTTTTTAAAGTAAACTTTTTATTAAACTATTTTGTATAAAAATGACATCATACTTTTATTAAAGTCTGATGTGTTCAGATATTGAATATCTTAATCCCTGGAAGAGAATTTGGGGGAGGGTAAAGTGGGAATATTTCCCATCTGATCAAAAGCAGTGGAGGGAAGAGCACATTTTACCAGGATTAGCTGGGCCAGGGGCTGGCTTTCAAATAGCCTGCCTCCTACACATGACTCCCCTCTTCCCCAGAGCATGAGCAGAAGACTGTGTTTGTTGTCATTGCTTTGCTGAGCTCCATACAGCCTGGAACCCCTTATCCCTGAAGGATGGGGAGAGAAGTAAAATAAATTCTGAGCCACAGGAAAATAAATAGTAACACAGACTAAGGTATAGATTTCCATCACCTATGTATGCCAAAGATTAGAAAGATATTTGATCCACTAATCTTCTAAAATAAGTCTGTATTTGACTGAATGGAGAAAGATATCCTCTCTCTAAGGTTAGAAGCAAAATAGGGACACCCAATATCACTACTACTCTTCCACTTGGTACTGGAAATCTATGGCAACCCAACAAGAGAAGAAAAATCAAAGGTATAAATATTAAAAACAGAGAAACAAAACTGTTATTTACAGATATGTGATCATCTACGTGGAACTTGTTGTAAACAATGAATCATCTATTTGCTTAGATTCACAAATTGTCTCTGTTTCACAAATAAGGAAAATGAGTCTCTGAGAGGCTACATTTATCCAAGTTTGCTCAAAAGTACACCTCAGAGACTGAATTTAAGGCCTCATGAGGCAAGAAGGAAGAACAAGAACACTGACAGTGAGACTGTGAAGGGGAGAGCAGTGCTGTTCCATCCATCCATCCATCCGTTCACTCAGTGGTTGGACACTTATTGCGTTAGCGTATATTTTCTCCCTTCTGTGCACACTGCTTGGTTCCAGTGATGCCAAAATGAAAGCCGTGTGTCCTGATAGCAGTCTGGTGGGAAAATGACACCGCATGAGCAGATGGCTGTGCCTGAGCTCACATAGCAAACTGGGGCACAGGAGAAGCTGGGATTCTCAGAGATGGCTTTCCCAGTGCTGACGCCAGAACTGAGACTTAAAGAATACAGGCGGGTGTTCTTTTTTTATTGGAGTACATATATATATGTTTATCCCTCATTTTTGGATTTCCCTCCCATTGAGGTCACCTCAGAGCACTGACTAGAGTTCCCTGTGCTCTACAGTAGGTTATACATTCGTATACAGTAGGTTCTCATTGTGGTGATTTAGTCACCAAGTTGTATCTGACTCTTGTACCCTATGGATTTTCCAGACAAGAATACTGGAGTGGGTTGCCATTTCCTTCTCCAGGGGTATCTTCCCGACCCCAGGATGGAACCTGGGTCTCCTGTATTGCAGGCAGATTCCTTACTGACTGAGCCACCAGAGAAGCCCTCATTAGTTATCTATTTTATACATAGTATCGATAGTGTATATATGGCAATCCCAGTCTCCCAACTATTCCACCTTCAGTTCAGTTCAGTTCAGTCACTCAGTCGTGTCCAACTCTTTGTGACCCCATGAATCGCAGCACGCCAGACCTCCCTGTCCATCACCAACTCCCGGAGTTCACTCGGACTCATATCCATCGAGTCGGTGATGCCATCCAGCCATCTCATCCTCTGTCGTCCCCTTCTCCTCCTGCCCCCAATCCCTCCCAGCATCAGAGTCTTTTCCAATGAGTCAACTCTTCGCATGAGGTGGCCAAAGTACTGGAGTTTCAGCTTTAGCATCATTCCTTCCAAAGAAATCCCAGGGCTGATCTCCTTCAGAATGGACTGGTTGGATCTCCTTGCAGTCCAAGGGACTCTCAAGAGTCTTCTCCAACACCACAGTTCAAAAGCATCAATTCTTCGGCGCTCAGCCTTCTTCACAGTTCAACTCTCACATCCATACCCTCCCCACTTAATATCCATATCCTTGTCCTCTATGCCTTTTTCTCTATTTCTGCTTTTCAGGTAAGTTCCTCTATACCATCTTTCCAGGTTACACATATATGTGTTAGTATACGATATTTATTTTTCTCTGACTTATTTCACTCTGTGTGAGTCTCTGGGCCCATCCATGTCACTGCAAATGGCACAATTTCATTCTTTTTATGGCCAAGTATTATTCCATTGGATCTTTCAGTGGAGAGCAAACTAATCAATCCTAAAGGAAATCAATCCGGAATATTCATTGAAAGGATGGATGCTGAAGCTGAAGCTCCAATACTTTGGCCACCTGATGCAAAGAGCCAACTCATTGGAAAAGACCCTGATGCTGGGAAAGATTGAAGGCAGGAAGACAAGAGGGCTGCAGAGAATGAGGTGCTTAGAGAGTTTCACCAACTCAACGGACATGAACTTGAGCAAACTCCGGAAGATAGTGGAGGACCGGCAAGTCGGGCATGCTGCAGTTCATGGGATCACAAAAAGTTGGAGTATTCCACTGATGTATGTACACATCTTCAACAGAGGAATGGATATAGAAGTAGCTTTTCTGAGTGAGGAGCTGGACATCAGGTGAGGGAGATGCTGTAGAGTAGTGGATGGGGCAGACGGTCCTGTAGGATGGTGATGATTGAGGCTCGAGAAGTAGGCATAAACCAGGACCTGCATGACACTGTGTGTATGTTAGTCTCTCAGTCATGTCCAACTCTTTGTGACCCCTTGATCTGTAGCCCCCAAGGCTCCTCTGTCCGGGGGATTCTTCAGGCAAGAATACTGGAGTGGTTTGCCATTTCCTTCTCCAGGGGACCTTCCCAACCCAGGGATTGAACCCAGGTCTCCCACATTACAGGTGGATTCCTTACCATCTGAGCCACCGGGGAAGCCCAAACATGAGCATGATGCATTGGCTGGGAATCAAACCAGGGCTCCTGCATGGGAGGCAAGAATTTTACCACCGAATGATTCTGTAAACTTTGCTAACTAAAGAGTGTGGGCTGTGGATACAGTACTGAAGTAATGAGACAGATTGAAAAGAAAATGGCTCAGTCCTTATAGGTTGAAGGAGGAAGTGGAGTTACACTGTTTTTTCTTTTACTGTGTGTACACGCAACAGCAGCAATTATCATTTCCATTGGCATGCCGGTTTTCCTATAGTTTACCACTAGTCACAGCTTTTTAAATGATGTGACCAAAAACCTTATCCTAATTTGAATAGCATTGTTTTAGCATCAGCAGACTTGAAAGGTACTTTCCACCCATTGGGCCTCTCTTTTCGTTGAAGCATTGTGGCTTCATCAACTAGGTTTATCAGGCAAGAGGGTCCCCCAGTGTAGTTCCAGTGAAGCAGAAAAGATAATTCTATTTATTAAAAAATTATTTAGGAAACATTTGCAGTGCTAGGGTACAGCAGTGAATAAAACATGCTTCCTACTCTTGAGGAGTCTTGTAGGCTCAAGTTGTCCGGGCAGATAATAACATTTAACACCAGAATCAGCAAACGTTATATGATACTATGCACCAAATCTTGTTCTATATGCTTCCATACATGATTCCTTCAGTCATTTAATATGCTCAACAACGCTATGACAGAGGCTGTTTAAGAGGCAATCCCTGCCCAGCTCAGCCTGCTAGGGGGCTAGGAACCCCAGCAGTAAAGCTCCAGTGTCTGTGTTCTGATCCCCTTTACCTTAATGGCCTGATGACAATCTAATGTGATAAATAGCCTGATGCAGACAAGCTGCATCAGAGTAGCATCCAAGGTGCTACCAACCCAGTTTTAGCGGTCAGAAAACATTTTCTGGTAAAGTTTCAAACTAAGCCTGAGAGGAGGAGTAGGAGTTAGGTAAGGTGACAGAGGAAGGGAGAGTTGAAGAAATCTTATATGCAGAAACTCTGAGCTTAGAAACGACTTTGCATTTACTGCAGAGCATCCTGGAAAGTAAAAATGAGGATGAGGGGGTGGGCATGAGGGTAGGGAGGAATAGAAGTAAAATTGGCATTACCTCACACATTAGGGCTAGAAGAAATTGCATAGACAAGTTCCAGAAAATCTTGAAATTGAATATTATATCCTGGTTAAGGCAGGTTGACCACTGTTTATTCAAACCAAAATCAGAGTCATTCTTTGGATTCATGGATTCATTTAGGTAATGTCTTAGACAAGTATTTCTTATTAATTACCTTATTAATTATATGGAGTTTTATATCTAAACATTCATCTTTGTTGAAGTGAATAAAATTACACTAAAATAAGTATAAAATCTGTTACTACTGTGATTGAATGGCCATTCTTATATTCAGCATTTACTTATTGAGCATCTACTGTGTCGGGCCTAGTGTATGACACCAGAGGACACCACAGTAAGGATGACAGGTCCTTGAACTTTCACTATGCATATTTCAGCAAATCCTAATAGAGAAACTTGGTGGGCTACAATCCATGGAGTCACAAAACAACTGGACATTACTCAGTGACACAACAAATATCTTAGAAAGTCTGAAAGCGTGGTTTTCATATTTATAGAACATATAAGGCTTTTTTGCCCAAACGTCTACTTTTACAGATAAATAAACAAGGAAGATTAAGTGATTTACCCAAATTCATATATCTCAGTGTAGTGAGGTGATAAAACTTGACCTTGTACTTCCAAGCCATTACTCTCTTCAGCAATACCTCACCACCGTATATATTCCGAGCCATGCGTTCAAGAGAAGTGTTGCCAAGAAGTTGAGGGGTGCTATAAGTCAGGATTCCCATTGGAGCCCTTCTTTGCCAATCTAACATTTTCCCCCTCTCACAAGGTAACAGCCTACCTATAACCAACTTTGTCCACTTTACAAAAATGTTTTCACATTTTTTATCTCAGGTGAGCTTCAGGGGACCCAATGAGGTAGATTCTGTAGATACGAATACCTCCACAGAGATGAAGAAAATGAGTTTTAGCGGCATGAGCACAATCACAAATGAAGAGCCAGAAAGGCAGGGTCAGCTGCCCCAGGCCTCAATCCACAGAGGCACTCAAATATCCTGGGAATAAACTCGAGATTCTGTTCCATTTCACTCACGTTTCTACCAACACTCTCCAAACTAGTGATGAAATGTAAACTGGTTCTATTCCCACTCAAGAAGGAAGCTTCCTTGGATAGAAATGTAAAAACATTCCCAGGACTGCAGATTTATCTTAGCTGAGATTTTCTGTGATCTACACAGGCCTGTTTCTTGGTGTAATCAGAGTCCTGCCCTAGTTCCAAGAGGACCTGAAATTGGCAGCTGAATTCTGAAACCAAAAGTATGTGACATTGTGCAGGGAAACAGATTTAAATATATATATATATATATATATATATATATGTTTTAATTCTTTTAATATACTTCACATAAAACTCATCTGGTTGGAAAGGAAAAATGAAGAGAGAACAAAAGCTGTAGAAATGTGGTAAATGTTTTATTGGTGTGAAGCCAATAAATAAGTACTGGCAAGAAAACTTTAAAGTGCTTACACACACACACACACACACATATATATATATATATATATATATATTCACATTATAGATTATACAAGTGATGCGTGAGTACATTCTTGCTAATGTCTGGAATGCTAATGGAGTTAATTAAATATTTAGATTAAAAATAACAGTCACTTTTCACATACTATGCGACCCTTCCAGTGATTTAAGAAAAATATTTTCTTAGAACCATATCTTGAACAAGTCTGTGTAACTAGACCCGAGTAAGTTTTCTCTGCTCATGGTTAAGTGTGAGTGACTAATGCTTTCCAGTTCTGAATGCTGGAAAAACTGTGAAACAAAAGACAATTCCAAATAAGTCAAATATTCTGTTATACTTGGTGCAAATAATAAATCCTTCATTTGAGCCTAAAAAGAGAGTTCATTTTCACTGATGGAAATGGGCATCATCTTTTGTCCCCCTCTATTAAACAATATTGATTTAAAGGGACACCACATTACCCAGGCTCTGGATCTGCCCCCTTGAGGCCTCAATTCATTGGCTGAGGCTCCGTTCTTTTATTCTGCAGATGTTTCTCTTTTTTTAACTCTAAATTCTTTGCTCCTTCCACTATCATATTTCCAGCCTTGTGAATGCTTGTTCTGATAGACTGTACCACGAAAGACTTGTGTTTTATTTTATACTGTTTTCATTGGTTCATGAGATGTTTTGCGCAAATCATTGGTCTGTCTTCGTAGCTAAACTCAAAGCTTCTTGCAGGAGGAATCTCGCTCCACGTCTGTCCTCTCCCTGCCTTCCCACTGAGTGCCCTTGCGGCAGTGTGCACTGGGCTGGTTCACAATCTCTGGAGGGATGTAGAACCTACCTACCTACCTACCTCTTTCTCTTCGACATGATGGAGTAAGACAGGCTTGGATCTGGAACACTTTGCTGCAGAGCTTACACCTGGACAAGTGTCTCCTTGGGAAACAAAATACAAGGAAACTATAAAAGCTAAAGATAAGTACACACATGTATAACCAGGGTAAATTATCCCAGGTGGATCAGCCGTGAAGAACCCGTCTGCCAATGCAGGAGATGCAAGAGTTGCAGGTTCGATCCCGGGGTGGGGAAGATCCCCTGGAGGAGGGCATGGAAACCCACTCCAGTATTCTTGCCTGGAGAATTTCATGGACTGAGGAGTCTGGCGGGCTACAGTCCACAGGGTCGCGGAGTCAAATATGACTGATCGACTAACACTTCACACTTCCATGTTTTCCCAGTGTAGAACTACATGTTGGCTGGCCTTGGGTGCCTGGGTGCTGAGGGCAGTCCCCCTCCACAAACTCACTAAACCTCTTCCTGGACCTGATCCCCCAAGTCAACTCTTTTTGGACCTATAGTCAGCACTCCAGCTGCACCAAGTTTCTGGCTTAATTCCTAACTACTCTCAGCCAGAATCCTTTCTGGTCCTGGACTTCACCTACATTCTCTTCTTTTGCTAACTTTGTTCCCCTCTCCTGCACTGTATAAGCTTGTTTCTTCTGGCTGCTTCCAAAAACACTTCATCCATTGCCAAAGGGCTTGGTAGTAGTTCTTTTAATCATTAACACCGATAGTTATTTATAGAGATTACTGACACCAGTCCATGAGATATTTGACTCCAGTCAGGTCCACGCAAATGGAAATTCTGTCCAGGATGGTTGTGTCTTATGTGTTTGGATGTTCAAACACATCCAAAGATACCAGCATGTTCTTCTGCCTACAACATGGTCTGTCCAAAGTTTAAGTGATTCAACTCTGAAGAGAAAATAATGCACTTTTTTTTTCCCTGTGAGATTTTATTCATGATCATTTGTTTTGGCCATTAATATAAAGAAACCAGTTTAACAGCTTCAAAAGGTCAACTGAAAAAGGAACTAGTCAACCTGTGTACTCACTAAAAAATAAAAGAAAGACTATGGAGAGTTATTATCACACCTTATATCAAGATTCTTTGGCGGGGGCAGGAGGGGTACTTTCTTGGTGGTCCACTGGTTGAGATTCTGCCTTGCAATGCAGTGGGTGCAGGTTTGATCCCTGGTCAGGGAACTAAGTTCCCACATGCTGTGGAGCAACGTAAGCCCACACATGGTAACTACTGAGCCCGTGTGCCACAACCAGAGAGGCCATGCCATGTACCACAACAAAAGATCCCAGGTGATGCAAGTAAGATTCCATGTGCCACAATAAGACCTGGCACAGCTAAATAAATAACTGAATATTTTTTTTAAAGACTGCTAATTTTTTTCTTCTTTTTTTTGGAGGGGGAGTGGAATGCTTACCAGGTGGTAAATTGGGATTATGCCCTTAGCTACATCTCTGTGACATTTGGGTTTATACATGTGAAAACCAGAATAAGCATTTATCCCAGGCTGGGGTCTCAGGAGATAAATATGTGTAGGACTTTAAAAGCAAAGAATCCAGGGGAATGGAATAACTATTCTAAGAATTCAGATGGTTCCAAAGAATGCAGTTTTAACTAGAAACAGAAATAAACCCCCAGGCTCACCAGAAAACACCAGGTGTTTTCAAGGACCTTATTGAAAAGTTGGCTGACCAAGTAGAAAAGCAAAGAGCCTGGAGCTGTAAAGCCCAAGTTCAGTGACTCAGACCAGATTCAGTGCCCATGGTTAATACCAGGAACTTCTCTATCTGTTTACTGCTTACATCAACCCCAAATCCTCATCCTGCAAGAGAGTCCATTTTTAAATTTGAAAACTCAAGTGTGTCCTGAAACTGATAAACAGCTGAGAAAGTGTAGAGAAGAAAGGAATAGGTGGGCAGGGCTAAGCCAGAGCCCCAGGTTAACAACAAAGTAAAAATGAGTAAGTGGATTCTCCTGGAGGTGGTGGATAAAGGGAACCTGTTGTTAACAGAGAGTTCCCTACGCAAGAGACCCGGAGGCATTATATTAGCAGACTAACTCAGGCGACTCTTTCCCAACTGTCTTCAGTTTGGAACCACATGCCTGCTATAAATGGTGTTTGGAGAGTGGGGAGGAGATGACAGGTCTGCATTTCTGCTTCCTATGGCTCTATTAAAATGTAGCTGCTGTGGGTAGGGCATTCATCATCTCCTTTCTTGGTGACCCCGCAAACTGCAGAGGGCTAAAATGACAAATAGATTCAAGGGATTAGATCTGATAGACAGAGTGCCTGAAGAACTATGGATGGAGGTTTGTGACATTGTACAGGAGGCAGGGATCAAGACCATCCCCAAGGAAAAGAAATGCAAAAAGGCAAAATGGTTGTCTGAGGAGGGCTAACAAATAGCTGTGAATAGAAGAGAAACAAAAGGCAAACAAGAAAAGAAAAGATATACTCATTTGAATGCAGAGTTCCAAAGAATAGCAAGGAGAGATAAGAAAGCCTTCTTTGGTGATCAATGCAAAAAATAGTGAAAAACAATAGAATGGGAAAGTCTAGAGACCTCTTCAAGAAAATCAGAGATACCAAGGGAACATTTCATGCAAAGATGGGCACAATAAAGGGCAGAAATGGTATGGACCTAACAGAAGCAGAAGATACTAAGAAGCTGTGAAAAGAATACACAGAAGAACTATACAAAAAAGATCATCACAACCCAGATAATCACGATGGTATGATCACTCACCTAGAGCCAGACATCCTGGAATGTGAAGTCAAGTGGGCCTTAGGAGGTATCACTATGAACAAAGCTGGTGGACATGATGGAATTCCAGTTGAGCTATTTCAAATCCTAACAGATGATGCTGTGAAAGTGCTGCACTCAATATGCCAGCAAATTTGGAAAACTCAGCAGTGGCCACAGGACTGGAAAAGGTCAGTTTTCATTTTAACCCCAAAGAAAGGCAATGCCAAAGAATCCTCAAACTACCGCACAATTGCACTCATTTCACATTCTAGTAAAGTAATGCTCAAAATTCTCCAAGCCAGGCTTCCACAATATGTGAACCATGAACTTTCAGATGTTCAAGCTGGATTTAGAACAGGCAGAGGAACCAGAGATCAAATTGCCAACATCTGTTGGATCATCAAAAAAGCAAGCTGCTGCTGCTAAGTCGCTTCAGTCATGTCTGACTCTGTGCAACCCCATAGACGGCAGCCCACGAGACTCCCCCGTCCCTGGGATTCTCCAGGCAAGAACACTGGAGTGGGTTGCCATTTCCTCCTCCAATGCATGAAAAGTGAAAGTGAAGTCACTCACTCGTGCCCGACTCTTAGCTATCCCACGGACTGCAGCCTTCCAGGCTCCTCTGTCCATGGGAGTTTCCAGGCAAAAGAACTGGAGTGGGGTGCCATTGCCTTCTCCAGAAAAAGAAAGAGAGTTCCAGAAAAACATTTACTTCCTCTTTATTGACTATGCCAAAGCCTTTGACTGTGTGGATCACAACAAACTCTGGAAATTCTTCGAGAGATGGGAATACCAGACCACCTGACCTGCCTCTTGAGAAATTGGTATGCAGGTCAGGAAGCAACAGTTAGAACTGAACATGGAACAACAGACTGGTTCCAGATCGGGAAAGGAGTACGTCAAGGCTGTATATTGTTACCCTGCTTATTTAACTTACATGCAGAGTACATCATGCAAAATGTCAGGCTGGATGAAGCACAAGCTGGAATCAAGATTGCCAGAAGAAATATCAACAACCTCAGATATGCAGATGACACCACCCTTATGGAAAAAAGCATAGAAGAACTGAAGAGCCTCTTGATGAAAGTGAAAGAAAAGAGTGAAAAAGTTGGCTTAAAACTCAATATTCAGAAAACTAAGATCATGGCATCTGGTTCCATCACTTCATGGCAAATAGTTGGGGAAAAAGTGGAAACAGTGAGAGACTTTATGTTTTTTGGGCCCCCAAATCACTGCAGATGGTGAGTGCAGCCATGAAATTAAAAGACACTTGCTCCTTGGAAGAAAAGTTATGACCAACCTAGACAGCATATTAAAAAGCAGAGACATTACTTTGCTAACAAAGGTCCATCTAGTCAAAGCCATGGTTTTTTCAGTAGTCATGTATCAATATGAGAGTTAGACTATCAAGAAAGCTGAGCAGCAAAGAATTGATGCTTTCGAACTGTGGTGTTGGAGAAGACTCTTGAGAGTCCCTTGAACTGCAAGGAGATCCAATCAGTCCATCCTAAAGGAAATTAGTCCTGAATATTCATTGGAAGGACTGATGCTGGCGCTGAAACTCCAATACTTTGGCCACACGATGTGATGAACTGACTCATTTGAAGAGACCCTGATGCTGGGAAAGATTGAAGAAAGCAAGAGGAGAAGGGGACGATAGAGAATGAGATGGTTGGATGGCTCACCGACTCAATGAACATGAGTTTGAGTAAACTCTGGGAATTGGTGATGGACAGGGAAGCCTGGCATGCTGCTATCTATGGGGTCGAAAGAGTTGGACACAATTCAGTGACTGGACTGAACTGAACTGAGTTCTGTAGTGTTGTTTGTTGACCTGGTCAGGATGGATGGCTAATGCACAGCAGTAGGGTAAACAGGACCCGGTCAGTCCTAAATGCCGAGATCTGGTGCCCATTTAAGGACAGAGCTTTGGAAAAATAATGGCTGGGAATAATTAAAGAGCTTCATCCATGCAGAGACTCTGCAAAGAGCTTTAAGAGCATCTCGCTTTTCAACTATGGACTGTACCCTGCCAGTGGTCTCCTGCATTGGCAGGCAGACTTTCCTACTAATACCACCTGGGAAGCCCCCCTTCATTCCTCACAGCAAACCAATTAGTCATTACTGCTTTCTCTATTGTAAATGTGAGGACACTGAAACTCAGAGGGCTCAGTTATTTGCCCAAGGTCACACAGCCAACAAGTAACAGGGTCAGATTTCAAATCCAGGGTCTGACTCCAGACCTCACGCTGCTATTTCCCATGTTGTCTTAGGAAAGGCACCAGAAGGGGAACCTAGTCCTGTGATCCTAGATGAAAAAATAAGGGTTGGCTGCTTATTTCCTTTCCCTAGTTTTCTTCACTTTATCACATTCACACCTCATATTCAGATTCCAATACTGCACTTTTAGTGACATGCTGAGTTGAGTGGAAGAGTGAACAGAATTTATCTCTGTGGAAGAATGTTCATGGATCAATGGGCCTGCCATTACATGTCCCCATGTGAACGATACAGTCTCCCAGGGCATGGGGTACATACAGTTCTCACTCTCAGGTGATTTATAACCTCCTTTAGAAGATAAGACAGGCCTATCAAAGTGTATCCAAGGGAGCCGATCATAAGGGCTAAATCAACAGGACAGAGGACTGCTGTTCACGTTGGAAGAGAGATCACTTTCAAATAGACGGTCAAGGCAGGATTCCTGAAGGATGAGGCAGGATCTCAAGAGGCAGAGAGGGTAGTAGTGAAATCATGAAATGGAAATATGGAACGAAGAAGCAAAAGATGTGTTTGGAAACAGTGAAGGTGCCAGGTCACTTGAGCGAGGCTCACTGGGAGAGAGGTAGGAGATGAAGCAGGAAAGGCAAGCTGAAATCAGATGGTGCAGATCCTGGAAAACAACGCAAAGTAGTTTGAAATCATGAAAATAAATGAGATCCACGGTGGGAAACACCAGGCCTGGGTAGGCACTTGATCACCCGCTGGGGTTGCTGTGCAATAAAAGCAGAAAGAGCAAGTGCATTGGACAGAAGGTCAACTTTGGGTCAAAGTCTAACTCGGTAATTTTCTAACTGTGAATTTGACTAGTGACTGAATTTTTGAGTTGCTGTTTATTCATCAGAAATTCCCATCTCACCTGGTTATAAAGCAGGAGTCAGCAAACCTTTTCTGTAATGAACCAGATTGTAAATATTTCAGACTCGGTGGGCCATATGGTCACTGCCATTCTGCGGTAAAGGCACACAGATTACTGGTAAACAAATGAGCATGGCCATGTTCCAGAAGCATTTACACTTACAAAACCAGTCATCCAGATGAATATGACCTTGAGATCATGGTTTTCTCACCCATGTTATAGAGGATTAAGTGAAATAATATCTGTACAACACCTAACATAAGATCAACTTTAAACAACCACTCCTGTCTCTGCCAAAGTGGCTTTTGCCCCTCCCCACCCCGCAAGTGGCTTGCACCCCATTACCACACTCTACTGTAGTTGATACATATGAATATGTTGTTTATCTATCCTTCATTTTTCTGCAGTTCTGGCAATAATATTATCCCATTAAAAATAGGCTTCAAAATCAATAGATATCCTAAGGTATTGTTTGCTAAAGAAAAGCAACTCTTTCTGGTCATAAAATTAAGAGAACTGCGTCCAATTTCTAGACTGAGGAGGCATGAGATGTACCCTCCATTTCCTTGCCACTTAAAGCTAAGAAAAAAGCCTTGGCATTCAACCTGCTGAATTTAGAACAGCTGAGGGAATTTGGAATGAAAGGGGGCCCCCTAATGGAGATTTACAGAACTCAATTCAATTCTCTGTTTTCATCCTCCAGGAAGAACTGACCAAGATGAACGTACTTTAGAGCAATACACGTTTTTACAAGCCACCCGCATGTGACCTCTTCTGATCAACACCTGTGTGGTGGGATGACGTTGCTTCTGTGGAAATTGAATAAGAAATGGTTAAGGACTTCACCAAGGTCACCCTTCATGTTGTAAACCAATAGAGAAAGAGAATGGACTGGATATTGGGGGTGGACAAAGAGGATACGGCTTAACCAGGGCAAATAGTGGGACATTTTGCCCACCCTCTGAGTTTTGCCTGTTGCCAACACCAGAACAAATGGATCTACAGTAGGAAACCATCAACCCATTTCCCTGAAACCTTTCCTGCAGCGAAAGGGTTGTAACTGAGCTTGATAGGCTCTAGGCAAAGGAGTTTTCTAGATGGTAAGCCAAGCTACCCAGCAGGGAAGAACTAATGGTTCTTTCCAAAGCCACTATTTGGAGTCATAGGATGCTTATTTGCAACAGCCTTGCTATCCCCCTCCCCCCTCACCAATAATTCACTTCCCTAGTTGCTGAGTGAAGTTTGTTGACTATGGGACTAAGTCCATGCATTGCAGAGAGTATACACAACCACTCTGGATCCCTCTGGGAGCCACCTGGGAAAGAAACTGGAAGCCTAGGGTAATAAGTAAACATAATCATTCTAAAAGGAGAAACCAGCTCTCATTCCATACAGTACATGCTCAATAAATTGGACATCTTTGAGCTGTCTGAATAACAAGATTTGCAAGGTAAATGAATAGCGAAGCAAAGATTACAGTGGTAGGAAATGTTTAACTTAAGAAACCACATCTAAAACAAGCCAAAGCACAAATCCTAATGAGTTTTACTTGTTCCTTAGAACAGTGGTTCTCAAGTTCACCTCCTACTTATTCCATAAACAAGAAGGCTTCCTGAACTGATGTTGAGAAAAGTCATGAAATTTCCCAGAAAAAAAGGAAGTCATGGGAAATAATGTTCTTGGTCCCATTCAAAATTATTTCTCTCACTTATTCTAAAATCTAGTATCAGAAGAGACGTATTCGTTTAGTAAACATTTAGTATAGTAGTATTTGGGGTAGGGGGAGGACTTTGTTTTTTTTGTTTTGGGAGTTTTTTGCTTGATTTTTTTTTTTTTTGCTGCAATACTTTGACTTCAGACTGTTCTTCGTCTTACTGTGTTTAAGGACCACTACCTAAAATCACTACCTAAAGTCAGTTCTGTTCACTGTGTCATCTGAGAATAATGGGCTAGTTAGTATTTAATTATTTGACAGCTTTCATTCTAATGCTGATGAACCTCCCAACTGAAGGCACGTTAGCCAATCCAACCTGTTTACTTCAAGCTTCAGGGCATTACAGTGAAAATTTTCTCTCCTTGGTTGACACTCATTCTAAAGAACTGAGCTGGAATTCCAGGATCGCTTGTGCTGGGTCACCAGGATGTCCAGGCTGTCTGTTGCCAACGTCTTTGGTGATGATCTGTGATTGTTCTCCTCATCTGGCTCACTTCCCTGGGAGTCTTGCTTTTGTGCAAATGATTGGTCTGGAAATGGAAGATTCTTCAGGTCCAGGCTAAGAACTGGATAGACGTGTTTCATTTTGGCCAAGAAGAATTGTTTCCTTCAGATTTAGGTCAGACTCTTCAATGGACTGTGGGTCCAAGGTTTTTGTGTTTTGTAATTCTCAATTTCTGAACTTTATTCTCAAGGTCTAGCGAGTAGATGCCATGTAAACACAAGCAGTGGACTGGCTCAGTGGTAAAGAATCTGCCTGCCAATGAAGGAGATATGAGTTCTATCCCTGGGTTGGGAAGATCTCCTGGAGAATGAAATGGCAACCCACTGCAGTATTCTTGCCTGGGAAATCCCATGGACAGAGGAGCCTGGTGGACTGTAGTTCATAGGGTCCGCAAAGAGCTGGACATGACTAAATAACAATAACAACAATAAAGATAAGCAATACTGTCCCATTAATGGTCCTGTGTGTGCACTGAGTGTGTTAGCTTCTCAGCTACCATAGAAGATTTGGGGCAATTAAACGATGTTCAGCTACTCTAATGGGGTCAACCGGAGCCAGGTTGGTGGGGTGACCAATCACCTTGGTTTGCCTGGGACTGACTGGGGAGGCCTTGGGGACGTGGGCTTTTCAGTGCTAAAACTGGGAAAATCCTAAGCAAACTGGAATGAATTGGTCACCCTACTAGTTAGAAAGAACTTCAACCTTGTTTGTAATTGGAGTTCAGAAATATATAGGATATCTTGTGAACTAGAGAACCCTGAGGGAGGCAGGACAGTAAGGACTTCCAGACTGCCCGCTAGAGAGCAAATGGAAAGGAATGAAGAAGTGTGTCTAGAATGGGACCACCTGAGCTAGCAGGAGAAGCTATTGTAGGCATCATGTAGAGTAGTTATCTCTACTCTTCCAACCAGTCCTCATCATTCCGAGAGTATCTGTGAGCCTTGAATAGGGTAGGACTGTGGTAGAAATGCTAGAATCATATCTCTAAGGGTTCATAAAGCACAGACAAACTGGACACGTTGATATACTGGCCAGAGAAAAGCAAGCACAGGAGACTGGGAGAGACTCAGACGTCCAGAGAAGGACATCAGTGGCAAGACCAGGTCTCAGAGACGATCAAAGTGATGGCGGACAACAGAGGGGAGGCTCAGAAAGGGCTCTGGTTATATGTGAGGTAGTGGTCTATTTCCCTAATGACTAATGATGTTGAGCATATTTTTATGCACTTATTGGCCACCTGTATATCTTCCTTGGAAGAATGTCTATTCAGATCCTTTGCTGTTTTATGAAAATTGGATTGTTTTCATTATTGAGTTCCAAGAGTTTCTTTTTTTATATTCTGGATAAATCTCTAGTAAGCTTTATAATTTGCAAATATTATCTTACATTATGTGAACTATCTTTCCATTTTCCTTATGGTATTCTTTGAAGCACAGAAGTGTTTAATTTAAAGAAATATAATTTATCTATGATATGATATTATTATATTAACCATAGTCAAAGCTATAGTTTTGCCAGTAGTCATGTATGGATGTGAGAGAGGGACTATAAAGAAAACTGAGTGCCAGAGAATTGATGCTTTTGAACTGTGGTGTTGGAGAAGACTCTTGAGAGTCCTTTGGACCGCAAGGAAATCCAACCAGTCCATCTTAAAGGAAATCAATCCTGAATACTCAATGGAAAGACTGATGCTGAAGCTGAAGCTCCAATACTTTGGCCACCTGATACAAAGAACTGACTCACTGTAAAATGCCCTGATGCTGGGAAAGATTGAAGGCAGGAGGAGAAGGGGATGACAGAGAATGAGAGGGTTGGATGGCATCACCAACTCAATGGACATGAGCTTGAGTAAGTTCTGGGAGTTGGTGAAGGACATCCATGGGGTCACAAAGACTCAAATATGACTGAGGGACTGAACTGACTGAGCTGAATTTATCTATTTTTCTTTCATTGCTTGTGTTTTGAATATTGCATTTAAGAAGGCTTTGCCTAAACCAAGGTCACAAAAATTATATCCATGTTTTTTCCCTAAGAGTTTTATAGACTTTGTTCTTAAATTTACATCCAAGGCCGATTTTTTAGTTAATTTTATGAATGAATTGAGGAAGAGTCCAACTTTAGTCTTTTACATGTTGATATCTAGTTGCCCCAAGGCTTCCCTGATAGCTCAGTGGTAAACAATCTGTCTGCAATGCAGGAGATGTGGGTTCAATCCCTGGGTCGGGAAGATCCCCTGAAGAAAGAAATGGCAGCCCACTCCAGTATGCTTAGCTGGGAAATCCCATGGACAGAGGAGCCTGGCAGGCTGCAGTCCATGGGGTCACAAGAGTCAAACATGACTGGCTAAACAACAACAGTCTAGTTGCCCCAGCATCACTTTCTTGAAAAG
Source organism: Bubalus kerabau (assembly GCF_029407905.1). Lineage (NCBI taxonomy): Eukaryota > Metazoa > Chordata > Mammalia > Artiodactyla > Bovidae > Bubalus > Bubalus kerabau. The sequence continues at coordinate 24,550,488 of NC_073629.1, read as the reverse complement.
ACTATTCTTTCCCCCATTGAATTGTCTTGGTTACTGTGGCTTCTACTAAGTTTTGAAATCAGGAAGTATAAATCTTTCCATTTTTTTTCTCCTTTTTCAAGGTTGTTTGGGCTATTTTGGGTGTCTTGCATGTACATATGTATTCTGGAATTCATTTGTCAAGTTCTGTTCAATTTTTAGGTATATTGAATAAGTATATCAATGTATGGAGTATTGACATCTTAACAATATCAAGTTTTCTTATCTATGAACATGGGAAATCTTTCCATTTATTAGGTCTTAAGTTATGCACATGACACCACCCTTATGGCAGAAAGTGAAGAGGAACTAAAGAGCCTCTTGATAAAAGTGAAAGAGGAGAGTGAAAAAGTTGGCTTAAAGCTCAACATTCAGAAAAAGAAGATCATGGCATCTGGTCCCATCACTTCATGGCAAATAGATGGGGAAACAGTGTCAGACTTTATTTTTTGGGGCTCCAAAATCACTGCAGATAGTTATTGCAGCCATGAAATTAAAAGACACTTACTCCTTGGAAGGAAAGTTATGACCAACCTAGATAGCATATTGAAAAGCAGAGACATTACTTTGCCAACAAAGGTCCGTCTAGTCAAGGCTATGGTTTTTCCAGTGTCATGTATGGATTTGAAAGTTGGACTGTGAAGAAAGCTGAGTGCCGAAGAATTGATGCTTTTGAACTGTGGTGTTGGAGAAGACTCTTGAGAGTCCCTTGGACTGCAAGGAGATCCAACAAGTCCATTCTAAAGGAGATCAGTTCTGGGTGTTCTTTGGAAGGATTGATGCTAAAGCTGAAACTCCAATACTTTGGCCACCTCATGCGAAGAGTTGACTCATTGGAAAAGACTCTGATGCTGGGAGGGATTGGGGGCAGGAGGAGAAGGGGACGACAGAGGATGAGATGGCTGGATGCATCACTGACTCGATGGACGTGAGTTTGAGTGAACTCCGGGAGTTGATGATGGACAGGGAAGCCTGTCGTGCTGCAATTCATGGGGTCGCAAAGAGTTGGACACGACTGAGCGACTGAACTGTCTGAAGTTTATTCAACAATATTCTGCAGTTTTCAGAGAACAAAATTTATATGTCTTTTGCTAAATTTATTCCTAGTATTAATTTATAATCTTGCTTTATTAATCTTGGTGCTGTTTTAAATAAACTGTTTTCTTATTTTTTTAGATTTTTCATAAAGTGTATTGAAGGGCAATTTTTATATAATTCTCAAATCCTGCAATTTGGCATTAATTCCAATAGTTTTTTTTTTTAAGTAAAGCCCTACTATTTCCTTTATGCAATATCATATCATCTGCAGACAGAAATAGTTTTACTTCTTCCTTTTAACTTTGGGTGCATTTCATTTCATTTCTGCCAGATTTCCCTAGCTAGCACCTGCAGTACTCATGATCTTAGGAAGAGCTCAGTCAGTCTTCACCATTAAGTGAATGTTAACATTAATGATGTTACCTGTGGGTCTTTCATAGATTCCTTTATCAGGTTGAGGAAGTGCCCTACTATTCCTAGCTGTTGAGCCTTTTCATCATGAAAGGGTACTGGATTCTATAAAATCTTCTTTCTGCATCTATTAAAATGACTATATGGATTTTGTACTTTAGTCTATTGATTGTAGTGTAATATATTAATTTTTACATGCTAAATCAGTCATGTATTCCAGGGATAAAAGTCACTTGGTCAAGGTGTGTAATTCTTTTTACATGTTGCTGGATTCAACTTGCTAGTATTTTGTTGAGGAATTTGGTGTCAGTGCTCATTAAGGATGCCATCACTTCATGGCAAATGGGGAAAAAATGGAAAGTGACAGATTTTATTTTCTTGGGCTCCAAAATCACTGCAGACTGCCATGAAATTAAAACACGTTTGCTCCTTGGAAAGAAAGCTATGACAAAGCATATTAAAAAGCAGAGACATCACTTCACTGAGAAAGCCCGTGTGGTCAAAGTTATGGTTCTTCCAGTAGTCATGTATGGATGTGAGAGTTGGGCCGTAAAGAAGGCTGAGCACTAAAGAGTTGATGCTTTCAACCGTGGTGCTGGAGAAGACATTTGAGAGTCCCTTGGACTGCAAGGAGCTCAAGCCAGTCAATACTAAAGGAAACCAACCCTGAATATTCATTGGAAGGAATGATGTTGAAGCTGCAGCTCCAGTACTTTTGCCACCTGATGCGAAGAGCTGACTCTTTGGAAAAGACCCTGATGCTGAGAAAGAGTGAAGGCAAAAGGAGAAGGGGGCGACAGAGGATGAGATGGTTAGATATCATCACTGACTAAATGAACATGAATTTGAGCGAACTCCAGGAGGTAGGGGAGGATAGAGGAGCCTGGCATGTTGCAGTCTATGGGGTTGCAAAGAGTCAGATATGGCTCAGTGACTGAACAACGACAACAACTCATAAAGGATATTGATCTGTAGTTTTATTATGATGTCTTTGCTTTGGGGACCAAGGTAATACTAACCTCAGAGAATGACTTGGAAAGTATTCCCTCCTTTTTTGTTTTTTGGAAGAATTTGGAAGCAGTTGGTGTCAATTCTTAGAGAGTATATTATTTGCAGACTGAAAGGAGCAAAATGATTATAAAAAACAGATTTTTAAAAAATAGAAAGAAGATTAAATTGAGGAGAGAATGGCTAAGAGGGTTTGGAAGGCCTTTGCTAGGTCTGACAAAGATCACACTAGCAATCATAGTTCAACCTATTTATGAGCATGCATATGATAATTTTGACCAAAAATACCAATGAGTCAAATGTGAAAGTACCAATAATCAAGAAATCATGACGAGAGTGCAGTTTTATATCAAGGATGCAAGGACAAAGCACTATTAAAAAGTTTATCAATATGAGCAATAGCTCAAAAAAGAAAACCATACCAATTCAGTTGATGGTAAAATGTCCTTTGATAAAATACCTATTTCTGATAAAGGCTTTTAAAAACTAGTCATTCCACATGTACTTCAATGTTCATAGCAGCACTGTTTACAATAACCAAGGCATAGAAGCAACCTAGATATCCACTGACAGATGAACGGATAAAGAAGTTGTAATACACATATACAATGCAATATTACTTAGCCATAAAATGGAATGAGTTTGAGTCAGTTCTAGTGAAGTGAATGAACCTAGAGCCTGTTATACAGAGTGAAATAAGTCAGAAAGAGAAAAACAAATATCATATATTAGCCCATATATATGGAATCTAGAAAAAAAAATGGTACTGATGAACCTATTTGCAGAGCAGGAATAGAGGCACAGATGTGAAAAAAGGACTTGTGGACTCAATGAGGGGAGGAGAGGGGGCAAATTGAGACAGTAGCACTGACACACATGCACTACTGTGTGTAAAATAGTGAGCAAGAAGCTTCTGTATAGCACAGGACACTCAGTTTGGTGCTCTGTCATGACCTAGGTGGGTGGCATGCGGGGAGTATGAGGGAGGCTGAACAAGGAGGGGATATGAGTATACTTATACCCGATTCACATTACTGTACAACAGAAACCAGTGTAACATCATACAGCAATTATCCTCCAATTAAAAATAAATTAAAAGCAAAACAAAAAACCCTAGTCATTCATAGTTGGTACAACACCAAGATTGAACCTAATGTAAACTATGGACTCGGGATGACAATGATGTACCAGCGATGGCCTATCCATTGTAACCAACATAACACGCTGGTGTGGGGTGTCCACGTGGGGCAGGGGAGGTGAGCGGGGGAGGCTGTGCGTGGCGGGGTTGGGAGTGTATGGGAACTCTCTGTACGTTCTGCTCCATTCTGCTGCGAATTTAACACTCCTTTTAAAAAATTAAGTCTATTTTTTTTAAAAACTGCTCATACAAGAATGCTTCCTTAAAAATGATAAAGAACATGCTTCAGAGCAAGAGAAACAGTATTTAATATGAATCATTGAAAGTCATCTCACTATCTCTAATATTGTTATCATTTGAAAGGTCCTGGTTAATACATTGATATGTCACAAAAATGAGATTGTTTGTTATGAAAGAGAACGTGAATAATTATGATTTTATAAATGATAACATCTACTAGAACACTTAAAGAAATAAACTGAAAAAAATAGTTAAAATTAATAAGAACAGAAAGTATAATGACCAAACCCAAGGTCCATATAATTCAATATCTTCTTTTGATAACAGTAAAGATAATATTCATATTAAATGAGCACATGTTGCAAGGTAGACATCATACTGAGTGCTTTTCATTCACAATGTAATTTAATCTTTTAAAACGCCTTTAGTCATTAATTAATAAAGCTTCATAGCAACACTTATGAGCTATGTACTATCATTATCTCTATTCTACAGAAGAGGGAACTGGGATTTAGGGAAGCAGATTAACTTACCCAAGGTCACAAAGCTAGTACGAAATGGAACTAGAATTAACCAAGCCTCATTTTATTGTCACTATCATTATTATAGCTATTCTTACCATTGTTGAATTATCATCGGCTGAAAGTGTTGGGAAGCAACGTTTCATAGTCTCTCCCATTTCTGCACGTCTTGTGGGCGGTGGCGCTGGTAGTCTTTGTTTCTGTCTTTTCCAGGCTGTCTGCACAGTGAAGGGCCGTGAGAGCTAGTCTCCATCCAGAGCAAAGGACAGATTTGCTACTGTCCAGTATAATAGAGAGAATATCTCCCTTCAGGAAAAGTGTCCTTTGTAAAAATCTGATTTCCCTAAGCTCCAGATTCTTCTGTGATGCAACTCTCTGCAGATGCAGGGGGTCCCTTGCCTTCCTTACCTCACCCAATGGGAATCAGGCCCAGGTAGCTGATAACAAATGCTGCTACTCTGATGATTGCTAATGCTGTGAGAAATAAAGTCCTTTGTCTCTGACCTGGGAATCTCATGTGTTCTGCCAACACCCATAAAACTGTGCAGGTTAACTTGTTAGTTTGCAAGTAGAGTACAACTGTAGACCCTTCCTGCTTCTGAAGAGACATGCCAGAATGGGCAGACTGATGACTGTAAGATTTTAAACTTCCCCAATTCTTAGCTTCAAATGAAACAATAAATAGCTAAGAATCACTAAGAATTTTCAAAACAAAAAAAAGAGAGTAAAGAGGTAGTACTTGCCTCCCCAGAGATTAAGTTACTCATAAAGCTACAATAATGAAGACAACAATTGTGGTTCTGACATAAGAAAAGATAGCCAAATCAGTGAAACAGAAGGGATAGTTCGGAAACAGACTCTATAATGAGGGAGGGACTTCCTGATGGTCCCGTGGCTACGCTTCCAATACAGGGTGCTGGGACTCAACCCCTTGTCAGAGAACTAAATCCCACATGCTGCAACCACGACCTAGGGCAGCTAAATAAATAAATGAATAAAAACAAACAATAAAAAAAAAATTACCACGAGGGAAACATCATAAATCAATCGTGGAAGTTTGAACTACTGAAAAAATTATGGCTCTAAAAAACCAGTTGGACATGTGGGAGGGAAAATCAATTTAGAGATCCACATGATGCATTGGTATACACTTTTGACAGATATGATTTAAGAATGAGGAAACATACTAAGCCATTAGCAAATATAAACGAAGCCTGGAGGAATCTCATTTCTGGATGGGAAATAACATTTTGAAATATCTTTCAGAATTTTGAAATTGTCATGTCCTTTGACACAGCAATTTAACTAAGAGAATGCAAACTTCATCCTTAGGGATCTAAGACCATTGACTATTGCTTATTGCTCTGTCCAGAGAAGAGTTGCTAAGTTTAAGTCATTTCAGTAGGAAGAGTAGGAATTCAATAAATGTTTGTGGAATAAGCAAAAGAAAAAATGTTGCAAAAAACTTAAAGGTGTATAAACAAGGATGTCATTGCAGTCCTGGTTGTATAAGTCAGTTGCCAGTAGGCTCTCACTTACACCTTGAGGTGTAAGTGAAATTGACAAGAGAAACTAATCAAACTGTTCACTGCTCACCTCATGATTTCTGTGAGTTTTGGCTGTTTTGTTTTCTCACAGTTACTTCTGTCTCACTGGGAGATCTGGTTCTGTCTGAATCCTTGGTTCCACCTGGATCTCACCTCTCACAGCTAGTCTCATCTTTTTTATCTGAACAAACTTACACACGGCCGTCAGTCCCCTTTCCCTGATTTTCCATCTTCTTAAAACAAGATAAAGCTCAACAACAAAAACACCTCCCAAGGCATTTGAATCTGTAGCAACTTTTACAGGGTTCAGATGACAAAAGGGATTTTTATAGCCACACAAATGGACTCATTCAAAACTTAATGTTAGACATTCTTATACATAAAAATCCTTTGACTGCACTCTCATGAAGATTTCTCACTGGCTATATTTCTCCATGGACTCCTGTCCTGATGGTCATTTGGCCTCCTCTCTTCAACTTTGGACTTTGCTCACATCTTATCAGGCTGTGTTTCCAGGGCTTGCCTCTCACTAGGGCTGCTCAGGGACAGGAAAAATGCCTCCTTCTGTTTTTCAAAGCAGCTTTTCTTTCTACACCCTCCCCAGCCCCCAGCCTACCTAAAGTTTCAGTAATCAGCCAGACTACTCAAAGGCTCATTAATTTGGCCTCAATCTCTAGTAACAGAAAGGTATGGAGATTTTCATATTTCAGACTTTCTCTCTCTCTTATAAAGAAAAAGGAAGCAGTATATAGATTGTTGAGGCAGTCCAAGCATGGGTTGGAAAAGAATTTCCAGACACAGAGCATTTCAGAAGGAAGTGAGTTTATTAGTAAAAACAAAGAGCAGAGATAAAGTGGGCACTGCAAGCCCAATGGGCTGATCTCCTGACAGAACAGGGAAAGCCGACAGGTTTCGTGAATTAATAGTCAGTTTTTTAGCCTCAAGAGAAAGAAAATTCCTGCTGGACAGTCGGCATGAGGTGATTGGTTGGGGAAACCCACTCCAGTGTTCTTGCCTGGAGAATCCCAGGGACAGGGAAGCCTGGTGGGCTGCCGTCTATGGGGTCACACAGAGTCGGACACGACTGAAGTGACTTAGCAGCAGCAGCAGCATAGGGTGTTTACTGGAGTGGGCATCTTTGCTTAGTTGGGAGTCAGGAAGCTTGTTACCGACTATCAGATGGCTTTTGGCAAGGTTCCAAAGGGGCTCAGTCAGCTTTGGAGGTGACCTTGATTCTGGGCTCCACTTCTGTGGCCTTGGTGCAAGGCCTCACACCTGTGGCCTTGGGGGCAGGACTCAACAGAGATGTTTGCTTTCCTTTTGATATGAATATAACTTTCCCATTCCCTTAAAAGGCACAAGTGGGGACTAGCCTGGTGGTCCAGTGCTTAGGATCCTACACTTCCACTGCAGGGGGCACAGGTTCGATCCCTGGTGGAGTAACCAAGATCCTACAAACTATGAAGCACCGCAGAGAAAAAAAAAAGTGGCTACAGACAGTTTTGGTTTCAAATAATTTTTTTTTAATCCAACTACATTTGTAATACTAGGGAAAGTAAAGATGATTCAAATGGTCATTAGTAGAAGATACCAGGTTGAATAAATCATGATACAATAAAGAAAGTAATGGATCCAGGTGTTCTGGTTCTGAAACGGAAAAGATTGCCAAGAGGGGTTATTAAGTTAAAGGAGAAAAAACAAGTTGCTTCAGCACTGAGTACATTTTTGGTTGTTACAACTAGGTGGTGGCTAGGTTACTACTGATGCTGAACACCTGACACTGCCCAGGGCAGTTTTCCAAAGAATTTTCTGGCCCCAAATACCAGCAGTGTCGAGGTTAGAAAATTCTCTTCTAGATGAACATAAGCCACACTTTTATCAGTGGGTATTTCCAAGAGTTGAATTATGTTGGAATTACATCTTTTCTAAATCATTAATTTCTCTGTTTGCATTACTTTTGATAAGCTTATTATAGTCCGAGAAGAGATTCTGAAAAGCTATAAATAGTTGGAAAGGATGGGTACATCTAAAAAAATCAATATATTTGATCAAATTAGGGAGCAGATGAGCAGACTGGGAGAAGGCACGCCCAGCAAGGAGAGGCGTGGCTTGTTCCCAGAGGAAGCCGCCCAGCTGGGTAATGAACTCTGCTAAGTTCTCCATCCAGGCCTCCATCCCACGAGGAATTTCCTCGCCGGAGCACACCACAAGGATGTCCTGTTCTTTCCCGCTGCCTCTCAAGCGCTCTGCCTTCAGGAGATTAGGGTTGGTAGGGCAGGGGGCAGTGTGGAACTGGAGTGCCTATATGTCCAAACGCCATGCCCAGAGTCCTGGGGGTTGGGAAACAGACCAGTTAGAGGCGTGGCAGAACATCAAAGTACATGCGAAATGAAAGGCGGAGTGCTATTTGTCTGCCAAGGAGTAAATTTTGGTTTTGTTTTCTGCCACCCCATCCCCTGTAGCTCACACGGTAAAGAAGCTGCCTGCAATGCAGGAGACCGGGGTTTGATCCCTGATTCGGGAAGATCTTCTGGTGAAGGGAATGGCAACCCACTCCAGTATTCTTGCCCGGAGAGTCCCATGGACAGAGGAGCCTGGCGGGCTACAATCCATGGGGTCACAAAGAGTCGGACATGACTGAGCGACTAACACTGCTACTACCACCCCATCACCATCACTTGCTTTTCATGCGTCATTTTGTGAAACTGGAATGTCTTGGGCGCCATCTGGTGGAAAGATTTTTATTACCAAGTCACATGTGTCTGCCTTGGGCATGAACCTTTTAGTCACAGTATACCAGTGTCTACATTCTAACGTCTTCTTTGGCCTGGGCTGTGGCTTGTTGTCACTGCTTCAGCATGTTGTGCAATTGACAGATTATAAGCCACCGGAAATTGTTGAAAGAGTAAATATTGATCCACTATAAGCTGGGAATGAATATTGATGTCCAACCTGAAGGGATGTTGGGAGGAGCCAGGAATAAGTTCTCCTGGTTGCCAAGGGTGAGAGCAGTGCCTGCGACTGAAAAAGAAAACCAACTCCAGGCCAGGGAACTTCTGAAATCCCAAACAGGTTCCCCAGGAACCAATAAGATTCCCCTGGAGCCTGGGCAGTGTTTGAGGGTGGTGGACCCAGGCCTTCTGTGGGATAAAACTCCATGAGGTGCACAAGTGCTCTGGTGTGTAACTTAACTAGTCCCGGCACTTTCAGCTCTGCCCTGCTCAATTCCCCAATAACACAGTTCTCTGCCTCCAGAGTGGGCCCCAGGGGTGGCAAACACTTCCTTCCTAATGAGGACTGCTGCTAATGAGTGGGTCCCGGGTGTACCCAACACCAGTATTGCAGTGTTCTCAGATTTTTTGAAAGAAGTGGAAATCTTAATGAGCTGGGGAAATAGTAACACCTTAATTTCCAATATTGGCACACATTTCTTTTAAAACACTCAGTGGGACAAAAAGCACGTGTGTTTCATCAACTAGAGGCTCTCTAGGCTTCTTTCTATTCTTCTGACCCACTGAGCCTCTGACCTCTGCCTACATCAATGCAGTAGGTGTGGGCTAGTTTTGAAATGAGGTCAACTGATAACCCTGCTGCTGCTGCTGCTGCTAAGTCACTACAGTCATGTCCGACTCTGTGCAACCCCACAGACGGCAGCCCACCAGGCTCCCCCATCCCTGGGATTCTCCAGGCAAGAACACTGGAGTGGGTTGCCATTTCCTTCTCCAATGCATGAAAGTGAAAAGTGAAAGTGAAGTCGCTCAGTCGTGTCCGACCCTCAGCGACCCCATGGACTGCAGCCTTCCAGGCTCCTCCTGCAACTCTTTCCAGGCAAGAGTACTGGAGTGGGGTGCCATTGACTTCTCTGCAGCTGATAACCCTAGCTCACGTGAATCACAGGGTCAGGAATGCACTTCCTTTGAAGTTTCAGGACAGTGAGCTACAGTTAAGGAAAAAGACCAAAGTGCTTCTCTTCAGCTAAAATATCTTCCAGAGCAGCCCCTACAGCCTCCCCCATCCCGTTCCACTAAAATACAGCTGTCTCCTGCACTTCTCTCTGCTAAACATCTCTGCAGCATGTTGCATGTGAACCAGATCAAGCCTCTGCATTCTGATGTTTTCCTCAGGGTGCGGTCTTTCTCCAACTTTCTGTTTTCATTTATTCAGAAGCCTATTATGCTATCAAATTAATTAAACTAATTCAATCAAGCACCATGTGTTAAAGCTAGTGGATGACTTTGCTAGTTGGTCTTTTTTTTTTTTTTACTTATTTTTTGACACCAGAAACATTTTGTATTGGGCTGTAGCCAATTAACAATGTTGTGATAGTTTCAGGTGAACAGTGAAGGAACTCAGCCATACCTATACATGTATCCATTCCCCCCAAACCCCACTCCCATCCAGGCTGCCACATAACATTGAGCAGAGTTCCATGCGCCCTACAGTAGGTCCTGGTTGGTTACCCATTTTAAAGACAGCAGTGTGTACATGACCTTCCCAAAGTCCCTAACTATCCCTTCCCCCTGGCAACCGTAAGTTCATTTTCTAAGTCTGTGAGTATCTTTCTGTTTTGTAAGTTCATTTGTATCATTTCTTTTTAGATTCTGCATATAAAGGATGCCATATGGTATTTTTCCTTCTCTGTCTGACTTCACTCAGTAAGACACTCTCTAGGTCTATCCACATTGTCACAAATGGCATTATTTCATTCTTTTTTAATGGCTGAGTAATATTCCATTGTATATATGTACCACATCTTCTTCATCCATTCTGATGGACATCTAGGTTGCTTCCATGTCTTGGCTACTGTAAACAGTGCTGCAATGAACATTGAGGGCATATATCTTTTGGGGCCATGTTTTTCTCTGGATGTATGCCTAGGAGTTGGATTGCAAGGTCATATGGTAGCTCTATTTTTAGAACTACTTTAAAAGGAACAGGGTTGAATGTAGACCCTGAGACACATAATGCAAATATAATTATAAGGAGATCCAACCAGTCCATTCTGAAGGAGATCAGCCCTGGGATTTCTTTGGAAGGAATGATGCTAAAGCTGAAACTCCAGTACTTTGGCCACCTCATGTGAAGAGTTGACTCATTGGAAAAGACTCTGATGCTGGGAGGGATTGGGGGCAGGAGGAGAAGGGGACGACAGAGATGAGATGGCTGGATGGCATCACTGACTCGATGGACGTGAGTCTGAGTGAACTCCAGGAGTTGGTGATGGACAGGGAGGCCTGGCGTGCTTCGATTCTTGGGGTCGCAAAGAGTCAGACATGAATGAGCGACTGATCTGATGTAATTATGAGTTTCTATTAAAACAATAATAACAAGAACAGAATCTAAAGTAAAAATTATGTATAAACCTACTGTTTTACTATGTTTTAATGTATATGTTCTGTTTCATACTTTATTCATACATTTGCCTTTTTATTTTTTTTAACAAAGATCATGAAAAACACACAGACACACAGACACACAAACACAAGCTCACACAGACAAATCATAGGTGTCTACAGGTGATATCACCCCAGGGGTGAACATCAGTCACACAAACAATAATTGGATAATATTTCTCTGATTCCACCCCTACTCAATCTGCAGAAATTCCAGTCCTCAAATCCTTCCTGACTAGTTCTTGAGGCTTTGGGAGCTAATCCTCCCAGCTGTGGTGTGCAATTTTCCCTACTTTTTAGCGTCTCTCTTTGGAAACATCTCCTGTTGCTAATGCCGCCATAGAAATCTGAGAAATCTCAGAAACTGCCGGATCCTCTTCTCATCCTTCTCCCATCAGCCAACTAAGACCAGTTCAGCTCCTTGGTTAGCTTGCTTCTATGCTATCGCCAAGCCCGCTTCGACAGAATCAGATCAGATCAGTCGCTCAGTCGTGTCCGACTCTTTGCGACCCCATGAATTGCAGCATGCCAGGCTTCCCTATCCATCACCAACTCTCGGAGTTCACTCAGACTCATGTCTATCCAGTCAGTGATGCCATCCAGCCATCTCATCCTCTGTCGTCCCCTTCTCCTCCTGCCCCCAATCCCTCCCAGCATCAGTCTTTTCCAATGAGTCAACTCTTCGCATGAGGTGGCCAAAGTACTGGAGTTTCAGCTTTAGCATCATTCCTTCCAAAGAAATCCCGGGGCTGATCTCCTTCAGAATGGACTGGTTGGATCTCCTTGCAGTCCAAGGGACTCTCAAGAGTCTTCTTCAACACCACAGTTCAAAAGCATCAATTCTTTGGTGCTCAGCCTTCTTCACAGTCCAACACTCACATCCATACATGACCACAGGAAAAACCATAGCCTTGACTAGACGGACATTTGTTGGCAAAGTAATGTCTCTGCTTTTGAATATGCTATCTAGGTTGGTCATAACTTTCCTTCCAAGGAGTAAGCATCTTTTAATTTCATGGCTGCAGTCACCATCTGCAGTGATTTTGGAGCCCAGAAAAATAAAGTCTGACACTGTTGCCACTGTTTCCCCATCTATTTCCCATGAAATGGTGGGACTGGATGCCATGATCTTCGTTTTCTGAATGTTGAGCTTTAAGCCAACTTTTTCACTCTCCACTTTCATTTTCATTAAGAGGCTTTTTAGTTCCTCTTCACTTTCTGCCATAAGGGTGGTGTCATGTGCATATCTGAGGTTATTGATATTTCTCCTGGCAATCTTGATTCCAGCTTGTGTTTCTTGCAGTCCAGCGTTTCTCATGATGTACTCTGCATATCAGAGACACGGGCTAAAAAGCAGCACAAACATGGAAATGTTAGTGGAACTGCCTTGTGGTTTTTACAAGCTTTTCCTTGCAGTCCATTCTTCCTTGAGCACCCATGAGTCTGGAGTTTGAAGGATGGCCAACTAAATGACAGACAGTTCTCTCATCATCGCCTTTTCTTTTTTGCTGACTCTGTTCCTGGGCCGAGCGTCTGTGACTTGATTCTCTTCTCTTTATTATGAAGTTTTACTTAACAGGTTCAAACTTAAGAGAATTGTAGTTTCTATAAATCCCCAAACTTCAGGGACCTAACACTGTAATAACCTCTCATTCATATAACCATCCAGTGTGAGGTTCCTAGCTGGCAACGTTGATGAGACTGCTTCCTGGGTATTCACTTCGGGGCCAGGGTGATGGGGGCTCTACCATTGTCAACACAACTTCCAAGACTTCTCTGGGTACCACCATCAGCAGGCAGAGGAGCAAGAGAGAGAGGCTCAAGTTAGACTTTCATAAAATAAAATTCACCCACTTTGATGGCATAGTTGGATGAACTTTTGGTAGCTGTATACAGTTGTATGTCCACTGTGGCAATCACCATACAGACATTTTCCACATAAGTTCTCAATAAGTTCCTGATGCCTCTTTACATCTGATCCCTTCTTCTGACCCTTAGCCCCAGGCAACTTTCTGTCAATATAGATAAATTTTACCTGTTTTTAAATTCCTTGTACTTAGTGAAATGGGCTTCCCAGGCAGCTTAGTGGTAAAGAATCCACCTGACAATGCAGGAGATTCAGGTTCAATCCCTGGGTCGGCAAGATCCCCTGGAGAAGGAAATGACAACCCACTCTACTCTTCTTGCCTGGGAAATCCCGTGGAAGAAGCCTGGCTGGCTACAGTGTCACAAAAAGCCAGATATAACTAAGTAATTGAGAATGTACCCACACACTTAATGAAGTATGGTATGTCTTCTTTTGTGTCATACTTCTTTTTCTTGGTATAATTCATGTTGATAATTATATTAGTAGTTCGTTTCTTTCTATTGCTGAGTAAGATTTCATTGTGTGGATATATTACAATTTGCTAATCCATTCACCGGTTGATAGACACTTGGATGAGTTCCAGATTTGAGTTATTATGAGTAGTTCTTCTGTGACTCGTAGATATCTATCTTGTGTGTATACAGTAAGTCCCCTGCATATGAGCCTTCAAGCAGGAAACTTTCAAAGATGTGAACACGTGTGCCCAGGCCCTGTAGGCCAGCTGTTGTACTGGACTTCTGTAATTTTCAAGATACTGTACTGGAAGATTAAAAATGGTTTCTTTATTTTTTGTGTTTGTTTTTTATGTATGTGTGAAAAGTATTACGAACCTATTATGGTATAATACTATAGAACCGATTGTGTTAGCTGGGTACTTAGGTTAACTTTATTGGACTTACAAATCTGACTTAGGAATATGCTCACAGAATAGAACTCATTCATATGTAGGGATTTGTACATATATTTTCATTCCTCTTGTTAAATACCTAGGAGTTTGATTCCTGGGTCATATAGTAAGTATATGCTTGCTGCTGCTGCTGCTGCTAAGTCACTTCAGTCATGTTCGACCCTGTGCGACCCCATAGACGGCAGCCCACCAGGCTCCCCCGTCCCTGGGATTCTCTAGGAAAGAACACTGGAGTGGGTTGCCATTTCCTTCTCCAATGCAGGAAAGTGAAAAGTGAAAGGGAAGTCGCTCAGTTGTGTCCGACTCTTAGCGACCCCATGGACTGCAGCCCACCAGGCTCCTCCATCCATGGGATTTTCCAGGCAAGAGTACTGGAGTGGGGTGCCACTGCTTTCTCTGAGTATATGCTTAATTGATACTAAAATGGCTGTACCATCTTGCATTCTCACTAGAAATGTATGAAAGTTCTAGTTGATCCAGGTCCTCCTCAATACTTGGAACTGTTAATATCTTTAATTTCAGCCATTCTAGTGGATATATAATATAATTTTGGTTTTCACTTACACAATCCTAACAATTACTAATGTTGAGCATATTTTCATGTGTTTATTGGCTGTTTGCGTATTTTATTTTGTGAAGTATCTGTTCAGATCTTTTGCTCATAAAAAAAAATCAAATTGTCTTATTATTGAGTTATAAGAGTTCCTTATATATTATGGACCAAGCAAAGAGTGTACTAATCATTAGCTAGTACTTTCTAACACCATTAGACAGTTGCTTTTTTGAATTATGTTCAGATTTGATAGTTGTTTCTTTAGGGAGATTGGTCCTGTAGCATCTTACTCTCTTGTTATGGGAAGCAGAAACTATGAAGGAGATTTTAAGGGCCAGAACTAGAGTTGGTTTTCATCAATTTTGCTTACATTGCTAGAAGTCAATCATGTGATAACGGTCAACTCTAAGAAGGCTGGAAATATGGTTTGTGTGTGTGCCCATAAGGTAGTGTGCCTTGAACAAGAACAGAGTTGATAGTTAGCTGTCCGTGTCTGCTGGGGTGGACATAGAAGAACATGTGGGAGCTGAAGTTCTGGCCCAGGGGCATGGTAAGTCTGTTTCTAGATCCCTTCCACAATAAATAAGTGTTCAGCACTTACTGTGTGATAGACTAGGAGGCTAATGTTTATTGAGCACATACTATGTGCCAGGCAAATACACTCTGTAAATATTTCTTCACTATTGATTGGGCCTAACTTCCTGGGGTGGCCAAAGGAAGACTATCTGTACCTTTCATTACTTCTCGTGTACCAACCATGGTGTGTTTAATGATGTGTCCCAATCTTGCCAGTCACAGCAGGAACAACATTATGGGTAATGAGGATGTGTGCCAAGCCCTCCCCGGTTCCCCTGAGGGAAAGGATCACTGGATAAATAAGGTGTTATTAATATCCCCAAATCTCAACAAGCCAGTTTTTCCACTCTCTGGATAATTATTCATGGATGTCTGTTGACCCTCAGGGGTTGGGATAAGATTCCAATTACAGGCTGTTCCTTTGCTCCCCGTTGTGTTTCTGCACCAAAATCATCACTCTCTGCAGCATTTCATGCCAGAGCAGTTCGCAGAACCATTTCTGATCTTTCAGTGACTCTCCTGCCTCCATACGTGGTTTTGCCAGATTTACTTGTAATTGTGACTCATCCAAATGGGTTGGAGATATTGCCTATGTTACCATCATCTCTCTATCCAAAGCATCTAGACACAAAATATATATTCTTTTAAAAAAATTTCTTATTATTTTTGCCTGTGCTAGATCTTTGTCTCTGCGTGGGCTTTTCTCCAGTTGTGGCAAGCAGGGGCTGTTCTCCAGTTGCAAGGTTCTCATTGCCATGGCCTCTCTTGTTCTCCTGTTGTAGAGCATGGGCTCGAGGTCTTGCAGGCTTTGGCAGTTGCAGATCCCAAGCTCTAGAGCACAGGGTCAGTAGTTGAGATGCACAGGCTTAGTTACTCTGCTGCATGCAGGATCCTCCTGGATCAGGGATTGAACTTGTGTCTCCTGCATTGGAGGGTGGATTCTTTACCACTGAGCCTCCAGGGAAGCTCTATATATTCTAATGATGATAGCGAGCACTTGATGGTCACTGTAGCTCACAAACTGCTTCTATATAAATAGGATAACTAATAACTATGGAGTCATTATTCATCACTACTCCCTCACATTCTACACTCTGATACTACTGATCTCTTTGCAGTTTCCCTCTACACAAGGTGTGATTTATTTGCTAGATAGATTGCTCTAGGAATCTTTCAATGTTTAGCTCAGTGTCCCTGGTATTGGGAGCTGCCTCTGCCCAGCCCCCCAGCTCAGACAACCTAGCTGATTTCTTAGAGGATATGAGAACACCTGCATTCGCACTTTCCACACTGCTCGGTAATAGTGTCACTGATCTACCTGACTGGGTGGCCCACACATTGTGAGCTCTTCAAGGATATAACATCTTTTTAATTTGCATATTTCCTGACATACTTTAATTGAAGCATGAATAAATACATGCATAAATGAATAAATCAATATTTGTATTATTTGCATCAACTGTTTTGTTTGTTTGAATTGTATTTGAGGTACTTTTCATAACCTTGTACACACGGGCAAAGCAAAAAGAGACGAGTGAAAAAAAGATCAGTACATTTAGAGGCTTCAAGGAAAACAGGTTTAAGGAAATGGTTATAGAATAGTAGAAAGACAGAAAATGGTTATCTTTGAACACATTTGCCTTTTTAAAAATCAAACATATTCAAAACAGTAGTGAATAATTTCTTATCTCTAAATAGTAATAACAAGTAACAGTTGTTTAGAATGTGTATTTTCAAAACATTTACACAATCATTTTTTCCAGGACACATTCACAATTCTATTTTTCATATGAGCTACATAGGGAAGTGGTTAATCAAAGTTCCTATAGCTACTATATGACCAAACTGAATGTCTATTAGCTCAGGTCTTTAACTCAATATGAGGTCACTGGGACAGCTTCTGATTATTGGACTGAAAATTTTTACTTTATCTGCCTGTCTAATTTCCCAAGAGTTTGCCTTCTGGGGAATACAGACACATGCTGCTTATCTGCATATACTGTACATTGCCTAATAACTGGTTATACAGATTGTTTAGCAAATTCCTAAAGAAGATAAAATCATGGGCTTGATTCTAGAATTCACAGTTAACTTGTCTTTCCTCGCCCCTCTCTTAAGAGCCTGAGTCCTGTGCCAATCACTAAATTTAAAACCTCTGGATGAAAAAATAACCTTTTGTTGCAGTGAAAAGGAAAAAAAAAGAATGAATTTTTTTCTTTCCCTTTCCTGAAAACAAAGCAGATAAAGAGAACTGCGAGCAGATCTGAACATTCCTAGCTTTTTTTTTTTTTAACTTTAACTGGTCCTAACACTGCTGCTGCTGCTAAGTCACTTCAGTCGTGTCCGACTCTGTGCGACCCCATAGATGGCAGCCCACCAGGCTGCCCTGTTCCTGGGATTCTCCAGGCAATAACACTGGAGTGGGTTGCCATTTCCTTCTCCAATGCATGAAAGTGAAAAGTGAAGTCACTCAGTTGTATCTGACTCTTAGCGACCCCATGGACTGCAGCCCACCAGGCTCCTCCATCCATGGGATTTTCCAGGCAAGAGTACTGGAGTGGGGTGCCATTGCCTTCTCTGGGTCCTAACACTACATGTCTGTAACTAAGTTTGCTTTTCTGTCCCCTAACTCTGCAGGAGCTACATTTCATACCTAGTCTCCTTTGACTCTTTGCATGCTAAGTTGCTTTAGTCGTGTCCAACTCTGCAATCCTGTGGACTGTAGCCTGCCAGGCTCCCCTGTCCATGGGATTCTCCAGGCAAGAAAACTGGAGTGGGTCCATGGTCTTGCAAAGAGTGGGACACAACTGAGCAACTACCACACGCACACACATCTTTTGACTCTACGCTAAACACTTCCTGCCCCTTGGTAGTTCTTTTACAGATCAGAAAGATAGTTTTTTTTACAGATAGAAAGGTAGTTTTTTTATAGATCAGAAAGAAGGCCGCAGAGCCACTGAACTGCCAGACTCAATTACTGGATTGCTAATGCCAGCTTATGACTGTTTTTGACAAGATCCTAACACCTTTGTTCCTCATCACCGACTCCTGGCTGCAAGCCCTCGTCTTATGTGAGCCCCTAGACTCCTCACCGAGCACAGCTATCTAGTGCAGGGTCAATAGCTGTGGCGCACAGGCTTAGTTGTTTTGCAGTATCTTTCCAGACCAGGGATTGAACCCGTGTCTCCTACACTGGCAGGCGGATTCTTTACCACTGAGCCACCAGAGAAGCCCCCTTTGTCTTCATTTTGCAAGATGTTTTTGCTGGTCTTAAAATTCTAGGTAGATAGTTTTTTTTTTTCCTTTTCAGTACTTTAAAGAGATTGTTTTAATTTCTTCTGTCTTGCATTAATGAAAGATCTGCCATAATTCTTATCTTTGTTTCTCTATATTTAACATTATGTGTTCCCACCCCCCGCCTGCTTTTAAGATTTTTTTTCCAACTTTTTGTGATAGTTGGTATAATTTTCTTCCTACCTCTTGTGCTTGGAATTCAATGAGCTTCTGAATGTGTTGATTTATAATTTTCATCAAACTGAGAAAAGTTTTTGCCCACTGTTACTTCAAATATCTTTTCTCTCCACCCCCCGACCCCTTCTGTCTCCTTTGGGACTCCCATAACATTTATATTAGGCCGCTTGAAGTTTTCCAACTTTTCATTGCTAATTTTTTCCTAGCCCTATCATTCTATGTAGTATTTAATTCTGGGAAGTTTATATTGATAAGTCTTCAAATTTACCCGTTTTTTTTCTTCTATAATGTCTAATCTGTAGTTAATTCCATCCTGTGACTTTCCATCACGAACACTGTAGCTTCCATCCCGAGAACTTGAATTTGACTCTTTTTTATACTATCCATGTCTATACTTCACATGTTCAATCCTTCCTTTAGTTGTTTGAATATATGGAACAAATTTATCACACTGACTTTTCTATTCTTGTCTATTCATTCCATCATCTGCGCTAAGTTCTGGGTTGCTGCCATTGACTGGCTTTTCTCCTTGTTAAGAGTCACATGTTCTTGTTTCTTTGCCTGGTCACTTTTATTGAATTCTGAACATGGTAAATTTTACCTTCTTGCATGCTGGCTATTATTGTCTGTCTATATATATTCTCAAGTTGTTCTGGGACGTGGTTAACTGGGAACAGTTTGCTCCTTTCAGGTATTTCTCTTAAGCTTTGTCAGGCAAGACCAAAACAATACTTAGTCTAAGGGCTAATTTTTTCCTACTATTGAAGCAAGAAATAGGGAGCTTGCCATCTGGAAGAAGAATAAAATTAGGAAAAGAAAGAAAGACTAATGCCTTGTTGACTGTCAATGTCTACTGCATAAATGGAGACTGAATTTGTAACTAGTCTTTGTTGTTGTTGCTCAGTTGCTCAGTCACGTCCGACTCTTTGTGACCCCATGGACTGCAGCACACCAGGCTTCCCTGTCGCTCACCAGCTCCTGGAGCTTGCTCAAACTCATGTCCATTGAGTCGGTGATGCCATCCAGCCATCTCATCCTCTGTTGTCCCCTTCTCCTCCTGCCTTCAATCCTTCCCAGCATCAGGGTCTTTTCTAATGAGTTGGCTCTTCACATCAGGTGGCCAAAGTACTGAAGGTTCAGTTTCACCATCAGTCCTTCCTGTGAGTATTCAGGATTGATTTCCTTTAGGATGGACTGGTTGGATCTCCTTGCAGTCCAAGGGACTCTCAAGAGTCTTCCCCAACACCACAGTTCGAAAGCATCAATTCTTGTCTTATCCATATGTATTTAATTCTGAAATCTCCTGTGCTCTGAGCTGTAGAAGTTAGGACTGTTGCACTTGAGGTATATGTTGAGGAAGACTGACACTGGAGCCCCATTTTGGGAGTGGGAGAAATGCTTAAGTTTTGGAGGGTGCTATGGACTAAATGCTTATGTCCCCGCAAGATTTGTGTGGTAATTAGATTAATGCTTGTCACTTCTACTAGAAGTAACTTCCATGAAAGCTAGGACCCTACAACTGCCTGATTGGTTGTAGTGACTCGCTTAAACAGTGTGTAGAAAGAATGAATGAGGACAGGGGCAGTGCACCCCTCCTTCCTCCCACCTCTGTCACCTGAGTGCACTGGAGCTACATCCATTCCCCTGTGACTCAGGATCACCTCCCTGAAATACATTTTTCAGATCTTGCCTATAGAGCCACACTCCAGTGGTTCAAAATCCATATTTTTGAACTGGTTGGGGGATAGTCAGCCTTTTGCCCTTCATTTCCTGTCTCTTTTATCTCTGGCTTCAGGCACCCTTAATCAGCTAACCGCTCCAGGAAATAGATGCTTGAGGAAGGGAAAAACAGGAGAGTTTCCCTGTCCTATCCATCCTGTCTCATTTTAGGCTTAAGGAGGACTACCCAATGTCTATGTTTGTTGATTTTATGTAAATTCTCTTCTTAATTAGAAGTGGGGCTATGGGAGGAGTTCATTAATCTTCCATCTACTCTTCCTTGGTGGCTCAGACAGTAAAGAAACTGCTTGCAATGCAAGAGACCTGGGTTCAATTCCTGAGTTGAGAAGATCCCCTGCAGAAGAGAATGGCAACCCACTGCAGTATTCTTGCCTGAAAAATTCCGTGGACCAAGGACTGGGGCATGCTACAAGTCCATGGGGTCGAAAAGAGCTGGATACAACTGAGTGACAAACACTTTCACTTTTTTCCACTACCCTTCCTAGCTTCTAAAATTTATTTTTGTTTCAGTGCTACTTAATCTCTCCGTTCAGTTCAGTTCAGTCACTCAGTCGTGTCTGACTCTTTGTGACCCCGTTGATTGCAGCACACCAGGCCTCTCTGCTGATCACCAAGTCCCAGAGCTTATTCAAACTCATGTCCATCGAGTCAGTGATGCCATCCAACCATCTCATCCTCTGTCGTCCCCTTCTCCTGCTGTCTTCAATCTGTCCCAGCATCAGGGTCTTTTCCAATGAGTCAGTTCTTCCCATCAGGTGGCCAAAGTATTGGAGCCTCAGCTTCAGCATCAATCCTTCCAATGAATATTCTGGACTGATTTCCTTTAGGATGGACTGGTTGGATCTGGATGGGACCAGATGCCATGATCTTAGTTTAGAGGGACATAAAGTTGTGTCTCTGATCCTAGGGGGAGAATGAGACATGAAGTGTTCACATATATGTTGTCCAAGGTACTATGAGATAACTTGAAGACAATGCCAAAGAAAATTTAAAAGAGGAACAAGTTTCTGACTTGTTTTTGGTAAAAATTATTACACACCCTCCTTTCTAACTGGAACTGAACTCATCTGTTGACTACTTTCTTAATGGGCTTACAAGTACCTTTTGTGTGTCCTGTGTGAAAGTAGGTGGGTCATAAATACTAAAGCAAGAAAATAATGCCCAGGTGACAGGTGTGGAAGGGCCTCTGGTTTTGAGTTCAACAGCATCTGAGAAGTTTGGCTTGGGGTCAAGGGTTGGGGTTATCCTTGAGATACAGTGGGCTTTAGATTCTACACTGAACGGAAGCAGAGGGTGAGTCCAGGAAACAGTTGAGTTAAAGAGGTAGCCAAAATGGGTGTTTCCCAAATTGCTTTGTTAGCCTCTTGGGCCAGTTCCAGTGTCTGCTCCCCGGGCTTCCAGGGTTGCTGGGCGCCTCCTGAGAGGAAGAGAAATGAAATACTCAGGAGTGCTGGGATGGGGGAGCAAGAGATCATCCAAACCAGCAAACAGGATAGCCAAATTATCTTCTTTCCTATTGGAAGCATTTGGTCTAACTTCTGATTTGTGCCTAGGAATCATCTGTCCAAAGCTTCATTACATGAGAATGTTGACACTGCATAGTCCTGTAGGATAAGGATCTTGCACCCGAGTATTGTGAATAGTGTAGGACAACAGAACACAAAGGTTAAGTGGGCTGGATATAATGAATTCTAATTCGTCTGTGAGGGTCCCTGACTCTGTTTCTGATCCTGCTACTGCTGCTAAGTCACTTCAGTCGTGTCCGACTCTGTGCGACCCCATAGACAGCAGCCCACCAGGTTCCCCCGTCCCTGGGGTTCTCCAGGCAAGAACTCTGGAGTGGGTTGCCATTTCCTTCTCCAATGCATGAAAGTGAAAAGTGAAAGTGAAGTCGCTCAGTAAGTGTCTGACTCTTGGTGACCCCATGGACTGTAGCCTACCAGGCTGCTCCGTCCATGGGATTTTCCAGGCAAGAGTACTGGAGTGGGTTGCCATTGCCCTCTCCGGTTTCTGATCCTAGGTGGCCTTAAAAAAATCCAAAATAGGATTTTCCAGTATTCTGTAAGATAGGGCATGGAAGAGCATGTTTGTTGTAGGGTTTAAACATAAAGGAGATAAGGGCTGGGAAGTGCCTCCTTGGTCAATATATAAATTAGGCCAGACTGACATCTCATTTTCTTCTTCTTCTTTTTTTAAGTAATCAGAGAGGAAGTAGTGGAAGAGGAGAATATTGAACAAATATTTTGGCTGGTCAAAATGGACCAGTCCCTTGTTCTTTTTCAAATTTATAATTTTCATTGCATCATTCATTTGGAATTAATCATGGTTTTGTGAGGTTTCAGAAACAGTTCCCTATTGCTTTTTATTATTTAACTTTCCACATCTGTGTCTTTGGTACTCTCGGATGTTAGCCAACCAGAGGAAAGGGGCTATGTCTTTTTGAAATTCGAGCCCCTTCAGCATCCAGCGCATTGCCTTGCACATAGTGGGTGCGTTAATAAATGCTTGTTAAAGAGTTAGGTCCTTAAGAGGAAAGTGAAGAGGAAATATTTCTCTCGTGATGAGAGCGAATATTTCTCAACTTATTTCAGATATGAATCAGCTACTCAGCAAAAACATGCTTCTGTCTGCTCACCACTTACAGAGAAATGCTTTGGTTGAGATTGATAGACTGTCTCCAGAGGATAATAAAGTGGGAGGAGCTCTGAAGACCCAGAACCACCACGAGGGGGCGGAGTCACAGAGAGTTGGAGAGTTTCTGTCCAGTCGCGAATCCCGCCCAGTTACTGAAGCCCGCCAGTCGAAGCAGCCGCGTTTCGCTTTAGGTGTTTCTGCCCAGGAAAAGCTGCAGATTCTAAGGCCGACTCCAGCAATGGCCTTTGCAAATCTACGGAAAGTGCTTATCAGTGATAGCCTGGACCCTTGCTGCCGGAAGATCCTGCAAGACGGAGGGCTGCAGGTGGTGGAGAAGCAGAACCTGAGCAAAGAGGAGCTGATAGCCGAGCTGCAGGTTAGGCGAGCGTGAGAAAGACAAGGGCTGTGTGGCATCCTCCGTGGACTGTGGTTGACACACTCGGCCCAGCGCGCCCCACCCTCACCTCCTACCTGGTGTCAGTCTTGGGGGTCTCCCGAGTTTGGGGGCTGGGGAAGGTGGAGGGAGAAAGAGGGAGGAACCAACGTCTACAAGCTGCAGGATGCAAACTTTCCGTTCAGTTTGCAACGGCGTGTTTCACGTTGGAACGTTTCCCGCCAACATTGCAAAGTGCAGGCTGCCCGCGGGATGCCAGCGCGGCTCCCCAGGGCCTTTGCGTGCAGTGGCCCTGGCAGCCCGGGGCCTTCTCTCCCGCTTCGCGCGGGGGTGCCGGGGGGAGGGGCGCCAAAGTGGCTTCCCTTCTTGGAACTCAGGGACCGGCGAGCCTTCCCTGGCCGGCCCAGCCCTGGCTCGCCCAGCCAAGTCCTGCCTTCCCTGGGGGACGCTGGCGGAGTCCAGCCTGTCGCGTGGCTGCTCCAGCAAGCTCCCCCAGAAGCCACAGGGAAAGCGGCGGGACTGGGGCAGCAAACGCCATACCCGCCTTTAGTCTGATGCAAGACTACGAAGAGTTTTCACCGCCCCTCGGCCGCCTGGGAGCGCTTGGAGGAAGGAGGGGGCGGGTGATGGGGGGCGCCAGAGATCCCCGCGCCAGCCGCGTGGCTGTGACCGCGGCTCCGGCGGTCTGCGCCAGCGGTTTCGGCGGATGGCCTCACCTTTGTCCTCGGCGCGGCAAGGTATGGCCAGATCCGTGGAGAATCCGATCCCAAACGCTCCCAGGAAACGTGTATTTCTTAGCAAATCTTTCTCAGAAGCGTATCACCGCTTGTCGTGTTATATAATTTGTGCCGTCTACTTCGGATCTTTCTTTACCTTGTTTGTAAAATCCCTGCGAGATTTGGCAGCCTCGTCTAAGCTTATAACATTTATTTTGGGAACTCTTCACTCCCGTTACCGCACTTCTGGACTGCACCCAGTGCCCAGGTGTCTCCATCCCAGCCGTCCGGAAGTATTTTCCCTTGCTCCCCAACTCCCACACCCCGCCTTGTCCTACCAACTTCAGCCAGACTCAGCGCGGATCCACCCCTCCATCCTTCACTCCTCGGAGAGTCCCTTAAATCAAACCACAGGGGTGGCCGCTGTTGCTCTAGCGTGAGGCAATCACACGGTCTTCCTAACTGTCTTTGTATCTCCTGCTGGGTTCTCCTTGTTGGCTCCGGCCCCATGGTACTGTATCCAGCCCCTGTCCTATACTCAGAGAAGTTTGACTGGTTCCTGTCTTCCAGAAACTTGTCAGCTGGTTAGGGAGCCTGGTTAATAGACTGTGAAGCTAGTGACCAGATAACACAGTACTTGAGTGCTAAATGAGACCATCAGAAGCCTAAGCCTCTGCCTGCTCCACTGCTGCTCAAGTGGGGAGGAGAGGGTGATCAGCCTTGACTTGGTGAGGGCCAAGGACTCAGGAGCTGATCCTTGGAGCACCTTCGGAGTGAATGGGAGACAGGCACTTCACTTGTCACCTCCTCCTTTGAGCAGATGGCAGCAGTGGCTTTGGCTCTGGGCAATGACCAGAAGGCAGTGTAGTGGTCTCTAGATCCTCACCTCCACCAGACCACCTGGCTGGGAAGTGTGGGTGGGACGCCAGGGCTTTCCAGCTTTCTTGTGGAAATGAAAATCCTGTACCCCTGGGGTAGGGTGGGATGAGGGAGTGGTAAGTGAGTGGAACTGACAAGAATGGGAGCCCTTGGTCACTAGTTGCAGGGTTCAAGGATGTTGGGAGGTTGACTGGGAATCGAGGGCTGGGACTTAGAGGATGTTTTAAAGGCACTGCAAACTCCTGGCAGGAAGAGAGGTGTTTGTTGGCTACATTGTTGAGGGATTTGGGCATGCCCAGTTTTCATGTCTGTCTTTGTAAAAAAACACTTAGTTTGGAATCCAGGTTAGTTTCCTTGGGCCAGTGAAAGGACTCCTCCTATCCAAGCTACCTCTTGTTATTCTGAGTGGAGAGGTATCTGGGTTAGCGGCCCCTGGCCTCTCCCGTTTAAACCTTTTTCATACCTTTTTCATACGGAAAGAAACTGGAGCAGTTTGCCAGAACCACGCCTGGCCTCCCTTCACACTCCTTGGTATTCTGGGCAGGCACGGTTTGTTCTCTCTCGCTCCATGGTCAGGAAGTACAATCATTCCCCAGAACCATGCTTTTCAGACTTGAAGCAAGTCACAGCTCATTAGTGGGCATTGAAGTCCGTTTAATGGGTCGTGATTAGCATTAAAAAGAAAAAAAGTAAATATCAGAGAGCAATACAGATAGGCTAAATGTGTTTGGTACTATGGGTCTTAGTCAAAAGTTTGGAAAACACTGGTTTGAAATAATAAAGCTTCTTGTTGGAACTCAACAAAACTCTTATTTAGACTGTGTACCCCTCTTCTATCATCTTATACAAATCTAATAATAAATATTAAGTCTTACCACGTATCAGTGGTTTTAGACTTTGACCATGACCCACAATAGGAAATTCACTTTACACCATAACTCAGTATACACACACATATGTGTATACGCATACACTCAAGTTTCATGAAAGAACACCCATACTATATGTGCTGTGTTCTGATATTTTCTTCTGTTTCATTAAATAACAATGCTGGTCAGAGTCCACTAAACGCAGGCTGGTAATGCATTTAACTTTCTGAGGCACCTTTGTATCTTTATTTCTGAATTTTAAGAAAGGAAAAGAAGGGAATAAATTTCCATGCAAGAGTCCATGTTTTGAAAGGCTCTTTTAAAATAGCACGTTTCCAGCCTTTACAGTAGGATTTGGTTGGCAAAGGTTACAGAGCCATCTACTTAATAAGGATCACATATATTGTGCCAAACAGTGCCTACCTGCATTCTCTGTAGCCAGGGGAACATAACCTGGAGACTTTCTTTGGCATCCCCTATTACATAAGTCAGCGCATGCTTGTGTGTTTGGTTGTTCAGTTGTGAGGCAGGAGCAATGCTGAAATCACCCCCAAGGCGAAGCCTGCCCTCCTTGGGAAAAGAAGCATGTGTGAACTTGAGGAGCATGAATGGGTTTCCACTGCTGAGTTGGCATAGTTTGTCTGGAACAGCCATAAATCCAGCAGAACAGGGTCCTGCTGTTTTCCAGCTCTGAGGCCTCAGAGGGGCTGGGAGTAGGAAGGCAAACCAAGTGTGGCAAATGCCTATTCCAGCCAGCTGTCATACACGGATACAGCATGCAGAGCAGAGAACAGCAGACAGCAGAGTGGGTGTGGTGTTGAGATTCCTGTCGCAGGAGTCCCAGAGAGGACCTTGGGATGCTGCAGAAGAAAATTATAACCACAGCAAACTTCTGAGAGATTGTGGGCTGCAGTTTGCAGAAGTAGAGGAGAGCTGGGGAGAACAGGGAGCCACATGTCAGAGGGATGGCAGGGTCCTGAGAGGGGGACGGTGCCTTGGAGTGCAGACTCTCAGTAAATGTGTGCAGATTGACTGAATCCTAACTTTTTTTTGAGCGGGGGGGGGGAGGGCACCACGTGTGACTTGTGGGATCTTAGTTCCTTGACCAGCTGTTGAACCGTGCCACTTGGCCTTGCAAGTTTGTGAACTCTGGCCACAAGCTATGTCCAGATCGTGTGGGACCAGTGTCTGCTGAATGAAAGCCTACAAAGGCAGATTCTCACTTGGGATGGGCCAGCTCTGCCTGTACATCTCAGCTGGTCTGACTGGAGGCTGTCCAGACCTCATGGCTTCAGAGAAAGCTGGGACACACCCTTGCAGGAAACAGAGACTGTAGGATAAATCTCCATAAGGGAGATCCTTCCACAGAGAGAGGCTCTGCTTGTTAAAAACTCCATGCTGTTTCTGTGCTTGTCCTTGGAGTCTGCAGCGATGGGGTGGACTCCTGGGGAGTCTGTATGCTCTTCTGCAGCCAGTCTCCCCTGTGGGAAGATTCCCAGGGTTTGGGGAAGGGCTGGCAGCTTTGGAGAGAGTATTCAAGGAGCATTCTATTTCAGAACCACAGACATGAAAGGATGTGAAGTGCTGGTGAAGGGTCCTCGATGCGGCTCTCTCTGGTCTGGCAGGGCTCCAGCCAGTGAGCATGCATGAAACATTCACACCTCCAGAGAAGTAGTTTTTCAGCCTTTTCTAAAGAATCATCCCAGTGTTGAGAAGCCCTCCAAGTCTAAGTCTAAGTAGACTGCAGAGTAAGCTTCTTTTCTCCTCTCCCCTCTGTGGAGGGAAAAGAACCCTCTGTTCTCCCTGCATTTAACTTGTCCAAACTTGTTCCTAGGCTCTGGACTTGTGCACAGTAAACACGAGTGGGCCCTTACCCTAGAAGCCAGATGCCAATAGCCCCTCTTTGTCTTTGGAATCCATGTGGTGGGAAGGGAAGAGAGAAGGTTCTAATGGGATCCAGCTGGGTGCCCCACTGGGGAAGTGCAGGGCGAGTTACAGGTTTCAGATCAGTTGTCTATTCCAATGCTCTTGTGTTACTGGAGGAGACCAGGGGTGGGGGTGACATAACTTGGCACAGTGACCCAGCGTGACTTTGGCAGCACAGGGCCTAGAGCCCCAGCCTCCTTGTTCCCAGCTTGCTGCTTATGCAGACGCCCTTGCAGCTTGCTCTTCAACCAAGCCTGGGACAGCCAGCGTTGGGCAGAGTGTGCATTTGCTCTCCTGCTCCATTTCCTGGGCCTTCTCAATGAGTATTTGGCACAGCATCCTTATTCTGCAGAAGATACCATCAGATGCTGGACAAGCCTAAGGACGATGGTCCCCGGGTCTGGCTTAGCACAGGTAAAATGGCTGTGATGAATCCAAAAAGTCTGATTTTTCACATAGATTTAGTTTTAGTCTAATAGTGCCTGGTTTTCTGAGCAGCTGTGAACCAGCTTAATTGTTTTCTGCCCTTCCCTCTACTGTGGTTTCTATTTTAGGAAATGTTTTTCTTTTAATAATTTGCCCTTTATTAACTTCACTTAATCATTCAGCCGACCAACATTTATTGAGTGCCTTCTGTGTACCAGGCATAGGGGCTCACAAAGTAGAATCTGATCCCACCTCACCTCTTCAGTAGCTCCGTGTCTGATGAAGGAAGTGATGTCCCTTGAGCTGGGCCCGATATCATGCCAGGGGTTGTACCTGTCCTGTCTCATTTCCTCCTCACACACCTGAGGAGGCCGAAGCTCAGAGTCTTAGCTTGTCAGGGCTGGAGCTTGGATTTGAACCCAAGCCTGACTGTTGGCAAAGGCTCTCAGAGGGGTGTGCGCATACACACGCCTTCCTTTGCTTGAACGTATCTAGCATCAGCCAGCCTGCAAGGACTCCCACCTTGGACAGAGAGGCTGTACAAAGACCAACTCTGTGGATCCAGGTGTTTCTTTTTCTGCCTCAGGACTGTGAAGGCCTTATTGTCCGCTCGGCTACCAAGGTGACCTCTGACATCATCAACGCGGCAGAGAAGCTGCAGGTGGTGGGCAGGGCTGGCACGGGCGTGGACAACGTGGATCTGGAGGCCGCAACCAGAAAGGGCATCCTGGTCATGAAGTAAGTCGTGGAGGTAGTGGGAGTGAGTGTGGAGACTGACCACATGGAGGGAGGAGATGCCTGTAGAGTCAGAAGGGGGTCCAGGAGGCTGCCTGCTCCAGGCTGAGAGCAGATGGGGTGGGGGCAGGTCAGAGCTCACGGTTTAGTGGTTTCCCGGGTTTCTGACATGGAAGCTGTCTTGGTAATCTCAAAATGCTTCACAAACTCACCCCACAGATGCTTGCACGCCTGCAGCCTGGTTGAGGAATCAGAAGAACCTTAGTGGATTTTCCTCAGTCTCTGCTGCAGCCTGCCCCTCCCCATCTGCGGTTCTGTATGGAGCCCGGTTCTGCAGGCTCCACTTGATGGTGGTTCTTGTCCTGCAGCACAGCCTTTGCTAGTAGGCAGACTTGCCCATTCTTTCTCTTCCTCTCTTCCCTGTGCTCTTCTGGAAAGGGACCCCAGTTTCTCTTTCAGACTCCAGGGCCAAGAAAGAAGGAGTCCTCCTCAGAGCTGTTTTTTGCAGAAACTCATGGCAAAGGTCATGGCAGCATGCAAATGCTAGGCAACCCTTATTTCCGGCACCACTCTGACATAAGTTGGAGTGGCAAGGTTATCCCTGTCCACTTCTCCGTCCTCCATTTTTTCTCTTCCCTCGGGAGCCTCATCATTGTCAAGACCTTCCCCTCCCTCCTCTCCACTTCCCTCTGTAGGTTAGGGGTTAACTGACCTGGTTATCGGCCTGAGGTCAGTATCCAACAGAAGCGATGTTAACCGGTAGCATCCTCCGGGCTTCCCAGGTGACTCACTGGTAAAGAATCCACCTGCCAGTGCAGGAGACGTGGCTTCGATCCCTGGGTTGGGAAGATCCCCAGGAGGAGGAAATAGCAACCCACTCCAGTATTTGTGCCTGGAAAATCCAATGGACAGAGGAACCTGGAGGGCTACAGTCTATGGGGTCACAAAGAGCTGGATGTGACTGAGTGACTGAGAACACATATGCAACCCATCCTTCAGACTTGCCCTAGATCCGGAAGCACCAGCCCCCCGGCCCCAGCACCTCCTCCCATATCCTGTGTAGTCTGGTCATTAGCTGCGGGTGACAGGAAGCCAGGTGTTCTTAGAAAGACAGACTCTAAGAATCCTTTTATCTTGATTTTTTAGTTTTTTAAAAATAGAGTCTCTTGACCTTTTTTCTCCTTATAGCCTTCAATTCCAGAGAAGAAAAGACCCAGTAGAGGGCATAAAGGGTAAACGTGTGTTAATATTCTAAAAACAGTAAGGAAAATCTTTTGAGAAATGAAAAATAGTTTCATGGGTTTTATCTCTATCTTCCTTTCTGCAAGATGGGTAGAATCAACATTGCCCTTTGATTTATCATGTGAGGATGCTTTCTCAGTGCAAAACTTGTGGAGAAATAGGAGGAGAAGCCCAACAGGAGGAGATAAAAATATTAGCTTTGTTCCTAATAAAAGCCAGGTTGGGAAACTTGATAAAAGTCTGTGGTCAAAGGGCCACCCTCTGCCTCTGTCACAGGTACAGATGTGTGATGCTAACACCACAGTGTAAATCAACTGTACTCCAATAAAATAAAAGCTTGATGGCATGGGGCAGCAGAGATTTGTGCCTTTTGTAGGCAGGTCTGTCCTGAAATAAGAGGAGTCAGATAAGGGCTGAGCCACACACGTTTCTCCCCATCTAATGAGATGCTTCTCTGCCTCGGGAGAAGTAAGTCTGGGTAGAGAGAGGCCAGGTGTGTTTCTCGAATGGGGGTCCCTCTGCAGGAAAACATAAAGCCGGGCCAAAAGGGTTTTCTTCCAACTTTGGGTTTAGGGCAGGAGTACCTCACAGAACTCAGGGCTGGTGGCATGGGGTTGGGGGTTTGCATTAAGAACAAGTACACTCAAAATGTTGGAGAGAATGTAGAAAGAAGGGAACACTTATACACTGTTGGTGGGGATGTAAATTGGTGTAGCCACAGTGGAGAGCAATATGGATCTTCCTCAAAAAACTAAAAATAGGCCTACCACATGACCCAGCAATCTCATTCCCAGGTATATTGGAAAAAAAAATGCTAATTTGAAAAGATGCATGTACCCCAGTGCTCATAGCAGCATTATTTCAGTTGTCAAGATGCAGAAACAACCTAAGTGTCCATGGACAGATGAATGGATAAAGAAGTTGTGACACACACATACACACACACACAAACACACACAATGTAATGCTGTTGTTTAGTCTCTAAGTCGTATCTGACTGTTTGTGACCCCATGGACTGTAGCCCACCAGGCTCTTGTGACCATGAGATTCTCTAGGCAAGCATACTGGAGTGGGTTGCCACTTCTTACTCCAGGGGATCTTCCCAACCCAGGGATTGAACCCATGTCTTCTGCATTGGCAGGTGGATTTTCTACCACTAAGCCATTCTGGGAAGCCCATATAATAGACTATTAGCCATAAAAAGAATGAAATTTCACCATTTGTAGCAGCCTGGATGGTTTTGGAGGGCATTAGGAAATAAATCAGAAAGAAAAAGACAAGTACTGTGTGATATCACATGTAAGGAATCTAAAACATATAGCAAACCCATGAATATAACAGGAAAGAAACAGACTCACTGATAGAGAACAGTCTAGTGGTTACCAGTGGGAGGGAGGGGCAACATAGGGGTATGGAGTTACGATCTACAAACTATTAGGTATAAAATAAGCTACAAGGATATATTGTACAACATGGAGAGTAGCGACAGTATTTTATAATAGGTATAAATGGAGTGTAACTTTTAAAAATTGTAAATCACTATATTGTACACGTTTAACTTATATAATATTGTGTATCAGCTATACTTCAATTTTTAAAAATGTAAAGAAATAACCCATAAAGCTAAACAAGAGAAATAAAGAACTGGTAAGCTCATGGAGCAGGAGAGCAAGCTCGGGGTGCACTGGAGGCTTTCCACAGGGACAGGAGTGGGAATCCTGGTCTGGCTGACAGATGACCCCCCTCTTTTTCCATGCACAGTACCCCCAATGGGAACAGCCTCAGTGCTGCGGAGCTTACCTGTGGAATGATCATGTGTCTCGCCAGGTAAGTGAGTCCCTAACCTCTGAGGAGAGTTCCTCTCTGTGGTCTGTCGGTTATTATGACTCCCTAAGCAAACTGACCCAGAGAAACTTAGAAACATTTCAGCCTGGTGATGTGCAGGCTGCTAAAAACCTTCAAGGCTGTCAGGCCTCGACTGATCACTCATTATCCTGGTTCTCACGTTCATTACCTGGGAGCAGGCCCATTGAGAAAATAAATACGTGGGTGATCTTCTCTTTCTCCTTACTCACTTCCACTCTCCACACACATCCCCTGCGCCAGTCACAGTGGTAGGTGTCCACACACACACGAAGCCTTCTCGGATCTCGAAGCCTCACAAATGCTGTTTCTGCTGCCTGGATATCTGTCCCTGCCATTTCTTTCTTTAACTCTTAAAACTGTTCTTCAAGGTTAAGCTCGAGTGTTAATTCATCCAAAAAGCTCTCTCTAGATTCCCCAGCCAGGCCGATTCTCCTGGGGCTTACCTCTGTCACTGTCCTTGCAGATCTATATGTAAGAGAATGGAATAGAAAGCCTCTCTGGGAACCCTGGGACCATGACCTGTGGGTTCATAACACAAGAGATCTCAAAGGGTCAAATCTCTTAAAGAGAGGGGACAGCCTAGGGACCAACGAATATTGCACAGATGTACACGAGTCTTACTGTGTTGGGTAGTAAAGTGACTGTCTGAGCTCCCATTGTTGGACAGGTAGTGGGTCATTGGGAAGGACAAGGAGCCAGTGGACAGGCAGAAAGATGCTCTGGGTCCCTTCACAGGTCCATGGATCCTTAAACCAGGGAACCCAGGCAGCCAGGACTCCTTACTTCTCTACTCAGGGAGTCTGAAACCTTCTGGGCCTGAGAAATGATTCTTTCCCCTTCTCAAGACCTGGAAGAGGGTCTGAGGGCATTCACCTTTGCTCTAATTCTTCCCCAAGATTTCTACCTGAGATCGTAGGTCTTCACTGATACTGACCTGTCACTGAAGATGAGAGGAGGTTGGAAAAAGGGAGGAATAGGGAGAATTGCCCAGCAGAAGGGACCCGGTCCAGAAGGGGTCCCTGCGCTGGCTGTTTGGATCTCCCAGAACATCTAGAGAAGTATTGAGGCCTGATGCCCTGGTGTCACGTGTGCTATTAAATTCAATAGTGTGTGTTTGTTTGTGTTTTTGAGGAATGAGGGAAGGATCCCAGTGCAGCTTTCTAATTCTCTCACATTTTTTTTTGGAGGTGATGTTCCCTTGGGAGTCAGGAATAGTTTTCCTCCTATTCCATGACCAACTTTACTTAAAGGAGTTGGCAAAGTGGTATGATTTAGGTTCCCAACCACTCATCATAGCCTCAGTCATCAAAGATGCATCAAAACTAATAAGGGAGCACCCTGTGAGAAGGAATCACCAGTCTCATAACTCACCGTGCGCTGGTTTAATCAGTCTGCTTTCCCAGCCAGGCAGCAGTAGAAGGGGTGAGGAGGGGGGTGGACAGAGAAGTTGAGACACTGGGCAATGTGGGTGGAGAGCAGGCCGGGATGGGCCTTGTGCTGGGGGACTTCGACTAGATGCCTGGTCCTGAGGAGCTAGAGAAGAACAAGGACGTGGAAAGACAGTGAGGAGAATGCAACAAAGGTAGACTTCACTGTTCTGCCTGTTTTCCTTTCTCTTGTTAAGTCAGGTCGGCCTCCATTTAATTCTCAGGAGATCTTCTGCCCACATGTGGCCCTCCTCACACTGGCTTGCTGAAGACCCCACGGTGTTAAAACCTGGGACCATGGCCAGCTGGGTGGAGCACCCAGAGAGGGGTGTGGGTGTTTCCTGTACCCAGAGGGCGGGTGTGGGGGTTTCCTGTACCCAGAGGGCAGTGTGGGGGTTTCCTGTACCCAGAGGGTGGGTGTGGGGGTTTCCTGTACCCTGTGGTGCCGCAGGCATACCTCAGATGGCACCGTGCAACCAGGTGGGCAGAGGTCGGGAGGCGAGAGGACAGAGGAGGCCGATGGGGGCTCTGTCTCACTTGGGCAGGTTTGATCAGTCTGGCTTTGCTTCCTCGAGGTGAGTCATTGTCCCCAGTGAAGTGAGGACATTGTCCTTCTTGCAGTGAGGCCTGATGGGCCAGAGCAGTGAGATGGGACTTCTTCCGTGAGCTTTGTTGAGTTTGCCCCTGAGTTCATGGGGCTGTGACAGCAGAGCAGGTTCTCCGTCAGCCTCATCCTCAGATGGAATCTGTGCCTGGTAACGTGTAGACAGGAAAGAAAGCTTTGTATCAGAACTCAGGGAAGTGGAAATAAGGGAACGGTTATCTTGGAATCTCTGTTTTCTCTCTAGCACATGCAGACACGCACACGCCGCTGAATTTTATGGCCGGCAGGAAAGCCTGCATTGAAATACTTAGGAGGCTGACTGGTGTGGATGCCTTCCTTGGCTTTGAATTCATTCTGCTACTTCTGGCTGAGTGATGCTGGGCAAGGTGTTTAACCCCCAGTGCCTGCAATCTGCCCCCAACTCTCCTGCCCACCCCCGCCATGCAGTTATTGTGAGCATCAAATGAGCTGATATTTAAACATTGCTTCTTATCTCCTCCTTTCTCACTTCCAGAAGAGCCTGGAGGACCATGATCCACATAACATATCTTGCCTCTGATTTCTCACATCACCCTAATTTCCTATGTCCCCTCTGGAAAACACATGGAGAATCAGACCTCCATGTTGGCTGATAGGAGGGGATAGGCTGTGGAGTGTGTGGGGTGCCTCTGTGTGTGTGTGTGTGTGTGTGTGTGTGGTGAGACAGGAGGTGCTACGGTTGTTGGAAGTGTCCAGACTATAGTACCTGCTCACCCCAGTGCAGTCTAACTCTCAAGGGAGAATAAGTATTCAACTATCCCCTGATATAGTGGAAGATGTCGCAGGTTGTAGCTCTGAATAAAATAAGAAAATGGAAATCTTTGTGCTTCTGGAACATTTGGTGTTGTTAAAATCCCCCAATATACCATTTCATTATCTCTACAAATGCTGGAGGATTAGCTTTTGCTTTTTACATGCCCTGAGTCACTGAGGCCAATATTCAAGCAACTGAGATGGACTCAGAACCTCCTGCCCGACATTTGGCTGGAAACAATCCCAGGGCTCCAAGCCAGGTCTTGTCAAGGGATCCTCCTGCTACACCCCTTTGTCCATCCTCGGTATTTCTGAACCTGAGCCCCCAGACCTAGCTTGAGCTTGTCTTCATCAGGGGATGCCCGGCAAATGCAGTGGCCATGCAGCCTTCACACTGCGCCTCCTTCCTGGGCTGGTGGGGTCTGGGTGGGCCTGCTGAATGTGTCTGTCCTTGCAGGCAGATTCCTCAGGCAGCGGCATCTATGAAGGATGGCAAGTGGGAGCGGAAGAAGGTAAGCGGCTGGCCTTGCCTCACCCTGCCTGGCTCGGTGTCCACGGTCTACTGCAGGTGCTGACTTCAGCTTCTTTCCCTGTTTGCAGTTTATGGGAACCGAGCTGAATGGAAAGGTCCTAGGAATTCTTGGCTTGGGCAGAATTGGGAGAGAAGTGGCCACCCGGATGCAGTCCTTTGGGATGAAGGTAAGAGGTCACCAGACCTCTTTGATGTGGGGCTTCCTGTGGCAGTTTTGGAAGAGGCAGCTTTGCTTGAGAGAAGCTGAAGGCTTTGTCCTAGGAAAATCTGATGCCCCCTTTAGAGCCCCTGAGTAAATGGGTGGTAAAGCCAGGGAGGGAGGGGACATGGGCCCACCAACCTAGACCCTTGAACTCAGCATCTGGGAATACTTGGTGGAGATCCTTCAGCTCTGGGATGAGTAATTTCCCTGAGTCCCCGTGAAGCAGAGTGGAGTCTTATCCTGCCTGTCCTTCCCTCCCCTTCTGTGAGGGCCTTCTTGTTTTGCTGCTTCTGTCTCCTGTGATAATTCAGAAAGCAGGAGCAGATTTGTAACCCTGCAGCACAGCCATTGCTGCCCCGTCTTCTAGCTCCCCTCCATAGTCCAGAAGAGGTTGAAAGGCGCTTGCCTATGCACTGTGAGGGACTTCCCTGGTGGCTCAGATGGTAAAGAATCTGCCTGCAATGCCAGAGACCTGGGTTCAATCCCTGGGGCAGGAGGATTCCCTGGAGAAGGGAATGGCAACCCACTCCAGGATTCTTGCCTGAGAAATCACATGGACAGAGGAACCTGGCAGGCTACAGTCCAGGGGGTCACAAAGAGTTGGACATGACTGAGCAACTCACACTTCCACTTTCATACACTGTGAAAAGATCATAGAGCTCGCAGTGGCTGGGAAAACTCACACATTTCTCAGGAATCTTCCCTGACCCCACCGCCCACCAAGGCTCTGTCTTAGCCTGTGCTTGGAGCTCAGTAGTTCTTCTGGTTGAGGGAGGGTTTTCATCAGAAGCAGTGCTGCTCCCCAGCCCCCACCCTGGGGATCCATCCAGAAGACCGTGCCAAGAGAGAGGAGACCCACCAGGTGCCCACGTGGGCGAGAGAGGTGTGGCAGCTGGGTGGGCTGGTGGGCATCTCCATGTTTACTGTGGCTGTGGAGAGAGGGATTGTGGGCTCAAACTACAGCCAGGAAACATTAAGGAAGATGGTTTTGAAAATCAGATTATTTCAGGTCTAGAAACATTTACATAAAGCTGTATGGAATGTTCCCTTTTTTCCCTTGCTCCTTCCTTTCTGTATGTCTGCCTCACTTTGCATTAGGAGAGACCTTATAGATTAACCCTTAATTTTATATCAACCTCTGAATTTTGTAAGTTTTTGCTAAGGGCTCATAGCAAATGGATAGTGAACAAGGACCAGCTGGGCATCCCTTTGTACCACAATCTCCATCTTCTCTACTCACCATATCGACTGAAGCCAGCCAGACATCTCTGCTAAGCTTTAGCACCAGGAGGGAGAGGTACCTTTTTCTGGCTCCCTGTGAGAGGGGGCATGGCCCAGCAGGATCCATTGATCATGGAAGCGGACCAAAGCCATGTCCTTTGTGCAAGCCACAGGGAGCACTCTCTCCTTTTTGCTTGTTTGTGAGGGCTCAGGGTAAAGGTTCAGCTCCTGGAAAATTCTGATCATCTAAAAGCAGGGGTCAGGGGTTCAGTAAAACTCAGGGCACGTGTAGCCGAGCACGTGAGTGCTTCACTGATGACGTGGTGACTTGGGATGGTTGCCAGACCCAGCGGTCATTCTGTCACGTGCGCTGCCCTCCCGTAGGCACCACAGTACCCTGGGCTCTTCTGGCTTGGCCACGCTCATTGTCAAGGACATGAGACTTTTGTGGTGACTTAAGCCAGGCCAAAAACCCTACCCTGTTCCCTGAATAATTGAAGTGATTGATAAGCTTGTCCATTCTTTTGGTGTGCACACGTGCTCAGTCGTTCAGTTGCATTGGACTGTTTCTGACTCCATGGACTGTAGCTCACCAGACTCCTCTGTCCATGGGATTTCTCAGGCAAGAATACTGGAGTGGGTTGCCATTTCCTCCTCCATGGGATCTTCCCTACCCAGGGATAGAACCCCACCTTAGCAGATGGATTCTTTACCACCGAACCACCTGCGAAGCCATCTTGTTTCCTGAATAATTGAAGTGATTGGTAAGCTTGGTTCCTTTGGCAGCGCTCAGCTACTTAACCACAGCCCCGGCTGCTTCCCAGAGGCACAGAGGGGGATACAGGACCTTGAGCATCAGCAGCAGACGTGACTGACAGGGCTCAGCTAGAGATGTCTGTACCCTGCATATGAGTGCTCACCTGTGTCTCTGGGCATAGCACATACCACATGCCCACATGCTCTGTCCCCAGCATGGTTTTGAGGGTGTGGGTACCTTTTTTGTGTGGCAACATATATCTGCTTTGCTGGGGGGTTCTTCTGTGCAGATGTCTCTGGAGGGTCACTAGACTGTTTTGCTTCTGGTCCATGTTCTTTGTAAACCTGAAACACACCTTGAAATGTACCCCCCACCCCACATACACCCCAGCCCCTCAAGAGGAGCCTGGCTCTGGTGCTTTCCCACCGGCCCAAAGTGACCTCTTTTGT
Source organism: Bubalus kerabau (assembly GCF_029407905.1). Classification (NCBI taxonomy): domain Eukaryota; kingdom Metazoa; phylum Chordata; class Mammalia; order Artiodactyla; family Bovidae; genus Bubalus; species Bubalus kerabau. Next base: position 24,512,389 of record NC_073629.1, on the reverse strand, counting down.
ACTCAGCTGCTCACTTTGATCCAGCTCCCTAACAGCTTCCTGGGTCTGACACATTTTGAATCATATCTCAGTGCAGAGAAATCACTGACCTGCATCATCTGAACCTTGGTTGATGTTTGAGCAGTTGCGGAGAGCAAGATTTTCTAAAGGGCAAGGAAGGAAGATTCCTGAACAAATTGCTGAAGAGATGATTTATCAGCATCCAGGCAGGATGAGTGTTTACTAAACACAAGTTGTTTCAAACTAGTCTTTGTCTCTCTTTGGAAATCAGTGGTAAACTGGTAATATCATGGGACACCCTAGATGTATATGTCTTGACTACTTAAAATTATAATCATGTAATAAGTGAATGCATTCTCATAAAAATTGAAATTTAGATAAAGTTCTCCTAGATGACCATCCCAATCCGAGTTTCCTCAGGTAACATCCGTTTGATATATGTCATCTTGGACTTTTTCTATGTGTTTACATGGAATACAGGTTTCTGGGATACAAGTACAGTTCTGTATCTGTAGAAGAGTTTTAGCCTAGAGACAGTAGACTGTTGTGCATGTTTTTAAGATAAAAACATATGTCTTGGAATAAATAGATTTACTGTATTTTTAAACTGTTGCATGGAATTCCTTTGAAGGGATAAATTGCTTTTATTTGGCAATTACTTCAATGATGAACATTTTAGATCGTTTGTAGAATGTGGACTTTAGCAAGCGTTGGTGAGGTCGTTCATGATACCTTTGAGACTGAGATGGAGATCATGAGCTTGGTGCTGAGGGTTTAGTAACTGGCTGAAGGATGTATTCATCTCGGTCTGCAGGGGGATTGGTTCAGGATGGTGCAGGGCTCTGCCTTGCTCCCTGTGCTCATCAACAGGCTGGATGATGTGTCATTTGTGGATGACAGGAAGCAGAGGGAAGTAATTAATACTTAAAAGTTCAGACTTAGGTCCTAAGAGGCATAGGAAGTCTAGAATGGTTGGGCACCCTAATAGGAAATTTAATTGGAATACGTGTCAGTGCCCCACATATGAGCCCCCAGAGCAAGTAGACTTGGGTGTAGAGGTGTTTATAAAGGCTTTTCCAGGACAGGAGGCCTTTAGTTGACAACAGTGCAGTGTGATTAACTGTGACATGGTTGATAGAAAAGCTTCTGTGACTCTTGGCAGCATTGAAAGAAGATGACTTTCAGAACAAGGGGGTGACGTTCTTCATGCTCCGTACTGATCAATTCCTGTTGTGAGTATTTGAGCAGTGCAAGACCACATGTTCTGCAAGACTGTGAAACTTTGCAGATAGGGTGACAGCAGCAGAGCCCACACATCTGTGCTTCCTAAGAAAGGGTGGAGGCACTGAGCTCATCACGATGTGGGAGTCACAGGGGAGGCCTTGAAATAGCCAAAGGGATGTCGTGTAGACGGGTCACGCCTCTCCAAGAAGTAGATCCAGGAAGGAGCACTAGAGTGCAGGCTGGAGAGGCAGCATTACAGACAGAGCTGGCCTCAGTGGAATAAGTGATCTCAGGAGAGAGTGAGTCCCCATCACTGCAGATACACTTGCAAGACTAGATAACTTCCTGGCCAGCGAGTGAAGAGG